>NW_003852414.1:14216690-14331884 GCF_000181295.1 Otolemur garnettii | reverse complement strand
GACCTTGACAAGGAATCTGCTTGGTCTCGTTCCTCTTTCTCGCCTATTCTTTTACAGGCTGGGTCCCCCTCGCCCCACGAATAACCGTGTCCCGCAGGACGGGACAAATGATAAGTCCAAGAGTATATTATTTTTACAGGTAGATAAAGTAAACAAAGTTCTACACTTTTGTTAGCTTAAAATAAGAAGAAAGACACAAAATAAATGTAGGTTTGCTACAGGGAGATCAAAAGGATATGGAGACCGTTAACTCTCTGCTAATTTGCAAATGCCAATCAAATGGTTAATTTTCTAGGAGAAAAGTTACCAAATTAACTAATGAAGTGAAAAATCTGAATAGACCATCAACTGTCAAATAAAGTTACCAACAAATATCCTCCAGTTTTGTCTCCTGGGATAGAGCGTGCTGAGTTCTATCAAACTATAATGAACTGATAATGTCCCAAAACACTACTCCAACCATGTAACCATGTGAAATGATAGAATTTATTTTATGAAGCTAAAACATCACTGGTAATGAACCCTCCAAAAATTAGAAAAGTAATATTCAAGCTTGTCTTGGATAGACATGGGAAAAACATTTAAAAATGCCAGCTGACTAAATTCAGTAATTCAGATTGTGCAGTTTGGAATGAGACTGTTAACATTTTATGAATATTTTAATGTAATAATCTATAAATTAATCAAATGCATTGCTAAAAAAAATAAACAACTTAAATGTGCTAAAATATTCATTTTAATTAAGCAGCTATTTCTTATAATATGAGCAAATTTTTATTACTTTATCATGTTAAAGATGGCCTGTTAAATTAATGTAGGGAACAGTGGAGCTATTTCCATGAAAATCAAGAATATGTCAAAAATATCTTCTGTTGGTATTACTATTTAATACTCATTTTTTTGGTCGTGGTTAATAAAGTAAAACCATTATAATCACTTTTGAATGATGTGATTATATATATATAGCTCAAAAGCCCAAGAGATTTAGCTTAAAACAGGTAAATAGTTCAGTACTGGGCTGTACTGGCTGAGATCTCCTGAAACTCCTTTTCACCTGGCACCTCAGAATATGACTTTATTTGGAAATAGAGGTCTTGGCAGATGCAATATGGTTAAAATAAAGTCATACTTGGCCAGGCGTAGTGGCTCATGCCTGTAATCCTAGCACTCTAGGGGGCTGAGGCGGACGGATTGCTTGAGCTCAGGAGTTTGAGACCAGCCTGAGCTAGAGCAAGATCCCATCTGTAAAAAAAAAAAGAAGAAAATAAAAAAATAAAAATGGGTATTGTGGTGTGCACCTGTAAATCTCAGCTACTCTGGAGGCTGAGGCAGGAGGATCTCTTGAGCCCAAGAGTTTGAGGTTTCTGTGAGCTATGATGCTATGGCACTCAAATGAGGACAATAGAATGAGACTCTGTCTCATAAAATACAAATTAGTCAGTGAATCAATCAATAAATAAATCATACCAGATTAAGGTGGGTCCCAATCCAATGACTGATGTCACTAAAAGAAAGGGAAATTTGGACACAGAGACTTAACAAAGGGAAGCTGATGTGGAGGCAGACACGGAGAGTGCCAGGTCATTAGTGTGGTCTGTGTGCATATCCCACAAGTGTGCAGACATCATATCGTAGCCACCAGAAGCTATGAAGAGGCAAGGAAGGATTCTTCTCAAAAGACATCAGAGAGCATGATGTTGCAAGCCCTTGATCTCTGACATCGAGCCTGAACAACAGAGAAAATGAGAATAAATTTGTGTCAACAGAGGTTTATCTGAGCACCCACTAAGTTTGTAGTACTTTGTTGTGTTACCCTGGAAAATGAATACAACTCTCAAAAGCACATAGCTAGGGAAGTAAGAAAGTGTCCCCATTGGAGCCAGAAACCAGCCTCTCTAATTATGCTTAGTCTAATGATCTATTATGCTTTCTCATTATCCTTGTTCACTGTAACCTCTAACCCATGGTCTCAGGGGACTCTCACCTCAGCATCCCAAGTAGCTGGGACTACTGTGTGGGTGCCACCATGACCAGCTCATTTTTCTTATTTTTTATACAAGTGGGGTCTCACTACGTTGCTCAGGCTGATCTCAAACTCCTGGCATCAAGACATCCTCCCACCTCACCCTCTATTCCCCCCCGTCCAGCTCCTGGTACTTCAGGTGTGAGCCACTGCGCTTGGCCTAATGATGTCTTTGTAAATGAAACGTATTTTATACTTGAAATGATATTGATCAATGTGACAAATTAAAGCATATAGAAAGGTAGAAACTAGTTTGGTGGGACAGCTATAGACAAAGGGGATCATTTTATTTCTGGCGGCATACAAGTCAGGCAGTGGCATTAACAGTGCCGTGAAATGCCAGGAACGGACATCAGCTCACAAGATTATCTGGTGCTTTCTTATGGGAAATAATGGAATGTGAAATTATAAGTTGTTCCCGATTACCACAGAGATATGAAATTCAAACAACTTAAGCTTCCTCGTTACATTTTCCCCACTGATGTATTAGAATTAAACTTTCCAAGGAAAGATATTGTCAAAAGTACAGTACAGATAAAAAAAAAATTTACATTGTAGAGATTCATGTAGCAGTGTAAGTTTTTGAAAAACTAATCAAATCTGTTTTTCAGTAACACACGTTATTTCCTTATTTGAATGGCATCTCTTGATGATGTTGATCTATATGGTAATCCAGTCCTCACAGAGTGCTAAATTTTCCAGCACAGGGTCAACTGAATTAGTTACTTCATTTTATAATAATTATTTTTTTGAGACAGGGTCTCACTCTGTGGCCCAGGCTAGACTGTAACGATGACACCATCACAGCAACCTCAAACACTTGGACTCTTATGATGCTGCAGCCTCAGCCTCCCTAGTAGCTGGAACTAGCCACCATGCCCTGCTAATTTTTCTACTTTTTGTAGAGACAGAGTCTAACTCTTGCTCAGACTGATCTCAAACCTCTGTCTTCAAGCAATCTTCCCACCTCAGACTCCTCAAGTGCTAGAATCACAGACATGAACCCCTGCTCCTGGCCCATTTTGTGATTCTTAACCAAGACAACAGTTCAGATTCTAAATGAGATACTCAGGGTTCATGATTATTTTAGTGAGATCTGCTTCCTCCTCCTCTGAAAGAATACTTAGGAGAATTTCAGTAGTATGAACTCATAGAGGTGATAAGTGTTACAGTCTATTCCAGTGAAGAATAAATTACAAAATACATTTCAAATGACGCTTGAAAAATAAATTAGCAGTTGGGTAAAAAATGACATGCTTTTGATTTGCTGATATAAATTATGACAGAAAATTAGTCTTTGTCCTTGAAAGTAGTAGAAATCAGGCTAATCCTGACTGTTAAATTATACTATTTAAAAAGCATATTAGTCTTGATACTTTCTCAAATTTATCCACTTTTAGTTCTTTTTTAAAAGCTAAAAAATCTATGATCGTTTTAAGCCATCTTTCATTTGGGCAAGTTCTTTGCTGGGAAATGTAGTAAAGTTAACTTGCATTTAAATCTTGCTTTCCGTACCCCAAAATGATCCAAACAATGATAAAACTTACCTTTTCATCTTCTCCACTTTTTAGCTACAAAGAACATAGAATTTATTTTGTGTATTTAAACAATTTTGTCTGACCTATGGTAACTGTAATCCATACAGGAAAACACTATTTTGATGCCAGGCAGAACAGAATTTGGAAATTCTGTACGGGTAATAGAGTAGGGTAGAGTTTTCATCCAGGAATTGCTGTGATTTCTGTGGGACTGTCTGCCTTTCTTTGGCCAGTTATAGAAGATAGGTCCCCTGAGTATTTTGCTGAAGAATCATTCTTACTCTCACTTAGATAAAATTGCCTTAAACAATGTTAGCAATTGTTTGATGAGATTTCTTTAAAGGAGAAATATTTATCTGAATATACATATACATCACCATATAACAACTTTTCTTCTCAATTACTTTTAGTTTTTGGACACTATCTCACATATAATTAGGCATTTAGAGATATTCATTTAAGTTTTCATGTTAATAAAGAATATTGTTCTTAAAGAATTCTAAACAATATATTTTGTTACTTATGATCAAATCAATCACTTATTGGTTTTATGGGATCATGCATATTTACGTAAAAATAGAGTTAGTAAAAGTATCCTAAACATAATTTTATCAGACATGACCCCTTCCCACCACAATGCTCAGTTTTATAAAATTTTTACTACTTCATCATCATTAAAAAATATATATGTAATTCCTACTAACCTGGAAATGAAAAAAACAAGCAATAACAACAAAAAAATTTGAAAATATACATGGCAGATAGCTTGGTATATTGGAACTGAACATATTTAATTTCTGAAACTTATTACAATAAATTAATTCAAATCATTTTATCTTTTACCCTTTCTGTTTCACAAATATCTCTAATGTGAAGATCTGTTCTAAAAATGATTATGATGATTATGATAATTAAGGCAACATTTCTCAAGCTCTGCTGTATTACAGTATAATAAACTACTTATATTTGCTACCAAGACCTGAGAAACAATAAGAAGAGAGAAAAGAGAAATTACATTGATTTAATAGGTGTTTTGGGGGGGCAGGTGAATTGAGACCGTGTCTTACTTGTTGCCCTGTGTAGAGTTCTCTGGTGTCACCACAGCTCACAGCAACCTCAAGCTCTTAGGTTTGAGCAATTCTCTTGCCTTGGCCTCCCTAGTAGCTGGGTCTACGGTGTGAGCTAGGATGCCTGGCTAGTTTTTCTATTTTCTTTTTCTTTTTTTTTTGGTAGAGACAGCATCTTGCACTTGCTCAGGCTAGTCTGGTTTAAAAGCAATCCACCTACCTTGGTCTCCCAGAGTGTGTGAGCCACCATGCCTGGCCAATTTAATAGGTAATTTTTGGCAGGGAGAGGGGATAGATGTAATACTATTTTCTTACTGATTTTGAGACTGGGACCAGATTTGTGATGAAATGAATTTACATGAAGCATGGACAGAAGTGCATATAAGATATTAAAATAGTCTATTAAAATGTTGCTGTCAGGATAGTATTATAAGGTACTGTAAGTATTGAATGCTACATGATATGGAAAAATCGGTGTCATTTTGGATTGCATGTTTTCAAGTCAGCAAATTTCCTTTTTCTCTGACATAAATTTGGAAATATTTTCCAGGTACCTCCAGTGGGCGCTGTAATTTTGAATTTGATCTATGTTCCTGGGAGCAGGAGCAGGATGAAAACCTGGACTGGAATCTGAAAGCAGGCAGCATTCCCGCCCTGGGCCCTGAACCCGCTGCAGATCACACCTTAGGAAATTCATCCGGTCATTACATCTTTATAAAGAGCTTGTTCCCTCAGCAGCCCATGAGAGCAGCCAGAATTTCAAGCCCATTTATAAGTAAAAGAAGCAAAAATTGCAAGGTATGGAAAAAAAATACAATACCAAATAGAAATACTGTGAGCAACTGTCGATAAATTAAAATACAGAAGAAAACAGAATGGCCGGGGCCAGAGCAAGGATGGCTTTAAATGAATTCAACTTAAGATATGCACAGGACAAGAGAAAAGAAAAAGTAAGAACCAAAGGGAAGGATTTTTAGAATTGTTGTAAGAATTTCTCCTATGAATAAATTCCATGGATATTGGAAACTGTTGGAGAATCACATGATTATTATTTATAACCACGGGTAACACAAAGAAAGTAGTAGACTGATTGCTTCTCCATCAGGAATTTAGTACCTGTTGAACCTATGAAAATTTTACCAACAGAAGAGCAAATTAAATGGCAGAAAGTGTATAATTAAATACCTCCACATGTTAATATCAGAGTTAGTTAAAGCCCCAATAAGATAGTTGGAATCTTTATGAAAACAAAACAAAAAAGAACCTATCTCTAGAACAAGTATAAGAATTTCTATAGGTAGGAAAGAAAGATGGCTTCATTTTTATTTTGAGAAAATTTCAGAATATGTATGTGGAATATTAAACATACAAACAGGATTATATGGCTCATTGGGCCAAATAGCCTCATATGATGACTATATGGTTGCAGAGTTTCCATTTAATTTTATTTATTGTTTGGTCATTTATTTATAGTTCATGAAAGATTTGAGTCAACTAGCTAGGTCATAAATTTAGTTTTATGTATACTATAAATTCAGCATTCAGAGATGACTTCAGAAGAACCTTGCTTACAAGAGACCCACATAAATAAAAATGCCCTTGATTTATATTTACAATGAGAAATGTAATCCCCAGACGATACCCGTGTGTTGTGATGATGGTGTGCCCTAGTGTTTGAGCCAATTATATCCAGAAAGTTGTTCACTGATCAAGTCAGCTGGAGAGACAATCATGTGATTTGAAGCTTTAGTGTCTTCAAATTGTATGAGTCTGCTGTGCCTGTGTCTACACCAGAGAAAGCCCTGACCCTGGGCAGGAGACATATTCAACATTCTCCCATTGGCAAAGCCTTAATGTACATTAAGCCTGTAGTTTGACTTAAGAGTTTTTGTTTCATCTTGAGTAGATTTCATAGAGTTTCTTCAAAGAAGTGTCATGATCAGATGAGAGTTTAGAGTGAGAACTCAGCCAGTAATCTCAAATGGAAGTAATGAATTATACAAAATAATAGTAAACTTTCTCTAAGTTGGCAAAGAATTGAGTTTTAATCAAGTAATATGTTCTCATGGGTCTGCTATCTTCCAAATTGCTTGATATTTTCTCAAAAATAAATCCCAAACATGCAAGATTTTATATATCTTGATTCTGTACCTATAAACTTAGCTCTATCCATCAATAGATATTCTGAAAACCAAAAATTCATTTTTGTCTTAGATACCTAATTAAATATTAAAGACGATATATGAAAAATCCCAGTGTGACTTCTGAGCTTTTCTGTGTAGTCACTTCCTCTGAAAAATGTTCAAAAGGTTTTTTTTTTTTTTCCCCTCATATTGTAGTAACTAAGGATTTTATCTTTCTCTCTTCCCCTGGTCCCAGAACTATAGTCCCCACTGTTTTAAACATCTGTGTGAGAATAATGAACTATGCCTAGAAGAAATGTCAAAAAATTAATG
This sequence comes from Otolemur garnettii, assembly GCF_000181295.1. Lineage (NCBI taxonomy): Eukaryota > Metazoa > Chordata > Mammalia > Primates > Galagidae > Otolemur > Otolemur garnettii. Next base: position 14,324,800 of record NW_003852414.1, on the reverse strand, counting down.
ATGAATGGTTCATTTTATGAATATTTATGATATAGATTAAATGCAGAGGAGGAAAGGTCTTGCTGGGAATGATAGGGCTTCTCATTTAAAAAAAAAGAAAAAACATGTTTATTGGATAAGCAGGTGACCTCCCCCAATTTTTATGAGCATCACCTGTGCCCCTCCACTGTGTGAAATACCTTTAAGCAAAGAAAATTGATTTTTTTCTTCCCTTTGGTGGGGGGTTGGTGTATGGGAGGGACACAGAGATGAGAAAAGGGACCAGGTTTTTCAGTTAACTCTGAAATTTCTGCCAAAAATAGTTCTGCAGAAGAATTCATACTGAGCAGTTTTTTATTCACTCTCATCGCCCTGTGATCATGCCATATTGAAATTGGGAGCTCAACCTAGCCATGTGTTTGCCTGTTAACATGATAGAATCATTCAGCAAATGACCTTAGGAATTTAGGGAAGTATTTACTGAGCTATAAAACATAAAACCCATTGCATAGAAAAGACAAGATGTGTCAAAGCAGACCAGGAAGCAAGCCTTGTCTGTGGCTATGGGGATGTCTGCAGACATCTACCACACAGTGGGGCTCGTGTGGGATTTCGTCAGCTGGGAAATGTGGGTTGAGTCATTATGAGGTCCACCTAGTCTTAGTTGATACCTTTTGAAGTAATACACTGTGTAAGCTGTACAATCTCATTCTTTACCCTGTGAACGCTTCCATTTCTCTTTTTCTAGAGTATTATATGCATGACTGCTAGTGTTTCAAACATGTATTTCAAAACTGTTTTCCCTCATTGACACAAATGACAAAACACAAACTTAACATTGAAAAGTTCTGATTTCCTATTTTCCCAACCCACACTGTTCTTTCTTCTGGAATCTGCCCTGGCTTTCTCCCCGTGTGTAACAATCACTAAATTCCTTCTTTGCTATGTTGAAATGTTAAGCCCTAAAAAATACTTTTATTAATTTTCACTCAGGGAAAAGCTTCCCATCCTGCTTTTCTAAGGTTTCTAGCATTTTAAATAAAATATGAATAACTTCTGTTCTGCTGGGGTTTTGCTATACAAGAGTGGAGCCCTGAGGATCTTGTAGAAAAGAAAATGTGTCTGAAGTGCAAGAATAGCAGTGAAATAAGCAAGAAGAGCCTTCTAGTTTGAAGAAAATGATTTAAGTTTCATGAGATCGAAAATGATCTTACTGAGTCCCTGCTATTTCATGATCATGAAAAGTCCTTTTATATAATTCATTGCTATTTAAGGATATTTTATCCCTTTGACATTGGGTTTTTAGGGTTTATTGAGGAGTCGAGTCCTGCTTTTAAAAGTCACAGAAAAGAAAGTAAGACACAGCTCATTTATTTTTTACTAAATTTCTACGTGATCCTTACCGTCCTGTCTTCCACACAACAGTACAGTTGTGCTGGCCCAACTTCACTCAGCGTTAAAACATTCATAGAACAATCTAATTTCCCATTGGGAATCTGGGAAGAAAGAGGAGATCAATGTGATATAATTAAAAATATAATGAAATTAATTATACTAACATCATATTTCTATTTTGCATTGCAGATTATTTTTCACTATCATATGTATGGAAATGGCATTGGGGCCCTCACTTTGATGCAGGTGTCAGTCACAAACCAAACCAAGGTCCTACTTAACCTCACCACAGAGCAAGGCAATTTCTGGCAGAGAAAAGAACTATCACTCTTTAGTGATGAAGACTTCCAGCTCAAATTTGAAGGTAGAGTTGGGGAAGGCCACCATGGCGACATTGCCCTTGATGACATTGTTCTTGCCAAGAGCTGTCTACCGTCCCATCACTCTGTGAAAGAAGAACGGGGACTGCCTCTTCCACCAGGTAGATTCGGATTTGTGTTTCTTTGGTACTTTTGCAGAGTGAAAGGTGGGAGGGAAGGAAGGAAGGGAATGGAAAGGAAATAACATAAACACTTGTTATTCATTGCTTTTAAGTAAAAAAATATTTTGGAACCTAAAAAAATTATTCCTTCCAGACTTTACTCAAAAAAATGTGTTCCAAATTTTCTCCAAGCTTTGGGATATTTACCAGTTCCTGACTTCTATGTGTATTCATATTCCTCCATAAAATAAGAGTAGACCCTTTGTTTGCTGATTCAGAATTCTATCCTAAAACAATGTATTTATGTTTGATAAGATACATCAAATTCAAAAACAGAGTTATTCCATTTTGATTACACATTATTGTGGTTATACTGTTTGCCTTATTCTTCACCAACCCATGGTCAATTTCAATGGGTAAGTTTATATAGTAAAATAGTTTAGATGATTGAATGAGTCCATATATCTTTTTAACCAAATATCTTTAGGTAATTTTTTCTAAAACATTATATTAAACTGTTGAGTTGGTAAATGTTTAATGTTATACTAACAGGGATGGTGCTGTAAGAAGCAGAAATAGCAGGCACCATTAATTCATATACTGTATTAGAGGCATGAGATGAAAATGAAAGCGCTATGTATTATTAAAATGATGGGAGCAGATTTTGTCAATCAGTAATACAACAGATATTAATATTTAAACCATGAGTTTAGTATAGAAAACAAAAGTGCAGTCCCACTAGTATCTAAATTTTCTCTCTTATAGTTAATGAAAACCAAAGTTCTTTATGAGAAATACATAAATGTGATTCCTTTTGAACTGGTAGGTGGGATGGGCAATATTGCTATTTTTGTCTTTATTTCCCCAGGGGAATATTTTAATTGGGTTATAAGGAAGTTTCTAGATAAGTAGTTCCCAGTTGACAATCATTCAAACCAGTTCTTTGCCAGTGTATGGAATGGTTTAGTGGAAAACAAACATTTCCAGGCTATAGTGAGAGATCACTATATGTATGTATGGATTTATGTATGTATGGATTTATGGATGTATGGATTTAATTCAAGGTGCTTCAGGTTCCTCAGACAATCTACTTGCACGAGGAAAGCTTTGTCTTCTATAGGAGGTTGGTGTGACAGCTACACTGGGTCTTATACAGGGCTGGTCCTTGGCATAGTAATTTCTTGATCATAATAAAAAATAATCTCATAGCATCCACGTGGTGAGGGAGCAAAAGTTTTATGTTCAATCAGTTCTAAAGTTAGTGAACTGCTACTAAACAGGATACAGGAAGAATAAGCCAATCTTGTTGGGAATACTAAAATCTGTAAAATCTTGAATCAAGACATTTAAAAAAAATTCAGAAGGAAAATTTAAAAGTATCTACAGAAATTCATTAAATTAAGTGTACTTATAAATAATCTCCACACTCTGTACCTGTTCTTATATTTGCAGTGTTGTATTACAATTCCTGATGAATAGAAAATAATGAAATCTCTGCTCTGAGGAATAACTCAGTATGGCAAGGAGGAATAGAAAAATGGGTCTAATAACTTTCATATTAGATAAGATAATTAAGTGGCAGGAGAAATATAAAAACTTTAGGAAGTACTGAATATTAATCATATACTCTCTCTCCAACCTTACTTTTCTGCCTGTGACTGACCTCTCCCTATCCCCTCTGCCCACCAGCCTTCTCAGACGCAGTAACCACCATTCTATTCTCATCTTCTATGAGATCAATTTTTCACTCCCACCTATGGATAAGAACATAAGAAATGTGTCTTCCTGAGTTTGGCTCACTTCTCCTAACATAACGTCGTCCAGTTCTATTTGCGCGGCAAATCAGATGACTGAGGTTCACAGTCACTTATTCTCCATTTCAAAATAACTAGAGGGATGGATTTGGAAGGTCTCAACATAAGGGAATAACCAATGTTTGAGGAGATGGCTACCGCACTTGCCCAGTTTGATCATTACACGTTGTATTTTTATATCAAAACATCACACATTCCCCATAAATAGGTAGGACTATTATGTATCCATAAGCATATAATTATTTTCTATTATGCTATAATCATTCAATCCTGTTGCTTTTTGAAAACGTCTCTAATTGATTTGTGGCATCTCACAAAGTTTGTGTGAGTGTGTGTGGGTGTGTATGTGTGTATCCCCGAAATGTTTAATGACTCTTAATTTCCTATGACTACAACAACCCTTAGCTTGAAACTTCCACAGACTGAACCAGGATGAATGGTGTTACGTTCCACAAACAGTGGCAACATCCATTAAACTTTTGGAAATGACTCTGGTTCACACAGACCATCATCTGTATTCATGTGTGGAGGCTAACAACTCCATCAAGGATAGCTTAAAATAGAAAAGACAAGAGGAGCAAAATATATATATTTAGGAAGATGCAATTGAGCTGAATCTGGAGTCAGTGATTCTAATTAATCAAAATAGACCCAGGGCTTTATTAGCAAAAGTAATATTAAATTAATAGCGAGTCCCTAGAAATTATAGTGAAGAGCTTATTTGGATGGCAATTTTGTTAATTGCTAAATGATGAAGGAGAAAAATAATTGTTTAATGAATTTTAATAAGAAAAAGACAACCCAACATTTCTCTTCTAAATGTCCATATGCAAATTCAACCACTCTGACACTCTCTACTTCACAGATATTTAATAAACTCTAAGTATATGTAATGAGCGCAGAGTTCAAGGCTTGTGTGTGTGATTCATTCCATCCCCTAACTCCCTTTCCTGCCTATTTGATTTTTGAAGGCTTTCATTTCCACATATTCATAGCTGTTGGCAAAATGACAAGAATAGAAGTCAACTTTTGTTAAAAAAATAATAATAAGTTCATAAAGCAACGGGAGCTGAAAGGATTAAGCCCTCTTTCAGAAGACCTTATTTCCCTGAAATATTTGGCAGGACTTTAAAACACTGCTACCTACTGATGAGAACCCTGGCATAGACATTCAGTCAGAATACTGAGTTAGGAGATCTGGCTTCCAGTGCATGGCTCAATAATTCAGTAAGTCCTGCATTTTGTTTTAGTGCTAAGTCGCATGGGTCTTGGCCCAGCTTGTCAGCTGTTTGATGTCACCTAATCTACACACCCTCAATAATTCTTCTCTTTTTCTTCTCTAAAAATGAGATTATTAGAAGCTGGCTCTGGGTAATTTGAAAAATAATCAAGATACTACTACAAAGTGTGTCTAGACAATGTGTGGTATATAGTCAGTGCTCTGGGTTTGCTTTTTTTCTTTTCTCCTGCTCCTCTTTGTCCCCTGGGAAAGTTATGAAAGTTGGAATTTCTTTTTTGTTTGTTTGTTTGTTTTTGTTTTCTGAGACAAAGTGAAACTCTGACCCCCTGGATAGAGTGCCAAGGCATCTTTGTAACTAACAGCAACCTCAACCTCCTGGGTTTAAGCAATCTTTTTGCTTCAACCTCCAGAGCAGCTGGGCCCGACTAGTTTTTCTTTTTTTAGTAGAGACCAGGTCTTCCTCTTGATCTTGGTCAGACTGGTCTCAAACTCCCGAGCTCAGGCAGTCCTCCTGCCCCAGCTTGCCAGTGCTAGGATTACAGGCTTAAGCCATCATGTGTGTCAGGAAATTGAATTTTTCTCAAAGCATATTGCATACACTATTTTTCCTTCCCTTCCTCATGTTCCCACTCAAAGCCAGGGTTCCGATGTCTGCTTTCCTTCCTCTCTCCATTCAAAGTAATTGGTCTCACCAAAGTCCCCAAATATCTAGTTGCTAAATGTGGGATTTTAATTTGTTATTCATAATACAAAACAGAAAGGAAGGAACAGTCACAGTAAAGATCCGGAGATCTTTAACGGTCATAGTAAAGATCCAGAGATAGTATCAACATGGCAGCCCCCTATGAATGAAGGAGATGGAGAAGAGATTAATGTGACTTGCCATTTTGAACCTGGGCAGCCTTCTGAAAAGATACTGAGATTCATAGAAGTTTTGATTGAGTACATTGTGGGTGGAGAAGAGGGAAGAAGTTCGTTTTTTAATATCCAAGCACACTCCACAGGATGTATTCCAAGTTAATGTTTTCAGTAGAACATCTCTTGTTTTTATTTTCAGATTACTATGAAGGTATAAATGTTTAGGTTACATTGTTTTCATCTCCAAGGTAAAGTCCAAGTCACTAGGAGCCCTTCACCCAGGGGGGCGTGGCTGAACACTCTCACACTGTGCACGACGTTAGGTGAGATCCTACCAATCACCCTCCCTACTCTCCCTCTCCTCTCCCGGTCCTCTCCCCTCCTCCTTACTAGACTATAATAGTGTTTTTTTTTTCTTTTGTGCGGGTGTGCAGCTTATATATTGCTTTCCTATTAGCAGTGTCTCTTTTCGTTCTTGTGATAGTTTACTAAGAAGAATGTGTTTCATCTCCATCCAGGTAAACACAGAAGATGTAAAGTCTTCATCTTTTCTCATGTCTGAATAGTACTCTGTGGTAGACCTACAGCACAGTATATATATAGCACAGTTTGTCAATCCATTCACGGGTTATTGTCCACTTGAGTTGCTTCCACATCGTGGCAATTGTGAATTGAGCTGCAGTAAACATTCTGCCACACATGTCCAAGTGGTAAAGTGAATTTTGTTCTTCTGGGTAGATACCGAGTAACCAGACTACAGGATCAAATGGAAGGTTGACTTTTTATTTTTTTTTTTTGGAGATAGAGTCTCAAGCCATTGCCCTTGGTAGAGTGCCATGATATCATGGCTAACAGCAAACCCCAACTCTTGGATGTAAGCAATCCTCTTGCCTCAGTTCTTCTATTTTAGTAGAGTCTTGCTTTTTGCAAGGCTGTTCTTGACCTTGTGAGCTCAAGCAATCTACCCACCTCCCACAGTGCTACGATTACAAGTGTGAGCCACCACGCCCAGCTGGAAGGTTGACTTTTTAATATCCAACTTTATAGAACGTCTGTATCTCAGTTTACCTTGTTTTATTTTATTTTGGCTAATACTTAACATGGGAAAAATATATTTACATCACTTCCCTTTGACAGGTTGATGTAAATAGATGGGTTTCTCCCTATTTCTCTCATTCCCAAATGCTGGTGATGATGTTTTACAAATCTTCCTTTTCTCAATTTCGTATATTACAGATAAGAAATTCTACCGAATTCCATATGACTTGTGTAGAAAACAGTGTTGGAAATCCTAGATAATATTTTTAATATATTTGAAACTGCTTTTGGATATAACACAGTGAGCAGCTACATAAATATTGATTCAGTAGCTTCCCTCATATTACTTATCCAATGCCTCAATTTAAAAATGCGTGGCCTCGTTATGTCTTATTTAAAATTATAGAACATCTTAGTGAAAAGTAGTAATGCACCTAATTTTGCATAGTATCAATTATATCATCCTGCAATATTAGCTCATATTGGCATAATATTATTTTTAAATTTCTCTTTTGTCATTAAGGTAACCAATGTTTAAAGTTTGCATTTAAATTTGTTCTTTTGTGTAGCCTTGTCACAAAATGATCATTCAACAAATTAACTATGTAAAAGTAAGCATTGCTGTCTAAACAAGGCATCTTTTTGGTATTGAATCACCCAAGACTGGTGATGTGGTAATCTGCTATTCAATCCGCAGCAGCTATTCTTTTTTTCTTGTAGTAGCAAAACTCTCAGTATTTGATAAACAGAGAATGAAAACTATGTTTCTCATTCTACCTTGTAGCAAGTGTGGAAGGTGTGACTTAATCTTGGCCAGTGGAGTATGAACAGATGGGTGTTGTATACCACCTATAGGCTGTGCAATTAAAAGGAAAAGCCCTTCTTTCCATTTTGTTTCTCTCCTTACCACTGGCTGGAATGTGGTTGTGATGGCAGGAACTAAAGCTTTGATCTTAGTTCATGAATTGAAGAACTGCCTCTCCAACAAGAAACATAATAGATGAAGTAGTTTCCCAAACACTAAAGAGATGTCACAGCCGCCTGTGACTGCTTAGCTCATTTTGTTAAGTTAAAAAAAAAAAAGTCTCTCACTTTAACGCATTGCTTTCTTGTGCTTTGAAACAGTAGAGAATTCTGTATCTTAACAAAGGAACTTATTTTCAGTTGTTATGTGCTTTATAATTAGGATATTTAATTGAATGTTGGTTTGTCCCAAGTTATACTTAGAGGGGCTCTAATTTTCCAGAATTCACTTTAAAAGATCTTCTGGGATTTCTTTATTGGTAGTTGGTCTCCTGGAGAGCAAATTCTGGAAGTCATTTCTGGAAAACCTCACAAGAGCTCATCAGTCTAACCATTTCAGTAATTTTTTTATATATGTAATTCTTTCTATCAAATGACATTATGCCTAAAATATTTGGCATGGTTTATATTATCTGTATTTAAACCCCTGTCTAATCTCAGGATTTTGTACCAAATATTTGGGTTTTATTATTTGGACCGCTTATAGTTGTGTGAATTTCCTAATGTGCAATTGTGATTGTAACGATCCAATTTTTTTCCTAGCCAGTGTGCCAAATTTCACTTATAAGACTGTCTTGGGCTTGATTTTAATCTCTATTATAATCTACAATCTATTTAAATCAAACTCTGTGTCTGGTTTTTGTCTATGTAAGCTTTATACTTACAGGCAAGAAAGAGATTCCTTTAGGGCCATCATAGCAAGACCCTGGATTTCTGACCAGGCATTGAAACAAAAATTTAAATTTTGAAACCAATCATTTCTTTTTATAAATGCTGTCATTATCAACTTCAGTATATTGAATTTCCCTTTATAATATCTAAAATTCTTATGCCACTCACATTGTAGTTTGAAAATCACTACTTGGTTTTCTAAGACTTTGTATTTATTACCTACTTCTTTCCAGGTATCTACAGATTATATTTACCTTATTACTGTGTGGTATGGACTTCTAGTGACTTTTCTCTAATGGTGAGAGAGCTTCACTTCCTCTGAATCTAATCAGATAATGTGTATAATGCAAGCACATATAATTTAATAAGAGATTATGTGAGCAAAGACTTGAAGGAGGTGTGGAAATTAGCTGCACAGATATGAGACAAAAGAATATTTCAAGCATGGGAAACATCCCAGGTGACAGCACCATGGCACAGAGTTCCAGACATGTATAAAAAAGAGGCTGGTGTAGCTGGAGAGATTAAAGGTGGAAAAAGTTAATGGGGTAGCAGATCAGCAAGGTAATAGGAAGGAAGCTTTGATAGGTTACTATAAGTACATGGGGTTTTACTCCAAATGAAATGGTGAACCGCTTAAAGTTTTAAAGGAAAGTGGCGTGTTCTCATTTACACTTAGAAAGTCTCACTGTGGCTATAGTAGAAAGAGTAGACTGCAAAATCACCAGGTACAAGCAGCAAGACTAGTTAGGAGGATGTTGAAGTAACTCAAACAAGAGGTGAACATGTCTTCCCAAACCAAAAACCTTTCTCAGTTTCTTTTTTTACCTCTCACCTCACACTCGGTCTTTCAGTTAACCACCTGTTTCTATAGACTTCATTGCTATCCCCATTCCCTGATACTCAACGTCTGTTAACTATCATTCCACTCTGTCTCTATGAGATAAACTGTTTTAATATTTACCTCCCATGTATGAGTGATAACATGGGAGATTTGCCTTTCTAAGCCTGGCTTATTTAACTTAACATAATGTTCTCCAGTTTCATCCATGCTTTTGTAAGTGACAGGATTTCATTCTTTTTTGTGGCTATATAATTATTTCATTGTGTGTATGTACTACAATTTCTTTTCCTTTTTTTTAATAGATAACTGTATTCCTTTTTTTTTTTTTTTTTTTTTTTTTTGCAGTTTTTTGGCCAGGGCTGGGTTTGAACCTGCCACCTCTGGCATATGGGGCCAGCACCCTACCCTTTGGAGCCACAGGCACCGCCCACTACTATAATTTGTTTATTCATCCATCCAGTGATAGATACTTAGGTTGATTCCAAATCTTGGATATTATGAATATTACTACAATAAATGTGTGAGTGTAGATATCCTTTAGATATGATAATTTCCCTGCTTTTCTATATATACTAAGCACTAGAATTCCTGGGTCAAATGCCACTTCTACTTTTAATTTTTGGGGAAACTTCCATACTGTTCTCCATAGAAGTTGTACTAATTTGCATTCCCATCAATAGTTTATGAGGGTTCCCCTTTCTCTATATGCTTTACAGCATTGGTGATTGCTTGTCTTTTTAATAAAAGTCATTTTACTGGGGTGAGATGATACACATATAATTATAGTTGTGATTTGCATATTCTCATGATTAATGATCTTGAGTATTTTCTTGTATATGTGTTGACTATTCATATGTCTTTATTCAGAAATGTCTTTTCAGATCCTTTGCCCATTTTTGATTGGATTATTTGATTTTTTCCTATTGAAGTGTTGGAGTATCTCTCACATCCTAGCTATTAATCTCTTGTCAGATGGGTAATTTACAAATATGTTGTGGGTTATCTCCTCACTTTGTTGACTGTTTCCCTTGTACAGAATCTTTTAAGCTTGATGAGATCTCATGTGTTCCATTTTCCTTGGCCACCTGTGCTTTGAGTATATTACTCAAGAAGTCATTGCCCAGGGAAGTTTCCTGATGCATTTCCCCAATGTTTTATTTTAGTAGTTTCATAGTTTCAGATCTTAGATTAAAGTCTTTAATCCATTTAGATTTGAGTTTTGTAAATGGCAGGTGATAAAGACTTAGTTTCATTCTCCATATACCAACTTTCCCAGAACCATTTATTGAAGAGACTGTCCTTCCCTACTGCATGTTCCTGCCACCTTTGTTAAAGACAAATGTACTGCAGATATATGGATTTATTTCTGGCTTTTCTATTCTTTTCTAGTGGTCTATGTGTCTGCTTTTATGCTAGTCCCACACTGTTTTGATCACAACACCTTCGTAGTAAAATTTACAGTCAGATTATATGATTCCTCTTGTTTTGTTCTTTTTGCTCAGATTAGCTTTAGCTCTTCTGAGTCTTTTGTAGTCCATATAAAAATTAGGATTATTATTTCTATTTCTGTGAAGAATGTCATTGGTATTTTGATAGGGATTGCATTGAATCTGTAGATTGCTTTGGGACATTTTAATAATACCAGACATTTAACAATATTGATTCTTCCAATCTGCGAGCATGAAATTGTCTTTTTATATTTTAGTATCCTCTTCAATTTCTTTCATAAGTGTTTTATAGTTTTCATCATAACAATCTCTCAACTTCTTTGGTTGGGTTTATTCCTAGGTATTTTATTTCCATTGTACCTATTTTAAATGGGATTCTTTTCTTGGTTTATTTTCAGATTTTCCACTGTTGGCATCTAGAAATGCTACTGATTTTTGTATGTTAATTTCATATCCTCCAACTTTACATGCGTTTATCAGTTCTAAACGTTTATCAGTTTTTTTTTTGGGGGGGTAGACTTTTTAGGTTTCTCAAGATGTAAATTCATATCATTTGCAGAAAAGGAAATTTTACCTCCTTCCTTTCCAATTTGATGACTTTTATTTATTTCTATTTATGACAGTACCTTTGCATTGAGTCTTCTTTCTTAACCTTGAAGTCCCCTGGATGATGAGAGGGCTTGAGGTGAAGTGGAAGCCTGTGAGCAGTGGCTCAAATTTTAGAGAATTCCAGGGATTGACAAGGTATTTGAAAGAAGACAGTAAATAAGAAGTGACTGGAAGTTCTATAATTGATCTATCTGGGCCTTAAAGGATAAATGAGTTTTGATGAGTGAAGTTAATGCAATGAGGTGGTATCATTGAAGAACAGCCAGGATATATTATTGGGGTTCTCAGCCCTGCCTTAGAGTCATCTGGAAGTCCTTAAAAGTTCTAATTCTCCAGACCTTTTGTTTCCAGCATCCAATAAGTCAATATTTCTGAAATTGAAACCTAAGTATCAGGTGATTCTGATATGTAACCAGGGTGGAGAACCCCCGAATTAAGGTAAAAGAAGTAGAGTGTTGTGCTGTGAAGGCTTTGAGAATATGTTGGAAAGGAGAAGGAAGGGGCACAGAAGTTTTAAAAAATCAACATGCGGGTGGTACCTGTGGCTCAGAGGAGAAGGGCACCAGCCCCATATGCCAGAGGTGGTGGGTACAAACCCAGCCCCAGCAAAAACAGAAAAAAAAAAATCAACATGGGAGAAGAGAAAAACCAGGTTTTGCATGAGAGAAAAAGAAAGGATTGGAAACTACAAATTACTTGTTTTGGAATAAAGTGTAAAGATCAAAGTCCAGGATAGAATTAACTAACAGTGATGTCCTGTGCACCTTGTAAAGGTAGCACCTTGCATTATATTTGTTGAATAATGACTGAAGAGATTTAATTTTAGTACTTGATATGCCAACTTAAAGCGACTACCTAATTTCCTGTTACATGATTGGTAAAAGTGATATCATTGCATTATTCTTAAAAATATACTTTCATGTCCTCAATGTGTCCCTTAGCACTCACAATTTGGTTCTTTCTTAAGAACGTTAAAAAACCAACCATTACATTTTTTATTTCTTAAATAATACATGTTTTTGTGTTTCTGTTAAACTTGATCCTTACTGAAATATTTATATTATAAGCAAAGTCAGAAATAATAGCATAATAATAGCTAAAACTAAACTGCTTTTACTGTGTGAACCCCTAAAATATGTTCTCGTTAAATAAAAACCAACAAAGGTCATGATAAGGTAGTTTGAATAGTTGAGTGTAAGTGAAGCAACACTCTTTCTTTTTCTTGGAAAAGAAATATGATTGCATGAAACCCAATGTATTTTGTGTCCCTGTGAACTGAATTTGTTGAAAATATCGACTTCACTTGACATGCCAATTGGCTGTACAATACTTATATAATAGTGGTAAGATATACTTACCACTTAAAATACTTTAATTTTTAACAATCTCATTGTTCCAAAAAATTGTCCTTAATTCAAGTTAGCATTCTTTCCACATGAGCCATGTCTTTCATTTTTGTGGAAAAAAATATGGAGAATTACGATATCTGAGTGCTATTATTTTAACTCATATTCAGTCTTTCAACTTGTCACCACGTTGTCTGTTTCAGCAGACATGTGAATAGATAACAAAAATAAATTATCTACTAAGAGTATCACTTAAAATCCTAAAATTGTTCATTTAAACTTTTGTGCTAAACTATACAAATACAAACATGAGCTATATTTTGCCTCTTTGAAATATTTTTATTTAAAAAATTTAAATAAAGGAGAAAAGCTTAAAATTTTTAGATCTAGTTTTCAATTCTTTTAACCCCTCCTCATGTCTGATTCTCTTTCTGAGATTATTTTCTTTCTTCCAGAAATATACTTTCTCTCTAAGAAGCTCTGTTAATGATGACCATTTGGTAGTTAATGTTAGTTAAATTAAATGGTTCTATTTTTACATGGTGTTTGAAAAATGGTTGCACTAGATATTACTATTGGTTTAGGTTGGCAGACAGTTTCTGTAAGTTATTTTTGATCGGCATTTTATTACGTCTCTGGACTTCTAATTTTGCAATTGAGAAATTGTCTCTTAATCTACTTTTCACTCAATATAAGCCAAGTCTTTTTTCCTCTGCTTTTTTGATTTTTTTCTTTTTCTCTAATATTCTACTCAGTATTCTGATGTGAATTAAATAGGCGTCTTTGTTTTCTTCTAATTTTTTAAATTTCAAATTAATATAAGGATACAAATTTTTAGACTACATTGTCCTCACTTTCAGGGTAAAGTTCCACTTGTAAAACAGGCTTCTTTGTTTGACTTCTAAGGAGCTTTGTGAATCTGAAGATTATGTCTTGTAATATTTTGTTTCCACATTCCCAGAAACTCTAATTTTCTCTCCTCTGGATTTTTGATAAGACACATTGGCTCTTCTCATCTTACACTTGTGTTTTAGTGTATAGTATGATGAATTCTACACATTTATTTGTGTTGATGCCCTAGAACCCAAAATACAACAAAATAGAGAATGTTTGCATCAACCTAGAAATTTTCCTTGTTCTCCACCCCATAGTACCTGTGTGACCTTATGAATCAGAGGCATCCAGTGTTCTAATATCTGTCACCAGAAATTAGATATGCTTGTCATGAGTTTATAATCAATGACATGTATTCTATCACTAATTTGTTTCATTATATTAATTGTATTCCATTCTATGAATATATCTCAAGGTGTTTATTCATTCTGTTGATGAACATATGGGTTGCTTCAAATTATTGAATATTTTTAATTAGGCTGCTCTGAAAATTTGTGCACATGTCTCTGTGGAAATATTTTTTCTGCTTATAAATGCCTGGAACTGAAATTGATGGGTCCTGAGATAGAAGCATATCACTCTCTAAGAAATGACCCAACGGTTTTCAAAGATGATTATATCATTTTCTATTCCCACCCCCAAAAGGAAGAGGTTTTACTTACTCCATACTTTTGTCAATATTTGTCAGTCTTTTTAATCTTAGCAGTTCAAGAGAAAGGGGGCAAGAAATACTTTGTTGTGCCTGATTTGCTTTTTCCTGGTGTTTTTTTACTTGTACTTATTGGAAAGAGAGAGAGAGATTCTGCTTTTTTAAATCCACTTGTCTAATATATAGATATTTGTTATATATTCTGGGTATCAATATATCAAGAATGGGCCAATATCAGTATATCAATACTGCAAACATTTTTTCTTCAGTGAATGTCCTATTTATTTTCTTAATGGTGTCTGATGATTAGAAATGTTTAATTTTCACAAATACAAATTTATAAGTTTTTTTTTATATAATGATCACGGCTTCTCTGAAGAATCTTTCCCCATTCAAGATCATAAAGATATTTTACTATATTTTCTCATGAGAGAAAATGGAGTTTAGGTCTGTGGTTTATCCTAAGTTAATATTATTTATGGTATTCTAACATAATTTGTTGAAAGGATTTTTCTCATTTGATAGTTGATTGCCTGGAAGCTTTTGTTGAAAGTTAATTAATCATATAAGTACAGATACCTACCTGGTACTTTGTTCTTTTCATTGATCTATTTGTCTAATCTTATTGCCTAATCTGTGGCTTATGTGTTTTTATGTAAATGTTAGACCCTCCTGGGATATGGATTATAATAGCATTAAATCTGTCAATTGGGGGATGATTAATATATGACTTTTCCTATCCATGGGCATGGCATATCTCTCCAATTATTCATGTATTCTTTAATTTCTTTCAGTACTATTTTGTAGTTTGATTACTTTTATTTATTTTTTTATTAAGTAATATCAGTGTACATTAATGCTATCATGGGGTACAGAGTGCTGTTGCTATATACAATTTGAAATACTTTCATTCAACTGGTTAACATAGCCTTCATGTCTTTTTCTTAGTTACTGTGTTAAGACATTTATATTCTACATTTAAAGAGATTCACATGTACCCTTATAAGATAAACCATAGGCTTAATCCCACCAATCACCCTCCCTCTCTCCTTTCTCCATATTTTTGGGCTAAAATTAGATTTATAGCTTTCATAATTAGTTTCATAGTAGGGATGAGTACATTGGATACTTGAGATACTTTGCTAAGAAGAATATTTTTCAACTCCATCCATGTAAACATGAAGGAGGTAAAGTCTCCATCTTTCCTTATGGCTGCATAGTATTCCATGGTATACACATACTACAATTTATTGATCCATTCGTGGGTCAATGGGCACTTGGTCTTCTTCCATGACCTAGCAATTATGAATTGAGCCACAATGAACATTCTGATACAAATATCTTTATTGTAGTATGATTTTTGGTCTTCTGGTTATATACCTAGTAGAGGAGTTATAGGATCAAATATGTGCTATTCCTCTCTTTGAAATGTCCTTGGATCCATAAGCTGGACATTATTAACAGTGTTTTTCTAATAACTATAAAAGGCAATTAGACAAGAAGATTTAACAGTTTTCACCCTGTTTCATGGGTGAGACCCATACTTAAAAGTGAAAATATAGGACAGTGGTCAGCTTGGTAACTGAAAAATTGGAATTTTCTCTGGGTTATATTTGCAGTGGATATACAAGGGCACACATTTATCAGCACAAAACAAATTGTGACTAGCTTGATTTTTCTCCCTCACCTTGTACAGTCTAAAAGCAGTTGATCTAAATGAAATACAGTTCTTTACTGTTCACTTAGCATAAATTATTGTTTGTACTGGGAAATTGTTTAAGCAGCTATTTGTGAAAGGACTTTAATTTTGGCATCTTTATTGCCTTTCCAAAGAAAGTTCATTTAAATATCTGCATACTCTAGCTACTTTTTAAATGTGTTTCAATGACATAGACTGCATATATAAATACACACTACTCTTTTTAAAAAGCCTTAGCAATTTAGATTGCATGTGTGGTACAATAAAGTCCTGATGTAGAAATCCATTTTCTTGTAACACAGAGAACATTTTAATATTCTAGAAATTATATTGCATAATCTTGCCAGAGTATACAGCTCAGATTTCAATTTATATTAATGCTGAAACCTATTTCAGATAAAATTAAAAATTTCAGTGTAATAGCCTGCATGATAAATGTTCATGTTAAAGATTTGATGATTGGTACAAAGACCAGTAGCACAATCACTACAGCCTGCTTTTTGCAAGCTTTGACAAATGTATTAGTAAATTTTCTGAAGTCCCATACAAATTTTTTGAGGCAGTTAATGTGCTTTTACTTATTTATTTTGTTATTATTATTACTTTTGGCTGGGGCTGGGTTTGAACCCACCATCTCTGGCATATGTGGCTGGTGCCCTACCCTTTTGAGCCACGGGTGCCTCCCACTGTGCTTTTATTTAGTGTCATAACTTATTGTGTAAGTGATGTGAAGTCATATTTAAATCACACATATATGCATTTAAGCACATAAGTACATCATATAGGAGGGCTGTCTAGAAGATACCTGGCCATGTGATATGAAAAATATGAGAAACAATGGCTAGATACTTTCTGGACAACCCTCATATACATTCATGTGCATGTGTATTTATGTGATCTTCAATCGAAGGCATAAGGAATCATAAATCACTGTCCTAGGCAGCCCTTCATAGTCCTCTATCTTTATGATCTAAGATGGTGGAATGTACATTTCAGGTAGCAAGGTGGATGCAGAGGTAAAGAAAATGGTTAACAGGTATGTGACAGCTGTCCTTTAAGGGAAGTTTTTGGAGGTTGCACAGAACCCCTAGAGTTATACGATTTTAGCCAGAAGCTAGTCACATGAGCACACTGAAGTTTTCCGGGAAATGCACTGTAGTCTGGGCAGGTGTACATCCGGCTAAGAGTTATCAAATAGAAGCCAAGGACAGAGATAGGGCACAAAACACAGTCCTGGCCACAGGAGGAAAATAATACGTTGTAGAGGAATAGTCACAAAGAGAATTGCACCCCCGATGGCCATGAACAGTTTCTACAGGTAGACTGGAAATTTAGCTAGAAGCTTCTTAGTGGCCAGAGGGAAAAGACAGTTGTGATAACATACCACATTCATAGCCTTTGCCAGTACCTGTTCACTAGAATCACAAGTCACCTTAACTCAGGATTTGTTACTATTTGATAAAAATGTATTCTATGAGCAAACTGTCAATCTATCCAACAATGGATTACGACAGATAACTTTAATACTGTACTTTAATGTTTCTCTGTGCATGCCAAGGTGAAATTCATTCATCAATAGCAACTCTAGAGGAATAAAAAATTAGGTAGCAGATGTGTACACAGACAACATTAATAGGATGGTGCCACTTGATCTAGTAGTGTGTTAACTTATAGAGGAAGGTCGTGAGAGAGGAGGATGGAGTTAGAAGAAAGACTATAATCATAGAACAGTGTATTGGACTTGAAGATAATAGTTCTTAGCCTTGTTGATACAGCAAAAATCATTTGGAAGACCCTGTAAAAATATAGACATCCTGTCAAGAAGCCCCACTCACTGTGCCCCCTGACCAAGTTAGAACACCTCAGGCCCAGGTTTGCTATCTGTAATTCTTTTTTTAAAGATACACTGATTATTTTGATACAGAAGACATCAGAAGTCTCAGTTCCTTGTTGTAAGGAGAAACAAAAGCTAGTGCCTTAAAAACCAAAAACTATTAAAACTTAACCAAGATGAAAAATAAAACCAGAGTAATCAATCACGTAACTGTTAGAGAAACTTAAATTCTAATTTAAAAGCTCCCTTAGGCAAAATCTCTAGGACCTAATGGTTTCACTAGAGAATTGTGCCAAACATTTGAAGATCTCTCTTCCTTTCCTCTGTTCTCATCTTCAAATTATAACTGTTTCATACTCCATTTCCTCACATGTATACTTTGAATTAATCTAGGCTTGTGAATCAGTGGTTAATGAAATTGTGTTTACTTGTATTCAACAGTGTCCGTGTTTCTGGTAAACCCCATAAGAACTAATTGCATGTGGGAGGCAAAAGAATGTTAAAAATAGGAGACCTCCAGACATCAAAAATTATTTTCCCTACAAAAGCTTTGTTGATAATCTTTGATATGGGCCTTTGTTTGAACAAATAGTTGGGAATAAAACCATTTGAAAGTCAAAGAGTTAATATGTTATTCTAAGTCATATTAATTTAAAAGGGAGGAATGGAATTCCCTTTGTTGTTATAATAAGACAGTTTGCACTAAATGGATTGCTCAAAAAATTAAAAAAAAAAAAAGAAATAGCTGAGGGACTCTTTTTGCAAATTTTGTTAAGTACAAGGAGATACCATGATACGATATTTAAAATATAAGATGTAGAAACACCGTGTTCTACAATCCTTAGAACAGGATCCTCCATTAATTCAGTGTCACCAATGTGAAGTATATAATGACATGTTATCAAATATCATGCTGTAGGCAGCTCAATGGCTCATGCCTGTAATCCCAGCTCATAGAGAGGCCAAGGGGGAGGATTGCTTGAGGCCAGGAGTTCAAGGTTGCAGTGCGCTATGGTTGTGCCACTGCACTCCAGCCTGGGTGACAGAGTGAGACCCCATTTCTCATATGTATGTCATACTGGCATAAACAAAACATGCATAATTTTTGGCTCTAAACTATTGTTAGAGCACTTAAATTCCATTTCCAGATAATGTGTTCATTAGGTTTTTTTAAAAAATAAAAAATTAAATCATAGCTGTATGGATTAATGCAGTCTGGGGTACAATGTGCTGGTTTTATATACAATTTGAAATATTTTCATCAAACTGGTTGACATAGCCTTCATGACGTGTTCATTAGCTTTTACAAAATTGAGAGAAATATTGAGATTGTTTCAAAAACAAAAAGAAGATTTGCTATTTTACTGCGTTTAAAAATAAAAACAAAAAGGTACAGTGGTGATTTCCATACATTAAGTAGAAATTAACAAGTGCGTGTTTCATGAGCTAGGACTTTCTCACATTCATGCCTTTTGCAATTGGTTGGCAATATGCATAATGATTAAGAATATAGATTTTGAAACAAAATTACCTGGAATGACATTTTTGGTCTGTTTTCTACTATATTAGAAAACATCCATCAAGGTGTTTCATTCTCTATTCATCACTTTGTTCATCTGTAAAATGGGGTTATTAAGCAGAACTTCCTAGGGTTATTGCAAAGATTGAATAAACTATATAAAATAATTGATAAACATGACTAGAATTGGAAATTGATGTATATTATTGTTTTGTTATTATTGCTATTCAAGCCACTTAACCATTAATGGATTAGAGACAAGTATTTTTTTTGCAGTTTTTGGCCAGGGCTGGGTTTGAACCTGCCACCTCCAGCATATGGGGCCAGTACTCTACTTCTTTGAGCCACAGGCGCCACCTAGGGACAAGTATGTTTTTATGAACATATATGTTAAAGGACAGTATCAGTGTAAAATAAAGTGATTCCAGGGAATAGTAGATTATTACTGAGTAGTTTGCATTGCTAGAAGTCTATAAACCAACTCATAAACATGCAGTGGTAGTCCGTCCTTCATTTCTCATATTGGCACTCTTTGTCTCATTTATATTTAGTTTTCATCAGTATGGATGGATTTTTATCAGTGTTGTTGATACTTTGAAGAAACAGCTTTCCCAGTTTCTCCATCTTTTTTCACGGTTGTTTGTTTTGTCCTTCCCTGATATCTTTATTATTTCTTTCCTTCCACTTACTCTGGGTTGAATTTGCTTTTCCTTTTCTAGCTTCCTAAGGGAATTTTTCCTTGTTCAGCTTCATTATTTATTCTTCAGTTCTTGAATACTTTTGATATTTCAGAGGTTCTTTAAAATGTATTCTGATGGTGGTATCTCATTTTTTTTCACCCTATAAGGAGTAATTCTTCCATTTTCTATGTTTGGGTTTTGTTGTTGTTGTTGTTATTTGAAGAGAGTAAAAATTTGTGCTGATTTAATAGCAATATCAATGATGTAAATAATAATGAAAACCAGTTTTAACACAGTGTACTAGGTACTGCGTGAAGCTTTTACATGACTGAAATCTGGGTCTCCTGATTCTGACACTGCAACGTCGTTCATTTATTTATGCATTTATTCATTTATCTTGCATTTTTTCAAAAGCATTCTTGACATCTATGTGTTGGGGACCAAGTTAATTTAAATTATTGGGGACCAATAGTTAATTTAAATTATGTGTTAGTGGAATACCACTTCTCTTTCCATTACAGTAAAACATCAAAAGAGATGATATTTGAACTGAAACTTGAAGAATGATCAGTAGGAAAGTAAGGCAGTCACACCATGATGAAAGAAATAAATATTCTGATATTTAGATGCAGAAACATAACATGTTTCAGAAATGGCACATTTTCCCATGTTTATTCTTAGAACAAGGGATGCTAATTTGGGTACAGATTGTAAATCCTGAAATTGCATGTAGGGGTGTGTGAACTTTCATCTTGGGTTCTAAGGAGCTTTTGAATTTGAGGGCCCAATAAAGGATTTAGAGTAGTTGGTGGTAATATAATTTATTTGTTAATTAGAACGATGAGGGGGACTGACAATGCATGGGATGAATTAGAGGGAAGGAAAATGCTAATAAAGTATTGTAGATGAAAGCTCATGAAGGTCTGAAGAAAGATTATATTGGGGAAGTGTTTATTAGGTAGAAATATTAGAAGTTGATGGTTATGGGCAAAAAAATAGATCATCATAGTGAGCCTAACTTGACCTTTGGTAAACATTAATAAATGGCAACTAAGGAGGCATGGAGAGTACTAGACATTTTGAATTTAAGGTATTAACCTAAGAGACATTCAAGTTGAACAGTAGGTTAAGCAGTTGGATATAGGGAGTCTGCAGCTCATGAAAGAAAAGAAACCTTCAGATCTTGATAAAGAAGTTGACTGGATATCAATGGTGTTTGAAAACATAGTGAAAGTTTAGATGAAGAGAATGGAACTAGGCCAGATACGGTGGCTTACACCTATAATTCTAACACTCTAGGAGGCTGAGGCAGGTGGATTGCTTGAGCTCAGGAGTTTGAGACTTAGACTGAGCTGAGGGAGATCCTGTCTCTACTGAAAAAATAGAAAAAATAGCTGGGTATTGTGGTGGGCACCTGTAGTCTCAGCTACAGAGAAGGCCAAGGCAAGAGTTTTGCTTGAGCCCAAGAGTTTGAGGTTGCTGTGAGCTATGATGATGCCACAGAACTCTACCCAGGGGAATAGAGTAACACTCTGCTTCGAAAAAAAAAAAAAAAGGAAGGAAAGTAAATATAGATCATCATAGTCTGGCTTTAATATTGTTAAGGAATCCTTCTCCACCCTGGTGGGATTGTTTGAGGTTGCAGACTATTATCGAAAGTGTGGAAGAATTGAAACCCCAACCATGTGTTGGTTGATTTTTGTTTTATTTTATTTTGATGTCATATTTGACAACAACTTACCTTGGAACAACTTTCCAAGTTGACGTAGGAGAAACCTATTCTCTATAACCAATGGGTATACTCTACTATAACATTTGTGTTTTCTTCCTTTTTTTTTTTTTTGAAATGTATTCATGTGCATAGATCATGAATATATTTATGCCGTTATGGGATTCAGAGTGTTGATTATTTATACAAATTGGAGTGCTTACAATCAAATTAGCCTTCACCTCATTTACCCAATTACAGAGTTAAGACATTTGTGTTCTACACCTGATAGATCCAGCTTGTACTTGGAATATGCTCCATACGTGTGGTCCCTCTACTAACCTTTCCTCTATTGACCCACCCCCCTTCCTTACCCTCTCTCTCCCCTTCCTTCCTTCATCCTAGGCTATAGTTGTATTTCATTTTTCAAATGCAAGTGTGAGTGATTATATATTGGTTTCACAGTAGTACTAAGTACATTGGATATTTTTTTCCATTCCTGAGATACTTTACCAAGAAGAATATTTTCCAGCTCTATCCATGTAAACATAAAAGAAATAAAGCCTCCGTTTTTTAATGCTGTATAGTATTCCATGGTATACATATATCACAATTTATTGATCCATTCATGGGTCGATGGGCATTTGGGCTTCTTCCATGACTTGGCAATTATGAATTGAGCTGCAGTGAACAATCTGCAAATATCTTTATTGCCAAATGATTTTTGGTCCTTTGGATATACATCTAGAAGAGGAATTGCAGGATCAAATGACAGGTCTACATTTAGATCCCTGTGTGTCTTCCATACTTCCTTCCAAAAGGAATTTACTAGCTTGCATTCCCACCAACAGTGCAGAAGTGTTCCCTTTTCTCCACATCCATGCCAACATCTGTAGTTTGGGGATTTTGTGATGTGGGCTACTCTTACTGGAGTTAGATGGTATCTCAGAGTGATTTTGGTTTGCATTTCTCGGATGATTAAAGATGAGCATTTTTTCATGTGTCTATAGACCATAAATCTCTTTTTCAGAGAAGCTTTTGTTCGTCTCTTACCCACAATGAAATGGGATCACTTGTTTTTTTCTTAGTAATAAGTTTGAGTTCCCTGTGAATTCTGGTTATTAGATCTTTGTCAGAAATATAACTTGCAAAAATCCTCCTCCATTCTGAGGGCTATTTGCTTTACTTAGTGTGTTCTTGGCTATGAAGAAGTTTTTAATTTGATCAGATCCTAGTAATATATTTTTGATGTTACTTCAATTGCCCAGGGTCTCCTCCTCATAAAGTATTCTCTCAGGCCAATTTTTTCAAATGTTTCCCCTGAACTCTCTCTTAGAGTTTTTATAGTTTCATGTCTTAAGTTTAAGTCCTTTAACCAGTGAGAGTCAATTTTTGTTAGATGAGAAAGATGTGGGTCTAGTTTCAGTCTTCTATAGGTCGCCAGCCAATTTTCCCAGCACCATTTGTTGAATAGGGAATCTTTCCCCCAATGTATATTTTTGATAGGCTTATAAAATATCAAATGATGATAAGTGTCTGGGTTCACCTTATGATCTTCCATACATCTACTTCTCTATTTTTGTGCCAGTACCATGTTATTTTGATCACTAGCGATTTATAGTATAATCTGAAGTCTGGAAGCATGATTCCTCCTGATTTGTTTTTATTTCTAAGTAATGTCTTGGGTATTTGAGGTTTTTCTGTTTTCATATAAAATGAAATACTAATTGAGAAAAGAAATAGCTGAAGATGTTAACAAATGGAAAAATATACCATGCTCATGGCTGGGAAGAATCAACATTGTTAAAATGTCTATACTACCTAAAGCAATCTGCAGATTTAATGCAATCCGTATTAAAGTACCTCTGTCATAAATATGTTTTTCTGAGAACTATGTCTGCTCCCTTTTGCAAATACCTTGCACATCTCACTGAAGATGATCTTCTACATATCTGCACACATGTGGTCAGTGTATAAGACTCATTTCCTAGAAGCAAGGTCATTTCTTTATACTCTTGTAACTCTCTGGGTTTGTGAATTTTCATGTTCTTTGGATTCTGTGGGATTAGCATTTTGATATCATTCAGTACAGACCCAGTTGCCACCAACTGGCGAGATGCCCCTTGTTAATATTTTGTTCATCACCTTTCAATGTATCTTTGATGCCCAAGCCTTTGTGCTGGTTTAGTTTCTTAAACTATTATGTAATTTAAAGGACTGAATTTCTTAAACTCCATAACTCATTATTTCTTAATCTCCAGACATTTCACAAATACTTGTTTTCTGATGTAATTTCACATCCGTTCTCATGACTTATAAGATCATTTTCTGTTACTTTGGATATGAACCCCAAAAAGATTTCCGCAGTATATTTCTTGTGAATGAAACCCTCACTGGGTGACTTCTATATGAGGGATGGAGATTTTCAACAGTGGTTATCATCTCTTATCAATAACTTAAGAAGAATTTCTGCCTTATTTCTCCTTGTTTTTTTGTGTACTGGGATTGGTCATTATTATTTAGTAAATTGCCAGGGAAAACTCACATGTAAATTTGTAGTATAGTGGCAAAATAGGATGTATGGCAATTATTTATAGAAAATAAATTTATTTGATATTTCATAAATTATAGGAATTGTGTGGTATCATTATCTTTTCTTAAATACAGAATATTGCAAATTCTTGTTTTCTGAAATTAAACATCAAAATTGACTATTATCTAGCACACTTTCTACTGTTAATCACTTGGGAATAAAAAATCTAAATAGAAAACATCAGATTAAAATAACAGTTGTAACTCTACTTTTTATTCGTTTTAAATTTCTCTTTGTACAATCCCTTTTATTTTTATCTCAAGGACTAATGTATCTTAAATCAAAGCTAACAAAAAAAGTCAGATACCTATTAGGAATCATAGACATTTTATCTGAATAAAATCTTCCTAAAATACAATATAGATCACACCATTACTGTGTTACTTTTTAGTGTTCTATTAAAGATTGAGAATATATAAATATCATTTACATATTTTCCAAGGAGCAGACTGTACCTCATCAGAAATGGAGAATGCTGAGGAAATTCTTGCAATAAATTTCATTTCCCAATGGTGAATTAAGCCACAAGATCTGCTGCAGGCACATTAGCTAAATGTCTTATCTCTTAATAGCTCTTCTTACAGATGTATAGTGTATTTCATTTTCTATTATTTTTATTATAACCTCATTTCAAAATGGGTTATTGTTAATGTTATGGAACAAAAAGCAATACAGGAGTTCAGAAAAAAATAGTATTTACAATCGAGTGAAATTTAAACTGACTCTTCCAGTATTTATTAAAACATTATTATTCATAAATGCTATAAAACTTATATGTGTGTATATTCAGGTGTTTATACTTGAGAAATAGCTTCTAGACAATTGAACTTTAAAAAATTGCTCGAGTCTTGGCCCATAATGTCAAGCACATGTCTTATTCTCTTACATGGCTGGCTTTAACAAGGATATCAAGGATTGTTTTAATAATTTAAGAGTATTAGACTTCACTGTATTAAGAAAAAATTCAAATAATTCAAGACACACCTCACACTGTGTTGTTGATGTCTTTTGCTGAATATCTATAAAAATAAGTGAAAGTTTGACATTCAAAATAATCCTGATTTACTTGTCCTCTACTGTAATGTGTATGATGACATCTGACATTATTTGACAGATTGAAGCACTTGTGTGGATGTACACAAGTGTGTATGTGTGCATCAGTCTTTTTGAGAGAGACAGATAGACATAGTAAAAGCATTAACATAAAAGTTAGAATATTTGAGTAGTTTTGTATTTGGCTTATTTACAGACTTGATATCATATATTCTTAGTTGTGCCTCTTAATTTTAGTAACTAACTTTTATAGTAGAAGTTTCACTTGGCATGTATGGCTTTCTAGAACAGGACTATGTATATAAAAACTTGAGATTTGTGCTTATTTAGTTCATACAAACATTCTTATCCTGCCTCTCTTCTCTTTATGCACTTTGATATTTCTTTTAGCTTTTCTGGTTGCTTTATTAATGACTAATATTAATCATGTTAGTCATTAATAGAAGGAACCCTCAACCTCAATTGACCAGAACACTCAGGGAGTAGGAGCTTCTAGTACACTTAAATGTCTAACAACATAGATACTTGTATGAAAAAATTGCTGTAGGCAGAAGATTTTTATCTTGCACTACTCTTACAACTCACTGTTTCTGGAAAGGTTAAAACAAATGTATACTATTTCTCTAATGTCTAGATTCCTAGCAGTTTTTAGTAACAATCTTATTTATATGACATTTTAAATGTTATTAGGTTGTTTTTACAAATTCTAATATTGGAAATGAAATAGTGACCGTCAATATGCATTCAGTGGACATTGAGAAGCGGATACTATGAACAAGTCTATGCTCATAATTTGATAACCTAGATGAATGTTGACCAATTCCTAGGTAAACACACTCTGTCAAAGCACAAGAAGGAATGGACAATTTGAATAGGCCTGTATCTAAAAAGAAATTGAACCAATAATGAATACCTCTTTAAAACAGAAGTCATTAGGCATATATGGGTTCATTGTGACTTATATCAAACACACAAGAAATTATACCAATTCTCTATTGTATCTTCCAGAAGATAGAAGCAGGTGGGACATTTCTATGAGTAATAGTAACTGCAGGCAAAAACATACAAGAAAAGAAAACTAGAGACAAATATTGCTTATAAATATGGATTTAAAAATCCTCAATTTATAATTGTTAGTCCTTATAAATAAAACTTCTCCTCTTAAAAAAACAATGTCAAGAGAATTAGAAGACCCAGTTATGTAAGGCTAGTTTAACATTTGAAAATTAATATAATCATATCAATGGGCTAAAGAAGAAAACCAAATAATTATAACAATAGATACAGAAAAAGCATTTGACAAAATCCAACACTCATTCATGATACTTTTAGAAAACTGAAAATAGAAATTCTTCAATTTGATGATAAATATCTACAAAAACCTACAACTCACATCATACTTAAGGGTAAGAAACTTAAGATTTTATCCCCAATTTTAGAAACAAGCCACCCTCACTACTCCTTTTTAACATCTCACTGGAAATCCTGGAAATGCCATAAAATTTAAAAAGTAAATAAATGGTATACAAATTAAATTTTAAAAATGTTTAAAAACTCTCTTTTTTGGATGTGGCACAATTATCCATGTATTCCACTTTCAATTCCCAAAGAATTGGGGAAAAAAACCATGGAGCTAAAAAATGATTACACGACATTTGCATGATGCAAGATTGGTATACATATGTCAATCTTGTTTCCATGCAGTAGCAATTTACAAGTGGAATTCAAGTGAAAAACACTTCACCATTTGTATCAGCACCCTCCAAAGTAAAAAGAATTAAGTGTGAATCTAGAAAAATGTGTACAAGGACTATAAGGGGAAAACTCAAAACTTTGATGAAAGAAATCAAATAAGGACTAAACCAACAGAGAGAAGTTCCATGTTCATGGATAGCAAAACTCAATACTATCAAGATGTTATTTCTTCCCAACTTGATCTACAGATTCAAGGGAATGCCAATGAAAATTTCAGCAAGTTATTTTTTGAATTTAGACAAACCTATGCTAACATTTATATGGGTGGGCAAAAGGCTTCCAATAGCTGACTTGTTGAAGGAAAAGGAAAAAGTCACAGGACTGACACTACCAACTTCAAGACTTAATACAAAGCTAAAGTAATCAAGACAGTGGGTGGTTTTGCCAAAACATAGAAAAGTGAGTTAATGGAACAGAATAGAGTCCAGGAATAAATCTATATAAATATTGTCAACTGATCTCAGATACAAGAGCAAAGGCAATGCAATGGATAAAATTTAGTCTTTTCAACAAATGGTGCCCAAAAAAAAAAAAAAAAAAAGGAAGAAGAAAAAGAAAGAAAGAAAGAAAAGAAAAATAATCTAAGACATGAAAGAAAAAGACATATACTTTATGCCCTTTTCAAAAAATAACTTAAATAGCCCGGCGTTGTGGCAGACACCTATAGTCCCAGTTACTTGGAGGCTGAGGCAAGAGAATCACTTAAGCCCAAGAGTTTGAGGTTGCTGTGAGCTGTGACATCGTAGCATTCTACCAAGGGTGACATAGTGAGACTCAGCCTAAAAAAAAGTAATAAAAAAAAATAAAGTGGATGATTGATGTAAATGTAAAGTGCAAAACTGTAAAATTCCTAGTAGGTAACATAGAAAAGATCTAGACAACCTTTGGTATGGTGATGACTTTATAGATACAACACCAAAGACATGGTTTATGAAAGAAATAATTGATAAGCTGACTTCATGAAAATTAAAAACTTTTGCTCTGCAAAAGACATTGTCAAAAAAATTAGAAGACAGGGCACAGACCAGAAGAAAATACGCCGTTTTGCAAAAGACACTTCTGATACTACACAAAGGACTGTTATCCAAAATGTAGGAAGAATTCTTCAATCTCAGAAATAAGAAAACAAAAATTAAAATTCAGGAAATATCTGAACAAACATTTCACCAAACAAGGTAAACAGATAGTTTTTATCAGCATACAAAAAGATGCATCAGACCTTTAGGGAATTGAAAGTTAAAGCAATAATAAGATACTATAACACACCTATTCTGCCAATTGTCTAACCAAGAAAAGAATGTCAAAGATGTGGAACAAGAGGAATTTTCATTCATTGCTGGTAAGGACGCAAAATGGTACAGCCTCTTTAAAAGACAATGTGGCAGTTTTTTACAAAACTAAACATATTCTTACCATGTGAACCACAAATTATGCTCCTTGGTATTTACGCAAATGAATTAAACATATGTGTCTACATGAAAACCAACACATGGATGTTTATAGTAACTGTATTCATCATGGGCAAAATTAGAAACAATCATGATGCCCTTTAGTGAGTGAATGAAAAAATAAATTACAGCATGTCCGAACCATAGGATATTGTTCACCACTTGTAAGAAATGAGGTAGCAATCCATGAAAAGGCATGGAGGACCCTAAAATGCTTATCACTAAGTGAAAGAAGCCAATCTGAAGAGGTTGCATACTGTACGATCCCAACTATATGACATTCTGGAAAAGGTAAAATTGTGAAGACGGTAAAAAGATCAGTGGCCATTAGGGTATAGTTGGGAGAACACAGAGAATCTTTAGGCTAGTGAACCTATTTATTGTGAGACTACCACGATGGAAACATGTCTACACCTTTGTCTAAACCCATAGCATGTACGTAGGTCACTGCAAAAGTTTTGAGAAAGACTGTGTTATGGTCCATTATTTCACTTGCAGGGAACACAGTCAACAGCATCTTTTTTGTTTCACCTGTGCAAGTTTCAACATGTTCAGCTCATTGGTGGTGCTGGGATGGCTTTGGTTTTTCCCATCTGTGTGGATTTTATGATTTTTTTTGTGTATCTCAAAACTTTCATAATGACCCAGGTACCACATCAAGAGTGAACTCTAATACAAACAATGGACTCTAGGTGATAAGGATGCATCAGTGCAGGTTCAGCAATAATAATGTACCATTGTGGGTGGTGGTGGTAAGGGTGAGGCAGTGAGAACAAAAAGAAGGGGATACATAAGAACATAATTTTACTGTGAACCTTAAAGTATTCAAAATTAAATTCTATTTAAAATGTCTTTTTGATAGCAAAAACTTTTTATAATGAATATAAACTTAGAGCTACTTAAACTTACAGAATTTATATGGGTCCTCATGCTTGGTGTTTTTATGTGTTAACTAATTTTAATCCCACATCTTTGAGAGGTAGACAAGCATTATCTTCATGATTTTGGAAATTGTATGTATATGAGATTGTCAAAAATATTCCTACCAATGGCAAAAGCTCTATGCAGTGTCTATTTTTTATTCGGCATCAAATAGATACTATATGCTAAGCATTGCAACTTTTTGACAAGAGACTTGTAATGCACATAAGTGTCTGAGGGAAGTACACAAATGAAAAAAGACAGAGATTGAACAATCTGGTAAATTTTGACATTTAGCTGATGATGACAAACTCATAAACAGACTTACAAGACAGTGTTTCTGTATGGGTTATTGGTCTATTGAAGTCATTCTGAACCTAAAGGACTGAAAAAAATTTGAGTGGAGACCTAAAAAAAAAAGGCTTATATAGCTAAAAACAGCCAACACCCCATACAAAACATGCACATGGGGATTTAATTACTTAGAAACTCAAGAGGCAGCCAAATTTTTATAGCTCATTTTCTTTTATTTTTTTTTTTTATAGTGAGCTGAGCTTTTCAGTGACACCATCAATTAAATGTTTTGAGTCTAGGAGGGCCGTGTAGCATGTCCCTTCAAATATATAACCATGTGCTGCTGCTGCTTGATAGACATGACATTTTTTAAAGTATAGAAAATACTCATGGCTGAATGTAAACAGAAAACTGTCAACCAAAAAATAATACTTACTGCAACCCTCAAGACACCAGGGAAAGCCAAGTTTATGATGGAATATCCTCCTCTATTTTTAACCATTTTGCTTAATTAAATCTGTCTTTGTCACAGGAATGGTAGAATGAGTTCAGGGGCATAAAACTACTCTTGATAAATTCCTGGCTCCTCTTTTTACTAAGTTAAAAGAAACAAGGAATGTTGTCACAATTTAAAGTTAACAATTATTTTGCCAGAAAATGTGCGTAGACACATAGCAAAGTGTAAAAATAGAAAGCAAAGAAAATGGGCCTAATGGAGTGCTGAGGGCACCAAATATGAAGATGCAAAGATAAACAAGAAACCAAGAATACACTCGGGTGCTAAGATGTTAAAGATACCAACATACACTTAGGCCCGATGGGAAAAAATAAACCGCAACTCCTAATTTGTATCATTTACCCTGGTAAGTTTCTGATTTATTTTTACCGTATTAGGGATCATTCGGCCCAATAAAAGTAGTTATTTTTAATTCACCCAATTCACTCTTACTGGGAATGGGAAAGGAGGTGCTGAGAAGTTTCTGAAACACTAGTTTATGCCAAAAAGCCAAATGTTACGGACCTGACTGTTTTTATACATAATTATCTTCTAAAAGAATATTCAAAAATATACTAATGATGGTATTGAATTAGCTGCACAGATATGTAACATCTACATTTTTACCTTACAGGGAGAATTTTCTGACTTTTTAAAAATGGTATTTAGTGGTTAATTATGGCCATTGGCATCTCTTTTAATTAGTAATACTTTCCTTGTGCAAATTCTATAGCTATGTATTTAATCCATGCCCGATGTATATTCCTTAAGATATTTTTTTTTACTAAAGAAAGACTTACTCATAGCTCAATTCAGCAACCCAAGTTTATTGTAAGAAAGAAAACATAAAATGATGTCATTCAAGAATAACTGCTTGGAGCACCTTGAACAAAGTCATTTTATTTGTTTTATGTTGATTTGTAAGATGTGTGTACAATGGTTAGAAAAGGTAACTGCAAGGTGTTGAAATCCAATAATAGTGATATTCAATCTATAATGAATATATTATGAGTACCAGAATAGCAAGAAAATTTATATTATTATTCATTTAGGGATCTCTATAAATTTTTGGCTTTCTTGGTTAACTACCTGGTGATGATAGAGTTAACAGTAAAATAAAAGGCATAATAATAATATTTTCTAGAGGAATAAAGAAAACATATTGTATCTCCTATAGAACATAGCTGAACTCATCCTGAATGACCAAAAGAAAAGATAACCAATAAAATATTCATGGAAAACTATTCTACATGATTATTTCTATGCTTGCTCTTGATAGAAAAGAACTCTAGGGTGGCGCTGGCCCCATATACTGGAGATGGTGGGTTCAAACCCAGCCCTGGCCAAAAACTGGTCAAAAAAAAAAAAAAAGATAAAAAGAACTCTATGCCCAGGTCTAAAAAAAGCCTACATGAATTTTGGAAAGATAAGTCCTCGTTATTAAAATTAGCAGAGAAGAATTAGGCACAAAATTATATATAACTGGTTAATATGTTTTAAATTAACATATTTTAAACCCAACCAAAGAAGACGTCTTCAGATGCTGTTACTGGGAACAGGAATCTATCTGACAATTGGAAAATGGGTGAGGGCAGAGTTCCCACATTAGACTTGCTAAGGAATTTCTGCTAGATGTACTTAAGAGAGGAATGAGCTGGAAGAAAATGACCTATGTTCTCCACACATAGACAAAAATACCTTCTCTGGCTCACACCTGGCAGACACTCAAGAACCTGCTAATGGCCACTATGTCCTGGAGGCAGGTGTGGAGTAAAGAGGCCAGGGGAATATTTAGCAGGCACATCTAATTGGCAGCCGTAGAGTTTGTGCAGGATTCATCTGGACAACCATGACAGGCTAAAATATAAGACAACAAATGATTTCTGTTATTATTTCAAACTTGGGAGAGGAAGAGAACCCACATAAATAAGAAAACAACCATAAGAAAACTCCTACAATACAGAGATGACTCTGTAAGAAGTGATAACCACTTCAAATCAAGGTCTCTCCTTTTCTGTTTCCCCAGCCCTGTTGGCCTCCTGTCACCACCCAAGGCTGTTGTATTAGTCAACAAAAATTTATACAGGGACCCACACAATTTCTGGCAGAATCTATCACAGTAGCCTCTATTAAACATTCTCATACTATTCTTGACCAGAATCAGAAAACAGTGAAGCAACTATCCACTGCTTAATAGCTGCCTGTCTTTGAGAGGAATATTCTCTCATTTAATCTTAGCATTTTCTCAAGGAGGCAGGCACTGTTAATTAATCTCAGAGAGATTAATTAAATAACCCATGGGTACACATTCAAACCACGATCGGCCTAGGCATCATTTTCTATTAACCATCAAAGTAGAAGGTCTTCTTGAAAGAGCTAAAAATTGAAGTACATGTGAAAAGAGTTGCCTACTCAGAAAGTTACATATCTCTGAGGAATCAACTCTGTCAGGACCCCACCTTTATCTCCTGTCTCTAACACTCCAGGCTATAAAACCTGACCTCTGAATTCCAGAACCTGTATCACTCTGCTGTGAGCTTCTGCTAGCCATAGATGGTCTGGGAAATGAATGCTTAATTCCCAGCAGCTTGACCTGATGCCTGATGTGAGTAGACACATAAATTCCCTGCTGTCTCGGTCCCTTGTGGTGAAAAGGGACAAATATCAACAATTACTTTAAACATGCCCCTAGATTTCTCCAGTAGGAATAACCTCCTATTACCCACATCACTGACTAGCTTGATTATGCACAGTTAATTGACTGTGTTCCTTTCCTTTTTATTTCCCGCCTTCCTTGGAGTATTTTTTTTTCCATAAAATAGTACTTTCAAATAAACTACCAACATGTAATGTCTTGCCTTGAGTTGCCCTGTAGAAGAACAAAAACTAAGACATTGTCTTAGAACACAGAATATCTGCAAGAAATAATGCTCTTAGAAAAGTTCTGAGTCAAGTTTCTAGCAAATTTAAGATTATGTTTAATAAATGAAACCAGTGATAGGCAGAAAACGAATTGGGAAATCCTGAGCTTAAGAACATGTGACCATCTCCCGGCCTCAGATTGTGTGCTCTGAGTACAATTTACCATTAAAAAGAACCAGGATACCTGGGGAGAAGTGGGTGATTCCAGAGATGGAGCAGAAATAGAATGAGATGAATATAAATAAATTATTCTACAGGAAATACAGTGTCTAAAAGAGATTTTTAGGGTCACGTCAAAAGGACTAAAGAGCAACCCTGACAAAGACTAAGAAAAGCCATCGATGAGACAATTTAAACATCTATAGGTGTAATAGCTACGGTGCTAGAATCATATCATGTTTTCAATAATGGTACCTAATTATGCTAATATGTCATTGATACATATAATTTATACATAAGTAATTTGTGTGCATATATTATATTTGTATATATGTTTCTCATCTTTGAAAAATACTAGATGTATTATTGTATATATATTTCTCATCTTTGAAAAATACTAGATGTATTGTGGTATATATATTTCTCATTTTTGAAAAATATTAGAAAACCAACTCATTATTTCAAAAACTATGAAGAGAAAGATTAAGCATTTATCTCATCTTGCCTATACAAAGTCTAACTCATAGTGATAGGATAGTTGATTATGGAAACATTCCTTTTAGCAAAGTATTATACTCTCTGAACGAGAAATGATTGAATTTGCAGCCTCTTATGGATCTAAGCAATTATAGTCAACAGAAGCTAACATCACAAAAGGTAAACAACTGATATTATGCGTATCAAGGTAAGCATCTACGCCAATTATGAAATATCTTGTCAATAATTGAAACTGAATCTGGCCAGGTCTCTCTCTGTTATTCAGTTTATGGGCAAATAGCTGGAGGAGAAGGTTAAAACATCACTTGGACATAAATTAGAGAACTTTTATAGGGCAAATAGTATCCTGAATAAGTTAAAAAAAAAAAAAAAAGATTGAAGGAGCAATGGAGAATTGAGATACCATCAATCAGTGATATAAATCAGTTGCAATAAAAAAATCCTTATGACTCAAACAGCCAAAAAAAAAAATGTAGTGGAACATCTGAATGCAGATAAATGAGGATAAATATCACTTGCTATTAATGAAATATTAACTTAGATGGCAACATTGTATTAGAGCTCTTTTTAATTTTTTATCTCTAATAGATCTATAAATGAAATAATATGATGGGTGTTTACTTTAAAATAATCCCATGGTTGGGCGGTGCCTGTGGCTCAAAGGAGTAAGGCACCAGCCCCATATGCTGGAGGTGGCGGGTTCAAACCCAGCCCTGGCCAATAATAATAATAATAATAATCTGGTGGTATCAGGGACAATTGATGGGGTATAGGCGAAGTAAGATTGCTCATGAGTTCTTTATTGTTACAAATGAATGATGAATACATTGGTCTTATTAGTCTTTCTACTTCAGTGTGTGTGTCAAATACTTCATAATAGAAAATGGTATTTAAAAATCCTCCAAATTAAAATTGCGATAAAAGTAGAAAACACAACTGATCAATTTGAGATAGAAAGCTAAGAAATGAATTCAAAGATAAAATTAGCAGACGAATATTAAGTAATAAAAGGGATACAGTTAGCAAACTTGGGGGACACCTAGAATTAATTCCAGAAAGAAGCAACAGAGACAACAGAGGAAGAAAATAATTTGAAAAAAAATTATAAATGCTTGTTTATAGCCACGATGAAATAGGTTATGATACATTAACACCCCTGCCAAAAACAACTGAACTATCCTGCAGGGAAAACTTGTGTATCTATCTGAAAGCCCTGGAGAATAGCCAGTAACTAAGGCTCGAGAGGACAAGGTCCCAGAGAGGTGGGATTCAGAAACAGATGAACCTTCATGCAGCAAACTGCTTGAATCTGCACATAGAGCTACTGCTGAGAGGCACAAAATAAATCGGAGATTTTGACCATGTTAGGGCTAAAAAGACAACAATTGGAATTCGGTGATGCCCAGTTCGTCACTGTCCTCTTTGACTCTATTAGGTGGAAAGCAAAGTGAATCTTCTGTGGCAGCAGATAACTTCACCTAAATGCTCTACATTTTTTTTTTTTTTTGGCCATAAGACCCAACAAAACTACCAGCCAGACCAACAAACAAGAACAATAAAATAATAGACACTGTAAAGTCCTAGAGAGCGTCCAGTTATCAGAAGACGCATATTTAAGATAACTGATCATGTTGACAATATAGATGACCAGATGGATAGTTGCACTAGGTAGCTAGAATCTACAAAAAAAGTATAAATTATAAATTAAAAATGTTGAAAATCGGGAGGGGGTGATCCCACTTAATGGACACGATGTTAGGGTGTATGGCATACCTCATGGGGGCGGGACACAATTGTAAGAGGGACTTTACCTAACCAATGCAAACATTGTGAGCTAATTCTTTGTGCCCTTGATTAACCTGAAACAACAAAAAAATTAAATGAATGCTAACAATTAGGAACGTAGATGAAGAGAAGATTTAATGCAGTGAAATATGTTTGTAGTAAATATCAGTGGAAAGGAACCCAACAACAAAAACCGCCTAAGATACACGAGGCACAGGGAAAATGATTGCTGATGAAATGACACATTCAAAGTTCAACTGCCAGCTTATAAATCTAAACAACGCAAAAATAACTGACAAAGGTGAAGGCGAAATAAACATTTTCAGGCAACAACTTCAGGAATTTGATGCTAGCAAAGGCAGACTAAACTTATTAAGCGCACCTCTTTAGGCTGAAGACAGATGCACAGAAATATAAAAAGGAATAAAAAACACGTACATAAAATGAGTAGTGACACATTAAACACCATTTTTTTGTTATTTCTGAGTGTGTGTCAAATGGAATGTAGACAACATAAAAACGTATAGGGAAGCTAAATAAACAGCGGAGACCGCATCAAAATGAGGAGAGGTTTCCAGAACGGGCCTTCACTACAAAGCAGGACCAAAATAAGAAGGTGACCAACCATTCATCAAACAGAATGTCTAGGAGAGAATACGGAATTCAGCAAGGAAGGGGCGAAGACCCTCTGATGCATGAAAACTCAGGATAGCAGCGTAAAAAAGAAAGTGAAGCATCCAGCCAGGATCAGCTCAGAGCCCAAGGCACTCCTTATTTGGGGAGAAAAATAAATGGAAGATCTCAAGCAGTTTCTGTGTCCATCACATATCTGCAATTTTAGCTTCAAGAGAGTCCTGTAATACTCACAGGCTCCAAACCCAGTGTAAAGAACCACCTGGATTATTCTAGAGAGAGAACAGATGCTGGGTTCCTACTCAACTCCCCAGGTCCCAGGCTGCAGCCTCATTTTGAGGACAAGCCACTGCCAGAGTGCATCCAGCCCAGAGGCCTAATAGCACCTGCATCTCCTCATCTCTGGGGCCTGAACATCATCCTACCACACACCCAGACGGCTGCAGGGCACAAGCCCAGCTGGGCTCAGCAGTGTAGGCATGAACTCCACGTGGCACCTGGCACCCTGTGCAACGCTCAGTCCCAAGCCAGAATGAACTCCATTTGCATTCCTGTAATTATCAACAGTGTGGATAGGACGTTATGTTCAGTCAAATAAGTCAGGCCCAGAAAGACAAGCACCACATATTCTCATTCATATGTGGGAGCTAAAAACATGGATCTCGTGGAAGTAGAGAGGAGAACAGTGGTTAAGAGAGGCTGGGAAGGCTAGAAGGGAGGGAGGGATAGAGAAAGGTTGTTTAATGGATACAAAAATTACAGCTAGATGGGAAGACTAAATTGTAGTGTTCTACTGCACGATGGGGTCACTACGGTTAATAGTAATTTGCTGTGTATTTTCAAATAGCTAGAAGAGACTTTTGGAAGTCCCCAAAAGAAAAAAAATAATAAATGTTGAGGTAATAGATATACTGATTACTCTGATTTGATCATTACACATTGTACACACAGATGGTAATATCACATTGTGCCCATATGTACAATTATTATGTATCAATAAAAAGTAAACTATCCTAAGTTAATAGATTATGTAAATGTTAACATGTCAAGGGTGTATTTTGTAAACAATAACAAAATTATAATTAATAAGTAAATGAAAATAAATATATTATTAATCCAAAGAAAGTAATAAAGGAAAAAGGTAACAAATAATATATAAAAACATGGGGACAATAAGAAGTTGATTCCTATACACCCAACTATATCAAATTACATTCAGTGTTCATGAGTAATTGCTGTAGTTGTAAGTCAAAAATTATCAGACCAAATTAAAAGAAAAAGAATTAAATTAAAATATTTGCTTCTTACCGGAGACAGATTGATCTTAAATGAATAGACAAGGATGCCACATTAGTACAATCATGAGGAATATGTACCATACAAAGAGTAAGAAAAACAAGTAGGCAAGGAAATAACTGGTATACCTATATTGATATCAAACGCGTCATCTTTAAAACAGGAAATCTAAGTGGAAGTAAATAGAATATTTTATATTGATAAAAGGCTCTATTCATCTAGATAAAATGATTTAAATCACTTTTACACCACTAGTTTTAAAATGGAGCAATAATTAAAATAACAAAATAAGGGACAGTGATAAGAGACAGACTTTTAACACTTTTCTCTCGTATCTGATAAGTATAGAAGGCAAAAATCACATAAAGAAACTGAAAAATCTAGTTAACAAATTTGACAACTATGTAACACTTAACCCAACACCTGAATATGCATTCTAGTTCAAGCACACAAACTGATAATATTCTGAACTTTAGGTCTAAAAAAATTAAATAATTAAAATCTTATCAAGAATGTTAATTTTACTCAAGCTAATAAATTATATAAATATATTTATAAGGTGGTGAATAATAACAAACCCAAGGTAGGTAAATGTAGGAGAAGGACAGTAGCTAAAATTAATGAGCCAGGAATCAAATTATCATGTGAGAAAAATTGACAAAGCCAAAACCTGATTCTTTGAAAATATCCATGAAATTGATAGACCTTAACTGAAGAAGCACATTTTACCAAAAAGTGGTATGAGAAAAGGGACTGTGACTAAAAACATTAAAAATATAGTAAAGACTGATGCAGTCATGGTAAAAGTTATCAGATTTATCCCCCCATTGTAAATAGTAAAAAAAAAAAAAAAAAAATAGAAAAACTGGGTAAAATATATAAAACAACTATTTTCAGAAACCTGATGATAGGTAGGGTGGCATTGAGAGTTTATTTTTTGCCTGGTGACACTTCTCTGTAGATTTTAATCTACAGAGAAGAGATCCCCAAGGAAGCAAAGTAATACCGGTATTTCTGAGTGGAAGAGAGGAATTGACGTTCTAGAAGGTAGTGACAGCAGGAATCTGCAGAGAAGGGCACCTCAAATAATTAAAGTCATGCAAAAAGAGATTCAAAAACCCTGTAGAAGAGGCCCCTTCAGTACCTGCTGAATAATAAGATGTGTAGGTAGAGAGTGTGACTCCAAAGGGCCAGGTCAGGTCCAAGGTGAACTATTCCCAGACCTCATACAAAGTTCAATAGGGACCATCTTTATTGACATCTAAGCCATTCAATGGGGACCACAGAAGTTTGACCTTAGCAGCTCAATCACACTGTGTTCAAGGGCAGTAAAAAAGTTGAAAAGGAGGACTCAAAAACAACAAACCAAACAAACAAACAAAAAAAAAAATGCAAAGTTAATTTTCAAGTAATTTAACTGTCTGCCAGTATAAAATACATATTCTTTTATTTTCCTTTTTTATTGCAGTAAGAATCTTTAACCTGAAATCTATCCTCTTATGGAAATTTTAACTGTAAAATATATTGTTAACTACAGGCACAATTTTATACAGCGGGTTTCTAGAACTTTTCATTTTTGTAACTCAAACTTTATACACTATAGAACAACAACTCATTTTCTCCTTCCTCAAGGCCCCAGTAACCACCGCACTGCTCTATTTCTGTGAGTTTGACTATTTTAGATACACCATGTAAGTGGAACCACCACACTGCTCTATTTCTGTGAGTTTGACTATTTTAGATAGACCATGTAAGTGGAATCGTACAGTATTTGCCCCCCTGTGACTGGCTAATTTCACTTAGCATAGTGTCTTCCAGGTCCATCTAGGTTGTCACATGTGGCAAAGTTTCTCTTTTGGGGGAGCTGCATAATATTCCACTATATGAATATGACTACCTTTGTTTTATCCAGTCCAACCTTAATGTACATTTAGGTTGCTTCCTTCTCTTGGATTTTGCGAATCATGCCAGAGTCAACATGGGAAGTATTAATATGTCTTTGAGATCCTGACTTCAATTTTTTTGAGTATATATACCAGAGGGAGGATTACTAGATGATCTGGTAGCTCCATTTTTAATTTTTTGAGGAGTTTCCATACTGTTTCTATAACAACTGCACCATTGTATATTTCCGCTAACTCTGCCTAAGGGATTTAATTTGTTCTCCTCATTTTTATCAACTTTTGCATATTTTTTATAATAGCCGTCCTAACATGTATGAAATAATATCTCCTTGTGGTTTGCATTTCCCCCTTGATAAGTGAGGTTGAGCATTGTACGTCGTCTTTGGAGAAATATTCATGCAGGTCCCTTGCCCATTTTTCAATCAGGTTATTTGTTTTTTGTTTTATTAAGTTGCAGGAGCCCCTTATGCATTTTGAATATTAATCCCTTATCAGACAGGTAATTTGCAAATATTTTCATCCATTCTGTAGGTTGTCTTTTCACTTTATTTATTGTTTCCTTTGCTGTTCGTAATATTTTTGTTTTGATGTAGTCCCACTTTCCTATTTATGCTGTTATGCTTTGAATTTTGGTGTCATACCCAAAAGAACATTACCTAGACTAATGTCGTGATCCTTTTCCCTATGTTTTCTTCCAGGAGCTTTGTAGATTTGGGCTTATGTTTAATACTTTAGTATTGATTTTTTTGTATTATGTAAGATTTCATTTCTTTGCATGTAGATGTCAAGTCTCCCCAAACCATTTATTGAATAATCTATCCTTTCCCTATCATGCGTGGGTTAATTTCCAAGCTTTCTATTTTGAGGCATTGGTCCAGATCACCGAATTTATACCAATATCATATAATTTGCTCATTGTATCTTTGTAATATATTTTGAATTCATCAAGTCTGATGCTTCCAGCTGTGTTATCAGTTCTCAGGACTGCTTTGGTTGTTGACGTCTTTTGTGGTTCAATATGAATTTTAAGATTAATTTTTCTAGTTATGGGAAAAGAGACCATTGGGATTTTGATGTAGATTACATTGAGTCTCTGGATTGCTTTGGGCAGTGTGGACATTGTAACAATATCAGTTCTTCTGACCCTTGAACACAAGCTGTCTTTCATTGTATGTGTGTTGTCTTTAACTTCTTTCATTGTTGTTACTTGGTTATTGGTGTATAAGTCATTCACCTGCTTGGTTATATTTATTCCTAAGTATTTTGTTCCTTTTTATACTAATGTAAATGGGATCAATCACTAAATATTGCTTTTAGGAAATCTGTTGTTAGGGTATAAAACCACAACTGATTTGTATATGTTGATTTTGCATGCTATAAGTTTACTATGTTTTTAAAAATTAACTCTAACAGGTTTCTTTAGTATGGAATCTTTAGGATTCCATATGTCATCTATGGGCAGAGATAATTGTGTTATCTTCTTTTCAGATTTAAATACCTTTTCTTTTTCTTACCTAATTTTTCTGGCTAGAACTTCTTATTGTATTATTTTGAATACAAGTAGCATGACTAGACATCCTTAGAGGGCATT
This sequence comes from Otolemur garnettii, assembly GCF_000181295.1. Lineage (NCBI taxonomy): Eukaryota > Metazoa > Chordata > Mammalia > Primates > Galagidae > Otolemur > Otolemur garnettii. The sequence goes on along the minus strand of NW_003852414.1, from coordinate 14,283,722 downwards.
GCTGATCTTAGAGGAAGTCACTTTGTGTTCAGTCTCTCACTGTTGGGTGAGATGTGGGCTGTGGGCTTTTTTGTGTATGGCCTTTACTATGCTGATATAAATTTCTCTTCTGTTTACTTTGTTGAGATATTTATTTTTACCATAAAAGGGTGTTGAATTTTGTCAAAGGCTTTTTCCGCATCTATTGAAATGTTCATGAGATTTTTAACCTTTGTTCTTTTCATGTAGGGTATCACATTATATTGATTTGCTTGTGTTGAACTATCATTACATTCCAGGGACAATCTCACTTGGTAATAATATATGATCCTTTTAAGGGGCTCTTGAATTTGGTTTGCTAATAATTTGTTGACAATTTTTGCATTCGTGCTCATTAGTATTATTGGCCCCTAGTTTTCCTTTTTTCAATGTTTATAGTATTTTTGTCTAGTTTTAGTATCAGGGTAATGCTGGCTTCAGGAAAGGAGTTAAGAAGTGCTCACTCTTTCCCTGCTGCCCAGGGTGGGCCCTTAGGGCATTGTTCTGGATTCCTATAACTTAAAGGGAAATTTTCACAATGTCTGGAACCCTTGATGTCCTACAAATGAAGGAGGAGGATGTCCTCAAATTCCTTGCAGCAGGAACACACTTAGGTGGCACCAACCTTGACTTCCAAATGAAACAGGACATCTACAAAAGGAAAAGTGATGGCATCTAAATCATAAATCTGAAGAGGACCTGGGAAAAACTTCTGTTGGCACCTCAGACCATTGTTGCCATTGAAAACCCTGCTGATGTCAGTGTCATATCCTCCAGGAATACTGGCCAGTGAGCTATGCTGGAGTTTGCTGCTACCACTGGAGCCACTCCTATTGCTGGCCACTTCCCTCCTGGAACCTTCACTAGCCAGATCCAGGCAGCTTTCCAGGAGCCTCATTCTCTACTGGTTACTGATCCCACCAGCCTCTCACAGAGGCATCTTATGTTAACCTGCCTACCATTGCTCTGTGTAACACAGATTCTCCTCTGCGTTATGTGGACATCACCATCCCATGCAACAGTAAGGGAGCTCACTCAGTAGGTCTGATGTGGTGGGTGCTGGCCTGGGAAGTTCTCTGCATGTGTGGCACCATCTCCTATGACCCTCCGTAGGAAGTCATGCCAGCTGTCTATTTCTGCAGAGATCCCGAAGAGATGGAAAAGGAAGAGCAGGCTGCTGCTGAGAGAGCTGTGACCAAGGAGGAACTTCAGGGTGAAGGGACTGCTCCAGCTCCTGAGTTTACTGCTACGCAACCTGAAGTTGCAGACTGGTCAGAAGGCTGCAGGTGCCCTCTGTGCCCATTCAGCAGTTCCCCACTGAAGACCGGAGAGCCCAGCCTGCCATCGAGACTGGTCTGCAGCTCCCACTGCTCAGGCCACTGAATGGGTAGGAACAACCCCTGAGTGATCTCAAGCTGTTCTTCCACAAGCTCTTAAACAAGATGGAAATAAAGTTGGAGGAAAATAAACAAACAAAAAAAAAGACAATGAAGAAGTGCTCACTCTTCAGTTTTTGGAAAAGTTTGAGAAGGGTTAATTGTAATTCTTCTTTAAAGATTTCGTGGAATTCACTCATGAAGCCATTTGGTCCTGGGTTTTTCTTTGTCGGGATGTTTTTGTGTTTGTTTTCTAATTACTGACTCCACCTCCTCCTTCATTATTAGTCTTTTCAGATTTTCTGTCTCTCGTGAGTCAGTCTTGGTAGACTGTATGCTTCCAGGAGTTCATCTGTTTTTCCAGGCCATTCAATTTTTTGTTTTATAATTGTTCATAGACACCTCTTAGGATCCTTTGTTTCTTGTGGCATCAGCTGTTATGTTCCCTCTTTCATTTCTGATTTTACATATCTGAGCCATCTCTTTTTTTTCTTTGTTAGCCTAGCTAAGTATTCATGAATTTTGTTTATCTTTTCAAAACATAAACCCTGGATTTTATTGCTCTTTTTCTATCATTTTTCTATTCTCTGTCATTCATTTGTTTTCTGGTCTTTATTATTATTGTTCTGCTAACTTTGGGCTCAGTTTGTTTATTTGTGTCTTGTTTCCTAACATAGAGAGTTAGTGTGATTGTCTAGGATCTTTCTTTTTCAGTGTAGGCATTTATCGTTATATGCCTCCTTTTTAGTATTGCTTTTACTGCATCCGTTAAGTTTTGGTACGTTGAGTTTTCATTTCATAAAATGTTTGTGGTTAATCTAGACAAGAAAGTGTTGTTAGAGGCAAAATGCATGGTTGAAATTTATTTTTAGAGGCGTTGCAAGTGGAAAGGCCATTTAATTAAGCAACCTCAAGCAGGCAGTCTGGAGTACATAAAATGGACAGGCAGCACCGGGCATAAAATGGCTAGAAGCCTACGGAGTACCAGCTTCCTCCCCAGAGCCTTCTAGATTGCACTCCGTTCATCTCCTATTTCTTTCATCTTGATCATACACTGACTGAAATGTGAAATTGATTGAACACATAAGGCTTCTATATGAGGTTTTAGCAACCTTAGTTCCCAGCTCCATAGCACTTTGCAATAAATCCCCCAAACATCATCCTTTACTTTGGACACACACCAACCCTTAACAACCGAGTAACTTGCTTCGGACCATGGGAGCTACCACCTCTGAAGTGACGCAGGGAGTGGTGGTGTCAACTCTCCTCCCTGGCAGGTGGGAAAGACAAGATGAAAAAAAGATTTTGATACTATAACTGGTACCCCAAGTTGTATTTCTGAACAACTTTTCTACTGAAATAGTGTTACCAATGGCAGTTACATACTGGAGAAGTATAGATTATTATTATACTTCTCTGTGCACTCTGAACTGCTTTATCATTTCCAGAGCACTTTATTTAGCTCATTCATTTATTTGACTAATATTTACCAATCAGTACTAAAGACTGGGTACTATTCTAGGCCTGAGTGATTTATACAGTAGTCTCTTTAATTAACTTCTCTAGGATTTTGCTACTTTTTTCTCTTTTTAGATAGAGAAACTGAAGTTTATCAAATGTCTCTGTGATCCCCATCACATAACTATAATAATAAATATCAGTAGCAGAGTTCAAACTCAGGTCTACAAATGCATTGATCGTTCTCTTATGTTTTGTGAATAAATCTCTACGGTTGACATTGCTTTGTAGGGAAATTGATTCTAAAATTTCAAATGGTTGACAAATAAATAAGCGTTTTAGAGAAAGAATCTGTTGGAATGTCAGTATTATTTATTTAAGCGTGGCCCTGCCGCTGAAGAAGTATCTTATGTATCTTGGCTTCTGATAAATATTGGAATGAATGCTTCCTAATGGAATGTACTTCCAAATGTCCCCATAATACATGAGCTCTTAGCACCTAAAGATTTTGTTTCAGGATAAAAAATGAAAGGCTTCATTTTGGCTCCCAGGTATAATTTATATCTTGGAACACAACATATAAGAAATGCTGCATTTGGGGAGACTTGGGGTACTTTCCTAAATCAATAAAGTAATATTTTTGATACTTTTGTGTACATAAAATCATTGTGGGAGATCTATATCATCGATAGGTATCAACTCTGGAGCAGATTAGGAGGGAGAGATGGGATCAGGTACCTCAAATTTTTAAGAATAACTTGTCCCTTTATATATTAAAATGAATCTACCCTTACTGGTCTTTGACTTCACTGAATTTGTTTGGAATGTTCCCTCATTTTCTTTTCTGTCTTATTTTCCTCCCCCACCCCCTTAGGTCACTGCCCACACGGCTATCAGGAATGTCACAATGGCAAGTGCTACAGACCGGAGCAGAGCTGTAACTTTGTAGATGACTGCGGGGACAATACTGATGAAAGTGAATGTGGCAGCTCCTGTACTTTCGAGACAGGCTGGTGTGGCTGGCAGAACTCCCTGGCTGACAACTTCGACTGGGTTTTAGGGGTCGGCTCTCATCAAAGCCTAAGACCTCCTGAAGACCACACACTTGGAAATGAAAATGGTAGGTTATCCAGTTGTTGGGGTTGCTCTAATCATATTCACAGTGTGCATCATATTATCTTTCCTGACCGCAGCGGGAAAGCCCCGGAGAGACCTCCACAGTGAGATACCACAAGTCAGTAAAACATTTATTGAGCATATTTTTTTTTCCTAGGGCTGCCGTAACAAAGGGCCACAGACTGGATGTCTTTAACAGCAGACATTTATTGTCTCACAATTCTGGAGACTGAAAGTCTCAGATCAAGCAAGGTGTTGACAAAGTTGGCTCCTTCTAGGGGCCGTGAGGGAGAATCACCTCTTCCATCTCTCTCTCTCTCTCTCCTGGGTTCTGGCAGCCTCTGAAGCTTCCTGGCTTACAGATGATGAGCCTTGTCACACTGTTACTCTTTACATTGTCTTCTCTCTCCTCTTGTTGGCCTGTGTCTAAATTTCACCTTTGTGTTAGGACACGGTCATATTGAATTAACATGGACTCTGATGAACCTCATCTTTACTTGGTCATCTGCAGAGAACTTGTTTTCAAATAAGCTCACCTATGTAAGGACTGAGTGTTACGACTTCAGCAGTTTTCGAGGGGACACGATTCAATCCATGACAGCGAGTACTTGAAATCTAATTTATATTTATTTATTTTTTTTCTTAGGCAGAGTCTCACTTTGTCACCCTGGGTAGAGTGCTGTGACATCATAGCTCATGGCAACCTCAAACTCCTAGGCTTGAGAGATCCTCTTACTTCAGCCTCCTGAGTAGCAGAGACTACAAGTGTCCATCACAGTGTCTAGCTATTTTGTTAGAGATGGGATCTCACCCTTGCTCACGCTGGTCTTGAACTCCTGAGCTCAGGCAATCCACCAGCTTTGGCCCCCAGAGTGTTAGGATTACAGCCTTCAGCCACTGTGTCCAGTGCTATCAGTCACCGTTTTAAAAGCTGTAGGTAGATGATATTCTACGCTGTGGTCAGACGCCTTTCTTGAATAGCACATGCATATATAATCAGTAACTCCCCATGCTGCCATTTGACCTTAGTAAGTCACTTAACGTCACAGATTCTACATTTTCTTGTCTGTCAGATGGAGGTGACATAGTTTGAACCCTGTGCTTAACAGGGATTGTGGAGATGATGTGTATGAAAAGAAAGGAGTTTGAAACCTATGGAGACGCTGTGAAAATGTAACTCTGAAACCACATACCTGTGTGCAGGGCGTTGGGGATGGCTCATTTTTATAGTTAAGTAGCCAAGATCAAGTCTCAGATTTGTTGGCCAAAGAATAAAGGACATTAGCAGGCTGGAGAAGGGTCCCTAAATTCCTGGATGCTACAAAAGAGACCAATAATATCTAAATGTGAAAATTTCACAGACCTGAGAGAAAACAAAGCTGACCAACCCAGGCTGGCCAAGCAAGACAAACGCTCAACTCCTATGCAAACCACTCGGCTCTCCATACGTGACATGTTGGGGATAATTTCAGTACACAAGAATAAAACCCAATACCTTTCCTCTCATGCTGCATATTAAAAATTCTCAGTATCTTGTTTGTATACGCAGCAGATGACTGAGGTTTTGAAAGCAAGCATGCCCTATCCCTTTCCTTAGATTCCATAGGCAATCGTTGCTTTTTATTTTTTTTTACAAATCACTGGATAGTTTGGGGAATTCATTAGATGATTCTGGTAAGTACCTTGTTGATTGGATGGCATAAATATCCCATCAGATCGGTTCATCTGCATACTGAGAAGCACTTTGCTAAAAGCACAGGCAGGTGGAAATGGTTCTGTCAGGGAACTACAGGGAAGGCTATTAGGTTTCCTTTCTGTTTCAGACGAAAATGGCTTTGGCAGCTCAGACCTATAAAATGTAATTAAAAACCCTAACTATGATGGAAGAGCTGAAATAATCCCTCATTGTTATTTCAGTCTTATTTTGATCTCATCCTTGTTTCTAGGGCACTTCATGTATCTGGAGGCTACTCCAGTGGGCCTTCGGGGGGAGAAAGCTCACGTCAAGAGTGGGCCATGGCCGGAGTCCAGTGCTGCCTGCACCATCAGCTTCTGGTATTTCCTATCTGCAAAAGCCACGGGGTCCATCCAGATTCTCATCAAGGTAGGATCTTGGCCTGCGATGCTCTGAGCTTTTATGAGGGTTCCTACAGGCAGAGGTCCCTGACCTCTGGAAGCCTGTCATAACTCTTCTGCCTTGGCCAGAGGAAGCCCCGTTCCAGGTGAGAGGGTGAACTATAGGATTTGGTAAGCTCTGGAGCATGAGAACCAGCTTGGGGTTCAACATCACATCCTGTGCTCATGGCTGAATCCCAGAGACTCCATTTATAGAGCAACAATAATCTGGGGCACACAAATTTCTTCTCTCTACTCAGTTGTTTTCTTTCCTATTTTTTTTTCAATGAAAGATAACAGATTGCTGGGCAGGGTGGTGCAACCTAGTACTCTGGGAGGTTGAAGTGAGAGGACTCCTTGAGCTCAGGAGTTTGGGCCTGAGCAGGAGCAAGACCCCGACTCTACTAAAAATAGAAAAACTAGATGGGCATTGTGGTCAGCTCCTGTAGTCCCAGCTACTTGGGAGGCTGAGATGGGAGGATTGCTTAAACCCAGGATTTTGAGGTTGCTGTGAGCTAATGCTGAGGCCTTAGAACCTTAGCCTGGGTAACAGAATGATACTCTGTCTTAAAACAAAATAAAAACAAAAAAAACCCAGATTCCTGCATCTGACAAGAGAGCAACTATCCATTTTTCCTCAAATATAAGCAATCATTAAGGTATCTTATAATAGACAGTCTGGTTGTAAGAACACTGACTGTGCAGAGGGCTGAACCACTCAGCAGAATGATCAAGGTATGATTACATCAAACAGTTTATTAACTGTGACACAGTAATGTGTTTTCTCACTGAGGACTTATTGGATGTTTCTGTCAGAGCTTTCATTTAGTATAACAAAGTGACAGTGTTTGGGGAACAAAATAACAAAGTAAATACTAATACTAATGAAACTTAGTTCAAATACCTTTGCTGTATAGCAAGTTAAAACAATAGGGAAAAAGAGGAGTGGGTGTGGATGTGTGCGTCTATTTTGAGACTCTTGTTAAATTTCTAAGAAAGCATATTTTTAGTTTAAAACACTCTGTAGAGATTGTTGCTGTTTTATCACACATGAGCTGAGTTTAAGTGCCCTGGCACTGATGGAAAATGTGTGAGTTGAATCGCAAAGAGCTTGTAGGTTTGAATTGCTTATGGCTGTTTAGTCTATATTTTATCGTAAATCGAAATTGACTTGGTAACTTAGGGCTCTTCTATGCTTTTATAATGATGTAGCAAAGCCTGCCTAATAAAATACAAGCAGCAGAGAACCACAGTGATTTATGCTCATATTTAAGTATGGAAACTTTCTGAAATATAATGCTTACAGTTGTTACAGGACCATTTTATTAGGACTCTGCGAATGTGATTCTTGGTTCCGTGGTGTGCACCGTGGGGGGGATTTTGTGCTGTTCTGGGGGCTTTGCTTTTATCATTGGCTTCACTCAGATTTACATTTCAACCATCTTATATTACAGTAACAAACTTTCCACTACTATAAAATATAAAATGAAACTGTTTGGAGGCATTAGCTGCCTTCCTACCAAGTCTTAGAACTCTGGTTCCCTAATTGATTTATGTGGGAATTGAACAGAATTTTAAAGCCCTATCTTCTTACTATATATATATATATAAGAAAAATTCTCGTTTATTTAAAAAGCATGTGCTCTCTCTTATGTAGTCACACTGTGTAGAAATATACGTCTCTTGATTTTATTTTCAAGAATTTTAGGGCCATTGCTTCATTTTGGTGATTAATATGATACATAGTTTTGATCATCATTACAAAGTAGTTCTGAGACTTCTCTGTGTGGCACTGTCCTGGCTTTCACCTTACTCATTAGTTTGAAAGCTTCTGAACCAGATGGTAAGCCCAGTAGGGGCAAGGATCCTGCCTTTGATTTCTTCCTTTCTTCACTCTTCAGAAATTGTTCCCGGTGAATGCATGTGTTACTTTTGGCTCAGTCCCCTCTGCATATGTTCAGGAAGGGCCTCTTTGGGGTCTCCCCTCTTTGTCCTCCACACCAAGCCCGACACACCCTCAAAGATTCAGCCTTTTGCAGAACTTCCCTTGACTGCTTCTGCCTATCACCATGATTACTATTCTGAGCAGCCTTCATGGGTCTAGAAATGATTCCTGGTCACTGGCCGTTCACTGGGACTTATTCCATTCCTACAAAGAGATTGCAAGATCGTGAGAGCAAGGCATTGAAGTTTGAATCTTTATAGGTCCTTCTTAGAGCTGTAGAGAAGGGACTACTGGATGAAGTGAGAAGGAAGTGGTGTCCTTCCAAAGGCTACTGCTGGGCTAGAGACAGCTCTTATTCAGGGAAACTCTTGTAAAGGAAGGGCCCTTATGCATTACAGTGTGACACTCACATCTAATCTGAAGAATCGGTAATCTAAATCTGAAATATATACATACCATCAAACATACAACACGCAATCAGTGAACCATGATTTAATGGTAACACAGTTTATACAGGGTGATACTGAGGAAAGATCACTACAGCCATATGTGTTCATTGTAGTAGGGTATACTATTTACTGACAACCAACACTTCTGTTGTTTAATGCTTAACGCGTGTCTCTGAGTTAAATAAGGTGAGCATCATTTTACTAACGGGATAAAGGAGTCTCACCATCTTAGGGCTAAATGCCCAGTGAGTGACAACATGGGCACTTGAATCCAGGTATATCTATATACAAAATTCACTTGTTCACCTGCCAGCCCCAGGCCCAGGTGTTCCATGCTGACTTTAATAATGAAGGGGAGATTCCATTGTATTGAGATCTATATAGATTGCACAAAATAGTAGTTATTTTTAGGAAAACAAAATGACTAATAGAAGGAAGATATGTGACTCTCAAACTATTCTTATAATGAAGGAGTTAAATTCAGGGGAGCTCTAAGAGAACAGACAGCAGAGAAAATCATTTAATGTTTTTTCCCCGTATTTCATACTTTCAGTCACATGAGGGCTACTTTTCTTTAGGGACATGCAGTGGAAACAAATGCAGTTTTTGTATCTTTAATCAAGGTAATGGGTAAATAACAATAAGAGGAAAAAATATGTTATTGGGAAATTGATTTTTTTAATTTCCTTTGAAATTTGCATAAATGAAAAAAAAACAGCCACAAAAAACTGACTCTGAAATGATGTGGTTCAGCTTTTCCAGAAGAAATAATATAGATTTTTAAAAATATGGATAGTTTTGTATGGGATTAGATAGTTGACCAGGTAGATAGAGGACTAGTTCTCACTTAGTGAGCTGCGTGGGCCAAGCCAAACATTTTGAGAGAACCAGCAGTGATCTCTGTTGTCCTGCTACCTTCATTTAAAAGGCTTCCCTGTGCTAAATTAAAAGCTCACTGTGACAAGTGAGTGGCTGAACTAGAATTTGAACTCAGATATTCTGAAATTAAGATTAGAATGCTGCACAGTTTGGTTTCTGTCTTTCTAAGGAGACGGATTGAATATTAACCATCTAATAATCTGAGTTAACTTACTAGGCCATGTATGTTCCTTAATTTTGTAGTAGTTCATTTCTGAAATAATATGCTTTTTTCTTGATGACTTTTCTCATTTTTCCCTACTTCTTACTAGTAACTCATTGATGGTAATTATTATATTTCTCATTAAATTTAAATGTGTTGCTATTCACACCTCCTAAGATTTAAAACAAAAATTAAAACAGGGACTCAGAAGCAGAATAGGTTTCTACAACATAAAAGTTAACTCATACTCAAATGTAATTACTTACTTCCATTATTTTACTTATTTTTCTAGTAACTTGTTTTCCAACGAGGTTGATTAATAATGTCTAACATGTAGGTTTCATATGCTGGAAAGAGTGTTGGGGGAATTTTAAAGTTTACTTTGTTTTAACAGTTTCTTTCCATGGGGTAAATTCTGTCTAGCCTCTACAAGAAACAAAAGCTCTCTGCATCTTTTCAACTAATCATTTGAATAAAATGCAGAAACACCTGCTACCTAAAGAAAGCACATTATGCTCTTTTGGAACTATTCCATCTGTAATAAACTGTTGATATTTTAATCAAGATGCCTGCATGCTTTAGGGAATTTGAATATATTTAATTGAAGGCATTCAGGACTATCCATTATGCAGCCATGATAGAAAACATAACATATTCAAGCCAGAAGTGGAGAAAAATAATGTATTTCAGGAGAGTCCTCCTGATATAGCAACCTAGTTATGCTGAAAGACCATAATTAAATTAGTTTGCTGCTTTATCTTGCTTAGTGGTTCAGAGAATTTTAGAGCTGGTGGGGTTCTTTGAAATACATTTAATCTATGCTACTCATTTTACAGATGAAGGACATTAAGAATAAAAAGTTATATTTCTTGCCTCTGCTCGAATAGTATTTTAATCAGAAAAAAGTTAAGATATGAATCCAGTTTCTCTAACTTCTGATTTTAGGGCTCTTCTCCTTGACTCAATTCTATCTAACATTTTCTGTATTTAATATGGCAACAGAGAGTTCGTTCAATAGGCTATGGAATATATCAAATAATCAAAGGAATGGCCAACTTCCATAGTTCCTTAGAAGACTGAAGTCATTCTGGGTCTGCTTTAACCTTCAGTCTAGTGAACAGTAAGCCTTAGTTGTGTGCAAGGTCAACAGAGTGACAGGTCAGCCCTGTCCAACCCTCCCAGCTGCTCCATCACCTCCCCCGCACATGAGCTCATCATCACCTAATGAGGGAAAACTTACAACTCCAGGCTGAGCATCCATTACCGAAAAATTCAAAATCCAGCGTTCTCCAATGAGCCTTTATTTTGATCCTCATGTCAACTCTCAAAAAGTTTTATATTTTCAAGCACTTTGGATTTTGGATTATATGTACTGTAGAGGAATGGACACCATGCTTGCAAAGGACAATTACTGATTCTTATCACATTAAAAGGAAACGCTGAGAACAGGACCGTCTCATGGCAAGCCTAGAGACGTTTTGTGACTTGGGGGCAATCCCCCAAGTAACTCAGTGTTCTGAAATGAGTAGTAGGCATGTGTTAAACATTGATGCTTGGTACTTCTTCATGGGGGTTGTGGGAAAGAACCCGTGAGGAAAGAGCACGTGGCAGTCCTTACCATGCAGCCCTCATATGTAATTACCTTAACTCTCCACACCTGTTGTGTGTGTCATTCCTGTAACTCTCCACACCTGTTGTGTGTAAACTTAATAGCCATTGCAGACGGGGCTCTGGGCTACCCTGTACTCAAGGTTATCCCGCCTCCCGCAAGCTTGTACTTCTAATCTGCATCACGCCTGGTTCTTTCCTGCGGTGACGGAGACCAGGGCCTTAGGGGTCACAACAAGGTACTTAGCCTGTAATTGTTAATAATGCTTGTGCATGGGCTAACAGCTATTGGAGTAGGCCAGACATACTGAGCTAGTTTTGATGTCTCCAGCCTATTGATTGGATAGCCTATATTCTTTCAGGTACATTGCTGGTATTTTATTCATTATTATTTTTTTAAAGATCTAGAGAACATAGATATGGAGGATACCTAGAATCTGGGGGTAAGGGATTAATTTTTCAAAGACTTTCATATGGATTTTGAATTATAAGCTAGTTAAACAAACTTTTAGCACCAGAACCTTATCTGCTTTTCCAGAATTGTTTCACTACCTTTATTTGCAAAATATTCATGACAAACTTTATACAAAAGTGACCAATATGGGCAGCGCCTGTGGCTCAGTGAGTAGGGTGCTGACCCCGTATACCAAGGGTGGTGGGTTGAAACCTGGCCCTGGCCAAACTGCAACAACAAAAAAAAAAGCCAGGCATTGTGGCAGGTGCCTGTAGAGTCCCAGCTACTGAGGCAAGAGAATCGTCTAAGCCCTGGAGTTGGAGATTGCTGTGAGCTGTGAGATGCCACAGCACTCTATCAAGGGCGATAAAGTGAGACTCTGTCTCTAAAAAAAAAACAACAACAACCAGTGACCAATATGTAGAGAATATTTCATAAAGTTTTGTTAATTAAAGGTACATTGATCTACAATTTCTCATTTTCCCTATATATGGTGACTTTAGAGGTGATGTTTGGAACACCTTATACTTTCAAGTAGGACTCCCAAATACTTAGGGCCCCTAGAATCTCTTTTGTCATGAAAAAAAGTTTTCTTGCAAGATGTTAACACCTTAATTTAATTGATCCCAGGAGCCTGGAAGTTTTTGCTTTGTAAGAGAACCATGACCAGCTCCAAAGAATGATATTATCACTTCTATTTGTGCTATCGTGCTTCCATTTCCACTCCTACTAGTGATGCTATTATTTCTAGCTTACATATATTGACTAATTCTACCCCCCCTTATACTATGCTAAGTCTTGTACCTAAATTAACTCATTTAATCTTCAAAATAAACTTGCCAGAAAGATACTTTTTTTCCTGATTTTACAGACTACAAAATTGATACCCAGGTCACATAAATAATAAGTTGAACAATCTGTATTAAAAGCCAGTTCTGGCTTCATTGTCTATGGTTACCACACTGCTCTCGTGCTATTAGAATTTTAATGATTGTGGTACACAGAGGGCAGAGGGATTACTGTCTGTCTGTCTGTCCATCAAAGTTTTCTAGTGACTCTGAAATGACACAAAATAAAGGTGTTCATTTCTGCATACTAAATGCATCACAAGCCTGTTCCACATATGTCATAGATGAGAAGCAACTACTTTGGGTTCATCAACTTCAGCAGGTTTGTTTTCTAACTTTATTTGCTAGCATCTGGTAACAGTAACCATGTTTATCTGGATGACTCTCCCTCGTACCTAATACAGGGTGGCCATAAAGTTGGTGTGCGGTTTAAAATACTGTGCCGTGTAACATTCTCCATGAACTTTGTGGCCACCCTGTACTATTCAAACATTTAAAAATTGCATTTTATAATTAAAATTATTTTACTTGACCCATAATAATGGCACAGTACAATACAGGGTACAATGCAGTATTTGTATACATATGTGTATACTGTGCATTGATCCTATTAGGAGAGTTAGCACATTTATTACCCCAAACATTGATTTCCCCATGATAAGATCATTGAAAATTTTCTCTGCTAGCTATTTTGAAATGCAGAATAAATTACTTTTGGGTTTTTTTTTTCAAATTTACATTTTTTAAAAATCATAGCTGTGTGCATTAATATAGTCATGGGGTACAGTGTGCTGTTTTTATATACAATTTGAAATATTTTCATCAAACTGGTTAACATAGCTTTCATGTCATATTCTTAGTTATTGTGTTAAAACATTTATATTCTACATTTAGAAAGATTCACATATACCCTTATAAGATGAACCATAGGCGTGATCCCACCAATTACTTTTGTTTATACTCACCCTACTGTGCCATCGAACACCAGGAGACGTTCTTTCTAAGGGTAACCTTGTCTCATTGACAAACTGCTCCCTAATCTCTCCTTCCCCACTCTCCTGTGACTTACTCTTCTAAGCTCTACTTCTGTGAGATCAACTTTTTTAGATTGTAGACAGAGTGAGATCATGCAGTACTTTTCTTTCTTTGTCTGGCATATTTCATTTAACATGGTACCTTCTAGGTTCATACAGATTATTGCAAATGATAGGATTTCATTCTTTGTATGGCTAGTATTGCGTTGTGTATATAAGCCACATTTTCTTTATTTATTCCTTATTGGACACTTAGGTTGATTCCCCATCTTGTCTATTCTGAGTAGTGTTGCAGTACTGGAACATATGGCAAGATGGTGGTTCTCTTTTTGATTTTCTGAGGAACCTCCATATTGTTTTCTATAATGCTGTACTAAATTACATTCTCACCAACTATAAGGGTTTCCTTTCTCTGTGTCCTCATCAACAGTTATCATTTGTCTTTTTGATAACAGCCATTCTAACTGAACTGAGGTGCTATCTCTTTGTGGTGTTAATTTGCATTTCCCTGATAATTAGCAATGTCAAATGATTTTTCATATACACAGTGATCATGTGTATGTCCTTTAAGAAATGTCTGTTAATGACTTTGTCCAATTTTTAAATCAGATCATTTGTGTTTTTGCTGTTGAGTTGTTTGAGTTCCTTGTATATTCATCACGTAGTTTTTAACTGTTTTTCTCCCATTTTGTAGGTTGTCTCTGCATTTGTTGATGGTTTCCTTTGCTGTGATAAAGCTTTTGAGTTTCCTATATTTCCTCTTGTCTATTTTTGCTTTTGTTGCCTGTGATGATGAGGTCTTACCCAAACAAGTTCAGTGTCATGAAGCATTTCCCCTGTGTTTTCTCCTAGTAGTTTCTTGGCAGTAGCTGCATTTTAATGTTGATGAGTAAAGAATGAGTTAGAAGAAAATTAAATTAGGATAAATTATTAAAATAATTTTTAAAATCTATAACTGTGGCTTAGCAAATGTACGTTAAATAAGATTTAATGGAGGAGGAAACAACTACTGTGATTTCAAAGTTTTGATGGCATAATTATACTTTTTGAGATAGTCAAAGTACTGTAAAGTCATACTAAAATATCAGTTGTTACTATTAGTGACAAAACCACAGGTACTACTGGTACATATGGTATGTTGCTTGTATTCACAAATTGAAGAAAATACAACATTTTAGTTGCAGTTAGTAAAAATGAAGGTGCATTTCCTCTGTTCACGTTAGTACTCATTTGAAAATTATATTGTTATAGGAGCCTAGAGAACCTTTTAATTTTATAAGGGCATCTATGTTATATAGTTAGTGCTTACCACTATTTATTAAGAAACATGAATATGCCTTGTATGAATAGAAATTTCTTAAAAGCAACTCTAGCTTCCAACATTGGAGACCCAGAAAACCACTGTAGAGAACATTGATTCTATCAGAACTAGATCTGGAGCAAACTAAGTGTAAATGGACTTCAATGCTGCCACAGCAAAGAGCTATTTCAGCCGACTAGACATCAGGCCTTGCAGCCAGGTAGAGTCAGCAACTTCCAAACTGGCTGCTAGTGGATTAATACAGTGAGAAATTCGTCACCCAGATTAGAAGTGTCTCTTCAAATGTCACAAGCAGTCACAACCATTGCCTTTTTATCTACTAATAAAATGGGAGAAAAGGAAGAGAAGAAAAACAGTACTGTGGCTTACCTGGTATCAGGGGCTTCACCGTAGAAGTTCTGTCGAAGTTCATGGCTGCAGCGCATCTTATACAGTTCAGCTCTATACAGAACTGTTCTGTGTAGAGATATGGAGAGCCAGTCAATTTCAGGTCAACATTTGCTTATTTGCTGATAATATTTTAATTTTAATTGTTTCAAATAAATTTCTCATCAATCGTGCCACATCTATTTTCTTTTCTCATTTTTTCTAGGACATTGCCTGAAAAATTATAATAGTCTTCAACACGTGACTATAATTCTTTTTGGAATCTATAAGTTCTCATTAATTACTTTTTAACTCCTACTCTGTGCCTTTTCTATGGAGTTGGCCACATATGCTTTAACCAGAACACTTTAGGACTATTTATTAGTGGGCTGATTTCTCTAACTGAATCACATCCTTGACTCAGATGCTGCCACAAGATTGGAGATCTGTTTTACCAGCTATGGATCACAGAATCAGAGTAGAAATAAAACCCTCAAGATTTACCCTCTTATATATTATCAAAATAAGCAATTAAGTGGCAATAATCTGATCTATCTTATCTCTATAAGAGAGAAATATTTTAAAAATCCTGTTTGCAGTCCTTGAGAGAATTGTAATTACACCAAATATTTAAAACCTACTTTGTAACAATGATAAATAAATTTAGACTTTGACTTACATTTTCCAGACTAGTGTATGTCTACATATCTTCTAAGGACTCAGGGATATTTTCTAATAATTCATTGTGTCAGAAAAAGCTCTTGGGCTTTCACGGCATTTTAATGTCGATGAGGAAAGGATGACTTAGAAGCAAATTAAATTAGCATAAATTATTAAAATAGTTTTAAAAATCTATAACTGTGACTTAGCAAATGTACGTTGAATAAGAAGATGTAATGGAGGATACCCACTGTGGATACCATGATGGGAATGATACGAATCAAGAGAAGCTAGACAGCTGGGATATTCTGTGCACTAACTTAGACTATCTCTAACTATCAGTCACTTTCATTTAGGATTACAAGTGAATCCTCTGCAAGTACTCAGTTTCTAGCTCAATTCCAACCCCCTTCACCCTTATTTCCATTCATGCAACAAACAGATATTTAGTGAGTTTCTCCTAATGACATTCACTGCTGCTATGGGGATTATGAGTTTAGAATGGGCATGCCCCTGAGTCTTTGTTTCTGAAGCTGTAAGAACTCCCTCACCGGAACCCAAATGTTCTCTGATTTTTAATTGTCCTCGTTCTGAAGTTATCCTTTCTGAAAAGGTAGCTTATGTCTTTCTGTGCTGTAGTTCTGAGGTGCATGGAATGGGTTTGAATCAAAGGGCAGCGTGATCCCATGTCGCTGGGTCTCTGTCCCTCAATTTCTGCACTGTATGGTGACTACCTACGTAGAAAGTTCAGTCTCTAGCAAGCTTTCGTGAGTCGTAAACTGCTCTTGCCTTGCTTAAGGTTCTATCTCTAGCGTGTAGCACAGGGCCAGCATGAGTAAGTATTGACTGCATTTTTAAATTGAATTGAAGGGTGAATGTACAGATAATACACAGTTAAATGTTAGCTATGTAGACCAAATAATGTAATGTGTAAAAAATCCAAA
This sequence comes from Otolemur garnettii, assembly GCF_000181295.1. Classification (NCBI taxonomy): domain Eukaryota; kingdom Metazoa; phylum Chordata; class Mammalia; order Primates; family Galagidae; genus Otolemur; species Otolemur garnettii. Next base: position 14,266,929 of record NW_003852414.1, on the reverse strand, counting down.
ATTACTAGAATATTTACAAAGATTAGTTAAAGAAAATAAGGAAAATTAATACTGGCTCTGGAAAGACAAGTGGAATTTGGATAAGTGGAAAAAGAAGGGAGTGAGTGCATTTCTAGAAAGCATAAAAGTAGAGAAACCGCAGATGTATTCAGTGGACCCTCACTTTACCAATTATCAGAAGTAGCTAAGGATATCATATTAGTGATAATAATAAACTAAGCATTTATTTTACCTTTTGTAGTTTACATTATACATTTACATATTGGATAACTGTGATTCCACTTTAATTTAATACAATACTGCTTTTATTGTTTTTGTAATTTTACTTGTTTCTGGCTTATTAACTTAATGTTAGCTTTAACTTAATTTTGTAGCCGTTTTTATTAATATCTAATATAGCATATTTAAATTAAATAAATTGCCATATATCACATTTATGCAATCTAGCGATTTGTGTAAACACTAGTAATAGCTATGTAATTGAATTGAAAACTAATTCAAAACTGCAAAAGAAAAACAATTGAAAATAATTGAAAAATTAAATTAAATCTTTAAAATAAAATCCAAGTAATTGGAATGAGCTTGACTTTTTATTTTTTGCTTGATGTGAGAAAACAAATTTTAATTTAGCTGCTAGATATTCATTCAGACATTGATATTATTTTCTGTTGTAGCAAAGGAGGTAATGGTGAGTTAGATAGCTTTTGTGATAGGAAAAATATAAATTTTTCATTTAATTTTCATAGTCCAAATTATGCATTAAAATACTAAAATCAAGTATAAACAACATTAGTAAGAGTTACTAATGATTAATTTAATTTAATTTAATTTAAATTCAGCAGCAACCAATAGGCAGACACTGGCCACCTCTCCTGATACGACTTTAAGATTGAACAATTGATCAAGAGACTTTCTCCAGTCTACTTGCCAACATTCTGAGCATGAATGTCTAACATACTTTTTGTTTTTTAGAGACAGAGTCTCACTTTGTCACCCTCAGTAGAGTGCCGTGGTGTCACAGTGCATAGCAACCTTCAGCTCTTGGGCTTAGGTGATTCTCTTGCCTTAGCCTCCCAAGTAGCTGGGACTACAGGCACCCGCTACAATGCCCAGCTATATTTTTGTTGGTTTGGCTGGGGCTGGGTTTGAACCTGCCACCAGTATATGGGCCCAGTCACCTAACATACTTTTTTATTTAATTTTTAAGAACTCTACATCAATGCTGCTCATGTGATACTTAGGAAAACTCAATTTAAAACTCAAATTAAACTAAAATTGTAATTATATATTGAAGAATAAGATTTTTATGGGTAACATTAAGCTTTGGAAGGCCACAAACCATTATGATTATAAGCATTTTCCCCTCCGAAACCAATTTTTGGCCCCTTGGGGGTCATACTTGGCCTCCTTAGTAATGAATGCTATGCCCTCTATGTGCCTGTCTCCAAGTCCCATCTGTCATGCTCTGAGAACCTTATTTATCTTCTAAGGGACACCATTCTTATCTTTTCAGAGAGCAAGCTTTCTAAACTTGTAAATAGCACCATCACTATACTTAGTTTTTCCCTTAAAATATGAGCAAATGTAACCACATGATCCATGCACATATGATCTTCTCTGCTCTTATCCATGGCTTTTTCTTATCTGGGTCTTTTTAAATCCATGCCCTTTTCTACTCTTGGAATGCCTCTGTCCTCCCCATCCTTCCTTTCTCTCTCTCTCATATCTTAGCGTATCTAAATCCTCAGCATCTTTCTCGACTCCGCTTAAAAGTTCTCTCTTCTGGTTCTTGTCTCATTCTACTACTAGCTTAAAGGTAGGGCACTAGCACAGTTCATTTCTGTGTCCTTTATAATGAAAGGCTCATTGTAGGCACATAAAATATTTCTTGGGAAAATTCAGAATGAAAAACTGATTTCTACTATTTAAAGAAAGAAAAATTGATTTCTAATATTCAATATAAATGGGGAGAAACTTACGCGAACATATAATAAAAGGAATTTTCAAAGTGAAAGATGTGGAGAAACCTTTGAGTAGGAGCTGATGGTGGGATTACCAGTGCAGCCTGGAAAGAATCTACGTTCTGTACAAAATTATTCTTTTTGTGCTCCTAATATAAAGCTTTATATCATGTTGTAGTCACTATCATTCTCTCAAGGATAAAAAATAGAAAGCTATGAAAAGTGGACTTGGATGAATAGCCGTTCTTTTTATAAATCAGACAATCTATTTATGGATTTATTTGTCAGATCACGTGTATCAAGGTGATGCCATTGAAAATTCAATGAATGACTCATCAAAGACTTTGTTATGGGTTACAAATACTGACAGATGTCATTTTCCATTCACAAATCACCACTTACTGCATCCACAGTTGATCATTTTACGTTGTATTACCCTCTTTTAAGCTAACTGGTTGGTGGCAAAAGAGTGTACTTAGTTCGTCAGATTTATGAGCTGACGGATCATTATTCTGAGAGTTAGCAATTGAAGTGACTTAGAAAGTTGAGGTTAAAAAGGAGGGTAAAATAATATTTTTATGTGAGTTCAAGGATTTCTTTTCATCAGGATTCATGAGCCCTGAGGATTTTAAGGGTCATATTTTTAATGAGTTATCTTGACTCTTTGACTTCACTGGGGGTCACTCAGCAAATAAAATCTAGAAGTTAGAGGTGCATAGGGCTTATGAATGATATGAGAATTGTTAGAAAATTCTTTTGTCTTTATGGCATTTTATTTAAATTATATTTCAGAAAATCCCTACATTATTAAGTAGAACATTGAAATTAATAACTTTGTTTGGTTCCTTAGAATTAGAACTAAATTCTCTTTATAATAAAAAGAATATAAAACATAAAATACACACATACATTGAAAAGCATAAAATGATAATTTAAATGGCATTAAAGAAACTGAACTTTTGCTAAGCATTTTGTTTGAGGTTTTTAAAAAATGTCTAAGCAGACAACACATTAAAACCTAAACAGTAAAAATTAGTAGAAAAAAATTTCCCTATTCATTATTTCCCCATTTGAACAAAAAAAATATGGTAGAAACATATAAAGTAAACTTTTGCAATTTACTGTGTTTACTTAGATGTGGAGAGATTGTGAGCAGCTTTATTTTTACAGATATACAGTTAGTGATTTTAGAATCCATTTATGCTCTTTTTATTACTACTCTTCATTTAGCAATAAACATCATTTGGAAAAAAACTCACACAATAGTTTTAAACAGATAACTCAGTACTTTAAAAATGTTTTTATTCTCTGTAGAACAATTAAGGGTAATGTGTTGACCTGGAGTGCCAGATAATTTGTCTTTGGCTAAGAAGTAGCATCTATCTCTCGTTAGAAGTTTTGAATATATGTTGCTCACTTGAAAATCTCCTAATTTTTTCCTCCAAACTTTTCAGCCACAAATGCTGGGTTTTTATTGTTGTTGTTTTGTTTTCCCAGCAGCTTAGAGACTGTTACATTTCTTAGAAAATTTTATTAATGTAAACATAGCCAGATAGTGAGTAGAACAAGTGGATTAGTGGAAGGGCCTTGTTCAGCATGACCGACAGATCTATACTCCCTAGAACAAAGTCATTTTCATTTACTTAGATCTCTTGGGAAGCGAGAGCTCCATATTTTAAGCAATTTTCACACACATAATGCAAGTTACTTAAAATTCTGTTTCTGAAATAATCACCTTGTTTTAAAAGATAACACTTCAGAAAAGTTCCATTAAACTTAATAACTTCAGTGTGGAGGTCTAGGATCAGAATCATTATATAAGGCAGAGCACTCAATTTGTCAATTTGTACCTTCTCAGATTATCTCTCTGAAAATATGTGAAATTCTGGGCACAGAGAAGAGAAGGCAAAGTTACTAATTGCTTTTCCATGTAATTTCCTACAAATACATCTAGGAACACGGTTGGCCTGTATATGTATTCATGAAGATAAGCAGCATTTCATGCAGTGTATTTTTCATAATGACAACAAAAAAAAAATCAATCCTATAAGAGGTAAAATTTGTGAAAATAATTAAACTTGAAATGATGCATTGGTGGTCTTTTGCATATATGTATATTACTCTTTCTTGATATTTCTTAAATCACTAGGAATGCTTGAAGCATCTTCACTGTTATTTTGAATGAAGGAAAATTAGAAGCACATTAATAGGAGGAGGAGTGGAATAAACAAAATCGTCACCTTTGCAGAAATTTATATTCAATAAGAAGGGCCACCTCCTGTCCCTCTTTGAGACATCTTAACAGTGTCTAATATTTCTGAGATTATTTTTACATCCACCACTGAGCTGTTTACTAAAAGCTGCTTCTCAGAAGTGTGTACTTTTCTCTGCAACTCCCAACAGTAGTTTAGGCCATTGATTATTCTGTTCTAGTTGCTGTCTGGGACTCTGAGACCCACAGCTTGATGATCTGCTACAATCATCATCTTGTTGTTTCAGTAAAGGTTCGAGGGGAGGAAAACCACATTTCCCTTTGGCCCCATCTATTAATTCAAATGAAAACACCAATACGAGGCTTATGTGCATGTCATAGATTTCACAGAAGAGTTGAACCTCATTCAAATTTTAGAACATAGGAAGGGAATTAAAATTAGACAGTAAGTCTATACTCAGAGTACAATAGGCAAAGTAAATATCAAATACATGGATTCTCTCCATACACGTATCCTAGTTGCCAGTCTGATTTCTTTGCTTCAGTTTTAATCCCTCTTGCTGTCTTTTCAAGCAACCATGTGTTCTAGCTTCCCAAAGCGTACACAGACTCCTTTTGCTGATAGTGCTATTGCTAAACATAGGGATTACTATTTTTTTTTTCCAAAGAGAATTGGAAGTGGATCCCTCTCATGCAAAAAAAAAAAAAAAGAAAAAAAAGGTGAGCGAGATGGAGGCACAAAGGTCTGCACCAGCATTAATATTCTATTTGAAACTGGTTGCAGGTCTTTCTTTCACTGGCTCCTCTGAACCTCAAGGCAGTGTTGCCCTTTTCTATTGGTCATTGATTACCTCTTTCTATTGGTCATTGGTTACCTAGGTTACTTCATACCCAAATTCTAATGGGCCCTCCAGACTTCCTGGTTCAACAGATAAGGTTTTCTTCCCGTGACCCGTCTTATCCCCTCAGGGAGATACGATCCTGAAATCTTGAAAGAAAAATGGACAATGACTGTTCTTAGCTACTTCCTGCAGCAGAAAGGGGTGTTTGCCTACCTATCAGACCCTCCTCAAGTTCCCTACTCTGTCGGGTTTTGGAGATGGAAATTTCTGGCCACTTGGTCAAAAGGTTCCATGAGTATTTGCTGGAATTCCTGCATCACCATCATCTTAACGTGGAACTGCTGGAGGCTGGAAGACACAAATTTAATGATGTTGGGAACAGGCAGGTTCCAAACATTAAGAAAAGGATGGTCATGATTGCAGGCCCAATGCAGGGATATAGAGAGAAAAGTTTCTTTAAATCAGGTATTCTCAAGGCAGGTGCATTTAAAAGAGTCTGTTTCAAGGTCTGGAAGACTTTTTCTTGTTTCCCGTGACACATGGATTACTCTTGCCTTGGATGCATTTTTCTCCTTTGTTCTAGGGTGATCTAAACACTGTGATCTACACAGCCTGTTTCACAGAGTGTAAGGTATTTAGCCAACAGAATATCACAGTGGGATTCTAGATGAGACCAAAGATCATCTATCCATGTAGCTGCAGAGAGAGACTTGGATTTAAATCCAAGCTCTGCCACTTCCTACTCATGACTTTGAGCAAATCACTTCTACAATCTATAAACTACTTTCTCTATAATACCTAAAAAGATGGTTCTAATATGACTTACAAATAGCTTTCAGGATGGTCAAGTGCTATAATAAGACGTGAGATTGTGCTTTGGAAACTACAAAGCCTTTGACAAATTTTAGGTAAATTTTTCTGTTAATCCCTCACGAAAGATAAGCTTAGGAAAGGGAGAAAAGGTAAAACTCAGAATATCTGTTGGGCTCTTTTGTTAAAAATCAACTAGACTTTATGCATACAAGTATCATTCCAAAAATGCACGAGAGATTCCTTTTCTAAGCAGGGGTTTTCATTGTGCTTCTGTTTAAATGCCCTTCAACTTAATGCCAAAACTTGTTGAGCATGTTTGCTTTTACACACTGTGGGTTTGATGGGAGTGTGTTGAACTTTGCGCCTGTGCTCGCTGATAGCTGAACCTTGATGAGATTCTGTCAGGCATTAAGTTCCAAGCACCAACTGCTATTGTGAGCTTCCTGTAAACTGGCTGAAGGAGTCTGTCACTTAGGAGATAATGTTAGAAAAGCAGACTGTTGTCAGGGGGTGAGTTATTCGTGACAAAGAAACATCCAAGTAAAATGAAGATGTGTGTTTTTAAAGCAAAAGAACGGCATTGAGATCTGTTGATATGTTCCATTAAAAAAAAACATTAGGCTGTTCCCTTACATGACAAATGTTCAAATAATCACCATATCTCAGGGACAGAGAGCATTAATGTGACACAGTGCTGCGCACAACTCATTTAGTAAGTCTGTACTGAGAAAAAAAATACAGTGTCTTCATTTGCTGTTAGAGTGCCACATTCTCCATTAAGGCACTATCATATAAATATTACACAAGGAGGATCACTGACTGATTAATATGGTTTGAAATGATTTTTTAAATTATTTTATATATAACGCTTGTATCTACCTTCGGCCACCAACCATGTTGGCTGCTTCCCATCTTAAATGAAGAGGATGAATTCTGACTCTTCCATCTCTGGTCTTCATTCTTCCTCCTTCTTAAAATCTGACTATTCCTGAGCCTGATTTCAGCATCCTGACCTGTGCTTAAAGCCACCAAAAAAAAAAAAAAAAAAAATGCCTGCCTTTGTACGCATATATAAAGAACTTTTGCAAATTGCCAATGCATAGACAAAGGACGGTAGGCACAAATAAGAATCACACCCAAGAGAAAATACAAATGAATATTATGCATATAACAGGTCTTCTACCACCACTGTGATCAGCACAACGCAAATGAAAAGTATAGTGAGATATTATTTCATACCCAAGTGTTAAGCAAAAATTAAAAAGTTAATACCAAGGATTTCCATGACTATTGAACAAGCAATGAAGGATTTTGTACATTCTTAGAGGGAGCATAAATTGCTCTAAGAATTTTGGAAAATAATTTGGCAGCAGTAAGTAAAATTGAAGCTGCAGGTATCCCATCGTATAGTTGCATTTTTCCTTGTGATATTTCCTAGAGAAATCCTTGTCTCTGTGCTCAGGAGACATGAACAAAACTATTCAAAGCTAGGAGATTTTAATAACCCTGAACATAGCTTTGCCTGTAATACAAAACTCAAGACAGGCTTGGCACCTATAGCTCAAGCAGCTAGGGTGCCAGCCACATACACCAGAGCTGGTGGGTTTAAATCCAGCCCAGGGCCTCCAAACAACAATGACAACTACAACCAAAAAATAGCCAGGTGTTGTGGTAGGCTCCTGTAGTCCCACCTACTTGGGAGACTGAGGCAAAAGAATTGCTTAAGCCAAAGAGTTTGAGGTTGCTGTGAGCTGTGATGCCACAGCACTCCACCCAGGGTGACAGCTTGAGACTCTGTCTAAAAAAAAAAAGAGAAAGAAAAAGAAAAATGTCAGACTTTGACAAGTAGCGTCTCTCCTTAAGCACATTCTTGTTTCCAGCCTCCATCCTTCTTTTGAGTTTTGGTTTCACTTTGGGACTATTCAATGAATCACATGCTCTATCCTTCTAGTGATAGACTCCATTAAATAATGGGAGATATAGTCAGACAATGAAAATCATACATTAGTGATATGCATTAACCACCAACAATAACAACAGAAAAAGGACCAATTAGAAAATTGGCAAATGACTATATAGAGACATTTCATGGAATAGAAGGTACAAATGTCAAAAATGAAAAATAACATGAAAGGGTTTCCAACATTAGCCATTGGGGAAATACCTAGTAAATCCATAATGAGAGTTTGCTACATATCTAACAAAATGGCTAAGGATTAGAAATGAATAACATTTAACATCGAATGGTTGGGAGGATATAGAGATACTGGATCACTAATACATTGCTGGTGAGAGTGTGAAATGCTACAGCCACTCTGTAAAAGAGTTTGGCAGTTTCTTACAAAGAACTCCCCCCCATACACACACAAGCCCCAAAACTAAAAATGCAACGATCATATGATCCAGCAATTACACCCATAGGAGTTTATCCCAGAGAAATGGACTTATATTCCCATAAAAACTTATATACAAATGTTCATTAACAGCATTGTTTAAAGTAGTCAAAAACTTGGAACAACCAAGATGTCCTTCAGTGAGCGACTGGTTAAAGAAACTGTGGTACATCCATGCTGTGGACTACTATACAACAATACAAAAGAACACATTATTGTTACCTGCAACAACCTGAGGGAATCTCCAAAGAAATAAGCTGAGCAGAAGGTGATTAATGCCAAAAGGTGACAAATTGTATGATTTCATTTATATGACATTCTTGAAATGACAAAATCACTTAAAGAAAATGGATAACAGATTAATGATCACCAAGAGTTAAAGAGAGAAAGGTGATGAGTAAGAAGTGAATGTAGCTATTTAAGGATGGCTTGGGGCCACTGAGCCTACTGGTGATGGGAAATGTTCCGTACCCTCCCTGTATTAATGTCAATATCCCAGTTATAGTGTTATGCTATAAAAAAAAAACCTGTTTACACAGTTATGACTGTGGGAATTGGATAAAGGGTATTTTGGGGAACCCGGTATATTATTTCTTAAACTTCGTCTGAATCTGTAATTATCCCCTAATAAGAAATTTAATTAAAAACAATTATAAGTGTTACATTTAAATCCTAATGGTAAAGCGGCACCTGTGGCTCAAAGGAGTAGGGCATCGGCCCCATTCACTGGAGGTGGCAGGTTCAGACCCAGCCCCAGTCAAAAACTGCAAAAAAAAAAAAAAAAAAAAAAAAAATCCCAACAATAAAGCCTAATGGTAGTTTCATTTTATTTTATATATAGTTAAACTTTATTTGCAATTTTTACAGTCTGAAAGGATCTCCATCTTCTTAGTTATGACATTATATTTAGATTTGTAAATTCTGTAGGATATGATATTATCACAAAATGGACAACAAAATCATCTCAGCTTGTGATAGTTCAGATTTTAGTTCATCTGTAGCTAGTTTCTATCTGTTGCAAGCCACATCTTGTAATTAATACATAGACAACATCTCTAACTGCTAATAGTTTTTTTTTATTAGCTTTACCCTCATTTAAGAAATTATTTTTAAAATTTTACAAATGTATTATGTTTTAATTTCACAATATGTTTTTGATTACAAAATTTGCTTTTGTACATCTTAAAGCCAAAGTTATAAGAGTGCCCTTCACCCAGAATGTGTGCATTATACAAGTTAGGTGTGAATTATTTTTGTACTTTCTGCTTTTCATATCACCTATGTTATGCCTGGCCAAGTTTTAGATTTAAGCCAGATTGAGTATCACAAATGGCTTTTGATGTTTTGCACCCAAGTTCAGTTTAGATTGTTTATTTTTTAACCTCATTATGAACCATTCTAAATGAACCTCAAGAGGCAATCCTTATGAATATCAACTCTGGAAAACAGATACTTCTCACCATTTTAAAAACATAGGTGAGATAATTCACACGTTAGAATGAAGCTGTACTCAGGCATTTCAAACCAAAAGCCTTGCATAGTACAAGCCTAGTTCTTGACCCCAGAAAATCTAAATTAAATCTCTCAGCTAAGTGTGAACATTGTGCACCTTAGGAGATAACTTTGATGATGGATGCTAGGAGAGTGGAACCAGATAGAAAGTGATGAACCAGCGTCCTTCCTTCCCTCCTTCCTCCCCTTTCTTCCTCTACCCCTCCTCTCCTTCTCTTTCTTCTTTCCCTCCCTCCCTTCCTACTTTAAACCAAGAAGGAAAAAATGCTTCATGGCAATCAATAGATGCCTAATTTAACATTCTAAGAATTCTATTTAACTTATGGGATAGTTTAGAAGTTATAGATTTTGACAGCCACCCAGTCAAGACTTAAATTTATGTAAGGTAACATTAAAAAAAAAAAAAAAACTTCTGGGTGGCACCTGTGGCTCAAAGGAGTAGGGCGCTGGCCCCATATGCTGGAGGTGGTGGGTTCAAACCCAGCTCTGGCCAAAAAAACAAAAAAAAAAAACAAAACTCTTCTTAGCATGAACGTTTTCTGGCAACATTCTAGTAGATCCTCTTGATGCCGTGACCATATAGGACTTCTGTTTAAGCTTTATTCACTTAATTGAATGGAGTTTTATTCATTCCATTTAGTTGTTTTTTATTAAATAAAAGTGCTGCCATGTCTTTTTCAGAAAAGTATTTTTCAATGACTATAGTGTCAAGTTTAATAGAGCATCAAATTTGTAGATTGAGGGGATGTTAAGGTGGAAGAGGGGTGTTTTTTTCAGTCTTTTGTAGCAATTGTCCATGATGATGCATGAACCAATATTGAACATATAAAATTCAGGCTGGTCAGGAGATATTATTTGGACTCTGCCATCTTACCCTTTTCAGGTCAGCTAAGATATGAAGAACACAAACTAAAATAGTTGGGTTTGTGAACAGATATGCCTAATTCTAAAAGTCAGTAGTCATAGTAACAGCAGTAGCGACAGTTAGCATATACCCAGTACTCTCTTACGTCAATATTTTCCAAACACTGCCTACCCTGTAATAGGCAATGGATAAATGTGTGCTTAATGGAATGATGATTGGTAGCTAGATCTTGTTCATCTCTTCCTATGAACTAAGCACCCTTCTAATTAATTACTGGACCTCATTTAGTCCTCCTAAGTACTGGGAAAAAGCTACCCTTGTTATATTCTTTTTCAGATGAGATAACTAAATTACAGAGTGTTCGTAAAATTGCTAATATCAGTAAGTGGTTGAGCTGGCGTATAAATCCAGACAGTTTAGCTCCACATTCAAGCTATTAACCATATACCCTGAATCTCCCTCTCAAGTTGTAGGACTCAGAGTTTTCCAAATTCTGCACACAGCTTTTGCCAAGCAACTAGTGGGCAAAGAACCAAGGGGTGTTATTATTATTATCCTAGAATTCTTTAAGTATAGCAGCGACTTGGAGTCTAGTAAGACAAAATTTTACTCTTTAATTACAGAACCATATTGAGGTCATGGATGAGAAGACAACCCTGAAATTATCTGTATCTCTTGATGAAATATGTGAGCTGATTAAATGAACAGAATTCTTAAAGTCAAAAAGGGGGAGAACTGACTGTGTATTCATGTTCTTCTTATTCTTTTATTTTACGTGGACTATTGCTTAAGTAAATTGAATAACATGGAATAATATTAAGAAGTTAGTAATAGAATCCACTCTCTTAAAGAACAACAAGTGGGCTTGGGCCCCCACACAGTGCCCTGTGTAGATTGAGCTACTTAATCCATAAAAATCGTACTAGAAAAATCCCACCAACCATCCAGGAAAAAGAGAAAAGAAATTGCCATTTGACAGGAGCTTTAAGGGGCTGACAGGCTCTGAAATGATTCAAAAACCTAGATTTGTATAACGATTCAGTGGGAACTCCAAATATATATTCTGTGTGTGTGTTTAATAAAGACACTGCGCTAAGAAATTAGCATTAAAAACAAACACAGGACTGTGGAAGCTTTAGGGAGGAACCTGAAACCGCATGCAGACTCTTAGAACTTAAACATAACTTCCTGTAAGTGATCAACAAAAAGACAAACCACTGAAGGAAATTAACCACCAGGAGGCAGAGTCAGCCAACCCATCAAATGGAAGAAGACGCCGTTTAGGCTCCTGATCTTGTTTCTTGCCATCTTTCTCCCCGGAAATTCCACATATCTATCTGTTAAGGGAATTCCATGATCTGTGGGCCACGGTTTTCTCTGACAGCCCCGTTCAGTGGGGACCCTCATGCATCGAGTAATTAAAAGCTATCACTCTGTAGACCAAACATTTCATTTTACAGAGAAGGAAAAAAACCATATCCCTGGGTGACATAGTTTAGAATACAATTTTACTCTCACAAATCGAACGCCTTGATAGAATTTCGAAATCTTTGAAGAGAAAGTGATTCTAAACACCGATTGTGGAGGAGCTCCTGTGTGTGGGCAACCCACACGGACATGATGTAATCTGGTTATTCACTGAGTCTTACAGATACAGCACAGAAACTCAGAGATTTGAGGTCTATCTAACCTCATCGTGCTTCACAACAATAAACGACTACGCATCTTAAAATGTAGGAGCTGTTAATAATTTTACACTGATGCCATTTTGCATAATAACCTTTAACATTTTATCATTTGGGAACACCATTTCAGATTTTTGTCTGAGGTATTGGTAGATATACATGCTAGGAAGAAGCACACTAATACTTCAATAACAATACTCAGCTTACTATACCTTTCCCGGCTGCTTTTGCCAATTTTCTGCTGTTCAGTTGATGTTGAGAAAGATTTCTTTCATTGACAGTTTTTCATCTGTGCTTTGAAAATTATATATCCAATTTTAATTACTTTAACAGGCACATCAGAGTCTCTCTCTTTCAATCATGAAAAAATATAAGAATTGTAGGACATTCTAATTATCATCTCCCAGTCATCTTCATCTGTCTACCAGATTGTTATTCTTTAGTTTCTCCTTGTTTTCGTTCCCCGCCACCCAGGCAGTGAGTTATTTAAAAGACGATACTATCAATTCCTTTCCTCATAATTGATTCTCAGTCTTTCCTTTTGAGTTCAATTTCCTTTCACGTATAATACATCATTTAGCGTTTTCTTCAGTAAAGTTCTCCTACTTGTCGACCCTTCAGACCTCTATGTCATAATATGCTCAGCTCAATAATTAAACTTCTGGATAAATAATCCCTACTTTCCGCCCTGGAAGGTTGCTCTCATGGTGACACAGGGATGCCTATAGGTAGAAAAAGAGTAAAATCCATTCAGTTGTAATTTAAAACTACCACAAAGTAATAATTGATAAGCTACCTTGTCACAAATAAGATGCAGCCTTTGTGATAATTCAGTTTTTTTGTTTTTTTGTTTTTTTTTGCAGACAGAGTCTCACTCTGTGCCCAGCTATCCACAGCATCATAGCTCACAGAAACTTCAAACTCTTAGGCTCAAGTGATCCACTGGCTTCAGCCTCCTGAGTAGCTGGGACTGCAGGCATGCACCACAGTGCCTGGCTAGTTGTTCTGTTTTTAGTGGAGACAGGGTTTTGCCCTTGCTCAGGCTAGTCTCGAACTCCTGAGCTCAGGCCATCCACCCACCCTGGCCTCCTAGAGTGCTAGGATTATAGGCATGAACCACTGTGCGTAGCCTGTGATAAATTTTTAAAAAGTTATTGTTAACACTTGGAATGGGGCAGCCAAATTAAGACGGGACTAAGAATGCTAAGTTTTTCATTTGAGTTATCGGTGTAAAACAATTAGGAAGAATAGGAAAGTCAGGAAGATCAACCTCATTTGGGGGAAGAAGATGATGTATTAGTTTTAGATTGCCGTGTAATTTTCATGCTGTTATGATATCCAGCCTGTCATTAGAATTGCATAGCTGTGTCCAGAAAGATGTTAAGTTGGAGATGAAAATTTGGCGGTTACTCTCAGAAATGTTTTGAAGTTAAGGATTTAATAATTAAGGCCTCTTAGCAGCAGCTGGTGATAGTATTGTAATCAGCATCTTCTGAAACACCTGTTCCCCCAAGACCTCTACAGGCTCGCAGTTCCCTGGACAATTGAGCATTCATGGAGTTGCTTAGAAAGTTTATAAATGGCACAGCTTTGGATGTCAATATAAAAGAAGCAGTTATGCATGTTGTAACTCTACTTCGGGTAGAATACTTCTGGTCTTAATGATTATGGGCAGCCCAAATGCAGGGGCTGTTTTATTTTCCATGAGATCACCTGCAAATCAGCAGGTTGGAACTTGTGGCATGCTTTTTTTCTGTAGAAGCAATATTACAAATCATGGTTTGTTTTACCTACTAGTCTGTGATGTCCTTTTAAAATCATAATATAGCTGTACATTTGAAATTAAAATGATCAAAATGTCCTTTGTGGTGTTGTTTAAACACCCAAAACATAATTATGCACATGGCACAAAGTAATCTGCAGTAGATACAACGGTTTTTAAATGCGTTAAATTAGACATAACCCAAGCACGTTGTAAACACGCCTTAATTGAGTAAAAGGGGGTTTTAGATGTAGTCGAAGTAAAGAGAGACACTCAAGAGAACACATTGAAAATCTAAGTCTTTGAACGTCTGTGGTTCTCTTCTGTGTGTCTAATAGCATTCCAACTCTTTTATTTTTCGTGACTATTACCATGGAGCTCCCACCAATCATTAAGTTCCTCTTATTTATTTATTTGGATTGTAATTGAAGGACATGTTTTTATTTGAAAACACCAACTTCTGTGACTGCCCAAGTCTCCTAACCTTTCAGAGTTAAAATTCTTCCTCATTCCCCTTGGATGAATTTCCGTTAGTTTGGGTTATAATTTCCTCATTTCATCCTTCTCTCCTGAAGTGCAAGAGTCTAATCAATTCTTCTCCTGTTTTTTCTTTTCTACATTTGTTTGTTTTACTTTGTGGCTCCGGTTAGACCATAGTCTTTATTTAACCAGGAGGCATCTGAGTCCAAAGTCCCAGGTCTTCACCCTGATGTCATTGCTCCTTTATTTGGCCAGTGTCCCTCCCTGAAAAGCTCAGACTCTTAGCACTTCCCAAGTCCCTTGATGTCAGAGGTGTGAACCACACCACAGAGGGTGTAGACTTTTTGAAAGTTCTCTGCTCTAAGGAATTGGTTATGGCACACCACCTACTCTTAACACAAAATAATACCATGAATTCTAAATCAAAGAAGATTAGAACAACTATACTACATGTCTGCACAAGAAAAAGAAAACGCAATTAAAGACAAATGGGGAGGGAAGTGGGGACGTAGAGAGGAGAGGAATTGAGGAGGGAAGGGAGGGGAGGTTGGCAAGCTCTCACATAATGGGCACATTGTAGCTGTACAGGGCACACCTCCTGGGTGAATGGCTCAACTACAAATTGGACTTTACCTATCACTCTCAAACATAATCATTTTTATCCTTATATTATCTGAAAATTTAAAAAAGGAAGTAAGGCCAGGTTGCCCATAGCACAGTGGTTACAATGCTGGCCACATGCACCGAGGGTGGTGGGTTTGAACCCAGCCTGGGCCAGGTAAACATCAATGACAACTGCAACAACAACAAAATAGCTGGGTGTTGTGGTGGGTGCCTATAGTCCCAGCTACTTGGGAGGCTGAGGCAAGAGAATCACTTGAGCCCAAAAGTTTAAGTTTGCTGTGAGCTATAATGCCATAGCATTCTATTGAGTGCAACATAGTGAGACTCTGTCTCAGAAAAAATAAGTAAAAATGAAAAAATAAAAAAAAAGAAGTAAGATTGGAGTAGGAATAAACAGGGCTCCAAATTAATATTATGGTCATCTTATCAGCTCAGGTGAGTCAAAAGGCTAAATTCTAAAGGCTGCTCAACAAAATCAGATCTAAAGGCTGATCATTCTTATAATTGAAAATTATAAGACTCTCACGAGCTATCCACCTAGCCTGCCAAGCAGCTAACTGCACCTCCTAATAAGTCACATGCACAAAAAGAATTTTTCTGTTTGGGCATCGATCATGGCTTCAGATTAGCATACGGTTTGCATTTGCTTAAATGAAAGTGGTTATATACACTTTTCATAAAAAACCGTTACTGATTTTAGGATTCCCTCTTCTGAGTTGTTAGATGAACTCAATAATTTGAAGATATAATCCCTCTAATTTTTGAGTATCTGTTGGTTAAGATGACTTGTCTTTTCATAAATAATGTATTATTACACTGTCTTCAGGCCAATAAAATTAATTAGCACCTTGAAACTTCCTAAATGGCAAATTGTCATTTTTACATGTAGACCAAACAGAAAAAGCAAGATGCAATTTTTTTAAATAAGACATGCTTACATTACTGGACCTTCTAAATGGTTGGCTATTTTTTTAATTTATGAATGTTCTCTTTTGAGAAGTTGTTCTAGAGAACAGATGAATTCTGCATGATTATTTTTGAAAAGAGCCTAGGACAGCTTTCATATGAAGTAGGGTCAATGCAGAAATTTTTAAAAGTGCAAAACCATGACTAGATAATACTTCCAATAGAAAAAGGTATGTTCCTGCTCTTCACGACCTCTAGACAATAAATATTTTTAAAGTCTTCACAAATTGTCTCTGCACACATGTGAGTTACTAGCATTAACAGTAGGGAATGGTAAAGAGAGATGCTCAGATGTTTAATTACTAAATGAAGTGGGCTTTTAATGAGAAAAGCACAAAGTAAGCGAAGACATTTTTGAGGTTTGTCTGTGGCTATTAACAAATTGTTTAAGTATTATGGTCAGCTCATCAGCTCATGTGAGTCAAAAGGCTCAATTCTAAAGGCTGCTCAACAAAAGACAGATTTCGTTGGAAATTATAGATTGTAAGAACACAGTTGCTCATCAACTAACTTGCTTAACTTCCAGAAGACACTGGCATTCCTCTTATAATTGAGGTAGTTTGTGCCAGCGTTTTAGGATCTGGAAATGTCCCTGAATCTTTTGTGTGAATCAGGTCAGATGACCCAGACAAAGCAAAGGAGTTGTGGTGCCAGTTAAACTGAATCCAAGTTACAAGGAGGCCATCTGTCTCCCAAATTATCTGAGGCCAGTACCTCCATCGAGAGAATCTAAAGAGTCAGCTGAAAGGGAATCTCAAGCTGGTATTGCTGAAGACTTTGACTGAAGCAAAGAGTTCACCAGGAGACTAGGGCAGTCTGTGGTGTGCAGGCAGGGTCCAAGGACACTGCATGAGTCCCACACAAAAATAGATGGTGGAAGATATTAGTCAATTTCTTAGTAAGTTTCAATCAGGCAGTCCCCAGGTTGTAAGTGAGGTAGACTCTCTAGGACTGTTCTTAAGTTGAATTTGTATGTAAGTTGGAATGCGTACATTTACCTGTAATGGAAAAAGTACAAATGAAGTGAAGACATTTTTGAGGTTTCTCTGTGGCTATGAACAAATCATTTATAGGTTTACGAGCTTCTGCTTGTAAGTGTGAGTCAAACATCGGCTGCGTGTTTGTAACTTGGGGACTTCCTGTCATATCCTTCATTTCTAAGTACAAATCGTACATCAGTCAGAGGTTTGTAAACTGGGGACAGCCTGTACTTTAAAGTGTAAGTTTTTCAAGGTCTAACCACCGTGTTTATTTCAAACCAATAGGAGTTTAAATATTGTTAATAAAAGCCTCAACCTGTTTATAAAGAGACTATGACTGTTCTAAGGAACATTGGATTATTCCAGAAAGCAATTATAATGATTTTCTCCCTCAGAAAATCATATATCTGCAATTTCTATTCCCACCCCACCTTCTCTAGTTCCCTGAATCCTTTATCCTAGTTACTACCGTTCTCTAACAAATATTTCTGATATTGATCTGCTTAAAATAATAAGATTTTTTTTTTCACCCACATGGTATCTGTGGGTCGAGAATTCAGGAGGGGCTGAACTGGGTGGTCCTGCCTCAGGATTTTTCTCAGCTTGCAGTCATGATGTCAGCCAAGGCTGCAGTGACTTGAAGGCGTGACCAGGGCTGAAGGGGCTGTCTCCAGGTGGCCCACCCATCTGTCTGGCTAGTGGGTTCTGCTCTTGGCAGGTGCTCTTGGTGACTCACCATATGGGTCCCTTCATCAGGTTTCCTGAATGTCCTCAAGCCATGCAAACTGTCTCTTCCAAGTGAGTTATCCAACATAACGTGGTCGATGGCACCGTCAATGCCACCTTTCCTTTGTGACTTAGCCTTGGAAGCCACACGCCACCATTTCCACGATCCCTTAGGGTTATATAAGCCAGTACTAGACAGTGTGGGGAGAGGCCAGCCATGGGCCGCACAGGCTGGAACTCAGTGAACACCAGGAGCTGGATATCAGGGTCTTCCTTGGAGTCTAATTGCTATGGGGACATCCAGCTTAAATCTTCAGCGATGTGAGTTCTAACATTATTCACCTGCGCAGACGTATCCGCAATTCCTCATTGACAGCTGGGGAAAAAAAAAAGTTTGTTTTTTGTATATCACTCTGGGCAGTCTACACAATTGTACTCCAATTCCTTTCTGCTCTCACTCTGGATTGTAAGCCCCTCTTCTGCTCAGAGCCCTGATTTCTTTGATGTCCTTTCTCCTGTGTTTTTGACCTTCCCTCTCACTGTATCAGCACAAATAAATACAAAAGCATCTTTGACATATTCTTTGTTTATCTCATATCTTATTCAATTACCACTTCCTTGTATTTGCTTCTGCAGGAAAACTGTTCAATAATGTTGCTCTTCTTGTTCTTGATTCTTCAACTTGTATTCATTCCTAAGTTAACTGGTATTTACCCCTAAAACGCCGCTGAATTTGCTCTCGGCAGAGCCACTAAACCCAGAGCACTGTGCTGTCCCCACATTGCCTGACTACCGAGTGACATTCAACATCTTTGGCCACCTGTGCTTTTAAACCTTGTCGTTTGCTAGCTTTGGGGGCCACCAAACCTCCTTGCTGTTCCTCCACATTTTACTCCTTATCTCTTTTTCCAATTCTTTCGTCTCTGCCCCACTTATAAATATTTGGATTACCTGAGGGCTGGATCTCTTAACTCATTTTTTTTTTTTTCTGTTCATGTGGCCACCCTGGGCTACTGTCCCCTTTCACAGAGCCATAAATGTCCACTGCTAGATTCTGTATCTCACATCAACCTGTCTAACCAATTGGATTTACGATATGTTGAACAAAGACAAATCAAACTCTGATTTTGTGCATAAAGTTCCCCGATTTTATAATAGCTTCATGAATTTATGATTAATCTTCCCTGAAGTAGTTATAAATACATAGTTTCCAAAATAGCATTTTGTACTTCTCTGTTTGTTGGGACACATATTACAACGAAAAGGGATTATGTGGTGCTCCTTCCCCTATGATAATAATGTCCATAAGCAGAAATCTGTGGAACTCTATCTTTAGTAAACATATATAACTTTTTTTTTTTTTTTGCAGTTTTTGGCTGGGGCTAGGTTTGAACCCTCCACCTCTGGCATATGGGGCTGGAGCCCTACTCCTTTGAGCCACAGGCACCCCTCCCGGCATATGTAACGTCTTAAAATAAATGATATTTTATCGAATCAAATTGGATATTGAACGTGGCATTAGCATTCCTGAATGTTTTTTTCCATACTGACTTCATTCATTTTTACGTATACCCTGAGCAGTTGCTAAGTGTTATTTTTACCCCTTCAGCATAATGTAAAGATCTCAATTCTGAGTGAGTAGAAGGCATATAACAGCATATGGGCTGTAGTATATACCACGTAATATAAATGTGTGATATGCTACAAATACCATTTCCTTATCTTTCAACACAAGTTTACTGAGTGTCTAGGACTGAATGACAACAGGAAATGTACACACGTACACATACGGCTTCCGGATCAATTTCTCTTAAGAAAAATAGATTGGCCTATGAAAGGTCTCTACAACCTGTTTTATATTCACCTACAACATGAATATTTTTATCATATAGAATTTGAAGCCTTAGGATGAAGGTAAATCTTCATAAATTTGTGTTGCAAAATGATCATATTTTATCTTTGACTAGGAGATAGATATATTCTGCTAACTCGCTAGCTAGATAATAGATAGATGAATAAAAGATGCACCCCCATGACCCCTACACATATTATGTTGCTTTCAAACATAATGCCATGATTTAGAAGACTAAACTAAAAATAGAATACTACAGTTTTGGTTTTTTTTTTGGCAGTTTTTGGCCGAGGCTGGGTTTGAACCCGCCACCTCCGGCATATGGGGCCAGCGCCCTACTCCTTTGAACCACAGGCGCCACCCTAGATTATGTTTTCAAACTAATCCACTATTTCCTTAGATATATTTTATATTTTCCTTGTACTTCAGCATAAGCTTTGTGGAGGTTGGGGTTAAGGTTTTGTTCATCTTTGACTAAACTCCAACACTCACTGTGATCCCTGAAATCTATCAACACTGTAATAAGTAGTTGTTTCTAGTGCCTTCTGTGGAGTTCAGATTGTTTACCATGACAGAGAATAATTCCAGAGCTACCCTGTTATGGTCATACAACTTTCTCTAGATACATTTCTGATTACTAAAGTCATGGTAAATTAAAGCTCGTCATGTATTTAAGCATCAGCTAAAGCTTCTTTTCAGAGTCACGTAAGAGATATCTTACCTGCCATCATGTAAAAACAAGCAAACAAAGAAAAATGAACCCTGTATATTTTAATTCCCAAGGTCAATAAATCATGATTTTCTATCAGTTTAACCCTAGATCTTTCATAATTTTCTATTTTTGTGTAGCCAATGTCTTAGTTTAGGCCTTTATCACATAGCAGCTGGCATTAGTCCCCCTACATTCCATCTTCACCTCTCTCTCAATACCCAGCACAGTGGTCCCTATCTACTTGGCCTCCTTATAACGCTATTTTACTTACACTGCCCCAAAAGTAGCATTCTGAAACCCAGACGTTTCATTGTTCAAGATCATTTGGTGGTGAACTCAAACATTTCAATATTCACAGCCTTCTCCAGTGGACGGCCTTTATGATCACATCCCAGCCACTGCTCCAGATTCCCCTGTCATCAGCTGACTTACCTTTCATTAACAATGCATCCCCTTTACACTTTCATGGTTTTACACATGATTTTCCTTCTTTCAGTTGGAAAAATCCTTTTATACATTAAAACCAAATCAGGATTAGCATTCCTCTGAAATATTCCATCCCCCCAAAAGTGGTCTTTGCAGTATTTTCAAACTTTGATTGTAGCAGTATTTTATAGCTATTTTTTTCCAGCAGACTTTGAGCTCCTGAAGGCAGTCAGCTTTTCTTATTTATAAAGCTTACAGGTAGGCATTTTACTGGGTGGATCAATGAACTAAATACTATCCTGCTAGTATTAAAATTATCTTCATAAAAAGGAATGTTTGTATCTTTGTCACTGTGGTGTCTCACTGGTGGACTTGCTGTTCCCTATGTCTGCTATGAAGAAGATAAGAATACGTTTTCTCCTAAAGTCATCTCTATATTCAGGAACATGCATCAGTGATTCACTCTCTGGGTTAGAATCCATTTAATCAAGTTTCAACAGATAAGCACTATGTTATCTTCAAAGCCCTGTTATCGTATCTCTTAGAGTCCTCTTTTCTTATATATCCTTGGTCTGACTCATGTCTTTGTATACCGTGTTGGATGACAATATTGTACAATTGTTAACAAGTGTATTTTCCTTCTAGACGTTTCCAGGGTTGGGAAGGCTGATAAATAATAAAGGTAGAGCAGAGGGGCTAGTGACATCATCATAGGTTACAGCATCCCTCAAATGAGAGACTCCAAAGTGGTCATGGCTGGGAAACCACCTTCCCCTCTGGTATCAGATGTGTCCATTTTGTTTTCTGAAAAAGTAGGGCTACTTTTCTCTTTGGATCTTTCATTCATTTTGATTTTCTTCACGTAATTTACATGGGTGCCCTCTCTTCTAATTGCAAAATACTCTATCCGTGGGTCCATTATGGGCTCTGAATGACAAAGATAGATAGATGTTCTCAAAGATTCATGGGGCACGGAGGCTAAGCAAATGGGAGGGCGCTCACTGTGTCATCAGCTGCCTCAAAGAGCCACTGCCCCCTTCAAATCAGATAATCCTGATGTTGTCTTTTCTGCCACTTGTTTCTGATGCCTGTGTGTGTGTACATGAGCATGTGCTAAACCTAGAATTTGTTATGCACTATGATTTAGAAACTGCCAATCACAACCAGGATTCGAACCCAGGGTCTATTGTACACTCTGATTCTAAGCACTGACATTCTAATGCTAGCTTGGGAGATGAAAGAAAAAAGTCACTAACTTAAATAGTGAATAATAAGTCATATCCAATCCACTTGAGATCACTGAAGGAAACACAGGCAATCTTACAAGAGACCATTTTTAATTCTCGGTTAGAGACCACAGCAGAACAGGGCATTACAGATACCAAAGTCTGGTAACTGCTGTCTCTGTATAATTACAACAGGGTTAGAGAATGTTTAAAAGCTTAACACACTGAGGTGTATAAGAAATACATTTTGTTACAACCAATTTTATCAAATGCAGCAATGATTAATTGCTTCCCTAGTCAGTATATCCCATATATACTAGTCACGTTAATATGGTTCAAAAGGTTGTTTGTGTTGTTTTTTTATTTCCCCACTGTCAGAGTAGTGGATCGTCCATAGCTCACGCAAAAGATTTTTATAGTTTGTTATCTTCCTCCAGTCTTCAAAGGCAGATGGTTATAGCCCTTGCTTTGGCCCACACAGAGTTAAAACCATCCACTTGAAAGACATGTGGAGAGTCTGGCTTAGGTACAGGGATTTCAAAGATCAGAGCCAAAGTTAGTGTGTTTGTGCCAAGAAGGATCGAAGGAGCTCATGACTGGACCCATCTGTAGCAAATTGCCTTTGATGATGCAACAAAAAATAATTAAAACACAACAAAGAATAGTGAATGGTCCCAGTAATGAGGAAAATCCTCTGGAAGACGGATAAAGATGCTGCAGCAGAAAGGCGGCATTTCTTCCAGGAAGAGATTCTGAAAAGGAAAACCCATTTATTCAATCTTTAGAAAACGCTCACTGCTTTCTGTATATACACGTTCAGTCCTGTTTACCTAGTTTTCTCTCCTAACCCCATGTTGGCATGACTAATACTTAGTGAAATTTACTATGCAGCCCTGAAATGGAATGCCGCTGTGCAATATCTTTGCAATTTTATGATCAATAAAATACCTTTATGCCAGAGCATAGTAATCAATGGATGAGAAATGGATTTCAAACAAAACAATAACAATGATACTGGCAAGATAACTATTTTAGATGTAAAAATGTCACATACAAGACATAAACACAGCAACACACAGACGAAGACCACAAGACCTATAATGTTTGGATCAGTCATGATATAAAACATGCGAAGGCTTATTAGACAATCTGTTAGGATTTAAATAGCAAATGTAATTATCACTTGGTATTGTTTGTGCATAGAGTGGTGATTTCTTTCTGGTCCCAGACATATAGATTTAGAATGAAATTGAACAAATGAGAACTTCAATTTTATACCTCATGATGAGATAGAGAATACTCTACTCTTTACAATGTAAAATCATTACTACATTATATAATCATATAAAGCAGCTTTTACTTCTTGTCTAGAATTCGTTCCTGAAGTCTGTTTCATCTGAGTTTTCATTTTCTCTTCACTGGGGGAAGTTTATGAAGCATCACTAATTGGGGTGGATGAGGAATCCCAAGGGTAGAGTAATGGTAGAATTTTCATTCTTGACTCTTGGGCTCCAAGCATCTCCCTGAGAGAAGTAGCTGGGGTCTGGTCTCTTTCTGGGCTGCTTTAGGGAGGTGCTCTAAGTTGCAGTACTGATCGCTGTTCTACGCAGTGAAGACCCCTGTGAGCTGCTTAATCCTTTGTGTTGCTCCCCATGGTTTCCTGGGTCATTCTGACAGGTTGGAGGATGACTTTTAGAGATCAACCAAAAAAATATGTTAACTTCTGCTCAGCACCCATAGCTCAGCGGTTAGGGCGCTGGCTACATACACTGAGGCTGGTGGGTTCAAACCCAGCCCGGGCCTGCCAAACAACAATGACAACTGCAACAAAAAAATAGGCAAATGTTGTGGCAGGTGGGAGTCTGAGGCAAGAAAATCACTTGAGCCTTAGAGTTTGAGGTTGCTGTGAGCTGTGATGCCACAGCACTCCACTGAGGGCGACATCATAAAACTTTGTCTCAAAAAAAAAAAAAAAGAAAGAAAGAAAGAAAGAAAAGAAAAGAAATGCTAACTCCAAATGAGGTTTCGGAAATCTTAGTAATTGCAGCTTGAGGGTCATCCAAAAAATATACATAGAAGATTTTCCAAGGCTGTAATTGATAAATTGTTCCAACAAAGTCCAGATCCAGTATATGGTAAACACCCCCCATTTTATAGTAAAATGGAAATCTATTTGTTAAATTGTACTTAAAGTTTGTCCTACTAGGGACATTATTGCTCTGTGAAAAAATACTATAATAACTCTCTCTAGTATGTTTAAGGTGGTTTATTTTAGTTTAAAGGAATAATAGACTTTAAAGTAACAGTGATGAGAAAATGCCACTTCCTGGTAAAAAATACCTATAGTAAAGCAGTGTAAGACAATGATGAGGGCAGTGTTTATCCTAAATGCATTCAGCCATAAGTCACCCTGTCTGTAAGAAATGTGGTGCAGGTGGGGCTTTGGGTGTCTGTGGAGGAATATAGAGGAAGGATGAGAATGGCCTGTCATCAGGTGCATAGATGTGAGTGAGCTCATTCAGCTGCTGTGGGGGAATATAGAGGCAGAGAAGGACTCCAGTGGCTGGTCATGTGCGCTCTTTCAGCTGCCAAGAACAGACTGAGCCCCTGGGAGGAAGGTTGTGGGTTTCTACCTCATGCTGTGCAAAGGCTTATTGTTAATAAAGCGGAAAAGAGCCCTGTGTAACTGGCAGCTCTGTTACCCCAGGCACCTCCTTCTGTGCGTAAAGGCAGTGATACAGGGTGGAGGTGTGCCAGCTAGGGCTGCACCTGCCACCAGGGAGGACCTGCTGGCCTTCAGCTCCAACCAGGGCTGTTAGGGCAGCAGATGTGGGGAGGTGAGGGCTGGGGAACCAAGTGCGGCAGAGAGGAGTGAGTGCAGTGGAAGCCATGGGTCCCTAGTTGAAGGAGACCACAACACAGCCGGCACTGCTGGATGACAACCCCAGAACCACCCTGGGACCTGGGGACCCCCCTCAGGCTGCTACTCCCCTGTGAGCAATTCACAGACCTAGAGGTGGATATGTGGTTCTCCCATTCAGGGCTGAACAGCCCCCCGCCCCTTTCCTAAGCCTGGACAATTTTATATTAAGTTTCCTAGGCCTAGGCAATTTCATGTGGGTTTCCTGGGCTTGGTCAGTTGCATGGGGGAAATGGCTCCTTCACCTTGTCCCTGGCAGAAGGGACTATATCCATTCATTTGTTGCCAAGTTCTGGCCAGGTGTAGATCCAGGGGACCCAGGACCCAGGCTGGGATTTTTCCAACCTGGGTCTTTCCTTCTGCCAGAAACTCTGGTGCTTTTTACTTTCCTTTCTAACTTCTCATAAAAGTCCTATCTTACCACTGATCTGTGGTCTGTGGATTCATTCTTTGAATCCCTGAGACCAAATTCCAGTAACAGTGAGTTGTCGCAGGGAATCTGAGTTCCTTCCACAAAAAGAGGACCATCCAAACAACAGGATTTGATGTGGGCAGAAGCGGACTCCTAATAAGTGAAACCTATTAAAGAAGAGATTGATGGAACAGTGCAGTCCAAAATAAAAGGGAAAAAGAATTCCCTTTTAAATGTGTTTAGAATATATGTTTAGTCAAATGAATTGACCCGAGAGTTTGGAAATCTAGCTCATGTTTTTGGAATCATGTCAATTGTTCCTTAATGGAATTGTAAATAATTTCAGTTCTAAAAACTAAAACACAAACCTTCCTGATGTGAGTACACACACAAAAACTATATTACTATGAGCTCTGTTTCTTTACACAAGACATTTCAAAAATAGGAGTTAAAGTAATTGTGACATGACAATTGAAATATTGTCAAAACACACAGGAATGTGTTTGTTGCTTTTGTGAAATGGAGAGTTCAGTGTTACTTGCTTTTGTATTCAGAAAGACCTTCAGTTGAGTTTGGTGTTAAGTGTTGAAATTTGCTTTAAGAATTGCATTCGTTTTTTGCTCTCCAACTCTTGAAATGGCCTTTGTCCAAAAGCAGTAAAATTCTGACCTGAGTTTTCTTGGCAGCAGATACCAGCAGCCGGATTAATTTCAGGTACCAGAAATTTCTGGTCTCTCGATAACAAAAGGGCATGTCTTCACAGCTGAATGTCAAAAGAACTAAAAAATAAAAAATAAATTAACAAAGGGCAAGAGGATGGGTTTAGAACATGGAGACCACTTTTCAAAAATCCTTTTCATGGTTGACACGAATTATTTGGGGGTTTGTTTTTAATGACCTTGTTAAAAAGTACTTGGGGGCCATTTCTTCTCAATCTTTTTATCTGCCAGAGTGAATTTCAAGAGAATGGTGATATGTTCTTAAACAGCTATTAAATAACAATGTGAGATGGACCCAAGCCCTTTTCATTAGCCTTTAAAGTCAATCTTTTCTTTATTAGCCTTAATAACAGAGTTTTGACTGTATCTTCTGACATTTTCCCTCAGTTTGGACCTAACCTGTTATTTGTAGTCTCCTTCTTCCCTGGGCCATCATTAGTGAGTCACCCTTATGGGAAAAGAATGGCCTCTAGTGACTCTCAAGAAAGGGTAGCATTGAATAGGTCTGATAGATACATGAGTACCTATGAACAATTAAGTTCATGATCTCATTCTAGAAAAAGTGCTACATACCTCATTGATGAATATCATTATGGTCACCTTTGAAGTGCTCCCCTCAGGAAGCTGTGCACCCACGGCAGCACCTAGTCCACCCTTCAGAGCAATGTTGGAATTCTTTTTCTGGAATGACCACCAGTGCTATTGTCATTCAAGGTTGGAAAATCACTTTCATGAACTCATCCTAGAAAGAGTGCTTTGAAGGGTGGACAGGGTGCTGGCATGAGTGCACAGTTTCCCAGGGGGAGGACTTTGATGGTGACCTTAGTGATATTCCACCATGAGATATGTAGAGCTTTTTCTAAGATGGGTTCATGAAAGTGATTGTCCGACCTCATATGTATGTGTGTGTGTGTGTGTGTACGTGTTTATGCACATACACACACATCTAGCTATCTCTCTCTGTCTATCCATACATTTAAACTTGAGGGTAGGTATGGATTACAGGAAGGATGAGGTGTTCTCAGTGGGCTGCAGTAAACTCCCAGGGCAGAACAATGTGAATGACACGAAGCCTCTTCTGTCAGACAAGGGAGCTCCGTGCATTCTCCTGACGTGGTGAGAACTGGAGAGGGAAATACGAAGGAATAAACCTCCAGCCCATGTTTGGCTCCATTTCTTAGCAGGAAAAAATAAATTTAACATAGGACCTTCGGTGCTCCCAGAGTTGTGGAGTAGGGCGAATACGTTGTTAAATATTGAAATGAGGTTAATGATTTGTCCTTGGGGTCTCCTTTGAGCCATAAGCTACCAGCTCATTCATTAGTCTCACCTCCTCCCCAAATCCCAGAGCATTAATCTAATCCATGGGAAATTAAGAAATGCATCTATATTTTTTTCTTAATTTTGTTTTTCTTCACGCCCCTCCCAAAGTATCTCACTGGAACAAAAACAGGATAAGTCATGATCATTTATATTTTTAGGAAAATATTTTTAATTCATTAACAATCTTACTATATTTATAGTTGAACGTATATTAGTAAAACGTGAATGCCTTCCGTATGTGAGACATCACCTTACAGCTTTCAACACCTCCTTTCCAACCCTCGCAAAAGCCTGTAAGGTAAATGGAACAGTTTTCATGTTTCAGATAAGGAAAAAAATAAATTCAGTCGTTAAAAGTACGTCAAATAAGTAGAGACCTATTTTTTTTTCCATTATAATCCATTGAGCTTAAACTAAGGTAAATATAGATGAGTGAAGTTTGAAAACAGTGAAAGAGTTTAGTTCATTTGTCACTTGCTACGAAGTTCAAGGGATGGAAGATACCTGGCGAAAGCATCACGGTGTTCCATCCAGCTTTCTTAAAAGACATCACTAATTGGTCAGGACAATTTTTCCTGCTAGCTCTCACGCAGTTTTGAAATGTTCAGTTTTTGATAAATGGGAAGTCAATTCTGTCATCTCAAGTCTGTGGGTAAAAATTTACATCCTTTTTAATATCTCCTTTCAACACTCTCCAATTACCTTCTTCTTCTCAATTACATACTGGAAGTGTTTATGTACGCACGCGTTTCTATTTGCAGTTTCTTTCCAGTAGCAGCTGTGGCTGTGAAGAACGTCTGTGCTGACATCGAGGTCAGTGTCCTAGGATTGGCCTAGCGTTCACCGTGTGAATTTTCTCTTCACCAGTTTTACCTCTGTTTTATCTTGTTATACCCTAATATCTCCGTTTCTTGAATCCTTGCAACAAGGATGTGAATAAATAACTGCAATAATTAAATAATTATTCTTTCTGTATTATTCTTGTCCCTCGTAAACATCTTACCATTTATTGCCAAGTAATTAATCCACTATTCGTGGGCATTTGGGCCTCAGTGCAATTGCCTAAGGTGTTAAGGGACGCATACAACTCTTTTATGATATTAAACCTTAATGAGCCTGGCGCTAATGTTTTTTATATACATAATAAATTGGAAGCCTAAACCAAATCAAAATTTTATTTTTAGTTCTCCCCCTGGGGTTTTGGCAATTAAAATGTCTGGATAATAAATTTATAAAGTAAGTGTTGCTATTGCCTTTTTAAAGAGATATATTACAATTGGTCTAGCAGGGACTTAAATTACCTCTTGCAGACAGCCTCCCGTTGGTTTAGCTCTCCTGTTTCAGGGAGGATGGGTGTCAGATTAAGAAAATCTGAATTCAATCTCTGCTATACACATAGATTTCTTCTTATATTTTCTCAATCCTTTCCTTAGCTACTCTGAGCCTCAGTTTCTTTATATGTAGAATGGATTAATAATAGGCACTTCTCCAGGTTCTTACCAGCGTTACTATTTTTGTGTTCATATTATTGTAATTTCTAGAGAATATTATAGACACGGGAATGTCAGAAAAGTGTCAATCATTTTACAGTGTACTGGGTATCTCTGTAGTATATATTGTACTAGGCATCTTTGAGAGGGAAATATAGAGAAATAAAACACAGAATTTGCTTTGAAGGCAATCCCAATAAGAAACTTCTGTACAGGGTGGTGCCAGTGGCTCAGCGAGTAGGGCACTGGCCCCATATACCGAGGGTAGCAGGTTCAAATCCAATCCCCACCAAACTGCAACAAAAAAATAGCTGGGCATTGTGGCAGGTGCCTGTAGTCCCAGCTGCTCGGGAGGCTGAGGCAAGAGAATCGCCTAAGCCCAGGAGTTGGAGGTTGCTGTGAGCTGAGGATGATAAAGTGAGACTCTGTCTCTAAAAAAAAAAAAAAAAAAAAAAAGAAAGAAAGAAAAGAAAAAGAAATTTCTGTACACTACATATAACTATATGCATATATGCAAGCAGACCAGAAATCCAATTGCATACAGTAATTTACTGAACGAGAAATACCAGGAGCTATAAATACTTGGCCTTTTTCTCCTTACCTGCCCAGAAGCTCAGAGCAGTATCAATTGTTCTAGGTCAACGTCCCCACCTGGTGGACGGAGTAGAGAACACTTTGGGCCAATGTCACATTCCCTACCATCTTTACTTCCTCTTGGGCTGGGGTGGGAGGCTCTGGGAGAGGTCCTGGCGATTAGGAGGTGAGTGGGTCGTCTCTCAGTTTCACATGCCTCTCACGGGCACCTCCATGTCTGGTTAATTTCGTCAAAGGTATTCCTTCTTTAAAAAGCTCATATACGTGTTTACTTGACACTCTATTTTTATAATCTGTTAGGCATCCAGACCTAGGCAATTGCCCCAGAAAAGCTTATTTCACCTGAAATTAATTCTGATTCTCAATTTAACTCTACAACTCCAGTCTCTGAATATGATCTTCTGCCATTTTATTTCTCAAATTACTAAGAGTTCTTTTTTATCTTTTGATAATCCCAAATCCTACTTATTTTCTTAATCTCTGCCTCTCTTTCCCCAGCACCACCATCTGAAGAGCTAGCAAATCCCCCAAAGCCTTCACATATATTATCTATTTAAATCATCATAACCCTACCTAAGTATTACGAGCTACAGTCTACAGACTCCACATCCATAAATTCAAAGTCTAAAAAGCTCTGAAAATTAAAAGGAAAAACCACTGTAACTCTTTATGACATCAAATCTGACAGAAAAACTCAGATGAGTTTCTTTATAGTTTTTGTTTATTCCATTGAACATAAATAATCATATGTTTTACTTTGAAAGTGTTCACGTCTTTTATTATGGAATTGTTAATACATACTTGCTGAGTTATTATGCCTTATATATGGTGTGTGTAGTATAATATCTTTCTAAAGTGTGAACAATTCTGAATTTTAAAACACACACTTGATTGTGGAGGCTTGCAATAGGATATTACTATTATTTGCATTTTATGAATGAAGAAAACAAAGCAAAATAAATTGAGTGACTTTCCCAAGGTCACACAACTGGTTACTGATGTGACTGGATTTCAAACAGTCTCCTTGTACCCAGAGCCTGAAATACCAACTGCTAAGCTTTTGACCTCTCCTGATAAATGGTGTAGCTCCGAATTTTCTCAGCCCTACCCTAGACATTTTACTCCCATATGGTCAATAATTTTAATCTGATTATTCTTGATTTTGAGCTACTGAGAAACTCATTACTTATATTGATCAGTTCCATTATGAATTAATGATAGCTGATGTCAACTTGACCTTCAGTGCGACCTTGAAGTCTTTCACTTATTCCAAGGCAGCGCTACTCCCAGGTGCCTTGGGCTTTACACCCCAAATTCCCTACCTCCTTGTACACCCCTTGTATAATTGCATCTATTTCTTTTCTCCATAAATTCATCCTTGCCAGTGTCTCCAGCTTGATCTTTCTAAATCAGATCTGATCACATTATTCCCTTGCTTAATAACTGTCAGTGCCTTCTCATTGATTCTCAAATCCTCAGCATGGAATCAGAGATACTTAATCAGAATATGATCTTGGCTGCATACCTAGTCTTCACTCTAAGAGTCTTTAACTCACAATTGATATTCTCACCATATCAAACTATTTAGGCTTCCCAAAATACTGTGTTCAATCAATTCCATACCCTAGTGCAGTGTTTTTCAACTGTTTTTATCTCACGGCATCCTTGAACCTGTGGTTAAACTTTCACAACACGTTTAAATTATGTTGATTAAAAAAAGAGTAAAAAAAGAGAGAGAATAAAAGAGCTTTGAACTGCTTTTGAAAAGAATTTAATTAATGATCTTTAAAATTTTCATGGCACACCTAAGATCCTCTCACAGCATAGCAGTTGAAAATCATTGCCCAAGTGCCTTCAGTAATCTGGTGTCTTTGCTTAGAATTTTCTAATTTATTTTATGCTTTTGATAGTATCTTCTTCAGTCTTCAAAGCCCATTTCAAGTACTACATATTTTATTACCCCTCTCGAATTTTATACTGACCTATCCTTTCAGTATAACCCCGCAGAAACTACTCTTTTTTTCTACATTAGAATGGAATTTGATGACCATAAGGTGTAATATAAATAGTCATGTTTTTACTCCCATTTCTTTGTGAGCCACTTATATCATTTTTTTCCTTATGTGATGCTCAGCTTTATTAATGACACATAAAAACACTTAATATTTATTAACTTGAATGAAAATACAGCCTTAATACAAATCATATCTATTCAGGTTTCATTATGTATCCTCACTTGCCATAAGGAGCTTTAATATGCATTGAACAAATTAAGTATACTATACTTCTTTCGAATTTATATAAAACAAGCTTTGTTGTTATTTTTGAGACAGACTCTCATTATGTCGCCCTGGGTACAGTGCTGTGGCATCATAGCTCACAGCAACCTCAAAACTCTTGGGCTTAAGGGATTCTCTTACCTCAGCTTCCCAAGTAGCAGGGACTACAGGCACCCACCACAGTGCCTGGCTAAAAACAAGCTTAAGTTTTAGTTTTGTTTTTATCGTTATAGCATTCTACCAGCAAGTGAAGGGTGTCTACCACACACTTGATGCTTCCTGTATGGGTTGAGTAAGTGGGAAAATGAACAAATTAATTTTCTCATTTTGGGTTCTAATCTTTAATTAATAAACTACTCTTTATCCTAGTTAATTACTGTCCTGTGTGAGTTAACGACTAGACTTATCTCTTGTAATTGATTTAATTCTTCTATGATTATAATCTTTTTTTCTATAGACTTTTTAAGATTTATTCAATATACCTTTCTATTTCATTAGTATATATTGAGAGTAAAATTATAGATATTTTGACTTGTCTCTTGTTAAAGGAACGGAAACCAGCATAACTATTTTGATGGACCCAGTGATTTAAGTAAGTGGGAAAATTCTCCCATTCCCTTGTAAATAAAAGTACATGCTTTTCTGAGTAGTAACACATATATAGATTTTATGTTGTGTCTATTTATAGCTAGTATTAGTTTTCAGAGGATTTAATATTCAGAATTTTAATACTTGCTGAAAGATTTTTATTCACTTTATAAATAATAGGTGTTCCTTTGGGAAGAGCAAATTCATCCGAAAATCTTTCCTTGATATTTGTTGGTCATTTGTACATATTTGTTGTTTTACACACACATATTTGTTTTAATTTCTCTCTTATTATTCCCCACCCCTCAAGGAAGACGAATGAGGTGAGGTAGGTCCGATAGCTTTTTCATAAAATACTGTCCTTCTGTTTGCATCGAATGGTTATCAACCTCCATGAATGACAGTGTGCCAAGGGACAGATACAATCATCCATAACTGACACCTTGCTTTTGACCTTGCCGCCTTTTCTTATTCTTCTTCCTGTCAGATACTTCTGAAGAACTTTTCATTTTTTATTTTTTTCCATTGTTCTTCTCTATTCAACTCCATGAATTTTTTTCTCCTTCAAGAACCAAATGTAGTGTGAAAGACAGAGGAAATCAGCCATCCACCCCTAAGTGGGAAATCATCTTGAATACCATAGATTGGGATTTTAATTGGGTTAGTGAGCCTTCTCTATACAGAGAATAAAGACCTTGCAAGAGTCATTCTGAAAATAAGTTTGACAGAGCAATCAGCTCCATAGGCTATTCCGTATTATAGATAATTCTTACTCCTTTTCATATGACCTAAGATTTAGAACATTACAGTATGGCCCAGAAAAAGTCTACATGACTATACACAAATGCAATAATTCAGGGAAATTATTAGGGAAAATATCCTTTAGATGAGGTTTTAAATGTGTATTTAACATTTATGTAATTGAGTTATGCAATTTGAACTCTTTAAGATTTTTACCTACATCAGAGAAAGAATCCGAAATCCAATAGTTGTGTAGAGAAGCATTGAGTCAACTTTCAGTGTCAACAATTCCATGCAACACCTTAATTCATTACGTTGAAATTAAATTTAAGAAGCGCTTATGTATTACCTTTTCTGTGCTCTGTTTGAGGCATGGAAGATCTAGAGGTGAATAAGATGGAGAAAGAGCTGGTCCTCCTGCACCACAAATGGTGGTGAGGAAGACAGACAATTAACAAAAATGATTTGGGAAGTAAGAAGAGAAAGGTACTATAAAAAAGCAGGTTGATGCAGTATGAGTGAGCGTGGAACCCATTTTGAATTTCTGAAAAGGCTTCTCCAAAGTGATATTTGAAGACAGAAAACCTACTACATAAACATATTGCTTTGCCGTAATTCCAATAATTGCATTCTTGATAAATCTTCTCTTTCTTCCCTAAACTTGCAATATCCTAAGGCCTCTGGTAACATTTTGAAAGTGGGACTGACATACTTTGGATTTTTATAATGAATATATTTTCAAATGCTTTTTTATATTATATGCACATGAGGTATCAGTCACATACTGTACTTGTAGTTCCTCTGTGCACGTATACGTATGCATAGACACCATCATTACATGTACATAGATGCCATCATTATGTATGCATAGACACCACATTACGTATTCATAGACGCCATATTACATATGCATAGATGCCGTCATTACGTATGCATAGACGCCATATTACGTATTCATAGATGCCGTCATTACGTATGTGTGGAAGCCCTCATTCCATTTTCAGTCTGTCAGGCATCTGCTATGTGCAAAGCGCCATACTAGGTGCTATTTGTCAGATTTTGCCTATCTTTGTATTCTGTTTATCTAATGAGGGAGAGAGATTTATCAAGTTATCACATCAGGAAAGACTGTATGTAATTACACGTGTGATAAGGGCTAAGAAGGAAAGGTACGTAGGATTCTGAGAGTGTTTTTCAGGGAATTATGCCCTAGTTGAGAGGGTCAGTGAAGGTTCCCAAGAGAAAATGATGATTCAGCTGAAATGTGGGGTGGGGGGAATTAACTAGGTTGAAATGGGGAAAGAAAAAGAGCACTTCCTACAATGTCCTGAGGTTGGAGTCTCCAAGTCCCTTTAACAGGAGATTATGTCATCCTGTAATTGAGCAGTTGTGGGCTCCTGATGTCATATTATGGAAATGCATTTTATGAGATTACTTATTAAGCCAAATTTTAGCCAATGGTCATGCCACTTAGACTGCTTATTGGATTTAGGCATGATTTGCTCCACATCCACCAGAGAGTTGACCAGCATCCCGTAATTTCCTGCCTGGAGAATATCTTGATGACACATTCGGTGGGTGATACAGTGGTCTAGAGATGTTGTGGCCCCTGTGATGTGCAGACCAAACATATATGACAATTCACGTTAGGACATGGAAAAGAAATTCTTTAACTCCACTAACTCTATTTGATGACCTCAAGACCATTGTCAGATTTTGCTTTATTAATATCTAATGATGAACCGGGAAGAAAATGTACAATATAAACATGTTGAAAATAATTAACACCTATTCATAGAATGGAACAGCTCAAAGAGAATCATGGATGGAGGAGTTGGACACACAAGGGGCAAACTATGCGGCAGCTTCTCTAGACCATGTTGGAAAAGTGATTCCTAATCTCAGAAGAAGACCCTTGAAGGACTTTTGCCAGGAGCAATTTAGCAAAAACAGAGATGTGTACATTGGGATAATTTACATCCTATTTATGTGTTTGTATGCATGAAAAAGAAACTCAACTTTTTATTTCATATGATATAAGCAAGTTTATGATTCTGTATTTGGAAAATAGAATGACAGGTATAGTAAAAATGAAAGTGATGATAAGAAATGATTTCTACCATGTCAGCTTCATTGGTGCCTACACTTCGTACTGAATTGCCAACTTTACCTAAAAGTCCTATATTGGTTGCCTAAATCTCTAAGGAAAATTCTCAAGAAATAAATGTTTTGGATTCAAAGAACACTGTGCTAGCAAAGAGTGTGAGGACATTCTGTCTGTTTTAGATGAATTTATAAAATATATGCCTAAAACCACACAAGTGTACCCAATGAGAATATTGGCCTAATCCTCAAAATTATTCTCTCAGGGCAAAACGCTTCCTGTAAACACAAGAGCCACTGTGTACAGATTTTTCTCAGAGTAATAGCTGTTTGCAAGATATATATTTGGAAGAGATTTTATACAAATTAAAAATAGTCTACACTTGATTTTATTTTTTAAAAGTCAAAATAGCAATAATACATGTAAACTTAACATTTAAATATGTTTGCAGTTTAAGGGATATACATTTTTATTACTCAATTTTTAAAAATAATTAACATTTAAAAGATTAGAGAATTATGTACATAGATGTTTATTTACTAGATGCTGATGTTATTCTAAATTCTAGCTACTGCTTTTCATTTCTTTCTTTCTTTTTTTTTTTTTTTTTGCAGGTTTTTTTTGGCTGGGGCTGGGTTTGAACCCGCCACCTCCAGCATATGGGGCCAGTGCCCTACTCCTTTGAGCCATAGGCAGCACCCTCCTTTTCATTTCTTAAAAGAAGTTTTTAAATGTTTTATTATAAATAATGGAGTATTTTAAAATCCTTACAAATTTAATTAAATTAACAATTAAGTAATTGAAATATTTTATGTTCTAGTCTTATCCTGAGGCAGAAAACAAAACTAGGATAGTAGGGCAATGATTTGGATCAAATATGTACAAAATTATTTTTGTTTCATTATTGTTTCAATTCAAAATATTTCTGGTATGACAATCTTTGTATCATTTGTATGCCCAGCCTTTTGGTGGGCATTCTGTTTTTATTTTTTTGTTTTTTATTTTAATTTTTTTTAAATTTCAGATTTACATGAGGGTACAAATGTTTAGGTCACATTGCATTCATTTCTAAGGCAAAGTTCAAGGTGTAGTTGAGCAGTTACGGGGGGGTGTGCTGAACACCCTCATGTTGTGCACCTTAGGTGAGACCCAGCCAGTCACCCTCCCTCCTCCTCTGCTCCCTTTTCCTCTCTCCCGCCCGCCCCCTTACTAGCTTTTGTTTTTCTTTCCTATGGGCATGTGGTTATTTATTTATAAATGGTTTCATATTAGTATTGAATACATTGGATACCTGTTTTGTTTATTTTTTCTATTCTTGTGATACTTTACTGAAAAGAATATATTTGAACTCCACCCAAGTAAACACGAAAAATGTAAAGTCTCCTCTTTTCTTATAGTGAATAGTACTCCATGGTCTATATATACCACAGTTTGTTAATCCATGCATGTGTGATAGGCACTTGGACTGCTTCCACATTTTGGCAGTTAAGAACTGAGCTGCAGTAAACATTCTAGTGCAAATGACCTTGAGGTAAAATGACATTTTTTTTTCTTTTGGGTAGATACGTAGTAATGGGATTGCCTGTTTTTAAGGTGTAATTGATAAAGTCTGAAAAAAATAGTGAAAAGCATCCATGGATGTAGCAAACACAAAAAGAAAGTTTTATTTCATTGGGATATTTGGAAGCTATGCTCTATGATATATATTAAAAATTAATAAAGGTCAAATAATTCTTATAGTCATTTCTCTTCTGTCTTTCTTAGATTTGATTGCACAAATTCTAGTTACTCATGGGAATTACCTGCCATATATATATATGTGTGTGTGTGTGTGTATATATATATAATGTGTTTTTAATACAGATTTAATTTTACCATATTTTATAATACAATAGAATGAGAGCAATTTTTGTCAAAATTTGTTTAATGAAGTGTTTTATTTTATTATAGGTTTACATTTATGTAATTAAAGATGGTACAAGGAGTTCCTGTCTACCCCACACTCATTTTTCTCCATTATTAACATCTTCCATTAGAATGGTGCATTTATGACAACTAATGACCCAGTATTGTACGTCATTAGTAACTGAAGTTCACACTATATCTAGATTTCTTCAGTGCTTCTCTGATGTCACTTTTCTGTTGCAATGGTCATGTCTTCCCAGCCTCTTCTTGTTTGTGACAGTTTCTCGGGCTTTTCTTGGGTTTGGTCATCCTGACAGTTTTGAGGAGAATGGATCAGATGTTTTGTGAAATGTCTATCAACTGGTGTTTAATCTTATGCTGTTCTCATGAACAGATTGGGTTGATGTGCTTGGAGAGTAAGACCACAGAGGGGCCGTTGTTACCATATCATCTCAAGGGCCCATGCTGTCAAAATGAAATGTCATGTTTAGGAACTTTGATCACCTGCCTTAGTATAGCGTTTGCCTTATTTCTGTACTTTAAAGTCCTCTCTCACCACCATCATACTCTTGGTAAGAAAGTTGCTCTGTATAACTCACATTGAAGGTGTAGGAAGTTATGCTCCACCTCCTGAAGGGTGGAATATCTATGTAAATTTATTGGAATTATTCAGCATAGGATGTTTGTCTATTCCCTCTATTTTTTTATTCACTCAATAGATTGATATTTGTAATGTTAGTTAGAGTCCAATAGTACTTTATTGTTTACTCAAGTTTTTCCAGCTTTAGGTATTAATAATTCTTTTAATTTTCTCCTGTGTCCCTATTATTGTGGGAACTTATTTATTTAAGCACTTTCTTATTTTCTAACACTACAAGATGCCCCGGCCTCATATATGTTTTCAGACCTAGTCCTGGAAGCAGCCATTTCTCCACAGACCCGCCGTGGTTCCTTTTATTGGCAAGTGGTATTAGAAATCATGTCTCAGCGCTAAGTGAGAGCCACAACAATCTGTCTTGTTGCTTATAAGGCTTCTCCGCTGCAAGAGCTGGGAGATAGGAGTCTGAATACTGATCTGTAGACACATATCTATAAATATTTCTGTGTGTAACCATCTGTATCTGTAGTAATCTCAGCACAAGTTTATACTGTTTCCAATGATTATCCATTACTACATGGATCATTCCCATCTCCTCTGTTATCTTAATCTGTAACCTTCCACTCCATCAGTGAGAAACCTAGCTTCCACTAGGCCCATCCATTTAGTTAATCACTCAACACTAGTATACATATATAATGGTTTCACAATTGTTACACCACACCCCTGTGAGAAACAACTTTATCTACTAGGGTACAGTGCTTCCGTGCAGTGCCTTTTGTCTTCAGGCTTTTACAGACTCTACTCTTCTCCAAATTTACTCAGGTCAGCACCTTATTCTCCCCATCTCCTCAACGAGGTTGTTTCACACCTTCGTAATACATTTAGATTGATGGGTCAGTTTCTGCCTTCCTTCTTAGCATAATTCAACCTTCCAAATGACCTTTTGTTAATGATATGCCTTAGGGACATAAGTTGCCTGTGCTAAGTTGCCTGAGTTTTGACAAGTGCGTGGTGTTTTGCATTTATCATTACAGTATTCTACAAAAGTTTCAGCGCCCTAAAAATGTCCCCTCTGCTTTTCCAGTTCAATTCTCATCCCATGCCCTTGAACCACTGATAGTCAGTGACCTCTTTATCATCTCTATGGTTCTGGCTTTTCCAGAATGTCATGACTATTATATTTATCATGTGCTTAGGTGAGATGATAATGATTTTCAAACATTAAATGTGTCATGAATATTAGTAATGGGAGCATGATTTTTTGTAGGCAAGATTCCACGGCAGATGACAGGCTGTTCAGAAAGACAAAGCCTTAATACTGCGCTAAAATCTTTGTCGCTAACAGAGAAATGAAATGTGGGCTTCGGTATAGGTTTTAAAATCACCATTTTGTTTGCTCATTTCTGCTTTTATTCTCTTTGTTTCTCTCAGAAACCTGAGAGTTCTGTAGTGCTGTTTTCTATATTTAATGTTTCAATTGAAAAGATACTGATACCCACATAACTTTTTTGTAAGTAAAGTATTTCCCATTGCTGGAAGCTTGTGACATTTTCTCTTAAACTTGGAGTTTAGAGACTTCACCAGGATGTGTTGGGTCTTAAATTTTTCATTATCCAACCTGTGAACTTATCTTCCTTCTTCCCTCCTTCCCTTCCCTACCCTTTTTGGTTCCTTTCAGTCTATTTCTTTCTGTCTTTTATTTGTAACTTGATTCCCTTCATCCATTAACAGTTATTGTCATTTTACTCCCAATATTCTTTGGGATTTGTGCATTTTTGCTCCCAATATTCTTTGGGATTTGTGCATTTTTACTTTGTGCATTTTTGCTTAACAGTATTAAATAATGTTAATGCTATTGTTTCAATATAATATCACAACTAATATTAGGTGCTAATGCTAAGAGCAGAACTTAGCTTTAAACCTTGCAGCCTGCCTTCAGGGCCTGGAGGCACGTCGCTGTTAATACATACTGTATTTTGAGATAATAACATTTGTCTTTCTGATCACATATTTGGCTTCTAGAAGTCTCAATCCTATTATTCAGATAAGCTTTTCTTTTTCCTTCTGAAATCATTTTGTTTTAATGTGCACGATTCTTTAAATTGCCCCCTTCCACATACTTCTTAAATTTCCTTTAAGATTTTTGGTAGTCTGTAAGAATACTTCTTTTTCCTCCTGTTAAATATGCCTCAACACATTGATGTAATTTTGAGATTATTTTATTATTTTAAATTGTGGTAAATTATATGGAATATAAAAATTGCCATCTTAATCATTTTTAAGTGGACAGTTTCGTAGCATTAAGTGACTCACATTAGTCTGCAATACTCACCACCTTCCATCCAAGGACACTTGTTTTTTTTAATGAATTTAGAATTTTTATTCAAAATGGAGGGTGAGTGGAGGGAGGGTGATTGGTGGGATCACACTTATGGTTCATCCTATAAGGGTACATGTGAATCTCTGTAAATGTAGAATATAAATGTCTTAACACAATAAGAAAAAGACATGAAGGCTATGTTAACCAGTTGGATGAAAGTATTTCAAATCATATACAGAAATAGTACACTGTACCCCATGATAGTATGAATGTACACTGCTATGATTTAATTAAAAAAGATAAAAATAAAAATCATAATTGCATATATTTATGGGGTAAAATGTGATGATTTGATATACAATGTGGAATGCTTAAATCAAACTGATTAATGTAGCCTTTACCTCATTTACTTATTTTTGATGGTAAGACATTTAAATTTACTCTTAGCTATCTTGAAATATACCATTGCATGGTGCAACCCACCAGATGCCCTCTCCCTTCCCACAATTCATCCTCCCCCATTCCCCTCCCTCCTCCCACTTCACCTCTCCCACTTGCTAGACTACATTTGTGTTTCATCATTCATATGAGTGCGTAAGTGTTCATATATTGGTTCATCTTGCAAAACTGAAACTCCATGACTATCAAATACTAACTCCATTGTCTTCTCTCCCACAGTCCTTGGCAACCACTCTGCTTTGTGTCCCTGTGAATTCTTCTTCTGAGGTGCCTCATATAAATGGAATCAGGCAGTGTCTGTCTCTTGTGACTGGCTTATTGCACTTAGCCTAATATCCTCAGGGGTCATCTATACTGTAGCACACATCAGAATTTCCTTCCATCTTAAGGCTGAATAATATTTCATTGTATGTCTATATCTCATTTTGTTTATTTATTCATTGATGAACACTCGAGTTGCTTCCACCTTTTGGGTTTTATAAGAATAATGTTGCTGTGAACATGGGAAGACATATATATCTTTTCAAGTTCCTGCTTTCAGTTCTCTTGAGTGTAACCTGAAGTGGAATTACTGTAATATACTAATTGCATTTTTTAGTTTTTCTGTTGAAACTTTGTATTATTTTGCACATTCTACATTCTTACCAAAAGCATTTGTTTTTTCACATTCTCAATAATACTCCTTGTTATTTTGTTTTTTTTTTTTTAATAGCAACCATCCTAATGGCTGTGAAGTATACTTAATGTGATTTTGATTATTCACTTTAGTATCCATCCAAGCTACTGTGTCTTTTTGCAAAGTAAATGATTTTTGTTATTGTATCCACCAGAGGAGCCTTCTTTGTGGATTGCAGTGTAAATAATGATTCATGAAAAAGGTTTTTGCTGCATTTATCCCATGCCCTCCAGAACACAAAGCTTCCAGCATGGGTACAATCCATCCTGTTCCACTGTCAGTCATTTCCCCCCGTAAATCTACTGGCCATTTATTGTCATGAATATGTCTCTTCTCTCCAGCAGGGGCCCAGAATGATGAGGTCATAAGCATGTGTTCAAGATGCTCATTTCTTCAAAATTCTCAGTTTGTTCTTATAAGCTGCACATCTCTTGAATTATATATTTTTATTAAAAAGTTTAATTAAGAAGTTACATGAAACAACCACCTTTATGTTCATTGTTTAACATTATACTGGAAGTTCAAGGCAATGTAAAAATAAAAAGAGAGAAGCATTAAATATTAGCCAGGGACAAGCAAAACTAATCTATAGTCTTACAGGATTGATATCGAGTGAGGAAATCAGTAGCCATTGCTGGTTTGCCATCCTGACAACATGAATGTTTTCTTATGTTGTCAGTCCTCAGGAGAGAAAAGAAATAAAGACATATCCTAATCATTGTTGGAACACATGTTGTAATATATCTGGAAATAAATTTAAGTGTGTAACTCATTTATAGAAAAGCCTTTTGTTAAGTGACAATGAAATAGACCTGAACAAGTAGAAACATCAGTGATCTATCAAGGTAAAATAATTTAATATTTAAATAATACAATTATTTGCTAAATTATTCTAAATTTGGAAGAACGAACACATAAGAAAAATCAAAAGAACAAAATCACATTGAGGGAAGATGAAAATGGCCTATAAAAATGCAACATTAAGATTTAATTACATTAAAACCCTACCCTTCCCATTTAAAATATTTGTGCACTATTTAGATTATGTATACATTGTATACATATACATTATGTATACTTGTAACTACATTATGCAGGTTCTAATTGTTGCCTCAACCATCAGATCCAGAAAATCTGGGAGGAAATGGAAGGCTGTCATATTTACTGCTGTTTTTGCTGTGTTCTTTCTGTCTGATGTTCCAACATTTCTTCTGTTATTTACTTTCTCTTTAATGAAGTTTAGTTACTTTAGCCATTCATTTAGGGAGGTCTACTGGGGACAAAGTTTCTTATGATTTTTTTTCTTAATTAAATGATAGCTGTGTACATTAATGCAATCATGGGGTACAGTGTGGTGTTTTCATATACAATTTGAAATATTTTCATCAAACTGGTTAACAGAGGCTTTATGTCATTTTCTTTGTTATTGTGTTAAGACGTTTATATTCTACTTTTAGAAAGATTGTAAGAGAAACCATAGAGGTGATCCCTCCAATCACCCTCCCTCCACCCATCCCCCCTCCCCATATTCTTAGGTTAAGCTATAAAGTAGTTTCGTAATAGGGCTTAAAAAATGAAAGAGAAAATTTTTCCTTTTTTCAATTGAGAAAGTCCTGGAAGAGTGGTCTTGAAGATCTTGCTGCAGCCTCATGTAACTGGAAGTCTGAGCCCTTCAATCAGCCTTTGTTGGTGGGTGAGATTAGACTAGTTTTTCAGTAGCATCTAGCCAGAGAGTAATTATTGTCAAAACCTCTTCTTTCTTTCTAGAGTTCGCCTTTCCTGGTCTTTTGGGTACAGAGAGCAATCTGTACCTGTTAGAATTCCCAGGTTTATAGTTGATTTTCTATTTCCATATTGGGACATGTGATAAAAGAAGAAAACTTAGATAACTCATCACTTTATGTTTCCTTGAGCCCCGAGTCCCTACCTGTCTACCTTTTCCTCTCTACTTTCAGAGTCTTACATTTCTATGTAATGTTATATAATGTCCAAGAGTTTTAGCTGTTTTACAAGGAGGAATATGGAAAATGAAGCCTATTCAAATGTTCCCAAAAGAACAGACTATAGTAACTTATTAAGTATGATATTGAGGGAATGATAGAGATATTTGAGACTGATATGGTAAACATAGAAACATTCAAAATATGACAAAGAGAACAGCTAGAAAAAGAGAGGTATTGATCAAATGGTTTGGAGAAAATTGGCAAATAATGTGGGGAAAGTGTATGGATTTGCTTCAGACATGTTAAAGTGATATTCCAAGTGAATCTATCAGTATGTCTGTACAATTTGAAGTATCTCCATCTTTTTAGTGTTTCTTATTTCCTTTCTTGGAATG
Source organism: Otolemur garnettii (assembly GCF_000181295.1). NCBI lineage: Eukaryota > Metazoa > Chordata > Mammalia > Primates > Galagidae > Otolemur > Otolemur garnettii. Next base: position 14,223,423 of record NW_003852414.1, on the reverse strand, counting down.
ACCCAAAAGGAAAAGATTGGCATAAAGTATCAGGTACAGACACTGCAAAACAAATGCACCACATATAAAATCCAAGAAATCAATTCTTAGTTGAGTAAATGGTTATGTTATAGGCACTACCTCAAATGCTATAATGTAATCACTTAAATATTAATGTTTAGTTTGTATTAGTATCACCGCAGTTAATCACTTCTCATATATTTATTTTGTTGAGGTCTTGAGTTTTGAATGCAAAAGTTAAAGTCTTGGTGGCAAAGTCATGTGCTGGAAACAGATTTATTTTTTTTCTTTTTCAAGTTAGAAAGAATAGAAACTGGATCAGAATAACAAGTCAACAAATAAAACTATAATATATGTGGAGCAAAAATTTGTTATTAACACTATAATTACTTGTTTAAGTTGTTCTGTTAAGTGTATATATTTGTATATATACAATTTTAGAGTAATTTATTCCTATGACTCTCTTATGTTTGAGTATTACCTTCATGGGGCAGGCTCTATGTCTCTTTACTTTGTATCCCAGAATTTCACATGGTATTTGGTACTATATAAGCATCAGATGTTTGCTGAGTAAATAAAATGAGTAGATGGCTGAGTAAATAAATAAATAAATCTTCACTGCACTTTTGGATGAATTTATTTTTCAGTAATTATAGGAATAATATTTGATGTTACATCCAAGATAGGACAATAGCAAACATATTATAATGGTATTTTATTATATCTTTTGACTGATCCATGGTTGGCTTTCAAAAGAATTCACCCTCATTTACTACTACATAAAATGACAGGGAATTCATTATTTAAGCCCTTTTTTTTTTATTTACTAGAAATCTAGTTGTAAGATTTAAGAAGTAGTTCATATTTTATTGATTAACGTGATCACGTGACCTTCTTTGATGGTATTTGTTATGTATCCTTTGGGGCCTTGGCCTAGGTGATAAATGGTTCTATCACCTGTAAAGACAGATTAAAAGGAAACATTAATAAAGTGAATTAAGTCTGAACATTAAGATAGGCTTTTATCCACATCCAGCCTCTTGTATTGCTAAGTGTCAGAGATACCCCACTCTATTTAATTTTTAATTTAACTAATTATCCCTTTGATTCCAAATTACTAAGACATCACTGAGAGTCAAAAACCAAGCTTGAAAAGGACTTCTCTTCTGTAGTTGTCAGAAAGATGTGGAATTCTATTAATTAAGTGTGAATTTTCCCTCCCCTTCAATACAGAAGTTACACGATTCTCAGGGTCCAAAGATTTGTTGTTGTTGTTTTGGAAAGGATGTTGAAAGTTCCACCTACAAACTGTTAATCATTTTGCAAAGTTAATTTTAGATTAAGTGATATGTAGTTGCTTTCTCTCTGTGACAACACAGAGAAAGAATCCCTTGATCAAATATCTGTGTTTCCCTCAGCAGAATAAGACATCAGCCATATATTCATAGCTTCAAAGCATGAAACTATGAATGTCTTACTCCTTTGGGTTCCTTCTCAGAGAATGTCTCTTTTTCTCTTTAGCCTAGATTCTTTAAAATATCTATATTTCACAGATGTTTGCTATAAATCTGTTGGAACATCTTACATGATTTTCTGGATGTAATTACCATAAATAATCCCCTCTATTCTACTACTGTTCTATTTAGAAACTTTAGAGACTATGTTTTTCTTGTGAATTCATCATGAAAACACAGTGACCTAGGACAGAGAGATATTAAGGAATATTCATTATTTGAAGGCTAATCATAAGCATAATGTTGTGTGTGTATATAAAATTTCTTTGCTAAGTATCTGTCTTTTTTTTTCCATCACCTAGTTCTCAGAAAGGACTAGAACTAAAATACAAAGAATAGTGTACACATGCCAAGCTTCATCCTTGTGTGCTCAACTGGTTTATATGCAGTTTCAATGTGGTGGTGGTTTATTGGGTCATTAGGGTTATGTTATATATCATGTCATGTCATGTTCTTCTGTTTATATATTAGAATATTATATATAGTACAGGTTGACTAAGGGACATTTGGGAGATAGTCACATAAGTTTTCTAGAAAGTTAACTTCTCCTTTATTGAAGAATTTTGCACAGGAACAATTATCATGACTCATATGGTAATCATACTAGAATTTTTGAAAGTCAGAATAATATTATGTAATAATGGAATTCTTGAAATCTGATCTTAGAAATTAGCCTTTGTCTTTATGCTCAATTCACTTCACGAGTTGTTTATCATGCCCAGCAGGAATAAGTGATTTCTTCCTCCTTTTCACCTCTCTTTTCATTCATCTCTCTTTTCTCTTCCCTTGTGTCAGTGGTTTATTTTCTTTAAGGAAGGTGCAATCTCAAAAGTTAGAGAATATGAGTAGAAGATACAGTAGGTAAAAGCATCCAGAACTGTGAACCCAGAGCTTCTGTAAGCTATTCAAATTCAAAGAATATCAAAGAATATCAAGAATTTAATGTACGTACAAGGAGAGGTGGGTATAACTGAGTAGGATACTTTATAATAATGGTGTCTCTGAAAATTCCGAATGCAAATACATCACTAATCCTGTGAGTATGCCTTTTGGGAAATACCTGAGTAGATTAGTATGCATCTGTTTTGGTGCAATAAACTATATCATAGATATTATTCAGAATTTAAATTCTTTTTTTCAGTTTCCATTGGTCAAATGCTTTTGCGTTAAATAACTGTTTTCCTTCTTCTTCTTTCGTGTTTAATTATTTCCTCTCCCTCATACAAACCTCTCTTCTTTCAGACAGAGAAAGGACTAACGAAAGTGTGGGAAGAAAGTCGACAGAACTCTGGCAATCTCTGGCAAAAGGCTGACATCCTGCTGGGAAAGTTAAGGAACTTTGAAGTCATATTTCAAGGCATCAGAACAAGGGATCTGGGAGGAGGCGCTGCAATTGATGATATTGAATTTAAAAACTGCACAACTGGTGAGTTTCCAGAAAGCGCTTCCATTTGGAAGCACATTTATAATCTAGCCGTTTTGTTATACATTTATAAAATGTTCTGCTATCATATATTTTACATGAACAAAGGTATAATTTTATAATGGTGAACTTGCAGCTGCATGTTAAGAGATAAAGCCTGACAAAGTCTGTTAGGGCTTCTATAACAAAGTACCACCCACCGGGTTATCTTATAAATAACAGAGATTTCTTTGTCATGATTCTGGAGGCTGGGAAGTCCAAGATCAAGGCAGATTCAGTGTCTGGTGACAGTTTGTTTCTTGGTTCATAGGTGGTGTCTTCTTACTGTGTCTTTATAAGGTGGGAGGACAAATGAACTCCTATGGGCTGATTTTATAAAAGCACTAATTCCATTCTGGAGGTCTCTGTCCTGGGGACTTAATCACCTTTCAAAAGACCAGTCCCAACTAGTTGAGGTTAGGATGTCAACCTATGAATTGATTGAAAAGGGGGCATAAACATTCAGACCACAGCAATATCTTCTCTGACTTTTAATTGCATGAGTTACTCCCCCTCTTTCTTTCACACTATCTGCTTTCTCATCTGTAGAAATCTTCTCTATTGAAATTATTTTCCAATATAATGTACAATGTGTACACAAATTATCTGATTTATATTAATCAAAAATAAAGCAGTAAAAAGGGTTAGAAAGTTGGCAGGTAGTGCATATGTGAGAAATAAATTCAACCAGGTAAAATTCAAGTTCAATATAAATTCAAGCTATGCTTTTGGAGATTTAAAAATGCTACACCAGCTGGTGAACAGTAACTTGAAAGAAAATTTGCTATCGTTTATCATGTTTCCAAATATGAAGGATTACCACACTTAGATTCTCTTTACGAAACTACCCAGAAAATGTCAAAAAATAATTATAAATACATTTGTACAATTTCACAGTTTGCAAAGTCCTTTCAGAGGAATAATTCCATTTGGTTTCCAAAACAGAACTGTGTGAGACATTCTGCCAATAAAGGATATGCCTTCTGTGGTTTTCTACACAGATTCACTTGGCAGCAAGCCTGGGCAACTGAAGAGCTAAACCTGAATGCTATTTAGTTTTATTGTCGCTCTCATATTAAAATATCATTTCACTGAGGCAGTTCAAAAATGTGACGATGGTTTTTGGTGGTGTTACAGCATCTGCTCTTTTTAGGAGTGGTGCTGTTTCAACGAGTTCTGCTGAAAAAGAAATGCTTTAAAGTTTGATCCCAACCCTCTTCCCCCTCAGTAGTTCCAGAAAAGGTAGCTGCTACTTAGGGGCTGTACATACGTTCTATAGAATCAGAATTCATGTGTGCCGTATGATGCAGGGAGCACAGAGCTCCAGGTAACTGTGGGGTGCAGGTGACAGGATTTGAACTTGGAGATGTTCGGAAGACAGGGACTCAACAACAACAACCAAAAAGAGGTTCTGTGCATTGGACTGTGAAAAGGAAATCTGAGATCTGAGACGTGAAAATGTGCCTCTTCAACTCTTTCCTAGTAACCTTCCCAGTCAAGTGTTGAATTTCTATTACGGTTAGTAACTCAATCTAGAAATGATTTTGGCAACTGGAGGAGGAAAAAATTCTTCAAAACTTTTTCTAAGATTTTTATAAAGAAAGAAGCTTTTATTAAAGAAGAGAAATTCCTTTCCTCTCTAGGGAAGCAGAATGATTCCTAGATGGGTTGATTCAGGACAGAAGGAAACTGAGAGTTATTATTCCAGCTCTGCTCACTTTCATGTAGAAGTTTTCACTATTTTTTTTCTTTGTCTTAAAGACCTAAGAGAATTTAAATGATTGTAATTAATTCTGTGCATCTTAAGCCAACATGTGTCTTACTAACTTATGCTTTAATATCTGATATATAGTAATAAACTACTTTTAAGTCTAGAGGGTTTTTTTTTTCTCCTATGTCATCAAATAAAGAGGCATCCTGTTGTCAGTCGTAGTGGAATATGGTCAATGGAATACTGGATATGTTTCAGGAAAAAGTAGCCCTTGGTTTCTAAAATTTCAGCTACAAATAATGAAAATTTTCATTTTTTTTTTTTTTTTTACAGTTAAGTCAGAATGTATTACAAAAGCATCCTGGGAAAGTTGGAAAGGCTATGAATGGTACTAAAAGCAAGATTTTTAATTTCTTTAGTTGTAAATTGTATGCCAATAAAATACCAGTGTGTGTGTGTGTGTGTGTGTGTGTGTGTGTAACATGGGTAATGAGAAAGAGCTTAGAGTATAAGGTACCCCGAGTTGTTCTCTACAGTTGCCAGTTTAGAAGAAGAGAATGAATTGTATTGGTCAGAACACCTAAAAATCAGAGAGGCACTTTGTCATGGTGGTCGAGAACTAGTAAGTCAAAGTCTTGGGTTTGGCATCTGGCTCTATCACTTGGCTCTGCTAAGTGTCTTCATTTCAATTGGCCTCAGTTTTGTCATGAATAAATTTGAGATGATATTAGGACTTCCACTGTGAGTTTCTGTGAGTATTAAATGCATTGATATATGTGAGCTAATTAGAATGTCCGTGGTACATAGTAAAATTTATGTCCATATCACATTTTATTGTTACAGTTTATTAGTATTATTATTATTGTTATCATGCCATTTAGTGGTGTATTGCCCTGTATTAGGAAATTGACTTCAAATTAGATGCAAACAGGTTACAACAAAATTTATCATGAAATTTTTGCTGTTTGCCTATTTGAGATCTAAGACTTCAAAAATGACTTAGTTTATATCTGTCACATGCTACCAGTCACGCACGCAAAAACATCTTGTATGGTTTCGTTTGTATGGACTGTCCAAAATAGGAAAAGGCATAGGGCAGTGGTTCTCAACCTGTGGGCCAAGACCCACAGGAACTGTATTAAAGGGCCGCAGCATTAGGAAGGTTGAGAACCACTGGCATAGGGACAGAAAGTAGATTAGTGGTTGCGAAGAGCTGAGGAAACAGGGAGGTGGTGGGAAATGGCTGCTGATTAATAAAGGATTTCCTCATAGGGTGGTAAACAATATTCTAAAATTGTTTCTGGTGATCATTGCACAACTTCACAAATATGCTGAAACCATTCAATGTTACATGATTGAAATTAACGTCGTTTAAATTCTAAATCAATAAAGCTGTTTAAAAAAAATAAATGAGAGAATTCTGGAAAGACAGTAGTGGTAGTGGCAGAATAGCTCCTGATTTTCCCAGGATCTCACTTCAAGTCAGACTTCCTAGTTAGCAAAGTCAATCAGTTATGAAAAACATACTCAATAAAATTAAGTGCAAATATATCCCTATAAACCAAAATGCAAATTAGTGGGAATGAACCACAGGGACAAGACCTGGGAGCTATTTATGTCTATAGAGGAAAAGACAGGAGACTCCCAAAACAGCCAAGTGATACTCACTGGAAAACACAGCCAGGAGGTCAGACATGGTGGCTAACAGTGGAGAAGGGTTTAATCACTCTGAGAAAGAATGGATCCAAGGGGTCTCTGGGCTAGGGCCATCTGTGGGCTCTCAAAATTAGTCCTCCAAGGATCCCCCTCCAAGACAGCAGCCCACATTCAAAAACAAAACAGAATTTGAAAACAAACAAATATAAACACTGCCAAAAGTGGACTCAAACCAAATAGGGACCAGTTGAAGGAAAAGATCCAAATCAAAATAGGAGAGAGGATTTGAGCCAAGAAATTTTAAAAAGCAAGTTGTGGCTCGGTGCCTCTGGCTCAAGTGGCTAGGGCGCCAGCCACATACACCTGAGCTGGTGGGTTCGAATCCAGCCC
>NW_003852414.1:14199384-14216517 GCF_000181295.1 Otolemur garnettii | reverse complement strand
AAAAAAAAAAAAAAAGCAAGTTGTTATTTTTTGTTTTAATGGATGTATACAGATTATATTACTCTTTTTAGGGTTTGACCTTAATCATATAACTTTGATCATGTCATTTTAAAACCTCAGTCGGGCAAGGTGGCTCACACCTGTAATCCCAGCACTTGGGGAGGCCGAGGCGGGTGGTTTGAGCACATGACTTTGAGACCAGCCTGAGCAAGAGCCAGACCCCATTTCTAAAAATAGCTGGGTGTTGTGGCTGGTGCCTGTAGTCCCAGCAACTTGGCGGGGGCTGAGGCAAGAGGATCACTTCAGCTTGAGAGTTTGAGGTTTCTGCGAGCTATGACGCCACCGCACTCTACCCAGGGTGAAAATGTGAGACCATCTAAAAAAAAAAAAAAAAAAAAAAACCCTTAGTCACTCGAGTTGCAAAATGACAGGAGCACAACAGATCATCCTGTGACCTCCCTACAATCACCTGGCTTTACTCTAAAGTTTATGCACTTATTTTTTATATTTCAGAATCACTGAGAAAAAAGGTTAAATTTGTGAGTGGAGATGAGGAAAAGTAGAGTACACATAAGCCATTATGTTCTCTTCATATATGTGTCTATTTACACATACATGTTATATATTATATATGTTAGGATGTCTACAGATGTTCCCTGACTTCTGATTGCATCATGTGTCCGTAAACCCCTCATAAGTAGAAGACACGTTTGACACCCTGATAAATCCATCATAAAGAACTTGTAAGTCTCTGGGATGATCATAGTTATAATATACAGTTTCAAATAGCTAGAAGGAAGACACTGAATGTTTCCCACAGAAAGAAAGGTTAAATGTTTGAGATGATAATTAGCCTGATCTGACCTTGACGTATCAAAACATCACTTGGTACCCTATGAATTTGTATACTTATTATTTGTTAACTTAAATTTTTTAAATTAAGTCACATCTTTGTAAACCCAGATACTCCCTGACTGATGAAGGGTTACATCCAGAGAAACCTATCATAAAATGAAAGATAAATTCAATCCTTATAAATCATAAAATCAATCCTTATAAATTGGGGATCATGTGTGTGTAGATACATGCATTATATATATCATCATATATATTGTATACATTTGGTGGTTGTCTACTTTACCTGCAAATAGGAAAGCTATTTAAGCTTCATATTTGTTTCTTTCTATTCCAAAATTTACAACTCAATTTATTAGATAATATTTAGTAAATAGCCAACATAAAGCCAAATATATATATTTTTTATTTCTTCACATTCCAAATACATTGTGGTCCTATCTTCAATTTACTATCAAATTTATTGTACTGTCCTAAAAAGAAAAATAAAGCAAAAGAACGGGCCTATTTTGTAGTCTGCCCAGGAACACGATAAGAGGCATCTGTCTTTTTTTGGAGAAGTTAATAAGAAAGCAAGTAAGTTATTTATAGAAAAATAAGTGACAGATTATAAATTTGATACCTCTCCTTTTTTATTCGAGTTGGTTTAAAAATGACTTGTATGCAAATCTTATAAAATGCAGCAACCGTGCCACAGAACAGAGAAGTAGAAAGAGAATTCATATGGAAAGGAAAAGATTATGCTGTCATTGTAATTATAAAGTTCTAAATTTAAATGGTACCTGATTTCCAATCAGAATATTATTTAAGTATAGTCACTTGTTAAATGCAATCATTCCCCTGATACTTATTGAGCGTATTATTAATGCTAAGTAGCTTTCATATTAGAGGTGAAGGGTCCAGCTAGCTCACCCACTTGTTATCTGCTCTGTGGTTTTAGGTGAGTCATATAATCTTTTTCCTCATTGGTCTCACCAGTTACCATGCATGGTAATAATAATGCTTCTGTCTCATAGCGTTCTTATTAGGAGCGAATTATTAACTCTATACAAAGTGCTTTGAAAAATTTGTGAGATAGAGTAAGTGCTTGAATATTAGTTGGCCGAAAATCATAAATAAACAACAGCAAAACCTTGGTCCTTGTTTTAGGCACTGCACTTTTCATATGGACATGTAGAGTTCGGTTGAGTTTCATTCCTTCATTCCCACGTGTGCAGCTCACATGGACCCATTGTCTGGGCATGGGCCCCATTTGTGCCGCAGCTGAGAGACCTGGGAGAGCTGCCCACTCTGGGTTTGATACCCTGAGGAAAACAGGACTTGCTGGGCAAAAGCACTGAAGGATGTCCTGTTCCTAAGGGAACCTGGGACAGAGACTGGGCTCTTCTCACCAGTCCCCTCTCTTCTCAGGACGTTGCATTCCTACCGCATTCTACGGCTCTTCTTGAGAACTGTGAGGCAGAAAACAGGGAGACTGGGTTGATCCAGTGTCCCTGGGAGAATTGTCTTGAATACCTGGCTTGTTGATAATTTCAAACGCTCTTGAAGTAAAACAGCTAATGCCAGGCATATTATCAGTATTCCAAACAGTGGAGTATTTTAGTTATACTTGTTGAGATAGTTTAAAACGCTGAAAAACACAAATCCTGTTCTTACAAATTTTGAGATGTGCCCAATCCCCATTAATGCAGACTGGTTTTAGTTTGGATTCAAACACATTTTAAGTGGAGGGAGGGAAAAGAAAATAAGCCTTAACTACAAATGTCATATAAACTTGAAGCAGACCTAGGTCACAGCAGTTTCTGTCTTTACCTGATTGTATGTGACAATTTTATTGTAGGTTTCCGTATACACTTGCAATGCACCTTTTGTACCTAGAGCTATTACTTTTTGGCCACGAATTGTTATAATCTGTTAAATATACTCTTTATGCCAGAGCCAATTTAAGTCATAAAATGAAACCTGTACTTCAAATTAAAATTTACCTCCTGGCTGGGGGAAACGCTCAGTGCTTCTCAAGAAAAAAAGAGTCTGGTTTGAAATAACTACTTTATATCTCTACAAACATCTTTTCTTGATGAACCAACAAAGTCAATGTCAAGAGCATGTTCGAAATACTGTGTTATAATTAAAAGGTCCTGATTAAATTTCTTCATCTTACACCTCCGTAACATGCCCATCTGTAAATGGGTAGCTTACCAAAGGTATATCCCATACTGGTGCAAAAATTATTAATTTTGGCTTTTTAGACATGAAACTGATTGTGATTGATTCAAAATTTTGGATCTATCATCAAAAGGAAAGTATGGCAATCTCATCATCAGTGATGTCTAAACAAATGTTACCCTTTTAACTTGCCACTGTAGATGCTAGAAACATTTTCTGTTTGCAAAAAATCTGTTTTTTTTTTCTCCCTGTTTTTCCCTTTCAAGTTACATAGGTCCATGTGACCACGTGCAGTGAGCAAGTAGCATGGGTCACTTCCAATTTGAGGCATTTAAAACATAGTGTGTGATTCTGATTGTTCCAGCCTTGTTTTATTTTGGATTCAAAAATAGATGTCTCCAGGTCTCCCCTGTGTGTATGTGAGAAGGGGCCTCATGTTCCAGATAGGAAATCTCCATCTGCCCCGTCCTCCTGAATTTGTACAGAAGAATCCCGCAGTCACATATGTACGGTTCAGTGGGAAAAAAAAATAGTAGAATAGTTCTGTTTTGAGATTTGTAAGGCTTTCCAAATGTAATAAAATCTAGCCCATCCTAATACACAATGCAATTTCCGTTATTCCATAGAAGGTTATTATTTACAGTAAGAGCTATTATAGAGTTTTACTGAACATATAGAGAGAGTTGCATTTGATGTTGGGTTTTGTGGCATTGTAACAAAAGATAGTATTTGCTGTCTTTAAGGTCACATCCTGACGATTGTGGTTGCTTAATTAATGCACAAAAGGAAATCACAACCAAGATACCAAGCCTTTGCAAATTCATTCAACCTGAAAATGTACGAGAGAAATATACTTACCTTAAGATTCTTAAACATGTTAAAAAGGAGCTTCTAGCACATCAAGGATCCTAAAATTTCCAACTTTTTGGCTTCTCTGGAAGAAAGCATTGTCCATGTATTAAATACATAACCCTAATGAAAGCTGATGAGCAAAAATAAAAGGTCTGGATGTAGTTTTTGTGATATCCACCACCACAGATAAGCAAAAAGTCCTCACATGATCCACACGTGGCCTGTGGGCTGCAGGTTGACCCCCCCACACACACCTTGGAACCTTTGAGAAAGTACTCAGGGTGAATGAAGCTTCCACTAAACAAAATTCTGAACCATGAGGTGGAGATGGTCCTTGGGTATGAACCCTCAGCTTCCTCATCACTAGCTCTGCCCCTCACTTTCCTTTAAGCTTGACTTGTTTTGAGACAGGCTTCATTGCCATGTTCAACCAATTGCGTTGTTCTTCATTAAACCTTACAGCCAAATTTAGTGCTTCTTGCAAATCAGGGAATAGTTCTTATTTTTGGACCCATGCTAATTTTTAAAGAAAAGGGCTGACTATGGGATTGAATTTATTGTATCTTTAATTAGCTATTTTAAATTTAAAAATCAAAGCCACAGATGGATGTAATTACTTTAACGCCATAGTCAAGTTAACCATTTGTTGCATACTTAGAAACTATCAATCATTGCTTTATCTTTCAATAAAATTGAGAAAATGAGCATTTCACTGGTAAAAATGTCTACATTTGAACATGTAATTTTAATCATACATTGTCATAAACTAAATATTATAATTAATGTGATAATACTTGATTAGAATCAAAACATAGTGATATAACTTGGTTCCTTTATAATATTAAGAAAAATAATTACTTGAGTAGACATTTTAGGAAGGATTAAATAGCCCTTGAAATAGCCCTAGGTTCAAATAAAGGCAACTGTAAATCTCCATGTTAACATTATCCTCAGTTCATGTAATTCCCAATTAGAATTTGTTTCAATTACAAGAAACATTTTCACACTTAGGATCCAGGTCAGTAAGACCATTGCGAAAACTAATATTTGTGACAATATGTTATTTAAATTTTTACTGAGCTATATTATATTCAAACTGAATAGTTTGAATAGAGAACAATAAATATAATATAGCTGTTTCTATATGCTCCATTATAATATAGCTATTTCTGTAAACTCTCTATTTAAAATGATTTCCATTTTATACTTAGAAAATAGATTTTTAAATTTTCCATTACATAATCAAAATATAACACTCTTCAGCCTTAACCATTAGTGTGCATATATTAATGTATAAGATACATATAAAAATATCTTTAAAAGTATAAGCTGTAGGGCGATGCCTGTGACTAAAGGAGGGGTGCCATATGCCAGAGGTGGCAGGTTCAAACCCAGCCCTAGCCAAAAACTGCAAAAAAAAAAAAAAAAAAGTATAAGATGTAGAAACTGCTGGCATACTTGAAATAAATAGATGTGTAACTCAAGAAATAAAGAAATGGGTTATAATAAAACCTACAGATATTTTATTGAGGCATAAATACTAATTCAGAACTAGAGATACATTTTCATATCTATTCTATTTGAAGGAACAGTTACACACACACAAATACCTGCAAGATTTTTGCTACCACATATGAGTTTCTGGTAAACCTTTTATTTGGAATAATATGAAAAGAAGAGGGCTTATGGGAAAATAGGATTGGAGCAAGTCACTCTAATTATAGTAACTTAGTTACACAGCAGTATTATTAATGCTACCAATCATATTAACAGTACTGGTACAGTTTAAAATGTCTTGAATTCCTAATAAACAGAAGAACTTTTAGTAAATGTATGACTTTATGTTAAAAAAAAAAAAGTGAGCGGGATGGGAGGCCGGGAAGCTTGATGTTAAGGCAATGTAAAAACGTTTAAGGCCTTTGAGTGATGGAGACAGGGGCAAAGTACTCATAGATGGAGAGATTCTTGCAATAACTATTTCCAAAAAGACAGCATGGGGGTATACTCAGGCTAAAACACAGGATCAACAGTTCTGGAATTGCTCTGTGACTTGCTGAGCACAGCTGTGTAAAGACAGTTTGTTTTCAAGAATCACTGTTGTCAGGAAAATCGTGCGTGGATCACTACGATTTCTGTGTCACACAACCTAATTCCCCTGTTGATCAGTTGTATACAGAGTTCATTGTTATATAGAAACGAGCTTTCGATAAGTGACGAGACAAGGGAAGGAAACTAGTATGTACTGAGCAACTAATGGGTGTCAAGGTCACACTAGACTCAGCGCCTGTGCAATCTCATTTCGGGGGGGAATCAGACTGTTTAATATAAAATGGATTCTTTAAGGATTTGGGCCAAATGAATCACACATATTGTCTGGAAAGCTGCCTCAGCGGAGTTGGGAAATGAAGAGTTCTAAATTGTTGATTAAAAAAAAAAAAAAGGGCAAGAAGGAACTCGGGAAAAGAAACCGAATGTGGTTTGGAGTTCTTTCCACAAGCTTACTTTTTTTTTGGTCTTTTAGTCTTTAAACATTCTCATGATAACTTCTGGGAAATTTCTATGTTAATTCGATCTGCTGTCATTGCCAATAACACCAAACAGAAAGGGGGTTTATTTAAGGATACAGGGAATCTCATGTAACCCAAGACCAGGAATACAGTGCAGCTTCGGGAAGGCGAGAAAAACAAAGGGTGAAGAGTGAGAGGGACCTTGAACCCTGCCACTCCATCCAGGTCTCTCCTCAACTGTTCCCTTCCCGTCTGTTTCATTCTCCTCTCTCTGTGGACCCAGAGTTCTCTGTTCCACCACATGTAAGCAGAAAACATAGCTGTTCAGAGTTCCACATTTTCACAACACCTTTTAATCCTAAATTCTTTGATTGACCTACCTTGGGTCAAATCAGAGTGATAACAGAAATATAGTCTAATTCAAACTGCCTGCCAGAACCTTACCCCGCTGACCTTATCAGTGGGAGGGAGCTGGTTTTCCAGTATCCATTTTCTGTATTCTGATGCTTCCTATGAGATGGGATAGAAATCCTGTCACTCTCGGCCCCCTGGGTTGCCTTGCTTTTTTGCTTTACCCTTAAGTTCTTGCTAAATCAGCAAGACATAATCCATAGTGGAAGGAGGGAGAGAGACTGCTTGACAGTAGTTTAGGGAAGTTACTAAGGCTGAACCATAGTTTAGGAGTAGGTAAAATAGATAACAAAAACATTAACAAATGACAAATGGTAGAAAGCGTTAGACGTTAAGTATAGTATAAGTGTGTAAGAAATCATATTAAACTGTTTACTGAAATGTTAAAGGAGACAGAAGGGAAAAGGGGGGAAGCAGAGGTCGTGGTGCTGAGAAGTCTGAGCTGCAGAAACTGGTCCGCACTTCCCCAGTCTGCCCTCCGCGACCCCCACCATACTGAGAGGCCCAACCAGACGTGGTGACTAGAAGGATATTGTTAGAAGGAATGACTGAAACCAATGTGACTGATGTCTGTGACTATTTTTATTGTATACCCTGTAAGTGTTTAAACAATACCTGCCTCTGCAATTTTCTGATCATGCAAACTCACCCAAGATCACATCAGCCCACGTTATATAAGCTGAACTCTAGTGGTGGTTGGGGCTGCTCTCCATATTGGGGGAACAGCCTGCCATTTGGTCTTTTCTTAATAAAGACTTCCTAATTGGCACTATTTTAATTGACTTCGGGTCTTGATACCTCGCTTCCATCCTATAACACCTAGAGGTAGTAAACAACCTGTTCCTGAGTGTGCTTTTCAAATACAATCCAACCAGTCTAGACCCCACGTCCTCAACCACCTCCTTTATGGAGCTGTCATACTGAGAACCACAGTCCACCTGCCCTCATCACACTGGACCAGGTACCAGAGACTAGGAACAGCCCCAGTGCTCCAGGGCTTACCGAAAGTATTGAAACCAGCCAATTAGAAACCTGCTGCTCATAGAGCCACAATAAAGGCTCTTGCCCCCAATCCCTACATCTCCTCCTGCCTTCTTCCCAGCACTGGGGCTCCCTTGTGTAGCTGCTGTGTTTCCCCCTCCACTTGTGATCTGCGAGTGTATCTGTGAGATCTGCAACCAGCTCCTGATCTGTTGGCCTCACCAAACTTAGATAATAAAAAACCCCATAATAAAACCAAGCCTGTTGATACACTCACTATAAATGTATTCTGAGAACACGATATCATGCACTCAACAAATATTAACTCAATACTTCCTACAAGTTTTTATTCTAATAGATGGCTTGTCCGATAGAGTCTAAGGTGGCAAAAAAACAATGAAACACACCAGGGTGGTGCAATGGGACTAGAGGGGGGAGACAGGTGTATGAAATATAGTGGGAGAGATGGTGATTCAGGATGGCTGCTTTAACTGGTCGTTTTGGCTTTCTTCTGGCTGACAAGAAAAAAAGGAGGGGATAGGAAAAGAGGCAAAGAAATACACACGGGTTGTCTTCTAAAAATGGTTTCTTGACACTATCTCACATCAGTTGTTTCTACAGAGTCCCAAAAGTTGCTGCTAAGACTGCCATATAGAGGGTAACTGAGAAGTTGTAGCTAGATATACCTTTATTTACAAAATATTCCCTACAAAATTTTACAAAACACATATTTACAGCAGTCTCTACCTATTAGCCACCAGTTTGTAAAATTTCATAAAAAATATTTTGTAAAGAAAGGTCTATTTAGCTATAATTTCCCAGTTTTGCTATGGATGGCGACTTCAGGGGCACCTTTTGGGACAGCCTCTATCCTTACACTGAGCCAAAACTGAGTTGCATGGTTAAACCACGAGAGAATCTGAGAAACTATTCAAAACCAAGATTTATTACTGAAGAAGAGGAAAGGAATAAATATCTGTAGAGAGAATACTCTATCACAAGATCCTAGAAGGTAATTTCAGAGTGTAAGAATATGCAAAATTATGACTTTAATATATATTGCCAATTAAGAATGTGTCTAAAAAATGGGATTTTCCTCTTAACCCTGTGTCTTTACTCTGTCTCTTCCCCAGGCACTTTGTTGAGCTCGTTTATTTCTTGGTTCTCTATATCCCTGAAGTCTTTGGGCGTTTTTCCCCATCTCTGTAATTCAAAAGTTTAACTCTTTCTTTTTTTTGAGACGGAGCCTCAAGCTATCCTGGGTAGAGTGCCATGGCATCACAGCTCACAGCAACCTCCAACTCCTGGGCTCAAGCGAGTCTCCTGCCTCAGCCTCCCAAGTAGCTGGGACCACAGGCGCCTGCCACAACACCCAGCCATTTTTTTTATTTTTTGGTTGCAGCCATCATTGTTGTTTGGCAGGCCCGGGCTGGGGATTCGAACCCGCTACCTTAGGTGTATGTGGCTGGCGCCTTAGCCTCTTGAGCCACAGGTGCCGAGCCAAAAAGTTTAACTCTTTCTTATAACCCCACCACAATGTTTCTTTTTAATTTAGGTAAAATAACTCCTCAATTTCTTTAAAACTTCACCAGCAATAGGTTTTGCAAGTTGTCAGAATAGTATATTCTTTTAATTTACATCTATGGTGAATAATGGGGTTAATTCTTTTTAAGACTCCATGCTCACTATTGGCCATTTATATTTCTTCTTTTGAGAATTGCCCATTCCTCTTCTTGCCAAGAAGTGTCTTTTGAGCTGTTTGCTTTCTTGTATGGGTTTGGAAGTGTTTTTTCTTCATTATCCGTTTTACCTCTCTAATGAGATAGAGCGTAAGCTTATTTTTCTTCCTTTTCCTTGTCTTTTCATATTGTTTACAATACTTTGATGAATGTATTTTCATCTAATATATCTGATTTAATTTAGTCTAATATGTCTAATTGAATTTAGTCAAATGGATTGCTTTGGTCTTTGTTATTAGGCTTAAGAAGTATGCTAAGATTAAGTAAATATTTTTCATGTTTTTCTGTGTTTCCTGTTTTTAAGCTTTAGCGTTTAATTCTGAATGGTATTAGTTCACCAGGGTTATGATAACAAAATAGCACAGACTTGGTGGCTTAAACAGCAGAAGTTATGTTTTCTACAGTTCTGGAGGCTGGAGGTCTAAGTTCAAGGTGTCAGTAGGTTTGGGCTCTGTGACCAGATGGAGAGGGTCCGGCCACTTGTCCCTGTCAGTCAATATTTAGAGATATTTAGAAAGTCTACCAAACTTTCTCAAAAAGGCCAAGATTCTTGAGAACAGTGAGAGTAGCCTCTCCAAGACTGTTCTGTTCTTCCATTTCCAAAATTACAGTTTTATACATAAAAATTCAAAGCAAAGACCCCATCAACCCCCATTTCAAATAATAATCAGCATAACTCAGTGTCCTATTACAGCATTCCAATTCAAAAGCTAATCTCCTAAATCAATCCACTTAAACTACTCAGGATGGTCATCTTTAGGGTGGGAGCTAAATTTGCAAAACAGTAAGAATGGGAGACAGGGGTGAAGGTCCGGCAGGACCTACAGGGACCAGACCAGCTGAGTCAAGTCCGCCCCAGCCTGACTCCCTCCACCTCATTCTCACTCCCTGTGCTTTCAACTCCCCAGACCTCTCCCCAGGACTTGGTGATGGCTGCCTTTTTGTCGTGTTCTCACGGCCCTCGCTCTGTGCCCCTCCACACCCAGCATCTTTCCTTCACCTTTTTTTTTTTTTTTTTTTGAGACAGAGCCTCAAGCTGTCCCCCTGGGTAGAGTGCCGTGGCATTACAGCTCACAGCAACCTCCAACTCCTGGGCTCAAGCGAGTCTCCTGCCTCCGCCTCCCAAGTAGCTGGGACCACAGGCGCCCGCCACAACGCCCGGCTATTTTTTGGTTGCAACCGTCATTGTTGTTTGGCGGGTCCGGGCTGGGGATTCGAACCCGCCACCTTAGGTGTACGTGGCTGGCGCCTTAGCCGGTTGAGCTATAGGCGCCGAGCCTCTCCTTCACCTTTTAATGCAAATAGTCAAATTGGTTTAGCGTCCCCCACTAAGGGCCTCTGTTTAATTACCTCCTTTAAAGCCCCATCTCCAAATACAATGACATGTTTTAGAGACCACCCACATAATCTCCTTTAAACCGAATTTCCATTTTAAAGGTGTTATTTCCAAATATGCTTTTATTTGTGCTACTGGGGCATGGGACTTCAACATAAGAATTGGGGGGCCAGGGACACAATTCAACCTGTAACAATGTTATACTCTTTGTATTTAAATATCTGTGAGCCTGTTCTCACCACCACAGTGGCTTTGTCTGAGTGTAATTATGTTTTATACTTTTGAGTTTTTCCTTCTTCCCAAGTTCCTTACTAAAAAAAAAAAAAAAAAAAAAAAAAAAAAGTGCCACTAGGTTTTTAGCTTTTTTTTTTCTTTTGCATGTTTTTTCCTCCCCTTTACACAATGCTGTGCATTTTACTTTCTGAGCTGTGTGATCTACCTATCTTTTTAATCCATTGTGTTTCACTCTTGCACTGAGGGAACACTCTACATTCATTTTAGTTGTTTATTTTTTACTGGATAATGAGAATTATCTTAATTGTCCCACTGTGATGGAAACGAAAGTATGGAATTAGGTGATTATCCTGATTATCAAGGTAATTATCAGGGCTGGCAGGAATTCATTTGTCTGGATGGATGCTGCTATCATTTTCTTAAGAGCTTTAAATATAAGCACAGTCCAGAGTATCCACAGGTTCTTTTAACCTACACTGAGATTAAAATGTATTTGTCGATCTAATAAAAAAAAAAAAAACAGAAAAAGAAGTGGAAATATTAAGAAATTAATAATTGTTTCATTCAATTATTAATGTTCTTACTCTTCTTAATATATTTCCAGATCATCTTTACAATAAGTTATTTCATGCCTGCCTATATTTTTATGAGTTGAGTCACTGATTTAAGTTATCTCAGTACATATTAAATATCAATTATACATTTAAATCAAGTGGATTGCAATCAGTTTTTTGGATACTATTTCACAATAACCTGGGGATTGTCTAAAGCAGATCATAAGAACACAGACTCAGTAAGGTTAGCTGGGTAAATTATAGCTTTAGTGTTTACATGATCTGAAAAATTCCAAATCTCCACCTTTCCAGGGATCCAGAAAGCTTATTTCCAGAAATACACTGCTTATCTAATTTTGCACCCTTTTTTCTCATTGGTTCTAATACAAACGTTCCCCACAGCCCACCATGACAAGTGTATTTCTCTGGAGAGGCAAACAATTATTTTCCTTCCTTTTTTTCTTCTCCTTGAACTGTCCTTTGTCCTCCTTCCTTTTATTTATTTATTTATTTCAGGTTAATGTGAGGGTACAAACAACTGGATTACAATATTTGAATTTTTTAGGTAGAGTTCCGCTTGTAGTTGTGTCCCGCACTCCAAAGGTGTGCCATATACCCCTACATTGTTCCTGGTACGTGGGAGCACACCAATGTCCTTCCATCCTCCCCTCTTCTCCCTCCCACGCTACCCCTCCCCTTCACTCAAATTGAATTGAGTTTTTCTCTTAGGTGAGGGGCGGGCATTAGATTGTCTATAGGCTTCCTATGAGTATTGAGAACATTATATATTTGCTTTTCCATTTTTTAATAATATTTACTTCCCATTGTGAAATGCATTGATAATTATGATTCTTAACCTGGGCTGCACATTAAAATCTCTTGGGAAGCTTCAAATACTATCTCTGCCAAGGCTCCCTGCTGGGCCTATTAAATCATCCTGTCTGGGTGTGGGATGGAGGCATCCAGACTTTTTAAAACTTCAGATAATTCCAATGAGCATATAGTAATGTGACATTATACATATGATGTTGTATATAACACGGTACAGTATACACATAAATAAAAGAATAGTTTGAATGTACACCTTCTGCTTAATAATGAAATAAAATGGTCTCCTAATTGTCTCCACACATAACGGTGACCCTAAAGTTTGTGTGCAGTTTTAAACTGCACCCTATTTTAAATTGCACAAGAACTTTATGGCCAGCCTGTGTTAAGTGCATTACCTGTGCTTAGGAGTTCCTTGTATGTAGTTCTTTAATCATATACTTTTCTCTTCTGCTGGAGGAAATCACTGTCCTGACTCTTACGATAATCTTCTTCTTAACCTTATTTTTAGTTTTAGCAGAACTGACTGTATTTCTAAACAGTATTGTTTAATTTGCTGCTGTTTGTACTTTAGTCATTCTACAAAATTGTATTTCATTAACTTGATTCTTTTTAAACTGTGTGTTTTTGAAATTACTAAGTGTGGGGCTGTGATTCGTTCATCAATTATTTTATGTGGTCGTGGATGTATATTCTTAGCATAAGAAATAACTTCATTTTATTCCTAATTTTTGCTTTTGGGGGGAAGTAAGTACTAAGATTATTTATATAAGATTGTGTTGTTTGTTACGATTGGAATTTTGCTGTACCAAAACACTAGCCCTGCAAGTGTTTGAACTAAGTTGTAACCCCCAAATAAGTTATAAGCCAGACATAAGGTATGGTCAAAAATTGTTGCTCTTTTCATAAAACTACTTTATTTATGGTTGGTGCATAAAACTGTACTTAATGTCTACAACCTGATGAGTTCAAGGATAAGTATACAACTGTAAAACAATCACCATCATCAAGGCTATAGACATACCCCTTTTTTTATTGTTGAGGTTTTTTAAATAGTAACTACACCTAATATAAGTCTTAGCAATTTTTAGTATTCAATATAGTATTGTAAGCTGCAGGCACTATGCTGTACAGTACAACTCCAGAACTTACTTTTCTTGCATAACTAAAACTTTGTACCCTTGAGCCACCATCTTTACCGTTCTCCTTCCCCTGTGACCCTGATTTTACCACAATTTTACTCTGTTTCTACAACCTCAATCTTCTTAGATTCCACATAGAACTGAGATGGGATAGTACTTATCTTTCCACGTCTGGCTTATTTTACTTAGCACAATACCCCAGCTTACTCATTCTATATCAAATGGCAGGATTTCCTTTTTTAAAAAGGTTGAATAATATTCCCTTGCATACATAAACCACCTTTTCTGTATCCATCCATCCATCCGTGAGCATTTCAATTGTTTCCATATCCTGGTCATAATGATTCATAGGTAGTTTTCCCAGAATCATTTATTGAAGAGACTATACCCATTGGGTATTCTTAGCACTCTTGTCCAAAATTAGCTGACCCTATACATACGGGTTTATTTTCAGACTTTTGATTCCGTTCCTTTGTTCTGTCTCCATTTTTAATGCCAATACCATAATTTTCTCATTACTGGTTCATCATAATATGTAATACAAAGTTCCATCAGGAAATAGGATCCTTCTAGCTTTATTCTTCTTACTCAAGATTGCTGACTCAGAGTCTTTTGTGATTCAATTTGAATTTCAGAACTAGTTTTCCCATTTCTATGAAAAATGACACTGGAATTTGGATAGAAATCTCATTAAGCATGTAAATATTTTAATATTAATTATTCCAATTCATGAACACAGCTTTTCTTACCATTCGTTTGTGTCTTTTTCAATTTCTTTCAGTGATATTTTTATTTTAGTTTTTAGTATACACATTTTTCAACTCTTTCGTTAAATTTATACTTACGTATTTCCTTTTTTTGATCCTCTCATAAATGGGTTTGCTTTTTTTCTTTCTTTTCATATAGTTCATTTTTAGTGTATAGAAATCCTACTCATTTCTGTAGTTAGATTTTTTTTCTTTTATAACTTTACAGGATTTGTTGGTTCTATCAGTTTTGAGAGAGTACTTTTAGGGTTTTTTACATATGAATTCACATCATCTGAAAATAGAGACAATTTTACTTCTTTCTTTCCAATTTTTTTTTTTGCCTATTTTCTTTAACTAGGACTTGCAGTGCTGAGTTGAGTAGAGGAGCAGCATTCTTATCTTGTACCTGATTTTACAAGAAAAACTTTCAGCTTTGTCTTTCTGAGAATGACTTTATCTGTGGGCTTTCATACACAACACTTTTATGTTAAGTTATGCTTCTTCTATCCTTATATTTGTTGAGAGATTTTAGCATGAGAATGTACTGAAATTTGTCAAATGCTTTTTCTGCATCTATCAAAATGATCATATGATTTATAACCTTTCTGTCACCGTGCTGTACCATATTGATTGTGTATGTTGAACCATCTTGGTATCCTGAGGATAAATCCCACCTTATCTTTTTCAAATGTTGTTGAATTCTGTTAGTCAGTATTTTGTTTTTGAGGGCTTTTGCTTTTTTGCTAGTATTTTATTGAGGAGTTTTACAGTGATATTGGCCTACACTTTCTTTTCTTATAGTGTCCTACTTGGTCATTAACATCAGTTTATGCCAGGCTTGGGAGATAAGCTTAGATGTGTTTCCTCCTCTTCTATTATTTGGGAAAATTTGAGAAGAGTTGGCATTAACTCTTCTAGAAAGAATTATAGAATATGAGAATTCACCAGTAAAGCAATCTAGTCCTGGGCTTTTCTTTGTTTGGGAGTTTTTGATCACTGATTTAATCTCCTTATTCGTTAATTACTGAGTAATCTCATTTAGTCTGAGATTGAGATTAATTAGATTACTCATTAATTAAGTCTGTTCAGAGTTTCCATTTATTCACAATTCAATCTTAGTAGATTGCATGTTTCTAGGAATTTATTGGTTTCTTTTAGGTTATATAATAATAATAATTATTTATAGTAATATGTTTTCCTTTGGCTTTTGGTAGTATCATTTGTAATGTCATTTATAATTTCAATTATAACTTTACTTATTTTAATATTCTTAGTAGGTCTACTGAAGGGTTTGACTGTTTTATTACTTTTTTAATTCTTAGTTTGGTTTATTTTTTCTATTTAGTTTTGTCTTTATTTCATTTATTTCTGCTCTAATCATTATTTTCTCACTTCTAAATTTAATAATTGCTAAATATAAATTTATTTCATATCCTTCATATGTAACTCTTCAAAACATGCAACTTGAATATATATATATTAACATAATTTTCCATTTTGGTGGTAAACTCTCACACTCAGTGCAAATCTAGGCTAAACATTTTGGAATCCAATGCTTGTTTATCAGTAGATAGTTTTCAAATTTAAATAGAAGATAATGTTTGGTATTACCTTTTTCCTTGCTTCTAGAACAGTGCCTGGCATAATGAAGACAGTCGGAAAATATGCATTTAATATTTTTTATTTTAAAAATATTATGGTGAAATACATAGAACATAAAATTTATCATCTTAGTTATTTTTAAATGTCCACTTCAGGGTCTTAAGTATTTTCACACTGTTGTTCAACTACCAGGTCATCTATCTCCAGAACTCTTTTCATCTTGCAAAACTGAAACTCTGTACCCATTAAACCATAACTCCCCATTTCTCCCACCCCTCACTCCTCACAACCACCATCCTACTTTCTCTCTTTGTGATTATGACTGGTCTATGTGCCTTGTGGGAGTAGAATAGGGTATTTGTCATTTTGTGACCAGATTATTTTACTTAGCATAATGTCATCAAAGCTTATCCTGCTGTATCATGTGTTAAAACTCTCTTGCTTTTTAAGACTGAGTAATATTCCAACTTATGCATATACCACATTTTGTTTATCCATTCATCTCTCAGTGGATACTTGGGTTGCTTCAACCTTTTGACTATTGTGAATAATGCTGCTATGAAAATGAGTATACAAATATCTGTTCAAGTCCCCATTCAAGTCCCCTGCTTTCAATTCTTTGGACTATATTCCCCACATTAGAACTGCTTGATTATATGGTAATTCTATTTTGTAAGCATTTAAAGAGCCACTGAGCTTCCATAGCAGCTATACCTTTTACAGTCCCACCAACAGTGCACAGGGGTACTGATTTCTCCACATCCTCACCAATACTTGTATTTTCTGGTTCATTTGATAGTAGTCATCCTAATGGTATGAGATATCTCATTCTGGTTTTGATTTGCATTTCTGTAATGCTTAGTGATGTTGAACACCTTTTCATTCCTTACTGGCCATTTTTTGTATATCTTCTCTGAAGAAATATCTACCGAAATTCTTTATTCATTCTTTAATCAGTTTGTTTTTTATTGTTATTGCTGCTGAGTTTTAAGCAATTGACTTTTAAATGAGTAAACAAATGAATGTAAGCTATGAGACCACCCTTGTCCTTTGTCACTGAGTAACTAAATATAATATGTAAATAGAAATCTAAAAATATTCATGTTACCCAATTGACAAAGTAAGTCCAAACCAACTTGAGTAAAAGTGTCCAAGTTTTTTTTTTTTTTTTTTTTTT
>NW_003852414.1:14183853-14199244 GCF_000181295.1 Otolemur garnettii | reverse complement strand
TCATTGTTGTTTTGGCGGGCCAGGCTGGATTTGAATCTGCCACCTTAGGTGTATGTGGCTGACGCCTTAGCCACTTGAGCCACAGGCGTCGAGCCAAAGTGTCCACGTTTTTCAACGCTTTCTTCATCACATAGGCACATCTTTGTTTTCTTTCATCTCATTAATAACATGGAATTCTTTATGGCATAGCTTTTATTTTTTACCTACCATAATTTTTGACACAGTCTATTGAATGACTTCTGTCATTCTGTGCATATATGAAGCACAGTGATGTCACGCCCTGATGTCATCACAGGGAATCTACGCGTTGTAAGTTGCCAATGGATAGTATCAATTAATACTAATGTTATTTTATAACTATTTAGAAAGTAAATGATAATAGAAAATATTATTTATATTTTATCAAAGGAGCATTTTATTTTAGAAGGAATGCAGGGTAGGATAAGATCAAAAAGAATGGGTGGCACATGTGGCTCAGGGAGTAGGGTGCTGGCCCCTTATACCAGAGGTGGTGAGTTCAAACCCTGCCCCAGCCAAAAAAAAAAAAAAAAAAAAAAAGATCAAAAAGAATTAGAACTTTCAGCATCGCCCCTAAGTCAAGGCCTGTTTTTCCAACTTTATATATTTTATTTTATTTTAGCAAAATCATACAAGAATCCTTAAAGAAATGAAGGGTCTAAGAGGATAGGAAATCAAGAATCAAGAAGAAAAAAACTGTAGCAGCTAATTTTAATAAAACATTTATTAAATGCAAAAACATGTACTGAAATATTTTCATACATTAGGTCATTTAAAGTTAACACAATACTATTATTCTTAAAGGAACTTCAATGTCCCCATCTGTCAGATGAGGAATCTGAGGCTCAGGCTCAGAAAGATTAATTCAATTTGACCAAGTTGAACAGCTGTGACAAATTTTCTTCAGGGAGGTTTTAAGATTTTATTTAAAAACATTTATAGTTTTTCTTTTTTTGTAGCTAACCTATTTGTTAACAATTATAAAAGTAAAGAATGTAAGGTAAAAAAAACTTACCTTGAGTCCTATTTCAGTAATGATCCTCAGTCTATAATAAACCAATTGAATTCTGAAGATCTTACTGAAATACTGTTTCAAAAAATACAGTAGAGATTAAATTTTTATGTATCTCACAAATATGAGCAAGTTCAATAGGGAGGGCCAATGCTACTATGAGATTTATTTGCATTCATTTTATGCAGGAAAACATAACTCAATCATTGTTTGACCCTGAAATTTGCACATAAATTGGAAATTATGTAACAGTGTTGTGCAGTGACCTTTCTACATAAATAAATAATAGACGAGAGGTGCTAATTAAAAGGTCTGAATCAGATTGCTCAGCATTTCACAATCTCTTACTCTTCATTAAAGCCCATACGTGTCATCAAAACCAGAGACGTTCTAAAACTTTTTACACTTAGGAAAATCATATATTTCCTTGAACAGGGGATGGTTTTTCTTTTATTTCATGGATCATTGATCATTGTTGTAGCCCTTCTCCCCATTTCTAGAGAGAGATTCTCTCTCAATACATCAAAATTTTGCAGTTAATAATTACAGTTTTCTAGTATCTGTACTAGAAATTTATTTTACCTACTTTAAATAAATCAGGGACAATTTTGCTAAAGAGTCTGGGACAATGGGCCTGAGAACTAAAGAAACAGATGGGTAAGCCATCCTTGGGAAGGACCTAAGTGGTGGACACTTAGGGAAATTGGCTTCACTGAGCTACTTGTTAGATGCGTGTGCTGCCCACACCTGGCATTTCTGTGTGTCAATTCCAAATGCAGTTATCCAGTTGGCCTGTCTTTGATCAATGAATTAAGTCTCAGTTTTACCAATGAACTATTTGCTGTTATATTAGATGCCTTTTCTTCATTTTTTTAAATATGTGTATATGTATAGACTATGTTTTGCTGGCAAATTATTTCTGGAAATTATGGAAATTTTCTCTACTGTATCATGGGAATGAACCAAAAACTGTGGAAATGTACTTTTGGTCAAGTGTTTAGAGTTTAACTCTTTTTACTCATGGAAAAATACTGCCTAATGTTCAGCAGATTACCCACATCTCAAGTACATTAGCTCTGAACCCTTAATAGTCTGTGTAACAAAGGAATCATTGGACTTTATTAAATTCATTGAAGTTGATAAAAAGTAGTTTCAGACCTTTACTGTAAGTCACCATGAATCTGTAAAGTATTATCATTTGGCTGCATATCAGTTAAAATTATATTCAAATATAACAATTCTATATCAATTCACTTTTCTCTGTTTTCTCCTTTTAATGAAAACATTATGCCTATAATTATTGTTATCAGTATTTATTAAATATTATAAATATTGCATTCGGTGCTGTGTTAGACCCAAGGAGACACAATGAAAGCTTCTGCTGCTTAAGAATTTGCAGTCTGGAGAGATAGACAGGCGTGCAAATAGCTCTTAGATGGTACTCATTGTAATATAGGAATAAAACGGTATTCAGGTGGCATGAAAAAGGGTATCAAATTTGAGGTAAGAAGACAAAATAAAAGGAGAGGTAAGGGTGGCAAGAGGAGTTGTTTTCTTGAGTCTTAAGGTTAAGTGGAAGACGAATCGGGAAAAAAGGCTATAGTCAAAGCAGGCAGAAGAAATAGCTCACATGAACGTATGGAAAAGTGAAGGGCAAGTGGGATGTTTGTGAAACTTCAGTCAAAGGTTGTAATTCAAATTCAGGCACTTACAAGATGGGGAAACTAAGCTGACACAACCCCCCAGGATCTTTAATGCCTTCATCTGGAGTGTGGATGATTGTAACACACAGAGGGCAGCCCTTAAGGAATGAAAAGATCTTTTGAAGGAAGTAGAATCTGTGTCACTTGCTGATCTTGGTAGTGGGACCGAGAGAGAGGGGGCTGGCATAGTCTACCTTAGGCAACTGCTAAAATTACAAACATTGAATAGTGGGGAAACTGTAAAATAGGAATCTTCAAATTTAATGAAAATATTGACTCAAGACTTCATTTGTCTTTGTGTTTTTTTTTTTTTTGTCTAGTGGGAGAGACTTCTGAGATTTGCCCAGAAGCCAGTGATTTTTTGTGCCAGAACAAGAAGTGTATTGCATCCCACCTGGTCTGTGACTATAAGCCGGACTGCTCTGACAGGTCGGATGAAGCTCACTGTGGTAAGTGGATGGCAGCCGCAGTGCGGCTGATCTGTCACAAATTTTCACTTGACCAAGTTCTTTCATTCACTAGAGTGGGTTTAGAATAGTCAAATTATTTTTCCCAACTTTGCCATATCAAGTATGTATCTAATACAAATACAAATGTCAGCACCCTCATACTGAGAACTATAGTGAGTTATTTTACAAAAACTTCCCATGATGTAATTATGCAGCATTGTATGCGGGGTCAGAATTAGAATTTCCAGGCACTGTACTAGCAGGCTAGCTTTCTTTATTGGTTTCCATTTCTTCTTCTAAGAGATGGCTGGTTTTATAGATGAGGCTGAAAATGAGCACCTTGCATAAATACTGATTGAATGATTAATTTCATTAATTGCATTGCACTGGAGAAATTAGAATAAATGATTTTTTTGTTTTTTGAGAAAGAGTCTTACTCTGTCACCCTGGGTACAGTGCTATGGCATCATCTTAAGCTCACAACAACCTCAAACTCTTGGGCTCAAGCAATCCTCTGGCCTCAGCCTCCCGAGTAGCTAGGACTACAGGTTCCCACCACAACACCTGGCTAGTTTTTCCATTTTTAGTAAGGATGGGGTCTCACTTTTTCTCAGGCTGGTCTTGAACTCCTGAGCTCAGGCAATTCACTGCTTTGGCCTCCCAGAGTGCTAGGATGACAGGTGTCAGCTACTGTGCCGGACCCCCTATTGAATTTTTAATTCAAGCTTTCGTTCAAGTGATGTTTTTAAAGTCATATATAAAACCAAATATATAATTTTGAAATATGAGCATATATTTACATCCAAAGAATCTTTTTTTACGCATCTTACTGAAGAGCTTTCATAGAGAATCTTGATATCATATGGATTACTGTTCCAGTTGTTGTTTGCTGCCTAACAAGCAACCCCAACAGTTAACAGCCTACGTGTCAGTTACATTTTACTCACACTTTTGTGGGTCGATTCTTTGAGAAGGGTTCTGGTAGGAAGTTTTCTCTGATCAGCATGATTCGACCAGGTAGGGTGACTTTTTCCTTCTAAGTTTGTCATATTGATACTCTATCTTACTTGACCTCTAGGACACTCCATGTGGCTTGAGCTTTACATAATATAACAGCCACAGGTGATGAGCCATTGTCCACAGGGCTGGCTTGAGACTGAATTAGTGTTCTAAGCGTAAGCTTTCCACTAACCCAGGAAAACAGCAAGAGTTGTTTTGACTTAGCCTCAGATGTTCCAGAATGTCACATGCTAACTCCTAAAAGTCAAGCAAGTAAGTCTAGTCTAGACTCAAGGAGAAAAAGGGAAAAGACTCTGCCTCTCAATAGGAAAATGTCATCCATCACAAAGAGGGAATGATTAAGAGTGATTTTCACCGAAAGGAGCTACCATATACACACAAATTTAAAGTTTGTTTTTTTAGTTCACTCTCATTTTTATTTCTTAGGATCTTACAGTGACAATGATTCTGGGGGCTTCTTTCTTTTTTTTATTTTTTAACTTTAAAAAATTGTAAAATATACATAACATAAAACTTACCATCTTAACCATTTTTTAAACTATTAAAAAAAATGGAATGCTTCATGAATTTGCATGTGGGCCATGCTAAACTTCTCTGTATTGTTCCAATTTTAGTATATGTGCGGCTGAAGCGAGTACAATTTTAACTATTTTTAAGTTTATAGTGTAGTGGCATTAAGTATTTATGTTTTCATACAGTCATTACCACCATCCCTCTTGAGAACTGTTTTTGTCTTGCAAACTGCAACTATATACATGAAACAATATCACCCTATTCTTCTTTTGTACTTTATTCTTTTGTCTGATTGCTCTGTAGAGAATTTTTGCTACTCAGTTGAGTGGTGAAAGTGAGTATCCTTATCTTGTTTGAGATCTGAGAGGGAAGGCTGGTAGTTTTCCCCATTCAGTGTGACAGTAGCTATAGATCTGTCACATGTGTGTATGGCCTATATTGTGTTGGGATATATTCTTTCTTTCTCTACCCAATTGTTTGAGAGTTTTTGTCAGGAAGGGATATTGAATTTTCTTGAGTGCTTTTTCAGCATGATAATATGGTTTTGTCCTTTGTTTTGTTGATAGAATGTTTTACACGGATTGATTTGCATGTGCTGAATCATCCTTGCATCCCTGAAGTGAATCCCACTTGATCATGATGAATAAACTTTTTAATGTGTTGTTGAATTTAGTTTGCTAGCATTTTTGCTGAGAATTTTGTATCTATGTTCATCAAAATATTGGCTTGTAGTTTTCTTTTTGGTTGTGCCTTTCGTTTTGGTATCGGTAATATTGACCTCCTAATATGAATTTGAGAGTATTGCTTCATCCTCGTTTTTTTGAGTCATCTTAGGAAGGTTGGTATTAGTTCTTCAAATGCAAAAACCTCACTTCCTCTATGGTAAAAAAAAAGTATGGGGAACAATGTATTAAAATATAATATTCCATGTTTTTTTAAAAAATCATACAGGAAAGATTAAACTGTAACAAAACTATCAATGATAACAGTACCATAGCTTACTTAGGGAATACAGATAAAGAATAATGTGTGTGTGTGTGTGTTTACATCTGTCTGTGAAATTATAGAGGCATACAAAACAGACAGGCTACTATATGTTTTGGTTTATGAAATGTGAGTGTTGCCCATTTATTTTTGCTTCATTCACTTTTCCTCTCCAAATGCCTTATACAATTTTAATTTTTCCCTCAGCTATTTTAAGTATTGAAAAAACACACAGAGGAAGTTTTCAGTGTCAGAACCTGACATCAGTACATCCTCAAGTCTGATCAGTGCTCCCCACCACTTTGATGGACCACTGCAGAAAGCATTTCAATATATTAAAGTAAAAGCCATACATTGACAAATGAAATAATCACTTTCCTTAAAACCTCTTCCTAGAGGTTGTTCATATCTAAAAAGAGCACTCCACAGCTCACAAAGACATACAGATGACTTCTTAATTCTGCAAATTGACTTCATCAATATTTCATATTGACTGTCTCCTAGAAGTATTGAAGGTATTAGATCTAGATTCCTGCAGCCAGATAATCTGTTGTGAATAATGGAATAAATGAGAAGATATTCAAAATTATCTTTAGAGAAATATAAGGAATAAATTAACCTTTGGGAATATTAGGCTGAAGTCTCACGTGTTGAGCAATCATTTAAATTCTCAGACACTCATTTTTCTTATCCGTGTAGTAGATACAATAGCATTCATCTGGTAGAGTACTAGGAGAACTGAATGAAATAATGTAAGGAGTTTATTCGTCCTGTGATCTGGGATTTATAATGTTAGCCTCTTCTGTGTCATTATTTTTGTATTCTTTGGACATGTATCATCATATTTAATTTCTCAATCGTGTGTCCTTTGCATACTATCAAAAAATGCACTTATTTCTCACATCCGAATGATTCTTGTAAGCTGTGAACAGAGACCTTTTCTTTAGCAGCTTTACCTCCCTTTGCAGAAATGCATAGTTTATAATGAACAAAATCTGTTCTTTCTAAAACGAAGAAACAATTAAGTCTGAAAATGTGCTCTTTTTCATGTAAAGATAACAGCATCTGAAACAACTATTCAGGGTGTACAGAATTTAGGCCAGGGATGCGCAGAGTGTGGGTGGGCGCTGTCTCTCTGCCTCTCACCACGCTGATACACATCACTGCTCAGTTGTGGCACTCTTTCCTACCGTACCCAGATTCTTCACATTTTTTCTCAGTGTAGCATGCCAAGAAGCCATTTCATAACAAATGACATTTTCACTTGAGGAGACCACTATTTAATTTCCTATATCATGTGTTATACATTAAAAAGTGGCAAAATAAGGTGAATATGTAGACAAAAGGAATTAAAAACAACTCTGAAGCATCTTCTAAATACGCAAGTTGATCAATATTTATCCTGATCATGTAGCCATGTGGCTGAATATGATATCACTAGGAATGTGCCAATTGTTTAAAAGAATGTTAGTAATGCTTTAAGTCCACTCAGGGGTCAAGGCAAAGATCACAATCTGGAAAATATCTTTTCTAAAGTAACTGTCATTTTGAAAAATACTAATATTTGTTATCAAGAAATGTCACGGTGTCCTCATAGCTTCCTTCATCCAGTGGATGTGTATTGACCCACTTATGCTGCATAAATGCAGTTCGGTGATGATACTGAATGAACTGACCCGCCCACCACATGGAAATGTTTATAGTAATTCGATTTTGAACAGCAATAAAGACAGCAATATAACATACAGAAGTAATGGGTTCCCAAATAACTGGTAACAACTATGATTACTATTAAGTGCCTTATACACACCCTGAGAATTGTGTGGTCTGGGGTCGGAGAGATAAGACTCAGATGGAACATTCAAGGGTATGACTTGTTAGATTGAATGGAGAAGGAAAGATGTATTAATTAAGCAGAATAGAAATTCAATTCCAATCAGTTTAAACAGGCTGGCAATATCCACTAATTGCTGATGCAATTCTTTTTCTTTAAGAACAGAGCTGTCATTTTATTCATGGCATCATCATGACCAGCTACAAATACCAAACATCCTCACATCTGTGAGGGGCCAATGGCATATTGATAGAAATTCTGGGATGTGGTCTTTCTTATTTAGAAAAAGACCAGAATAAGGGAAAAAAAGTTATTTTATCCTTTCCTCTTTCTTTTTCTTTTTATGCCTTAAATATGTCTTGGCTTCTTGTTAATTGAGACAAATTAAGCTACTGTAACTTGGGTTTCTCGTTTCATAGAACCAAAGGCATTTCTAGCTAATGCATACAATAAGGAAACTATTATTTCACATAGCAAGAACTGTGAAAGCAAGACATCCTAGATTTGAGTAATTAATTACCTTAATATTGT
Source organism: Otolemur garnettii (assembly GCF_000181295.1). NCBI lineage: Eukaryota > Metazoa > Chordata > Mammalia > Primates > Galagidae > Otolemur > Otolemur garnettii. The sequence continues at coordinate 14,191,180 of NW_003852414.1, read as the reverse complement.
CGTCAGAGGTAAAGACCTGAATGGACTCCCTCCTTCTTTATGCTTTGCTATCCTCAGATAACGGGCTTTGTTCTAGAATTAGCTTCTCATATGATATCTTTAGCCTTAAGCAATGCATCTTTGCAATGAGGTCCTGAGAAAGAGTAAATATATTTTCTTCCTTCTGGTTCTTCTTCTACATAAAAGACAAACTTTTCCTGGGAGCTTCTTCTGTAGTATGTCTTGTCTAGAATTACATCCCAAGAGCATGTCCAAATTAACCAAGACCAGGAAGCAGACAGCCTCACATAAGGATTTGTTTGAAGAACCATGAACCACCTCTGGCACAGAGAAGAAGGCCGTTTCCTCCTGGAAACACATATCTGAGTGAAAGAAGGTGAATGTTCAGATAAAACTGCAGTTACTGTGTTCCTGAGGGAAAGAAGGAACGAACGGCTGATGAAATAGTCACCAACTGCTAGGGAATATAAAAAAGAGACAGAACAAGAGAGTCATAAAGGTAACTTAGAAAAAGTCAGTTCATACTTACGGGATACTTTTCTGAAAACTTGACTTGGAGTAGAGGCAGTTTTGAAAATGAGACATATTTTATCATACAAATACTTTACATAAAAGTAAGGTTATTGGATTCAAGGCTGGGGATTTGGGAGAGTATTTTAAAACAGTATAAAGAACTGAATATTTTAAGCAAGAGAAAGTAGCACAGGAGCATTCTACAAGATGATTAATGTGGACTGAGCTTGTCAGGTTAATAGGATAAGGTACACTAAAGAAAGAGAAACTCGTAAAATAAGCCAGAGGCTTGAAGTGATGTGATGGTTATGGAACTGCAAAAAAGTATGAATTAACAAGTTCTCAAAGGCAGAGTTCATAGCTGTTGGTGATAGGATACGAGATGAAAACTGTGGAATTTAAGACAAGTTGGAAGGTCTGAGTCTTTAAAAAGGGAAAGATTTGTGCTATCAAGTTAGGCAATAATCTTAGAGGGAAAGAGCCATTTGGAGAGGTGCGTAATGAGTTTTAGGACGGTTGGTTCTGAGGTGATGGTTGCATGCTCCAAGTGGAATACCCAGAAAGCCCGGGGACATGTCTGTCTTGCATGTCATCATGGTTGTTGATGAGTAGGTTGCCTGCATGAAACTGTGAAAGCCATGGGAAAGGATGAGTGAGGATATATTGAGAAATTTAAGCAAATAATTATGCTTTTTAATAAATCAAGAGAGGGAAACAACCTAGTGCCCTTCAACCCAGGAATGGATTAACAAGCTTTGGCACATGTATACCATGGAATACCATTCAGCTGTAAAAAGGTGGAGACTTTACATCTTGTGTATTAACCTGGATGGAGTTGAAACTTACTGTTCTCAGTCAAGTATCACAAGAATGGAAAAGCAAATATCCAGTGTACTCAAAACCAACCATGAAGCCAGTAGATGAACTAATACACACCCACACAAGAGAAAAACTCAATTCAATTCATATTAGGGGGAGGAGGGGAGAAGAAAAAGGGGAGAGAGGTGGAGGGAGAGGGATTGGTGAGCTCCCACTTACTGGACACAATGTGTCTGACTCACCTCTTGGGTGCAGGACACAGCTACAACAGGGACCTTACCTAACAGATGCAAATATTGTAACCTCATCATTTATACCTTCCTATTCATCTGAAATTTAAAAAAAAATACATAAACAAATTTTTAAGAAAATCAAGATGGGTAACCTGGCTATATCTCCATGTTAGAATGAAAACATAAAATTGAGGGACATGAAAAACTGTGTAACATTGAAGGGATTGACACTGTCGAATACTAATGGCAGTGTTTTGATAAGGAGTTGAGATGATCAGCAAGGATTAGTTTTAGAAAAGAAGAAAAGGAAAAATGATGTGTTTTGAGGTAGAGAGGATGAAAACAAGGGAAGTTATCCTGATTGTATCGGTATCTTTAGCGTCAAAGAGAGTGTCGTAAGTTAAGCAAAGTGGGACAGGACAGCACAGAGATGGTCACAGAGAATGGAAAAGGATATGGAAGAATTACTGTATGGATTATGTGTCAAAGAATCAATTACATGAGATATGATAGTATAGAATCTAAAGGTAACATTATTCTAAAGAATATTTAATGGCTATATTGTGTGTACATTGGAAGATTCTGAATATTTACTGATGTGTGGTCTAACTGGGCAAAAGGATTTTCTCATTTTATTTATATCATATAGGATAAACTATTTGGTGTCATAATACGGGCATGACAAGCATAAAAATTAATACAGAGCCAAAAATAAGTATATAAAATTCAATAGATTATATAGTCATGTAGAATGAAGGAAAATTATGTACATTATTAATTATTCTACTTTTAGGGATAAGATGCAATAATGCTTGAGAGATGAAATGCTGATTATTTCTATGAAAAAATTCTTGGTGATCAAGAAAATGTATAAAGATTTTAAAGCTATGTTTGCTATATGTTTGGCTCCATTTTAACAGTCAGGTTATTTATTTTTTTTTTCTGATGAAGTTCTACATCCTAACAAAAGTCTTATGTTAAGGAAGAGTTATAAATGAGAAGAAATTTTTTAAAAACCGCAAACTTCATCCTTCTGAAAAGGGAGAACAAATCAATGACAATCTTTGATTCCTACCGATTAAATTACCCAATCATTCATTCTGTCTGTATAACAGAGTCAGATTTTATAGTGAGTACTCAAAAATAATAACTGCTGTGCAAAAAAAAAATAAATAAATAATGAAAGAAAAATGAAAGCCTGAGTATCAGGATATCATGATGACACTTTTCACAGATGATAAAAAGTGGCTACTCAGTTATTTATTAATTTTTTCTCCTTGTGAATAATTTAATTTTTAATGAGTTATCAGTCACCAATTTTAGAAGAGAATTTACTTCATATTTTAGTGACTAGCTGTGAAGTGTTATGCTCCAGGGATTGGTATGGTATGCTGAGAGGGTTGTGTCCAATACAGTTTACTATTTCTCCCAAAGCCCCTTTTCTGTAGTAAATGACTTTGCCTCCCAGGGTGAATGACATCAGGGTGAATGAAAACATTGAGTTCCACATCCAGACAACCAAAGCTGTTTATTTATTATTCAAATTATCTGTCTTATCATAATGTTACGTTCATTGTTCATAGGTATATGTAATTTTATCTGTCATCTATAAATATTAGTCAATCCATAAAATTATTTAATGGATAAATGATGATGTTGATATACTACCTATAGATACTTTGGTTTAAAAAAAGGTATGGTATATGACTTATATTACCAGTAAGTGTAAATATCTGGATGCTGTAAAGTTTTTGTAAAGAATTAGAATATGCAAATACTGATTTAAAATCATCCTAAGTGCCTAAAATATGAAGGGTGATATACATTTCTAGAATTTTCCATTAACTATCTTACTTCCCTAGGAGAGTATACAAGCATAGCAGGAAGCTGCAATTTTGAAACCAATTGGGAAAACTGGACTACAGTCTGCAGTCTTACTCAAGACTCTCAGGATGACTTGGACTGGACCATTGGCACCAGAATTCCTGCAGAAGCATTGGCTCCAGACTCTGATCACACACCAGGTAAATCTAATAGCAACACACGGGCCAGGCTTGGCGCCTGTGGCTCAAGTGGCTAAGGTGGTGGGTTCGAATCCAGCCCGAGCCTGCCAAAAACAACAATGACAGCTGCAACCAAAAAACAGCCAGGCATTGTGGTGGGCGCCTGTGGTCCCAGCTACTTGGGAGGCTGAGGCAGGAGAATCGCTTGAGCCCAGGAGTTGGAGGTTGCTGTGAGCGTGATGCCATGGCACTCTACCCAGGGGGATAGCTTGAGGCTCTGTCTCAAAAAAAAGAAAAAAAATACGCAGGCCAGAAATACACTCAAGTGAGAAGCCTGCTTTAACTATTTTTGTGAATTTCAGCATGCATCAAATGCCCATGTAGGGTGAGAGCTCATAGGATTTATGCAAATGGGGGATAATCATGTCCGTTGTAAGCCTCGAATTATTTAAAAGAGCAGAGTTGATGTTACTACAAAAAGGAAGCCCATGACACATATTGTCAGAATCTCAAAGATTTTATTTCTTCTACCCTAAATGTGTCATTACAGTCCACAGTCGGGATAGAGGTGGGTGGGTGGTGTTCAGATTAATGTATGCAATAAGCAAAGGTGTACAACTGGTAAGTGTAAGAGTTCTTCTGCAAGGTCATTCAGCACACCACCGGTTTTATCCCGGGTACCCGAAGGGCCAGGGCCAAGTGTGGGAAAGGTAAGTGGTGGTGGAATGAGTCTGTATGCATAAAATCATCACATGTTTTGGTCCCTGCCCAGTGATTTGAGATTAATAGAATCTTTAAAGGTTTTACAGTTAATTGATACAAAGGAGAAGTGATCATCTAATCTTCGTTTACCCAGCAGGAAGCTTACTCAGCACTTTTCTTAGAAATCTCATTTTTCTTAGGACTAGAAAATAAGGATATTTGTTCACAATAAAATCTAGCTATTCCTAGGGATAAAAAAAATTAACTGGGCTATTTGTGCTTGCTAATTGTATATGTTGACTTGGTGGGTGTTTGACAGTGAGATGAACGTTTAAATTGATTGAGCTTTGAGTAAAGCAGATTGTCCTATGTAATGTGCCCTGATCTGGTCGGTTGAAACCCTGAATGGAACAAAAAGCAATGGTTTCCCCAGCACGAGGGAATTCCCCAACGGAAGGTGTTTGGCCTTCACCTGGCCGTGGGCTTCCCTGGTGCTCCAGCCTGCAGCCACCCTGCAGATTTTGGACTTGCTGTTTTCACTTTTAATATTTGTTTTTCCTATATCTCTTCCTATCAATTTCACATGATGAAGTAATACATCTTTTTAAAAGAATTTTAGCATTTAGGTCAACAGGAAAACAAAAGACATCTTTTAGTAATCTTAGTATGGTAACATAACCATCAGTAGGCCTTATTTTTATACACACGTACTTACTGCCACATACATTCTTCCTTACTATGCATAGTTTCAAGGGAAAATAGATGTCTACTTGGTTTAGTAATTTATTTATTTATGATTTGTTTTTTTTTGAGACAGAGTCTCACTCTTTGGTCCTGGGGTTGAGCGCTGTGGTATTGCCATAGCTCACGGCATCCTCAAACTCCTGTTCAGGTGATTCTTCTTGACTCAGCCTTCTGAATAGCTATAACTACAGGTGCCCACCATGACACCCAGCTACTTTTTCTATTTTTAATAGAGATGGGGTCTTGCTCTTGCTCAGGCTGGTCTCAAGCAATCCACCTGCCTTGGCCTCCCAGAGTGCTAGGATTGTAGGCGTGAGCTACCGTACCCGTCCTTGGTTTAGTAATTTAAAAAATATAATCTCAACAGTATGTATGTAGTGAAATATCTTTCACAGCTTAGTATTAGTTACAGCAAAAAGTCTTCTACTTTTTGGATATATCAAAATTTCTAAAATTATCTAACAGTAGACTCATTTTATAATGCTTTCATCACAATAGGTACCACAACAGAGAATTTGCATTTAGATGGACCATTTTTTGTACTTCTGTGATCACTCCTGAGAGTAAATACGTATTTATTTTCCTTGAGAAATTATGGGAAATAAGCCAATTTTCATTTATTCTGCTAAGATCCAGACAATAACATGTAGATAAAAAAAATGCCTGTGAGTTCTTTCATCTGTAGAAATCTTCCCCTATCAGAAGACAAGGTGTGAAAACTACACAGCACATGTGCTGATATAATATTACTAGGAAGTATTATGGTACAAGAGGTATTATGGCTCAGTTAAGAAAAAGACAAACCATAGTCAATGGATATGAGAAAGGTTATATCTGCTATTCAAAAAGAAAAACCTATTAATGGAACAAATAAGGACTATTAAAGGGAATGTTTATTTCCTTTTATTGAACTTCTATAGCTTATGTAAGGTTGTTAAAGACTACATGAAAAGTTCTGAATCTGGGTATTTATACAATATTGTATACAAGAAATGTCACTCACAGATAAAGAAATCATTTTGACAGAATGCTTCATTATCCTCCCTGTTAATCAGTACTTGAAACAGTAGATTTTACAGAGTGCTCTCTTGAGAACAGCCTGATTGTATCATCCTTGATACTCTAGTAGGGCTCACTGAACTTGTTTAGGCATCTCTGAGACAATGGGTCGCTAAATAAATTGTGAGGACATTAATTAATTTTGACCCTCTGGGAAAAACAAAATTCTTTATGTGAAGGCCTACAGATTCAAGGAGCCCACGGTTTCTTTTTAAGCATCACCGCATTGCTGTTAATTAAAGCTGCTGTATTTGTGGAGCTTTTCACTTATTGTTACCAAGATAAAGAATTAGGTACGTAAGAAGGGTATTTTCAATGCCCATCACAGGCCTATGATGAGCCCTAGTAGGAGACATTGCTAAAGTAGGAGGGGGAATCTACAAGCATCAATCCACTTTCTGGTCTATGCTTGAATAGTGTTTAATAAACATGAGATTCAATGGCAAGAGTGACATTTGTGTTACATGAATTAATGAAGGCACAGCACATGAGGCTGCTGACTCTATCTCCCCTTCCTTCATGACTTTATTTTCCTTTGAATGGGATAATTGACCATCCCCACAATTAGACAATAAATCCAAGAAAACAGGAGTCAGATCTTTCGCTATTTTTATATCCCCTCCTATCATTTAAAATGAATTTGAATTGCACTTGGTAAATACTCTTGTCGGTCACAGGTTTCTTGGAACTACCTATCCTCTACTGTATTTATTAACAGCAAAGTATTTTGTATAACTTAATGCAACAAGCATTTCCTCAGTGCTGACTACATAACACACATTGTATTGGGAAGTGGGAATATGAATTAACTGGGTATTTGGTAAGTAACTAAGAAATGGAATGTGCTGACCTATGTAGCACACAGGTTCACTTTTTAACCATGTATAAATTTATCTCAGATATTTCAATAAACTTTCTCTGTTCTACTTTATTGTTAGAGATGTTTATTTCTTTGCCTTGCCCTAGGAAGATCCTCTTCGTGTTTAGCATAACCACACAATAGTTATATGCTTATTCTAATTTCCCTTCACTGTCAATGTTTCTTAGCATACTACAGTGTTGCATGATAGCATTTGTGAACATTATGAAAATCTGTCCTACAATGCCACCAAAACATATGAACATTAGCTAAAAGGACGTTTTTTTCAAGGACAATGATAGTATAAATTATTAGCATAAAGTGAGTAATGATATATAAATTACTAATATTTTCCTATTTTTATTGTGGACTGAAAAACTTTTTTTTTTTTTTTT
>NW_003852414.1:14113206-14183673 GCF_000181295.1 Otolemur garnettii | reverse complement strand
CCCGCCACCTTAGGTGTACGTGGCTGGCGCCTTAGCCGGTTGAGCTATAGGCGCCGAGCCGACTGAAAAACTTTAATATCATCTTTTAAAAATAATCGGGCTCTCCTATTTTTTAATAGTATATTAAGTCAATAATTACATACTTTGGATAAAATACTTCTAAGTGTTATGCTTTCATACAGAACAGATGAAGCAGACTTTTAAAATTTGCTATTGTTTGTTTCTTTTTTAAGAATATTATACAACAAAAAGATAGATAACTTTTATATATGTCCAAATAGAACATCTTTCTGAATTCAAGGTTGCTTAGAAAAACATAAAATATTATTTCTTCAATGAATAATTATTGATCACTCACTCTTGGTTACCGATTTATATACTGTAGAGATAATTATTTACTAAATCAGTCCCTGCCCTCACAGATATCTTCTAGTTCTCTTTGAGGATGTTAATGATTTTGTGATCATAATGACCTCATTTTTGCTGTTACATACATCTGACACCACTCATCAATCTGTGGCTTTCCCCTCCAATGTTATATCTATCTTTGATGCTTTTTACTCTTCCTTCTAAAACCTACATGCAAGTCTTATCCAGTTATCCTGACGTTAGCCTTTTTATATCTATTCTTATACTTTTTGTTCACTCAGAGTTTTTAAGTTTCTCTGTGCTCAAAATTTGCTAATTCCTGCATGTAGCTAGTCCTTATTTACAACACACATCCTGTACTTCCAGCTGCCAGCCAGGTAACTGTTGTTATCTCCAAGTCACACACCCACCATTAAACTTATCTTCCTTGCAGAAACAATCTGTTCTTCATCCTTGTATTTCTGTTACTGTCATAATCACTGTTAACACTGTTAATTCTCTCTCTGAGAATTTCAAATTCTATAGGCTCTTCATTCTCAACTGATTATATGTTTTCATACCTTTGCATTTCCATTTCTGTCATCCAAAGTCACTTTTCTGGACTATTGTGGATGTCAGTGCAACTCACATAGAATGCAAATATTCTTCTAGACTGGACTGCACTTCAAATGGATGCAAGGTTAGTATTACTAATTGGTGACTCCTGGTCCTCCAAATAATGAAAGGCTTCTATTTCCTTTTATTTTGTTAGTCAAGGATTTCTGCTTTCATCCCCAAATTGCATTTTGAAATTTAATTCTTATGTTATTCTTTTACAAACCCTGTTTCTTGTACCTCCAATGTGTTCTGGGTGTTTTAAATATCAAAATTGGGTTATATTGTTATTTTAGTATGACTTATATACTGTTATTAGCAGATGCTATGTACTGGGACTAAGGTAAACAGGCTTTAGTATAAGCTTTGATGTTTATCTGGTTAGGAATAAGCTGTGTTTACTGATGGCTATAGCCATAGGTGTCAAAAGGTAAAATTTCTTCTGACAGCCTTATTTTTCTCTTCCTTGTTGTAGCTGAGCTTCCCTAGAGATTTCTTCTTAAATAAAGACTGAAGGATGATCTTTAAGTTGCATTCCCCTATTATTACACATCATTTATGAAGTGTTTCTTCATCTATAAAATTTAAACCATCATTCATTTATGGAACTGCATAGCATTTATGATCTATATCAATATTTGATATCATATGTGCATAATAACTCAAATGAGCTGTAAACTATTATTTTATCCCCATGTAATAGATGATGAATATGAGACACAGTGGGGATTTGGTGTTTTCCTATCATCACAAAGCTTATAAGTATAAGAGTTTGATTTTGAACCAAGGTAGTCTGATTCACAGATTGTCTTCTAAGCAATGCTTGTCTTCTAAACAATTCATGTTGTTAGTTTGCATTGTAAGACTGACTCTCTTTTGGGTTTGCTTTATATTTTCCTAGCTGTATCTTGTCTGTCTCTCTCTATACCTAAATGGAAGACATAGTGCCTTCTCTACTTCTCTATAGTTGTTATTCCATCAATAACTTGCAATTAATTGTCTTATTTCCACTGGTAGAATCATCTCTTTACCTAAATTTCCCAGGAGTGCAGCACTAATTCGCAACTATGTTCTAAGGACTTTATGTGTAGTATATCATTTAATTTTGACCACAACCCCATGAGGCTAAAGTACCTATGATAATTATCTCTTATTCCTTCTGAGTCCTAGAGAATTTAAATCGGTTGCCCAAGGTCACACACCTGGTAGGAGGTAGAGTTAGGATTCAAATCAAAACCTATAGCTCCAGTGCCTGCAGATTTAGCCAGTGGACAATCCTTCTTATAGATTCTGTTCATTACATATTCATTAAAGGAATATGATAATATCTTTTTCAGTTTCAATTAAAATATTCTTCTTATTTGCTCTTCACACTTCTTTAGGTAAAAAAGATCTGAAATCTCAATGAAGTCAAAGAGCTTTCAAAGTAGTTATCACATACTAACATAAAAGGATTTATGATTTATTCTTCCTTCCTGCATGGTTATGAAACAAGTTTTCTTTATAATCTCAGCTTGGCAAATAAAAACAAATTACAGAAATTTTATTAAGAGTATGCATGTTGGCTCGGCGCCTGTGGCTCAACCGGCTAAGGCGCCAGCCACGTACACCTAAGGTGGCGGGTTCGAATCCCCAGCCCGGACCCGCCAAACAACAATGACGGCTGCAACCAAAAAATAGCCGGGCGTTGTGGCGGGCGCCTGTGGTCCCAGCTACTTGGGAGGCGGAGGCAGGAGACTCGCTTGAGCCCAGGAGTTGGAGGTTGCTGTGAGCTGTAATGCCACGGCACTCTGCCCAGGGGGAGAGCTTGAGGCTCTGTCTCAAAAAAAAAAAAAAAAAAAAAAAAAGAGTATGCATGTTTTCAAAGGCATCGTGACAAACAAATGAACCATAAAGAGTTTCTTCAGAGTTCTCTGAGAATAAATATTAAGAGATTCAAAATTCCTGTTTCTACCCTGTAGGGAGTACCAACCAATTTCATTTATATATCGTCTTTGTGGGATTGAGGTATTCTTGATGCTGACTATATTAGGAGCTTTCAAAATAAGATGAGTGTACCTTGTGTTGGCATGTCACAACCAGAACTTCATTTTTATTTCAGAATCACGTGTACTGAGAGGGGAACCTCATACTACATATTTCGATAATAGTTAATAGCATTAAAATGAGACATTGCGGTGAAAAGTGATTTTTATTTAAATAGGTAACAAAGTCTCAAAAGAGAATAAAAACTATTGGAAATAAGTACAGTAAAACCATGATGTAGTCATTGCTCCTCAAAATGCAAATAGAAAAATGACAGACATTCTTATCAAATACTTTGAGAAATTTTCATTCCATTTCAGAGACACTGTGTCTGTGGTTTCCATTCTAACAAAATTGAGGAGACATTTTTTCTCACACTGAACATGTTTACATTTCAAAGCCTTTAAAGACTGCAGATGCAAATAGCCAGCACCTTGGAAATCTGGGGGGGAAATGGAAGTACAAAAAGAGATTGAGGGCATTTCAATTGATGGTCATTACATACCCTTCTATTTAGAGTGAGGGACAGGCAGAAATTATAGGGGATGTAGAGACAGGATGAGTAAGTCTGATGAGGAAGAAGGGAGCTTTTGCTATTTTGAAAGAGAAGCACATTGCTTACCAGTCTTAAAAACCTTTAGGCAGCTTTATTTTATGAACAATAAAAAATAGTCTAAAATTGCCTCCAATTTAAAGCAAGGAATGAATTTAGATCACTTGAAGTGGGAAATTGTCTTTTATGATTTGACCCTACAAGTAAGTATGATTTTTCTTAGAGCATTAGAGATGTAAAAATGCAGCTTTCTTTTTTTCTTTTAATAAAACAGTTAAATTGATCACCTTATGGTATAAGAACTCAATGAAACATTTTCAAAATCCCAAGATTTTAGCTAATCACACATAAACAACATATTAGAATCTTGCTCTCTGGTCTGAAAAATAATTTCTATGAAGTACAGTGATGAATTCTGAATGTGGCTAATGTATTTTTGTTACCAAGTAACCATTGTTATCTAAGGAAAGTACACTTTCATGCTAAATTTATGCTATTTGTATTTGATGCTAAGTGGCCTCAATTTTCAGATATATGCACAATTCATTAAAGAGTTTTTAAAGTAAAAATTTAATATTGATTAATAACCCCTAATTAAGGTGTGCTATATAAAATTTGTACCCTATGGATCTTAAGCACATGTATTCATGACACCTGTGCAAGCAAAAGTAAAGTATTAAACTAAAAGAATACAGAAAATATTTGGGGTCAAAGAGTACAGAGGAAGTATAATTCAGATATATTTTAATGAATGCCATGTTCCAGGGTCCGTTTGGTAGTACTTAATTAAAGCATGATAGATTTCACAAAGTTAATTGAATACATTCTATTCTAATATATGAGAATTAAGTAGCTTTTGAAATGGAAAATAGTAAGCCATAAAACAGTCCAAAATCAAACAAAAAATTCTGCTATAAATATCTGTTCTGTGGATGTTGTTGATCATTTCACAGAGTCACATGTAAATAAATAAAGAGGTTTAATGATTTACCATTGAATTCTATATATGTTGTGGCAGTTGAGATTTTCAACTTTTATTATCTGCTTTTACAAATGATGAACATTTTGTGGGAGGCTACTTTGATTGACCTTCCCCAAGGATTTTGCTAGATATAAATAGGTAGTTTTCAATGAAGCTATGACAAGTTTATAAGTATTTGAAAGTGGGTCTAGTCTGAGCCTGCTAGATAAAGAATGAATCTATTTTGGAAAATATAATTTAATATAAGGTGTTATAACTTTGAGATAAAGTAGAACATAGTTTCTGAGTAATTCATGTATTTCTATTTTAATTTTAAGAAGCTAAGCAACTTTTCACCTTCATAGTCCTCAGAATAAACATAGGGCTTCAGAACAAGTCTGTTCCCCTTACAAAGTCAAATTTATATATGCTACAGTTTCAGAATTAGAAGTCACCATAGCCTCATTGCTTCTTTCCCTAATTGCCTGCTTTCCCTGGCAATGGAGGCCTATTCACCGTCTATGGCAAATGTATGGTGCTTTGTAAACTTCCTTACAGTGTAAGCCCATCAATAAACTTTGTTCCATCCTTGCCTTTAAAAAAAAGAAGAAGAAAAGAAAAGAAAATGCTATTGACCGAATTTGCAGTGGTATCTTCTAAATGTCCAAGCAAACTTTTGTATTCTTAAACTTTAAAATGAGCACACTTTGACATTAACACATGTTCATACCTCAGCCAGGAATTCCCTTTCTGACTTTTGTGTTAGATTGCAGGGCTTTATAAGACCCAAACTGAATATGTAAATTAGAAGATGCTAGGTGGAGTATACTTTGATTTCGTGTTTGTCTTTGTTTCAGATTAATGTGAGGGTACAAACAGTTAGGTTACAATGTTTGCATTTGTTAAGTAGAGTCCCTCTTGTAGTTCTGTCCTACCCCAAGAGGTGTGCCATATACACTGACATCGTGCCCACTAAGTGAGAGCATTCCGATCCTTCTCCCTCCTTCTCTGTCCCTAGTCCCTCATTTCCCTTCCCTCAACTTGAATTGAATTGGGTTTTTCTCTTGTGTGGGCAAGTATTAGTTCATCTACTGGCTTCATATTAGTATTGAACCCATTGGATACTTGCTTTTCCATTCTTGTGATTACTAAGAAGGATGTTTCAACTCCATCTAGGTTAATACACAAAAAAATAGTCTCCATTTCTTTTTATGGCTGAATAGTATTCCATGAAATACATATACCATAGTTTGTAGATCCATACCTGGATTGATGGGCATTTACATTTTTCACACATCTTGGCAATTGTAAATTGAGCTGCGATAAACAATCTAGTGCAGATGTCTTTATGATACAATGATTTTATTTTCTGAGTAGATGCCTACTAATGGGATTGCAGGATCAAATAGGAGGTCAAAGTTATGTTCTTTGAAGATTCTCCATACGTCTTTCCAAAGAAGCCGTATTAGTTTGCAGTCCCACCAACAGTGTAAAAGTGTTCCTGTCTCTTCACATCCACTCTAGCATCTGTAAATTTGGGACTTTGTCATGTGGGCAAATCTTACTGGGGTTAGGTGATATCTCAGGGTAGTTTTGATTTGCATTTCTCTGATGATTAGGAGCGAGGAGCACAGGGTATACTTTGAAAACTCAGCCCAAAGTCCTATAACTACTCATTGGAAATGCAAGGTTTGATGTTGAGTTTTACATAACATTGTCCAGCACTAAAATAAATACTCTGCAGTGAAATGGTAGATTATTGCTGACACTGAACTGTTTTTTCCATTGTTTCATGTTATTGGCCTTAAATGCAAACATTATATTGTATAGCATCCCTTCCAATGATGTCCTATCTTTGCGAAGCTAGCTTTTGTAAGTGCTATTATGAAAGTAAATACTGGGAAAAATAGATATAGACTAGGAAAAAGAAGGAGCTAACGTTCAGTCTGACCATCTCATTAGGAAATAATTGTGAGTATTTAAGAATTAAAAAATAAAAATATTTTTGTCTCTATTTTTGTGTATTAGTTTTTCAAGTGCCTGCAATGTTGTTAGAATGTTAACCAATATCAAGTGGTTTGACTTAAACACATGTACTTCATAAAGAAAATCGAGATAGTGTTTCTAGCCTGAGGAATCATGAAAACATTGCCGAGACTCTAAGAACGCCCAGGTATCAGGAAAAAATTACTGAGACTCAAAGTGACTTGAGTTACTTGGGATCCTGTAGAGCATGTCAATGGACAGGAGGGCACTTGATTAAACTTAATTCAAGTTGCTGTGCAAACTTGCAACTAGCCTTTTAAAATTAAATATTAGATTAAAATTATTCAAAGGAAACATCTGGATTAAAGTTCTAACATATTTATGTAGTTAGAGGAACAAATTTATGGAAATACAAGGTTTTAAATTAGAATTCTATCCTAATTTTGCAAATTGAGTAAATCTGTATCAGTGAACCCAGTTTTTACAATTCCTACTGCTCTGAATATTTGACTTGCAGCATCAGGTTAGTACCACAGCATGGAAAAAAGAAATATTTAAAGTCTAAGTTCAACAGGATCTGCTTCTGAGACTGAGGTACATTAGTTCTCCTTATGTATGTGACATCATTTAAAACCTGAGCTATAAAATAAAGGTTTTATACAAACATACTTCTTAATAGTTGTCTGAGACTAGTTCAAGGCTATTTCTTCACATCCAATATGGGATGAATAGATTCAGGTAAGCCAGTGGTTCTCAACCTTCCTAATGCCATGATGTATTTTCATTGCAACCTACAGGTTGCAACGTACAGATTGAGAACTGCTGAGTTAAGCCTTCCACTTGATAAAGAACATCTACAAAAAACCTATAACTCATGGTTTATACCATAGTTTTCTTATTCAGGGTAATGTTTTAAAGTTAATCTGATAAAAGTGCAGTCTACATGCATTGGAAATGCGCAAGTGTGTAAAAGGCAACAGGATGAGGGGAAACCCAGATGTTCTTATTTAATTAAAGAGAGCATGGATTTAAAGAAAATGCATTTTTAATGAATAAGCCACAGTTTTTAGAAGATTTGACAGATGGAGTCTAGGTATATCTTGGCTGTGCATGCCACACATGTTATTTTCCATATAAGAAAACAAGTGCTATTTCTTGGAATAAAACGTGAAACTTGAAAAAAAAATTTTTGTGGCTAAATTAAAAATATTGTGTTCAATTTTCCTAACTCAGTATTTGGTAGTATATACAATGTCTGTCAAAGACAATGAGAATAGAAAACAGCTTACAGGTGCTGCAGGAAAACTTCTCAAGTTGTTTCCACTTCTCTTATAGGAGAAACTTTTTGCTGCTGTAATTCTCAGAACCATGTCTTGGTTATTTGTTTTTTGTTTTTTTTTTTTATCTTGATTGTTTTGGTCCCTCAACCCCAGAACCTGTCAAAAGGTTCTAAGTGAAGAAAGGCATTTTGAGGAAGGGATTTTTTTTTTAGTAGATGTATTTCTGTTTCCTAATCTACCATGTAAGCAGTTTGGAGGGAGTGAACAAACTGAAACTCAACTATTCTTGATCCATTAAAAAACTGAGGTCATAGGGCAAACTCGTAAACTCCAAAGAAAAGACACAGATAGGCAGACACAGAAAAGCACAACTTACTTGAGCAGGAGCCTATATGCAGAAACCTTTTCAGGAGTAAGTACCAGGGTAGGAAATAGTAATCTGTAAATGGCAAATTGCTACAGGCTGAATGTGGATAAGTTTAACTGATAACAGTGTAAAGAAAACTGAGTCATAAAGGGGAGCCACATATTTTGTGAAGTTTATCTTCAGAAGCTCAATTTGATTCTCACAGCAGAGAACAAAGAAATGTGCTCTCAGGCTTGGTACCCGTAGCTTCATATCTAGGGTACAAGCCACATACACCAGAGCTGGTGGGTTCAAACCCAGCCCAGGCCTGCCAAACAACAATGATGACAACTGCAACCAAAATTCGCTGGGCATTGTGGCAGGCACCTGTAGTCCAAGCTCCTTGGGAGGCTGAGGCAAGAGAATCGCTTAAGCCCAAGAGTTTGAGGCTGTGAGCTGTGATGCCATGACATTCTACCTAGGGCAACAAAGTGAAACTCTGTCTCAAAGAAAAGGAAGGAAGGAAGGAAATAACCTCAGCTTTCAGCAAGTGAAGAGAGAAAATAGCCATTTAGAAATATTCCTAGAGTATATTTTCTTAACAAGGCTTGCCCTCAACTGACCTAGAGACAGAGAAATCCCAGCTATAAGAGACGGAGGGATTAAATGGGAATGATTTGTTATATAGTACTTCAAATATTCATGAAGTTTTATAATGATATTTGAAAGAGAATTTGGATTAGTGGTTGTAATGTGTATTATAAATAAAAGATCAATAGACAAAAAGCAAAAAGAAAAAAAATACTTTGATATGCTAACAGAGGATAAAAATGGAAACAAAGACAGAGAAGACAGAAAAGAAGCATAAAAGAAAAAGAAAAGAAAGGAGTAATGAATAGAAAACCTTAACAAATATGGGAGATATTAATTCAGTCATATCAATGATCACTTAAGCACTAATAGTCTTAATTAACCTATTAAAAGGTAGATACAGTCAGAATGGCTTTTAAAAAGACTCAACTCTCAGAATCACGTTTTACTTTGCAATCATAGCTATTCATCACTACTGTGGTCAGGTGGGAACCAGAACAAATGAAGATCAATATCAATTAGTCCCCAAATACCCACCATGGACCAGCATACCAAGAATTCTATTTACAAATTAGAAGTAAATTAGGGGAAAGCAATACACCTTCATGGTCAACACAAATCATGTGCTGAAGTGAGTTTTGTGAATGACATGGTCACAGTGATATTCTTTTTCTTTTGGTACCAAAGAATTAAGTGCTACTGATATGTGACTCACTAAAAGAATATGAGTTGTGTGTGTGTGTTTAGCGAGAAAATAGTAGTTGTGCATGGTTGAAATGCATTTACCCCATGCTATACAATATTTTCATTGCACTGAAAAAAAAATTGTATTAATTTATTTCAAGGTAGCGGCAAGCACTTTCTGTTTGTCAACTCATCTGGGCTCAAAGATGGTCGTGCTGCCAGAATCACCACCTCCAAATACTTCCCAGCCAGCCTCGGAATGTGTACAGTTCGGTTCTGGTTCTACATGGTCGATCCCAGGAGTATGGGGGTATTAAAGGTAAAAGGAGGGGCGGAGATTTGTGTTCACTGAAACGTGCATGCCATATGTTCAAACCTTCTTTTCCTTTCTCTTGTTTTTGTTTGTTTGTGGCTAGTCACGCCACCAGTGCTGATATGATTAATTTCTCATTTCTTTTGGGGGCAGTGGGACTTTGGCAAGCTGTGCTGTCATTCATCTTAATCTAGTTCAAGATTTAGCTTTCTGATGGCTGCCACCTGAACTCAATTACGGTGGATGCTGTTTAAAATATAATGTGGAGAGAAGAGAGTTTAGGCAGATTCCACCTGTATCTGTATAATGACTTAGCTGAGGACAATAAAGAAATGTGATGTGAGGGATAACGATGACGAGAATTTCCTACCCAAAACAAAGTAAAGGCAAGTCAAATGTAAGATTTCAGGCACATATTAGCTCGTAGGAAAAACAACATCCTGCTGCAATTTTACCTAATTTAAGGCAGGAATCTGCATCAAACACAAATGCCTTTAAAGTTTCTGCATTTGTGATTCTCATTGTATGAATGATCAATGAGTTTTTCAATCATTGTGAAACAATTTTCAGATCTTGGTTTCTAATTAAATGATTACATATCAGCACAAAGCATCTAGCGTTATTGCTTTGCAATTTTTCCATCTCGTTTGAAGAAATACTACTGGGACTTCCATTTTTATCTCAAACGTTGTTCTTTGTAAACAATAATAGCTATTATTCAGTGCTTCCTATCTCTCAGGTCACGTGTTATCAACATTCTATGTTATAAGTTTTAATTCTCATATTCATCTGATGAGGTAGGTGTATTTTCCCCAATTTTGAAATAAAGAAACACATTCAAAGAGGCTTTGTAATTTTTCCAAGACTACACAATGAGCCAAAAATCTGATTTCAGAAATCTAATATCTGTTTTACCTGGTGCTGTTTGTCAGGTTCTCTCTGGTCTAACAAAGCATGAGGAAAGACATGGGAAAAGGAGAGAAATAAAAAAGGCCCTTTCAGGTCTGGCCATCGACAGAAATGGGAGCTCTTATCAAATGAAAATATAAACATGCAAAGTAGGAACTGGTCATTGAGACCACGTGAACGTCTGTTTTCCCACATGGAAGCCAGTTATAACAACGGGGAAAGAGATTCATTTTTAACAATTTAGAAACAGAGGAGTAAATACAGAACGTGTAAATATTTTGGAAATGTTTTCATACTTTTTATTTCAATATATGAATATTCAGTACACCAGCCTATTGCTCACATTAAATTTTATCCAGAGTGATTTTTAACCATTGAGCTTAAAAAGCCAGTCTGTGTTGGCATTATATACCAGATGTTGTTAAACATAGATTGCTATAATTGAAGACGATACTGTTATGGTTATTTGTTACACAGGAAAACAAACACCAGTGATAAGGCCACCAGACCTTCCAATTGCAAGCAAGTCTCTTGACCACTCTACCCCAGAGGAAAAAAAAATCATTTTATCACAAATCCATTTGCACTAGAATGTTTATTGTGGTTCTATTCACAATTGTCAAGATGTGGTAGCAACCCAAGTGCCCGTTAAACTCATGAATGGATTAATAAACTGTGGTATATGTATAGCACAGAATACTATTCAGCCAGGAAATGAGACTTTACATCTTTTACATTTACCTGGATGGATTTGAAGCGTATTCTTCTTAGTAAAGCATCACAAGAATGGAAAAGCAAGCACCCAATATACCCAATGCTAATATGAAACTAATAGAAAAACAACTACATGCCCACAGGAGAAAAACACTAGTATATTCAAGTGAGGAGGAGGAAGAAAGAGAGAAAGGGGAGAAAGAGGAAGAGGAGAATGGATAAACTCTAACCTAATGTGCCCAATGTAAGAGTACACAGCACACCCCTCGGATGAAGGTCTACAACTTGAACTTTACCTTAGAAACATAAACAATGTACCCTAATCATTTGTACCCTCGTGTTAATCAGAAATAAGAAGAGATAGAATGCAAGCAAATTTTAATCACTTTCTCATAAAGTGTTGCATCCTTCTTTCCAGCAGAGCACCCACACATCCTTTAGCTCTTCTCCATTGGTTACCCAGTTAAATGACCCTCTGCTTTTAGCCATGTATCTGTAAACAGCCTCTACGATAGAAGTGTTGGCCTCAGGTCTGTATCTGATACTTTACTTTTGGCACCTACTGGTCTTCCTAGCTATAAGGCAATAATTTAGTATAAAAATAAATGCTTTTACATCATGGTAGTCTTAAGAGAGGTCTATTGGAAATAGCATCAATAGGAGACTGATGGTCTGATATCTGGGGTGTTTGTAGGGAATCCCCCTTCTGGATTCCAGATGGTGTTGGCAGGGTTGACCCTCATGGTGACTTCCCTGGGTGACCACTCAGGGTCAATCATAGTCTTCGCTAGTATTTGATGCAGAGTTTGAGATTTCTCCCTCTGCTGTATGTTGCTAGCTGTAAGGATGTTGCTAGACTTGGGGCTATCTGAGCCCATCTTTTCCAACATAGGAGGAGACAGTGTTGGAAAAAGAAACTGGCACACAGAGGGACGCAGAGTTAAAGAAAGAGGAAGAAACAGGAAGGTGCCTGCTGTGTTTGAACACTGAATTCTACTCTGCCTGAGCCAGTAAAATTTTCTTTTTGCTATTTGCTATTGGAGAAGTCCTCCCCATCACAGGGACCCAGGAGAAACTGTTTTCATGACGTGCCTTTATATCACTGATGAATCGCAGCAGCTGGGGCATGTGTTATTTTCTCAACTGTTGCCCTGGAAACTCTTGAGCTATTCCCAGACTGAAAATATCCATGCGCATGCAGTAATTCTGCATGTGGAGAGCCCAGAGAAGTGGAAACCCATATTCCCTACTCTTCAGACTGGGGCTTTCCATCAACATGCTGTTCTTTCTTAGACAATTTTGTGCTTTCTTATAATGTCTAATTTGAGTATTACGGTGCTGCATTTTATTACATTTTCTAAGGCAGTGGTTTTCAATTACCTGTTGCATCTGTAAGAATTGCATGGACAAGTTCGGCAGATGGGCCATTCCTGATAAGGAGCCTAAGAATCTATGTTTGTGCAAATATTTCGGCAAGTAACTGGTGCCAGAATTCCAACTAACAGTATATGGAATTGTGGTGGCAAAGAACCTTCTATATTTTTATGTTAAAAATAGATCTTACAAGGATGAAATAAATGATCATATTCACTGATGGTGTGGGTGGATAATGGAGATTCATTGCTAGTTGGACTATCAAGAGAGCATTTTGGCAATTAAAAGCCTTTAATCTTTATATTACCTACTAAAATATTTCACATATGGAAAATTATGATGAGGACATAAAGATAGATATGTACAATATTTCATTTATAAGATTTTTTTAATCAATCTCTGTTGTTTGTGACAATAAACATTGGGAACCACCCAAACATCAAACAGTCAGAATTGGTAAAATATAGTATATTAATTTATACAAAAACACTAAGGAACAATTAATTCTGTGAATGAATAATTCGTAATAAAGAGAAATGTTTACAATTTTTTAAGGGCCAAAGTAGATTAGTAAGGATTATGTATTTTTTAATTTTTTATTTTTAATGCAATTTTTATAAATATCTAATTTTCTGTGTATATACGTGTCTATAGCTGTATAAATATGCAGGACTACGACAGAGTAAGGGAAGAAATGGAGAGATACACCCTACAAGGGTTAGAACTTCTAGACATGGTTATGTGAAAGTAACCACATTTTTCATTATTTTTTCATTTTTCGTTTTTCATTATTTTACAGTGTTATATATTTTATCATTTTTCTACACTAAAGATATTTTACCTTTCAAATAATAAAAATATATATTTCTGAAAACTCCTCACATTTGAAAAGGTTGAGAGATATAACCCCAAGGTGTACAATAAACAGATGCCCTCTTGGGTTAATATAACAGCAGATGTGGTTCTAGAGCATGTGCTAGATTACAGTTGGGCCAGCCCAAAACGATATCCTTCCCTGATCACATAAATCCTTTAGAAATGATACGGAGAAGAAAATACCTTTTACAATCTATGAGGCAATAAGAATCGCAAGGCATTCCTAAAGCAGATTTCCAGTGGTAGATTGTAATAGCATGTCTCCTTGTCAGAATAAGTTTTACAAAATCTCATTCAATGTTACAATTCTTTGCCCTTCCAGACCCTGCACCGTAACCCAGAGTCCTTTGCTTTTCCAGATAGCTTTGGACAAAGGAAGGCACTGGCAAAAGAAGTGGGAATAAGAAAAGAGGCGAGCCTTCTCTCTAGCTCTCTTTCTATTCTGGACTGAGTCTTTAACTATATCTCATCTATCACTCAGCATCTTCCAGCAAGATCTTGCCTCCTTAGTTCCAGCTGCTACCAAGTATTCTTCCCACATTGCCTCCTCTGCCAGCAGTTTGGCTTTGGTGACCATCTTCCCTGGTCCCTCTAGTTTTTGGGATGTAAGCATTTTGCCCACTGCTGACCTATAAGTTACATCATAATTTCCTTGCTTGTTTCACATTTATTCCATCAACTTTGTAATCAGCCTCCTGTATTAAATTCCCTTCCTTGAAATTTGTTAGAGTAGTATGGCCGCACTAAACTTGACCATGTCTGATATAGTGTCCATTCCAAAGAAAACACAAATCTTTTGATGATAATAACTTATAAAATAATAAAAAAAAATTGACTGGGAGCCAGTCAGCTTAATTTGTCCTCTTTAACTTATTCAAAATTTACCCTTCTAGCAGGGAAAGACAGAAAATGAGGAAACATGGCTGAGTGCAGTGGCTCACACCTAGAGGTTGAGGTGGGCTATGTTCATGCCACTATATTCCAGCCCAGACAACAAAGCAAGACCCTCTTTTGGAAACAAGTAAGCGAACAAATAAAACAGACAATTATATGAACTTCTATTTGTGATACAGTATTTTAGAGCAAATAGAAAAATTTTCCTATGGTGGGTAAATATCACCTGCTGAGAGTATTTTATAGTGAATGATAAGGAAGCCCAAGAAAACTGATATTTGAATTTAGTCTTGAGAAACAAGAAGGAGCCAGCCTTGTAAATATTTGGAGACAGAATGTTTAGAGGTAAGAGGATAATGAAAAAGCAGGACGGTAAAAAGTATCTGAAAACCCATATAACTGGAAAAACATAAGCAAGAAGGAGAAATTGGATCAGACAGGTAGGAAGAGGCCAAGTCACACAGGGCGTTGCTGGGGAAGTAAGGAGATTAGATTTTATTCTAAAGATCATGGGGAGATATTGAAGAGTATTAACTTTGGGAGTAGTAAAATCTGATTTAAAAAACGAAAAGGTCTCTCTGGCTGCTGTGTGGAAAAAGGATAAAAACTAGTGAGTAGGAGGAGGCCAGAGTGAAAATGAAACAGGGTATCTTACCCCTTTAGGCTGACTGTAACAAAATACCATAGACCGGGTGACTTATAAACATCAGCAATTCATTTCTTAGAGTTCTGGAGGCTGGGAAGTCCAAGATCAAGGTGCCGGCAGATTTGGTGTCTGGTGAGCCCTCACATGGGAGAAGAAAAAGCTCTCTCTTCTCTCTCTCTCTGTCTCTCTGTCTCCCTGTCTCCTTTCCCTTCCACCTCCCTCGCCCTGTCCTATTTCTCTAGATATTCACAAGACCAGCTCCTTCTTGATTTTCAAGACTTACTCAAACATCATCTTTCTCAGAGGTGCTTTATCATCATGCACTATGAAATACTCTCACCAAATGATGAGTGATTATTTATCACAGGAAACTTTTATTTGTTCTACAGTACTGTAACACAGATTGAAGCCTTCATAGTTACCTGCTTTGTTTGTTCACTTGTTTTCTGTCATTTCTGCTATTTATTTGCCTTCAGTCTCTTTATAAGGGCAGTAATCCCATTCATGAGATCTCTGCCCTCAGTTCCCATCTCCTAATACTATCACTTCAGGGGCTAGGATTTCAGCATATAAACTTTGGGAGACAGTAAATGTTCAGTTCATTGCACAAGGAGGCAAGTTACAACATTTCATGGATAAGGGTTTTTAGAAGTTAGAAGGCAATTTCAAAAGTATCATTTGTGAAAGTTTCCTATTCACAAATTATAAAAGTCCGGGGCGGAGGAGATGTGGCTTGATGTAAAGTAGAATGTGAGGGTAAGCTCAAAGACAGAATTTTAATGGAGTACATCACATAAAGCTAACGCAAAGATAATTTGTACAGTTGATGAGATCAAGTTGAAATTTAATTATTATTTTTCTATTATCTTTTAGGATTAAAAAGCCGAGCTATTTTGATTTATCCCAATCTTCAAAGTAGTGGCCTACACAAAGAAAGAAAATGCTTTGTAGGAATTAGGAAGGTGCTACTAGCTTTTGATAGTAGATGAATGATAATTATCATTATGAAATGTTCATACAGCCATTAATATCCTTTGATTCAAAGGCTCAGGAAGTTAGAGAACCATGCTAACTTCTACTTACTTAATAATGACTTCACTTTCTAGTTCAGCCAAAGTAGAAGAACTTGCCAAGGTTGATTTTTTTCTGTCTTCCAACTGCCTACCTATCTGTGAAAGCAAAAGAACTTTTTAAAATGGCGGACATTACTTTGGATCCACATTGCCAAAAGCGCCTGGGTGAAACCAAATTAATTTCTCATGAGATTATTTAGTTACAGTAATTCAGCTTCCTACCTTCTAGCTTGTTTCAATACTTAATGCTATCTCAGGTGAGTCAGTTAATGTCTACAAAAAGAGGTGGAATTTGACGCAGGCCAAGAGAAATTTTCTTTTATTACTCTGGATTCTCATTGAAAGAAAAAAAAAAGAAAGTGAATAGGAAACATTCACAAATTATACTTTCCATACCTTTTTTGTAATTTATATGATTTTCTAACTGCTCAGGGGAAAAATGAATTATTTTCTAAAAAGAATTCTAGATGTCTGTGGTTCACATTTCACAACAGCCCACTGTGTTGAAATTGTCCGTCTTAGAGTTGACAAGTTCTTAGATGTACGGGATTTCTAGAGAAACTATGGGCTGAGACATCCAGCATGTAAATGTTCTAGTGTAGAAAACCATTATTCTCATAGCCTCATGCTGATAGGTTTTGTTTTGTTTTAATGCAACATTTAGAAAGATAATAAAAACTGAGGAGAAGCTTGAGAATGACATTAGATGGTTACTACATGCCACACACTTTTGATGCTCTTTGCAATATTCTAATTGCTATAACCCTGACACCATCCAATGGTGTAGGTAACATTATCTGCGACTTAACAGAAGACACAAATGAGA
Source organism: Otolemur garnettii (assembly GCF_000181295.1). Classification (NCBI taxonomy): domain Eukaryota; kingdom Metazoa; phylum Chordata; class Mammalia; order Primates; family Galagidae; genus Otolemur; species Otolemur garnettii. The sequence goes on along the minus strand of NW_003852414.1, from coordinate 14,166,659 downwards.
TAGAGAAAGCTTCAGGAACTTATCCAAGGTTATAGCACACCAGTCTGTTTGAATTATTATGCTTTTCTGCCTCTCAAAACTCGATGGCTATTTTTATGGCATCTTTAATGTTTATATGTTCATTATTCAGAATCATCTTTCATTTTCTACAACTGATTGTTGAAGTCTAGTTCTTTAATAGGTGTTTTGCATATTTTGTATTCTGCATATTATAGTGTTCAGTATAAATTTGTTCTGAATTATAAATTTTATCAAACACTGAAAAGGGACATACAATGCTTGCTTAAATAGTCGGATGTGCCCCCAAATAGGAAATATATGTGATGTGGTGTGGGAGGCTGTAGGTATTTGTTTTACTGATCATTGTCTATGAGATAAACCATTCGATCTTTTTATTCTACTACTTTTAAAGTAGTTCAAGGATTAGAGCCACCAATTAGAGCCATCTCTTGGTCAAACTGATTGAGGTTCCCTCTGTTTGATTTTGGAATTATCTAGTAGGGGTGTCCAACCTGTGACTTGTAGACCACATGGCGATGATATGAAGACTGTTTTGCTTATCTGTGGTGTCAGATACCATGAAAATTATGCACAGACCTTTGTTTTGGTCATCAGCTTTTGTTAGTATTTGTGTATTTAATGGGTGGCCCAAGACAGCTTTTCTTCTAGTGTGTGACAGGGAAGAAAAAAGATTGTATATCCCAAAAGCTTGTCACTGGATCTACAGTTATCCCATTATAATTGTCAGGATGTTTCCAGGGTCCCTCTCTTTAAGCTCGTGCAAGAACAAATTCGAGTTTCTGTGATACTCGCAAACCCATGACTTCAGAATAAGAAGTTTGGCAGAGAAGAAAAAGAGTCTTATTCTAGTGTAGGCTACGGTACAGAGACACATGGTGCCTATGTTGGGAAGGTATTTTGAATTAGAGAGGGCTTTTGATAACACCATTAAGCAACTATTCACACCACCCGTAAATAATAAGATGGTAATATAGTAATATGAATAATTGAATAATGAGCCAATGAAATATGATACATAAGGAATTTCCTAGTAATAGAGGAAATGCATTTTAGATTTATATTCACTTAACCAGGCATTAGGTTATCATTTATTGCAGTGAAGTAATAATTCACGAAATGATAACCCATGGTAATGAGTTGCTCAAAAGGCTCCAGCTGTTCCTAGATTTTATCACGTAGACAAGGACCTGGCCCATTTCATAATTTCTATGAGTGCCACGGAAATTTTTCTAGGTATATGTTGAGTGAAAAGAGAAATGGGAAAAAAAAAATATTTAAAGTTTCCAAAGGAAGCAATATTCAAGTTGAATATATACTTGTATTTACAAAAAAAAAAAAAAAGCATATTCAAAAATTAAATAGGCCCTAGTTTGTGTATCATTTGATCATTTGTTCAGGGCAATGTCCCCATCAGATTTTCTTCTGCATTCCTTTCCTTTATTATCGACACTTCCTGGAAAGATGCATCTTTATGTCAGAATGAAATTTGTGGAAAAACACCCTCAGTGGTCTGTATATAATTTTATTATTTAAGTACATATTTTAACTGATTTTCTGGACTCACTGGTTTTCTTTCAGTCCTGTTTATGCTGAACTTCACGGTCATTGTTTTCATAAATGATGTCACACTGTTTGTCAAGGATAGCTTCGGGGAGTAATATTATCAATAGCATTTAAGAGCTCAAACACTAATACATTGCACATAGTGCCACGCGTAAAGGATACGGAGACAGATGTAGGAGTTTTTTGAACGTAACTTAGCAAATTGCTGCCTTCTAACTAGACTTGCAGAGAACCTAGATAGTACTCTAACTGTAAGGATTTCTTACTATTTTCAGCAGAAATACGGAAATGAACATGCTAGGGTGGTGGTTTTGAATGTGTCACTGCACTAAAATATTGTGTCATACTACACATATATGATATGACACACACAATATACTATATCAATAGTTAAAACAGTGTAATTTTGAGTGATTTGTTCCCTTGTAAGAAGAATAGATTTAAGATTCTCCCTATATAATATCAGCGTCTTATGTTTGAATTTAATATGTTTCATTAAATAGAAGAGAAAGATGAGGGTTTTTTTTTTCTGGTGTGCCAGAGATGCTTAGGATTCTGCAACAGGGCACACTTCCAAGTGTGTTAAGCACACAAACATCTACTATCACATGGTTAGAATCACAGGCTCTATTAACACTCTAGCAAAGGTGGGTGTGTAGCTCTTGACAGCCAAGAGGTATGTTGATAGCTGAGATAGACCAAACCTTGCTGAAATGTGTGGTATATCTCTCATCAGAGATAATAATAAAAAAAAAATCTTAGGATGGTAAAAACAGTGGGGTAAGTGTGCTATTAAATTATAAATGAGACAGGACAGGAAGGCACCTCATGAAATGCAAAGGGCGACACTCAAGAGAAAGAGCTAATCTAACTTGACCTTCAAAATACATCTTCCCTTCACAACATAATAAAGACAGAAAAAGAAAAGTGACCTCAAGTTGAAGAGTTATGCTGCTAAAAATTAAAATCAAGTCACAGTTTTAAGACACAGACATGGGAATTTGCAAAAGAAGGTATTTCTTACACCTGACTACAAATGGACGAGGTGCAAAGTCACCTTGAGAAAGAGCCAGAATCAGCTTTGCTTAGACGTCTAGGTCCCAGGCCGAATGTGACTTCTTATAAAAGACCGTTTAACATATTCAGAGCTAATGGAACTTTTCTTTTACATTTTTATTTCATGAATTCCATCATCCTTATTTTCCTATGGATTCTGGCTTTATAAAGACTTGTTTAGGAAATCCTTTTCTATCATAAAAAAAAATTCCTATTTGTTCTAGTTACTATATAATTCTGATTTCTAAATTTAAGTAATCTCCTCACAGTTTTTTTGGTATGTGTGAATGGTAAGAGATTAGCACCTCGTGATCATTGTTGCAAATAGGAAGCCAATTGTCCCATCATCGCTGATTGGATTCCTCCAACAATGGTATTGTCTCTGTTACCATATGTTAATTTCTTATGCACATGCGTACGTTTTCCTTAATGTACCAAAGAATGAGAGCTTCTCCTCTGGGTAAACAGAGATGTAGATGCAAGGGAGATGATCCAAACACAAAGATAAATTAAACCAAAATTCTCTCTATCCTTCTGACTGTTAACATCTTAATTTGTCAATTTAGGAAAAAGGTATTTTTAAATCCTCCACTATAATTATAAAAATCTCTAATTGTCTTTTTTATTGGTTTTAGCTCTTTTATGTTGAAGCTATGTCCTTGAATACTTTAAAACTCAAAGCAGTTATGTCTTCTCCAGGAATAACAATTCTTATCAATGTCATATAGTCCTCTTTTATAATATACTTTCCCTGGAAATTCTATTTTGTTTGTTAATAATATGAATGGCCCACTGGCTTCTTTTGCCATTTGCGTCCTGTCTTACCTGTTCCTTCATTTTAAATTATTTCGTGATACTTGCCTTTAGTCCTATCTATTATAAACAGTAAACATGACTAAATTATATTTTTATATAACTTGAGCTTTTGCTTTTTTATAAATCAATGTAATCATTTTATATATGTTGCGATTATGGGTTCATCAAAATATAGACCTATAGTTTGTGTTTGCTAATTGTCTTTTTTCTACCCTTTATCGTGTCTTTAGATGGCTTTATTTGATTTCCTTTGTTCTTACATAGTTGAAAATTTATAAGTTTTAATTGTTGTGTCTCTTTTTCTTAAGCACATACTTTGATTAAATCTGTTTGAAAGATTTACCCATTATTATTGAGAATTAATTACATATTTTTTAACCTACCCATCATCCAAATAAAAGAGACCTTTGGCAAGATTTTTCTGACCTCGCTATCTTCCCAAAGAGCACCATGACTTATTAAAATTGGCTGGAACTAGAGTGTAAATAATTCATCCACTTTCTTGGCAATCATCCTTATAAAAATGCCTGAGACCTCACAGTTGTAACATCAAGTAAAACTACGTGTTTTACAGTTATCTTTGCTCACAGCTCCTTACTAACTGCTATGTAATTTGCTATATTGAATTCCTTTTGTTTGCCAGCTGTTTTCATTTGCTTAGCAAGACGCCATAGTTGTAGAAGCTAGAGGTTCAAGATCAAAGTGTCAGCAGATTTGGTCTCTCCTGAGGTCTCTTTCCTTGGCTGGTCTATGGCTGTCTTCTAACTGTGTCCTCACACTTCCTTACATTTCTGCTGTGTGAGTATAGCTCTGGTGTTTCTGTATCCAAATTCCCTTTTTCTATAAAAGCACCATTCAGATTGTTCTGAGGCCTAACCCAACAGCCTCATTTTAAAGTCATCACCTCCCAAAGGGCCCCATCTTTAAATGTAGTCACATTCTGAGGGATTACAATGGTGAGGTGTGCAATCCTTTTCCTCTCTGCTGCACATTGGAAAAAGAAGTGTTGTCTCAGGCCACACATTAAATACACAAACACTAACAAAAGAGAATGAACAAAAAACGGTCCAATCATAATTTTCATGATATCTGCCACTATAGGCAAGCAAAAAGTCCTCAGAAAATTTGCATGCAGCCCATGGACCACAGGTTGGACACTCCTGGTAGGGCTTTAATAAATGAACTTTAAAAGACATTTAGCCTGTATCAATGTATTTTGTTCATGTGCATTTCAGATAAGAGCATATATGTGCACCTTTTACAGTTCTTGATTGGTCAAAGAAAAAACTGTATGTTCAAATTGGAAAGATAGTTGGTTGGATATAGATTTCTAGATTCCAAATTATCTTTCCTTAAGTAATTGAAGGCATTGTATTCTGATATCTAATACAATATCTGCCTACTTTGTAGAAGACTGATGTCTGTCTGATTATTTTTCCTCTAGGACTTTCAGGCATTCTGCTTTTGTCTCTGAACGTAGGTAAAATATTCTTTGTATCCCCTGGAGTTCATAAGTTTCCCTGGAAGTTTGATGGACTCTCATTATATTTTTTTTTATCTCAGAATGAGTTTCATGTGTCATGTAGTCAATTAATTCCTTCTAGAAAAAGTATAATACAGGTCTGCAAACTTTATCCACAGAGTTTTCATCTATTGGTCCTCGGCACGGTGGTCTTATTACAGATCATTTAGTTCAGTTTTCCAGTTCACTTTTCAGAATATAATCTTTGTCACGTCTGCTTTTCAGTTTACCTCTGGGGTTTTATTTTAATAATTATATTGTTAATTTCCAAGAACTCTGAATGCTTCCCTTTCTTACTTGCCTGTTAGATATGACTGACACCCAAATCTCTCAGGGGAGTTAATTCTATTTCTTTCTTTATTTTCCCATTGGTTTTATTCTCAGCCTTCCCTGTGGTGTTCAGTATTCTGTTTAATTAAGTGTCTCTATTTTTTTTTTTCCGTCAACTGTCTGATTACTTACTATTGGTATTCTATTCCTATGTGTGTGGGTGAGTCTAGATTGAATAATGTTACTATATGTCTTTTATTTTCTCAGACCAAGTAAAATACTATATTCCCTTAACAGTGAAGATGTGTTCTGATTCAGAATCTCTAGTTTTGCATCACTGTGGCAATAAGGATTATCTGTATTTTCTAGCGGGTTTATGTTTAACTAAAAATATAATCCAAACTCCCTCAACCTCTGCTAACTGAACAGACTCCTCTCAGCCAAAGGGACCCTGGAACAAAAGCCATAGAACTGAGTTCCCAGCCATGGTGGGATGGGAAATATAAAGCACAATTACACATATGTGTCTGTTTCCTCATAAATATTCATGACTCCTCCTGTCAATATGTATATCTAGCCCCCCTGCTCACTATAAAATCTGGTTCCTTTGTGTCACTCCCTGAAAACATAGCATTCCCGGTCTGTGCCTGGAATAGTGTTTCCCATTGTGTCAGAATGCCCATGGTAGATTGAGACCCCTTCACAAGAAGTAAAGCTCTCCTTTTCTAAAAATTATAAACATTTTGGGCGGCGCCTGTGGCTCAAAGGCATGGGATGCTGGCCCTATATGCTAGAGGTGGTGGGTTCAAACCCAGCTCTGGCCAAAATTGTAAACGTTATATCATGGGTTTTTTTAAATTAATATTATGTACCATAACTTGTTTATTTATTGAGGGAGATACACACACCTCATGGCCGTCACGAGGGACATTGCCTCACCTTTCTGGTCCCGGCACAGGCACTTAGGAACTCCTTTGTCACAGCTCCAGTTCAGCAGTATTTATCCACCCTGTGTGCTCTAACACAGACGCCCTGACTTTCTGCTGTACTTTGACTACTTACCAGCTGGTGACATGTCGATAGTTTCTTCTGTCTGGCTCCATCTCTGTGTGATTCCAGAGTTCACATTTTCTCTTGTTTTTTTTTTTTTTCACCTACAGGTGTTTGCCAGTGCCTCGGTTCTATTGATGTATTTTCATTAGTTTTCATTTGCTTTAAAACTTAGGAAAATCCTTACTATTTTGTATGCTAAATATCTCTTGTGCTTCTGGTTTTCTGGAGCTTCCTTAGATTAATGTCTGTATTTTGCCCTATCTTGGCAGTGGGAACATTCTTGGGGTATACAGGTGAGCATGTGTTTTCCATTGGCCTTCAGAACCAGAAACGAGCTTTCCAGATATTTACAACTTTTATAGAATGTGCTGAAAGAGAAGTAAATCAACCCACAATTCCATTTTTTTCTACTTGTTCAGTTTGTATTTTCTTTCGCTTTGAGGGAAGGTATTTTGAAGGTGATTTGTGCAGTGATATTATTAGTTGGGGAGAAAAACATGTAAGTCTGAGGCTAACACTGAATGTCGTGCAGGTCATTTACTGTGAAGAGACGTCTTGTTGGTGCTTTAAGTCCCGTTATTCTTAAAGTCGGTGTCTTTCAAAGAATGTGAGATTCATATTGTAGAGTGCTAAATATAAATCAGCCATGTCAATTTTCACATGCATAGCCATGATTTTTCTCAGTTCTTCCCCCTCTGATACATTCAGTGATGTTTATTACAAACCAAATGAGAAGTGAGAAAGATTCCCCAACTGGCTTCTACACCCAGCTTTGCAAGTCACTAAGGATTGGAAACAGAGAAAATTTCTAAAGCTTTCTTATTCCCCATATTAACACAAGGACCTTAACGATATTTAGTTTTAAAAATATTCCCCGCATTAATACAAGGACCTTAACAGTATTTAATTTTAAGAATATTCTGAAAAACCTTAAACTTTAAAAGAGTGACATTTACTCACAATGAAATCATCCAGTAAATGCTCTCATTAACATGGATTATCCTTCTATAGTCACCCCTTTTTCAGAATAGGCAATGCATAATATGCAATAGCAATTGTATAGATAATCAAAAAAGTAAATATGGAGGTCAGATAATCAAGTTCATGAACTCACCCTAGAAAAAGTACTACATATCTCATTGTTAAATATCAATATGGTCACCTTCAAAGTACTCCCCTTAAGAAGCTGTATGCCAGAATGGTGCCTGAGGCTTAAAGGAGTAGGCCGCTGGCCCTATATACCAGAGGTGATGAGTTCAAACCCAGCCCCAGTCAAAAACTGCAAAAAAAAAAAAAGCTATGTGCCAAGGCACAGTGCCTAGTCTATCCTTTGAATAAATTATGGAACTCTTTTTCTGGAATGACCATTAGAGCTGTCTTCGTAAGAGGTCAGACAATTAAGTTTGTGAACTCTTGCTAGAAAAAGTGCTATACACATCATTGCTGAATATCACTCTGGGCATCCTTGAAGTGCTCCCCTTGGCCTCCTATCTGGTGACCATACTGCTATTCAGCAATGAGGTATGTAGCACTTTTTCTAGGATAAGTTCATGAATTTAATTGTCAGACCTTACATACTTCGTGAGGGTACTAAATTTACATCCATCATTTTAATTTAAAGCTAAAGACAGACTCATCAGGTGGTACAGGCGTGTCTCATTTTCTTGTGCTTTGCTTTACCATACTTTACAGATTTTTTTTTTACAAATTGAAGATTTGTGGTAACTCTATATCAAGTAAGTCTGCCAGCTCAATTTTTCCAACATCATGTGCTTGTTTCAATTCTCTGTGTAACATTTTGGCAATTCTCACAATATTTTAAACTCTCGTTGTTATATCTGTTGTGGTGATCTGTGCCTAGGAACCTTAGATGTTGCTGTTGTAATCTGGGGGGACACCATACACTATGCCACAGAGGATGATAAACTCAACGGATAAATGTAGTACATGTGTGTGTCCTGATTGCCCCACTGACTGGCCATTCCCCATATCTTTCCTACTCCTTAGACTTCTCAGTTCTGTGAAACACAAAAATGTTGAAATTGGGCCAGTTAATAATCTTTCAATTGCCTCAGAGTGCTCCAGTGAAAGGAAGAGTCACACAACTTTCACTTTAAATCAGTGAAGAGGCATTTGAAAACTGAGATAAGTTCTAAGAGAGGACTCTTGTGCCAAGCAGTTAGCCACGTTTCAAATGCAAAGGAACACTTCTTGAAGAAAATTAAAAGTTCTACTCCCGTGAACACATGAATGATAAGAAAGTGGCATAGCCTTATTGCTGATATGGAAAAAGTTTGAACGGCCTGGATAAAAGATAAAACTCACCATAATATTTACTTAAGCCAAAGCCTAACCCAGAGCAAGGCCCTAACTTGCTTCAGTTTGATGAAGACTCAGGGAAGTAGAGAAGCTGTAGAAGAAAAATTTGAATTTAGCAGAGATTGATTCATAAGGTTGAGGAAAAACAAGACACTCTACAACATAAAGTACAAAGTGATTCTTTTCAAAGAGCACTAGGAAATGGTGTTTTATGTTTTGTGTTGTGTCATGTTTACTGTTAAATGAAATAGGAGAACATGGCCTGTTTGTTGCTGTCACAGCTCACTCCAGTTCTGTTTCACTTCTGGTTGGTTGCATCTGTTAGACCTAACACTATAAAAAGTACTGACTACTGATGTTAGTTAATCCAGGAAGATTTCTCTGCTGGCCGAATACTAAATATTTTCTGCATCCTACTTTGGTTTCCAAAATGACTTGTATAACTTCATATCCAGTTATTGTAAGGGTCCTCTTTTTCTGTAGTCCTATAACTTTAGTTTAACATACCCAAAGTTCTTTAGCGGTGAAAAGTTTTTGTTTTATATCTCCTCCAGTTTTGTAAATGATGATGATGGTTATAGTTCATCATTATGTCCAGTTTTTTATACAGAAATTGGTATGAGAAACCAAAGGTCCTATGAACCAAAGAAAATGTAGTATCCGTAGACTCACTTAACCCCCAGTTTCTACAGATAGAACACATGATAGTCAATGTACTAAGTACATTGACTCATGGCCAGAGATTTAATTCTTTCATTAATCAGATGGATGCCTATATACCTCTAACATTCATTCCATTGTTAAGAGTTATTTTTCTGTGATTTTTTTTAGGTGTATGTCATTGAAGAATCAGGGCTAAACATTCTGGTTTGGTCAGTAATTGGAAATAAAAGAACTGGATGGGTGTATGGCTATGCACTCCTCTCCAGTAATAGTCCATTTAAGGTGTCGTTTGAAGCTGATTTAAATGGAAATGAAGACCTCTTTATTGCCCTTGATGACATCTCTTTCACCCCAGAGTGTGTGTCTGGAGGTAAGTGATTCCTTCCCAAAATGGGATTGTTTGTAACATATAAATATAGGAGAATTGGGCACTTCTGAGGAATTGCATTCATTAATATTTCCAAGTCTGGTCCTACTCATGCATTGAAGAAAAGCAGTATAAATAGAAAGAGGTAAAGATTTTCTGTCCATTAATTTTACCATGAATTTTTAGAAACCTAGAGGAAATTTAGTTCCATGAATATAGCACTGTTGTCTACTTTATTTATTCCCCAAGGTTCACAAGAACTGCACAAGTGAAGGCCCCTCTGGTTGCCTGGTATCTTCCAGACTGTCTTCTCCTGACATGTTAACCCTTCTTCCTAGGGCTACTTTGCTTCTCCTAACCATTGCCACTGTGCAATCTAGAATGCTTATTCTATTTCAAAAAGGAAAAAAAAAAGGCTTATGTTAAATGCTTTTTCTAAAAATTATACCCATAACTGAAATCCAAATTTCTGTTGCTTGCTTGAGATGTTTCCTCCTAAGTGGAGCTATTCGTTCTCTTATACAGTCTTCCAGTTTTAAATGTTAAATACTAGGGTCATTGTCATTTGGCTATTCAAAGCCTCTTTTAAAATTTTGTTCTTACTGCCCTATTCAGTAGTTTTGTATCTTCTGAGGCCAAACATCTTAATTCTTGTCAATCTCATAGTTTTTCCACAGTTCCTAAATCCTGAGCCATCTCAACTTCCAGGTGGCACAGCCTGTGCTAAAACATTGACTCTCTGATTCTCACCTGCATAAACACTCTTTCCTATTAACCGACTCCTACAGTTACATTTATACCTGATCTGCCCTGAAATTTGAAGGTTGAAAATCTCATGTCACCATGGCATCCTCTTCTCGATTACTCTACCTAAACCTGTTTTCCGATAACATTAATAAAAAAAATTCTAGGTCATCAATGCTTCCTGCTTTTTTCCATGAAATAGCCTCTTCTTAACTTTATTTTCTTTTTCTTTTTAAACAGTGAGCCCAGATAAAATGATTAAAACCTCAATTCTGTTCTCAGTCAAGACATTCGATTCTATTATGTCCTATATTTTTTAAATTTTGACATGAAGTTGTATACTATATGCCAGGCATGTGCCAAGCACATTGCGTATGTTAATACACTTATTTATCAGCCTATCTCTGTGGAATAGACAATATTATTTAGCCATATTCTGCCATAATGGCTTTATAAATCTTTGAAATTGAAGTCATATAACCATCTGGATTTTGCAAAACTGTTGCTGGTCATGCTGCTTCGTACCTGTAAAAATGTTGGTTTACTACCTTAACTAGACCCTAAGGATAATAGCCATGCAGCTCTTTCATTCCCTGGCACTAATTTTCTCCAACAATCTGCAAATCCTCCTATCTCCTCCTGCCCCTTTCTTCACTCTGCTAATGTTCTTGCATTCTTGAAATAAAGAAATAAAAACATTTTGTAATAATCTCCCTCAATTGCAATCTTCTTCTTTTCACACTGTGCCTATATCTGCAGTCAAACTTGTTTCCTAACAATGTATCTTAAGAAAAGACACAACATAACAAAACAATCCACAGTGGTACCTTCTCAAGAGTAAATGTGTGTTTGGGGACATTACCCTTCTCAACTCTTCCCAGTCATTGATCCTGTCACACTGTTCTTTGTCCTATTCCTTCAATTTCTCTCCCTCAGCTCATTAATCTTGAACTGGGAAGAAGTTCCTAACACAGGAACTGGGAAATTTGGCCTGAAAAGTCTCTATTATTCAAAACACTTTAATTGTGATTGAAAATGATTGCATGAACTACAACATTTAACATGCATCTAAATATAAACTGATTCTTTCCCAATATGTTAGAGAAGATGACTGTCAAGGATGATTAACAAACAAACAAACACCAATACCTTTCACGTTAAACCTGGACCTGTTTTCTCTTTGTTACTCTATCAGTTATATCATGGAACGAATTGCCTCTCTCTACCTCCATTCCCTCAGTCAAAATCTCAAAACCCAGAGACACAAGGTATAGTCTCTATGGCAAAGCTTCATTGTTGATTTAGGCAAATTCTTTTAGAAAATCATACATTAAACCAACACCTCTCAAACTGGGGCACACAGACCTTCCTAGTGATATGCTAGGAGCTATGTAAAACGTGCAAATAAATTGGATACAATTCTGGGTTTACTTGAAGATTGGGGGAGAAAAGTTAAATAACATATGATAAGTTAAATGTCATATGAATTAGACACAAATCTAATAGCAAGTGGAATACCAGAGATAAAGGATAAAGTTTTAAAGAAATTTTGATCCTTTAAGGCTAGCATGGATGTCCTCTCACCTGTGATTTCTGGTATTATGATGAAAATTTTTGAGAAGCGTTCAATACATGATTCAGCCACTGAAAAACTATGGTATAGAGTAGACGATATTCATAATAGATTGGTGATTAGGAAAGCTATAACCATATAGCACATAAACTATAGCATCTATTGCTAAGTACAGAAACATGATAAAGAAAAGCATGAAAACCAATGTTAATAAGCTATCAAAAAAAATTTTATAAAGCCTGAAGGAACCTGCAGAATATAGTAATATCCATCTCCGACAAATAATAATGTGGATGATTTTTATTTTCTTCTGCTTGGAACTATGTTGTTTATAATTGGACAACGATAATTGTATTACTTTATAAAACAAAGGCATATAGTCACAATATCTATAATTAGGAATCACATGCTTTGGAGAAGTCATTGTTTTAATTATTCCCCAAATGAAAACATTTATTGGAATTAACATGCTATGGCATCCATGGATTTGTTTTAATTTCTTAGAATCTTGCTTTTCCAGTAATTATTCTGACTAATAAACCCATTATTTTGAACCCTTGGAGAGGCGTGAAGAAGACAGACTATGTATGGCTGCTTTTTACTGCCCAAACTAGTGAACATCAGTCAGAGTAAAGCTTATGAGTGAGCCGTTCTGGGAGTTCAGGCATCTGATTTTTCTCTCCCTGTTCTGGAGCAAAGTCTTTAGAATGACTCACTTAAAATTAGTTTTGCATTAGCTCTTTTCTTCCAGTTGCCTGAACCTTGCTGGAAGGTTGCAACTGGAACCTGCAACCAGTTCCTGTTGCAGGAAGCAGCCAACAAACTCAAGACTTTTTTTAAAAATTTCAAGACAAGCAAAAGCAGTAATTATGTATGCCTCAGAGATATTGGGTAAAAATGATCTTTTAAATGTTAGTACTTAGCAAGGCAAAATTCATTTCCAAATCATTTTAGATAAAGAAAGCATCCTTTTTGCACAAAATTTAAAAGAGTTCAAATTTTGATACATTCCTCGTCAAATTTTCTTTTTTATTACCTGAAAATGCCCAGAAGGGGATGCAGTTTTCCAGTTGCTTAAAAAAAAAAAAAATGCAAACATTCTGATAGTGTCCACAATGAATGTGTATTGAACAAAGCAGGAAGCAGAAGTTAAGGTTTGTTTTTTTGGTTGTATTTTTTTTCTTTTTTTGGTATTCATTTATGTGGGTTCATCATTCAGCCCTTCAGCCCTCAGGGAATGTGAAAAAATGTAAACCATCATAATTATTTACTTCTTTGCGTTTCCTTTGTTAACTCAGTCTAGACCCAAATCAACTAAGGCAGCTAAATTAACTTAGATCTAATTTTCTCCAGATCTTATAACAAGACTCTAGATTGGTATGTTTAACAAACCAGCTTTTGGCTCAGGTCCAGATTAACATCCCACGATTAAAAACAGCTAACTCCAGACTTCATTTCAACCTCATTAGGCATTTATTGTTGTTTCTCCCATGTCTGTGCCTGCCACAAACTCCCATAATAAAGGGGTGTAGAACCGTAGTATTTGTCACCCCAAGTTGCCTGTAATTTTCTTTCCAGTTAGAAAATTACACTACAAAAGCGGCCCCACCCCAGCCATCTGCCTGCAATGTTTTTCTGTCTTACCTTGATTGCTTTACTTTTCCCAGGTCAACATTTTGTAAATGAGGCAAATCCCGTGAAATAAAGCATCTCCAACAATTGCAAGTCAGCAGAGGGATGTATTTATTTTATTTTATCTTTTCTCTGAATGTCCATGGTGTGTTAAGCACTTTATAAGGTGTGTCGTTTGAATCTCAGGGTGGCTCAGTTCTAGCTTCATTGTACGTAGAGGGAAATTGGGGCTCAGAGAAGTTCAGCAATGTCTAAAGTCCCTTTTCTTTAACCATCTGAGCTTCCATGGGTAAAAGGCATTGTCTGTTTTTCCTCTATCATTTGAAACAAGGAAGATCATATCTGTCTCCATGATGGTAGAAACATTTTATAGGGCTGGTAGCACCCTGGTTGTTTGAAACTGTGTAGGAAGTGGTAAAGAATTTGAAACAATGATGCACGTGGAATTATAAATTGCATGAAACTATGGTATTTTATACAGTTTTATTGAGACTCTGAAAAGGGGGGAAATATCAGTAGTCACAACCCTCTGGAAGTGAACCCAGCTAGGGAGGGGATGATTTCCACTTAGGAGTGTACTAATTTACTGATGGAACACTGTCTCTGCAAAGATCCACGTCCTTTTCAGGACCCCAGATATTGATCTTATTTAAAATAAGGTCTTTGCAGGTGTCATTATGTTATAAATTAAGGTCATTCTAGAGTGAGGTGAGACTTTAATCCAGTATGAAGATGTCCTTAGAAGAAGGCGTCAGAGATTAACATAATGCCTCTACACACCAATAGATGCCCAGAAGGGCCTGCAAAACCAGAAGCTTCTCCCCTAAAGCCTGGAGGAGCATGACCCTGACAACACCTTGAATTTAGACCTCTGGCCTCTATAGCTGTTGAAAAATACATATCTGTTGTTTTAAGACAGTCAGTTCATGAGACATTACTGCCATTACTGCTGCAACCGTAGGAAATTTTTTTCTTTTTTCTTGTTTTTTTTTTTTTTAGACAGAGTCTTATCCTGTTTCCCCAGGCTAGACTGGCCCCCTGGTACCATACCTCACAGCAACCTCAAATACTCGCGGGCTCAAACTGTCTCAGCCTACAAACTGGGCTCAAACTGCCTCAGCCTCCTATAGGCGCTGACTACAATGCTTGGCTAATTTTTCTATTTTTAGTAAAGATGGAGTCTCACTCTTACTCAAGGCTGGTCTTAAACTCCTGAGCTCAAGCAGTCCACCCACTTCAGCCTCCCAGAGTGCTAGGATTACAGGCATAAGTCCCTGCACCCAGCCAATCCTAAGAAATTATACAACTGGGAACATTGAGGTCTACTTCATACCCAAGAACTGGGTTCACATCTTCATTACACCAACTTTTTACCCATTGGGCCTGATTTTTCACCTATGAACGTATTATTGTCAGAATGTGTCTTTTCTATAAAGAGTTGCATGAACAATTTCAGGCAAGTGAGGAATCATTGTGCAAAGCCTAAGAATAAAACTTAAGTGTCCTAACTCATCCAGTCTTCCAATCATTAGCATTCCCAACTAAAACATGCTGAGGTTAATACTCCTGTAGGTAAATACAGTAAATAGCAAGAGATGCTCAAATGTATTTAAAAGCTAAGGAAATTCCACTTTGGGGAGATTAACCTTGTAGACATTTTGTTCCCAAGTAGGATTTTTGTTGTTGTTGTTGAACTGAAAGAAAATAGGTTTTCTATAGATCTTCAGTGAGTGAATACAGGTTCTAAAGAAAAGAAATATCATCTTAGGGCAACATTTTTATCTTGACTTAGTAAATATATATTAATAGCAAATAAATAAAATAAATAAAGAATGAAATGTGTAAGAAATTCAAGGGGAACACTTCTGCCTACTTATATGACCACTGTCAATAAGAACAGTTCTCACATAAATTTTGAATAGAGACTTCTTGTTTCCCATCTGTTGAGTTGGACAAAGAAATAATTTCAGATCAGGTGTAATCTCTTTAATGCAAATTATTTAAAGGCAGAGATATTTGTCATTCATGTTCAATAAAGGCATGTTCTGTATAGCTCGATGAGTTCTTGTTATGTAGTACGTACTTAATAAGGGATGAAAAGAGAAATAGATTTGTTGAATGAATAGTATATAAGTAAAAGTCATCATCAGTGGAGTTTATATGGTATCTCTCTTCACACCCACCAATGACCACAGGCTAAAGTCTTGTTTTCAACCTCATGTTTGGGGAAAAGAAAGAGCAAGACAGTGAAAGAGAGTGAGTGAAAGTGACCTAGTGAGTGAGAGAGAGAATTCCATGAATTGTCCAATGGGCTGTGTGTGGCTTTCTTGAGTGGTGGGAAGATGACTAGCTTAAAATTTCAGAGGCCTGAATCTAAACCATAATTATGCCACTAAGTACTTGTTCAATTTTGTGCACGTCATTTAGCTCCTTATCCCATATTATGTCATCAAGAAAATGAAATTGGTGATTGCTTAATCCCTTCCAATTCTGCCTTTTTATGTTAATATGAGACTGAATTTATAGAAGAGGAAGGAGAGGAAGGCACAGAACGTAACATTTGTACCTATTGTTTCAGTTGATAAAGAAGGCCTCTACATTCTCTTGGTTATGAATAATCCATAAGGAAATACCATTAATTTTTTAGTGCCACTATATGTCTTTTGGAATATCTACTTTGAAACCAATTATTATTTACTAATCCATTTCCTTACTTCTAGTACGGCTCAGAGAGCAAATTCTATAAATATTGCCATCTTTTTCTTCTCCTCACTTCCTTTTTACTGCCCCAAATCTAATCCAAGCCCTTATTATTATTCTTCAGAATCACTATAATGGCCACATAAGTGATCTAATTTACTCACACACGTAGAACTAACAAGTTAGTCTTCAATCCCACTTGTACTGTCAATTCCAGAAAGGTAGGCCTTTCATCTTTCTTAGTCACCATAAGAGCCAATAGAATATTTCATTGCAAGCAAGAGAATAATATTTGGGCTAATTTAAGCAAAAACTAATTTTATTGGAAGGGTACTGGAGAGCTCCAAAATCCAAAAGTAAGGCTGAGAGTCCAAGCCCAAAAAATGAGGTTAACAACATCAGGGGGCAAGATTGCCTGATGCCACTACTTTTGAATACTTGGTTTGAGAGTTTGGCTGTCTACTCCCTGCCATCAGTATGACCACTCTCTAATTGTCTCAGTATCACTCCTCCAAAATGAACAGTTCTGGTTGAAGCATACCATACTCCACCCCAAGCCCTATGTCCACACTTCAGAATCTTATGAGTTATTCTGTCATACCTCATTTCCACATCATGCATTTCTGGGTAGTGGCCATTGCTTTTCTCATCATCAGATTTAAGCTTGAATATTCTGCAACATTGGGGCCAAACTATAACTTTAACCAATATTAGTAAACCCTCTGTCTATAGTCCAATGGTGAGAGAAAAAATAAGCAGGAAACTAATCAGGATACATAAACTCATATAAGTTATAAAGAGGAAGAAAAACACTTAGTGGTTCCCAATTGCCTACTAAATCATTTCTTATCCTTTAGTACAGCTCTTATCTAACTGTCTCTGTCTATAAAAATGATCCCTTTAGAGAGAACCCTTTATCTTTTTTCAGTCATTCCCCGTATCCTCCCATCCCATGACTTTAGTCCCACTGTTTCTTTGACTGGGAACCCACTGCTCTTAACATCTTGTGTAAATCCTTCTCCAATTTCAAGGGCAGAGGAAAAGCCACCTTCTTCATGAACTTAATCTTTCCCCCTGGAAGCCACCCTTTCAGATTATTTTAGCCTTAGCTTTGCAATTCTTCTACTGCATATTTTATTGAGTACTTTTTGATAGCTGTAGGTTTTTTTCTGTCATTTTTAGTTCCTACACATTGAAAGATCAACATAGTCATTGCTTTCTTTGTATGAAATTGAGCAAGACTAAGTAATTTTTAAGGTTAAGGTTGATTGACAAAAATGTAAAATAAATTTAAAGTCAGTAAGTAATACACAGTGGATACGTACTATATATTTTTGTATCATAGCAATTATAGACAAATTATTTAAAACTTGGTTTCAATACAAGGGTTATTTATTTCTTTATTTTCTGAGCCAGAGTCTCAGTTGGTCACCCTTGGTAGAGTGCTGTGGTATTATAGCTCACAGCAACCTCCAACTTTTGGGCTTAAGTGATCCTCTTGCCTCAGTTTTTCATTTTTAGTAGGGATGAGGGTCTCACTATTGCTCAGGCTGGTCTTGAACTCGTGGCTCAGGCAGTCCACCCACCTCAGCCTCCCAGAGTGTTAGGACTATAGATGTGAGCTATTGTGCCCAGCCAAGGGTCAGTCTTACACTTTTGGTTGAGTTAGTGATCAAAAGTCCTTATTTTAAAATGAATAGTTAGTGATGAATGTATAAAAAGCTGGAAGAAAATAACTGTCAGTCAATCCTGAGTCATTTATTAGATTTAGTATATTATTAGGTTTTAAATCTATTATTGTGGATCATGTAGTTCTTACTGTTTGTCAAAGGATACTTCTTTTTTACTCCTGGAAAGAATACTGGATTTAAAGGCAAAAATATTAGAGCTGGAAAATGGCATTAAATGCTAATATACCAGCAGGTCAAGGGAGCAAACCCAGAATTCCCTGCCTGACAAGCTTTGGTTGAGCTTGCCTGTTATACTGAGAGGTGGCTCTTACTTGGTTTCCTGGCAATCATCAGGCTGGAAGGAATTTTGTTGAATTCAGGGTAAGAAATCCAAACAACCACCATAGGAAAATCACTCACAGTGGGAACCACATTCCATTAGCCTGAATTTGACAAATGCCTTATACTGAGCCTGAAGGTAAAACTCAAATCCCTGTCCCAACATTCTGTCTTAAAGATGAATGCTTTTAGCTGAACAATGACATTGACTATATACACATTATTTGCATTAATATACATATACATAATGTGTATATGTATTTGTGATATACACACACACACACACACACACACACGCACACAGTAGCACCTCTGTGAGTTGACCACCCTAGGAGACTGTAACAAACTGGTTAGTACATGGAGGTAGTCAACTTACAGAACTGGACCTACTGTACTGACATGTGCATGTGGTGCATGACAAATCTGTGACAATTATGTCAACTTGTGGAGGTGGTCAGTGTAGGGAGGTGGTCAACTATGGAGGTTCTACTGTGTAGCGTGTATGTATGTATGTATATACATATATAAATAACATAGTATGGAAATTTAGTCTTTACCATATGGAAACAATCAATCCCTTAATTCCTAGTTACTTTTAGAAATTATCATAACCTTTGCTGACTCTTATTTTCACTCAGAAAGATTCAACATTCCAAGTATTTCACCAAGCCAAGTGTGTCGGAGAGATTCTCTGAGTTTTTCACAGCCAGGGTCAATCTGGCCCTATTTTGTTTTCTTGGACTAATAGAATCTACTTTTATTACAATTTTCCTGATTCCCTGGAACACAAATGTTGTTTTCTGGAAAGCATCCAGATGTCATAAAAACAGCTTTGTTTGTTGCCTGAGAAATAGAATAGAAATGTGAGACTACTTCACTAAAAAAATCTAAGTTTTAAGAAAAAAAAAAGAATCTTTTTCAAATAGAAAAACAAGTGACATCAACAGAATGACCAGATTTTCTGATACCATCATATTAGCATGTAGGAATATGTTGCCCAGAAAGTACTGGTTATTCTTTGTGGAAATAGCTAGAAATCTGGAGGGGGAGACTTTACTGGCTAAACAAAGTGTGAGTTGTGTGTACACACATGAGACTTTATTTTTCAACAATATAAACCTGCTCAAAATAGAAAACTCGAGGTTAGAGAACTTACCAGGTTTGGGTAAAAAAAAAAAAAAAAAAGCAGTCCAAAGTAGTGACAGAATAGGACTTTTCTTCCTGGCAGAACAGATGATTGACTAATTTAAAGGGCTAATATCTAAAATGTTCATACTTTTATTTGTCCCTTTTTTTTCTGATTGCATGTTAACTAATGTAATACTGGTTAGATGTGAGGCATGCCTCCTGAAGTCTTCCACATATATATTTAGTTTCCATCTTCATGTTTGAGCTGGCCTGGTTTGACCAACAATCTGAAGAACACAGGTTACTTAATAGAACAAGATTATCCAACACAATTTAATATTATCACTGTAAATTTTTTCTGTTAGGACGGCAGCTGAATTTGACAAGTGCCTTATATTGAGCCTAAAGGTAAATAAAAAGAAAAAAATAAAAATAAAGAACTGTTTTTTTAAATAATGATACAAGAATACACATCACCCTAAGCATTAGGTTAAGTTACTTTACATATTCCTCAAGAGTTGCTATTAATTTAAGCATGGCTATGTTTGTCTTTAAAGCCAATGCCCTGTTAACTAGAAGTTAGAATGTCACAGCCAATGGTTCTCATTGGATTATAGGGGTAGCTGAGGTGTCACACCTGAAAGGCCTCTGAAATAGTATCAGTAACTGACTCCCGAGTGTTCCCTCTGGCTCACCTCTCTAAAACGACTTTTCTCTCATTTGACCTTCCTAAGACAGGCAGAAACAACTGAGCCCAGAGTGTCTATGAAGTTGAACCCTAGGCCCTCAGTGAACAGAAGTTTCCAGAAAAGGAATTTGGAGCAAAATTTGGAGCAAAATAAGACTTTATTTCAATGAAAAGTTTGCAAACCAGGGAGATACAGCTGTAAAACAAAGATGAAGGAAGGTGTCTTCCAAAAAACAAAAGGAAAGCTAAGATTTTATGGCAAAAGTGCTGACCCAGATTCCCAGTCAGGTCCACTTATACAAATGAAGGATCAAAAACTTGCCCAGTTAGAAACTGACATAGCTGAGTTCTAATTGGCTGAGATAGGTGAACTCTGATTGGCTGAGGCAGGAGAGGTCTGATTGGTTGGTTCAGGGGCACTCAGAAAGTCCCAAAGAGAAAAAGGTACAGGTTTCGGGGGGAATTCGTAGTACCTGGGTGATCCCCACACACACACACACCAGCAAATGGCTCTTGGATCTATTTTAAATTAAACCAAATTGGCCATTCAGGATCTATCTTGAAGTATAGGTTCACATTTATTCACACCTCAAAGATTACGTAAACCTCCTAAATTTCTTTCAGTTATATACACTGTATGTATTTATGGCGTTTAATAGATACATGGCTTCCCACTGTCCATTCTCAACCTTCTACACTAAGAAAGAGGAAGAGCTAATCATTGGCTGGTACCAAAACGCACACTCGTGATTTCTGTGAGTGAAGCTTTCTCGCTCATAGGGCTGACGATGACATTCTCTCCCTTGGCCCTATACTAGCCATCCAAAAATATAATGCTTGTCGTATCAGCTGAAATAGTCATTATTTCCTGTGCAATTTTAGGGTTTTGTGGGGCAGAGCACGAGCAGAGGTAAGCCTACATCAGGTGTCAGTTCGTCGAATACCAACGAAAAACTTAACCCTGTGAGGCACTGGAGAACCAGTTTTGAACAGAGTGCATTTGGGAAACATGCTTGTAGCAATGTGAACATTCAATGAAAAGAGAAATGTATTTAATAAAACTGGCCTCAACGTTAGAAGTCAAGAGTTCAGGATTAAGGGAATTCTTTAGCCATTAAATAAAGTTGCAGCAAACGTGGGCCACAGCTATCTGTGAGCAACAGCATTAAATTAGGGCCAAGTACATTGCGTACAACTGAGGCCACACGGACGGATGTGACTAGACCGGGAACTGTCACACCATCTGGAAATGATCAGATAGGAATGAATCTATGATCCACGGGGGTTTCTGGGACCTCATGACGAGAAAGAAATGACCGGCCACTACCCGCACGTTTCATATTTTTAATATATTTTTACCATTTTCACATACGTTTTAGATTATGTGGGGTTAGATGAAGGCAGAAAATTCAACATCGATGCAATTTCAGTTATTCGCGGCGGTATTTTTGATTAGGAAGGAATCCTCTATAATAGTGGCAAATACTGCGGTTGGGTAAAAGTGATAACTCTTTTAAGTCCTCTCAAAACATTCTATTTCTTCCGATCTTGATTTTTCTTTCCAGTCTGCAGCCCCTGTAGTGCCAGAGGGGAAAGGGGAGACTCTGATAATAGGGTTTCCACCGTCCACTTCAGTCTGGTGTCTTCTCTTGTTTATGCGGCCTCTTCTCCCCTGCCCAGCTGTCACCTCAAAAGCTGCTACCACTCGTGAGTAGCCTCCTGTTTGCAAGGAAGCTGCCTGGGTGTGTCTACCCGTGTACACTCGCACATTTGCACAAATGCACATGTTTAAGTGCATGTACGTGTGTTTATATTAATTCTGAACTCCTTCCAGCTCTCTCTCATTTTTTTTTTTTTGCATTGACCTTCCCTAGCCATATCTATGCACTTTGAAAATAATTATCACTTTCTATCTCCCATCTACTCCCAGATACTTCCCACCTTCCACCCTGGATCCAGCTCTGCAAAATGTTCAGCTTCTCTCACTTTCGTCCCTTCTATCAGGCTTTTGACTTTTCATTCACACGCAGTGGGCGCGCCTGACTATATGTTCACGCATGCGCCAAGACTCACCAACTTTCATTAGTCAAGCAGAAGTCACAGCCCATCTCTCCAGGAATATTTACGATAATACATGTATGGAGATGAAATAAAAAGATCAAAATTATTCTTTTATGGGTCCCCTTCAAAAATGACTATTTTTTAAATTGAAAAGAAATTAATATTTGTGTACTTTATCAAAGCCTCTTGTGGAAATATAAGCATAAAATTATCATTCATAAAGCCCAAATCAAGGCTTCTTATAGAGTGCAGTGAAAGAATCATAATCTTCTTTCCTCCCCATGTTTTTATGTGATATTTTTTCATGTTGATAATGAAATACCTTCCAGCAAGAAACAATTACCAACTTGGGACTGATGTATTAGATCTTACAGGGAGCAGTTTTTACCGTCTAGTCCACTGAGTAGGACATGGTTTGGCAACAACCTAATTTCTGTTCCCTAAAACCGAAGTTCTGTGTGCATATCATTTTTCCTTTCAAAACAGACAATCCATTTTTCTTTCACTAAAAATACTAATCATAAAGATAAAAATCCATTAAATCATCCTGGGGCACTTCAGGTTTTCACTGAACTTACATGAAATTCATGAGAACATTTCATTGAATTTCACTGTAAAATATGAGCATGAAATAATTTTTATTGCTGTAAGAAATATATTGCACTGCTGTGCCAACATAAGTGAACAATGAAACTTAAGATCCTGTAGCAAGACAGAGAAACACCCATGGTGTCAGGGATTGGAACTGTCTGCATAGCACAAGAAAAGTGGAATGTGGTAATCAGAGAGATGTCTTAGTTACTGGAAATACTGAAGTTAGTTGGCAATGCAAATTCCTAAATCTCTTACCCTGTGTGGGTTTATTTTCTTTCTTTTTTTTTTCTTTTTCTTTTTTCTTTTTTTAGACAAAGAGTCTCATTTGGTCCCTCTTGGTAGAGTAGAGTGCCATGGACTTAGCTCACAGCAACTTCAAACTCTTGGGTTCAGGCCATCCTCTTACCTCACCCTCCCAAGTAGCTGCGACTGTAGGCCTCTACCACAATGCTTGGCTATTTTTTTTTTAAGAGATGGGGTCTTGCTCTAGCTCAGGTTAGTCTCAAACTCATGTGCTCAGGCAATCCACCCACCTTGACCTCCCAGAGTTCTGGGATTTCAGGCATGACCCACCGTGCCTGGGCTCCCATGTGGGTTTAATTAAAGGTGTATCCTTTCCTGTCTTTTAGGATCTATTAGAAAACAAAAATGGCAGATTTATTCTTATAAATGTATGCGTAACATTGATTGTAAAATTTCTTCATGTAAAATTTCGTGAAACTTCTAAAATGATTTGTATAAAAACCCATAGGATCCATATAAAATGAATGATAACTTTGGTTATTAAATTATAGATTTATATTCAAATACGAAGGGTGCCAAAAATGTATGCCCATTATAAGAGATGTTATCTATGTATTATATGTTATATCATGTACGTACCTGGAGCACCTCTTGTAATGGCAGAAGTCAAATGTGGCTTGTATTCATCTTTTGTTATCAGTATCTATTGAGTATTACCATTTTAATACAGGTTGTTCCTTTTTTAAAATGTATATACATTTTTCTTGACACTCTCTGTATATAAGAATAGTAATTTTTTTATAAAAAAGCTTTCTAATTTCTATTTTGCAAATCTAAGTTTTTACTCTTGTGGCTTATTAAGTTAATAGAAAAAGCAAATGAAAGCAAATGCGTTCTTTAGTTTATCCATTTTGGTTACTAACTCCATGTCAATTATAATGGGAAGTATAATTTTAACCTTTGATTTATTATTCATCAACGTAAGAAATATTTAATGAACACGGACTTCATACTATTAACTCTGTTGGGCATTGAGATTTCACTGTATTCCCAAAAGGAGGTTAAGACTTGTCCAATCTGATTTAAAATGTCCAAATTATGTGAAATCACAGCTTTGGAGCAAAAAATAGATAATGACCTGGTAAAGATACTTTTGTGGTGATGCAATTGCAAATTCCTGATGGCATTAGTATACAGCTTTAATTGTGGGCCTTTCCCGTTGTTTCAGAATCCCTTTTCTTAAAACTAACTTGTTCATTGATCCCCTCGACTCTAAAGCAGCCTTCCTTAGCCTGTTTTCTGCTAGAATACAGGACAGCTGATGTTCATTGTTGTACATTACTAGTACAAAATAGATAAGGGAACATGAGTTATGTACAATTCCCAGATGACAGTTCTGAATCCATACCCTTGTTCTCACTGGAGAAAGCACATTTGGTGTGATACAAGAGAATGAAAATAATTTTATTTTTGGTACAGCCTTGAGTCAGCTCTGAATATGAAGCACATGTCAGTTGCGAACTATTGCCTTAGATATTGCTGATAACGTTATTGTTGATTCCAACACACTTGAGACCTGTGCTCCTCTCTTTTTTTGGATATAATCTCCTGAAGCATATAAACTAATCTTTCACAGGCATCTCTTTCATCCTCCTGCTCCCAGCATCGGGTGTATGTAATACCCCCAATCCAATGTAGCTTGAGGAATGTTGACTTAACAAAACAAACACACGGACCATCCAAACTGTAGTGAAGCATGTTATCAAGTGGATCAACAGTTTTGTAGAGTATCATTCTCCCCTCGTCTCTCTCCCTCCATCACAGTCACCAACATTTCGGACTGTCCCTCTCTCATTCTTTCTTCTCTTCATCCTTTCTATGTTAACGGGACTCTTTTGGATGTATAAAAGTGATTCTATAAACTTAGAATGTCCTACTTCATTTTTCTCTCCTGATACAAATTTTAGCTTTGTACTGAGCATGCTATTCTCTCCCATGGAGTCTCTCATGTAATGAACCACAGTGTGCATTTCCGAGGAACGTAACCATTGTGAGGATTGGTCAGACACCATTACCCTTGTGTATTCACGAGCCTTGCCCTTCAGTCTGACTAAGAAGCTCATTGGGCATAGTAACAAATGGACCAATGTTCTTGACAAACGCACACTACATTTGTCAAAGTGTTGTCCATTTGGAATGTTGGATCTTCCATTTTAGAAAGGATTTGGAGAAATAAGAACATAGAAATTTTAAGAGAGAGATATCAAACATAACCATAGGTACAACATAGGTTGTAAGGGATATTGGTACTGAGATAGAGAGATGAAATGCAATTATGCATGCATATATCTGTACATACATTGTAATTTACAGCAGTTTGGGGTTTGCAGCAAAATTGAGAAAAAGGTACAGTTTCCATATATCTCCTTTACCCCTCGATATCCTGCACCAGAGTGCTACATGTGTTAAAATTGGTGAGATGAACCTAAAATAGCACATCATTATTACCTCAAGTTCATAATTTATATTATAGTTTACTCTTACTGTTAATAATTCTATAGATTTGGGGCAGCTCCTGTGGCTCAATGGGTAGGGTGCCAGCCCCATATACCAAGGGTGGTGGGTTCAAACCCTGCCCTGTTAAACCTCAACAAAAAAATAGCCAGACATTGTGGCGGGTGCCTATAGTCCCAGCTACTTGGGAGGCTGAGACGAGAGAATTGCCTACGCCCAGGAGTTGGAGGTTGCTGTGAGCATGTGATGCCATGGCACTCTGCCGAGGGTGACAAAGTGAGACTCTGTCTCTACCAAAAAAAAAAAAAAATTCTATGGATTTGGACAGATACAGTAAAACCTCTGTAAGTTGACCACCCAAGGAACTATAACAAACTAGTCAACATATAGAGATGATCAACATAAGGAATTTCCATTGAGTATATGTGGTGCATGTCTTGTCTATGAGAATTAGGTCAACTTTAAGTTAGGTTGTTAAGGTATAAAGTTAAGTTAACTTTAGGTCTTTTAGTAAGACCTAAAAGAAATATTGAGCTAATGGAGGACAGCAGAGGTGGTCAATGCAGGGTCAGGTATGGAGGTTCTACCATCTATGGTGATATGTATCCAGCACTGTAGTATCATATAGGATGGTTTCACTTTCACCCTAAAATGCCCTGTGATCCTCCTCATTTGCTCCCTGCTTCATCTCCCACCTCCAAACTCCTGGCATCCACTGATCTTTTTCCTATCTCCACAGTCCACCCTTTTCCAGAATGTTATATAGTTGGAATCACGCAGTGTGTAGCCTTTCTAAATTGGCTTCTTCACTCAGTAGCATACATTTCAGGTACTGCTGGGATTTATTAGAGTATAAAAAGAGAGCAATTAATATATTCCTATTTTACAGAGATGAAAGAAGTTGTATAATATGATCAGCTCTAATAAAAAGAATGAATTAATTGTGAACTACAGCATGAGATACACTTTATTGTTGATTCCAACACCCTGAAAACTTGTGATCCTTCTATAATAATTAGATAACCTTCATGGGTAAAAACAAAGAATAAATTCATTAAAATCAAAATTATGAAAAAAAAACCTTTTGAATTGTGGCCACAGTGAAAGTACATATGCAACATGGGGTGTTCAGATCAAAAGAAAATGCAGTATATTTTCTAGGAGTATTTGTCTTTTTTGATTAGCTGAAGGAAGTCATTTATATTGAGAAAGCATGGATATACTGTGTTGTAGAATACAGAATTTCTATTAGGGTAAAGTAAGGGACTTAAAAGAAATATTGAGCTAATGGAGGACAGCTTCTGGCTAAGAGCCTACCTAGACTCCCCTAAGGAGGCCAAATTCCTATTCCTCCTACATTAGAAATGCTTCAGAGGAAAATTCAAGAAAAAATTCAGACGGGATTTAATTTAAAACTAGATATATTTTTGATGTTTGGATAGTATTGTAAATCAGGTTCTCTGGGGAGCCAACTCTGTAGCAGACTGTAATGTAGAAGATTATTGGAAATTCTCTCGGGAACATCCCTAAAAGGAGGAAAGGAAACAGAATTGAGGGTGAGCTGTGGTGCAGGTGCAGCGGTGAACCCAGCTGATGCTGTGGGGACCTCTGGAGCTGCACTGGCCCTTCGTAGACATCTCACATGGAGATGCAAGGCCTAGGCCATCTTATCCCCAGTTCATCAGTCAGTAAATGGAGCTGTTTCTAGGAAGGGAGGTGATGGTGGAGGGTAATTTCTAGAACTGTACTCAACTGTGAGATGTTATTTGGCAACTTCCCAGCAGCTAGAGGTATGGACACCTTGACCTAGATGGAAGAATCTGGACAGTGCAAGATAGCATTAGGTGTGTCTGGATGTTTCCTGGTTCTCAGTAGCAAGAAATGAGTACTGGTACCAAGTCCAGCCGATGAGGGAATGATCGCAGACACAGGGCAATCCACACAAATAGTTTATTACAGGAAAAAGAAAGAAACTATACAAGGTAAGAGTGAAAAAGAAAGCTATACTAAGTGTTACAAAGTGAAAGTGCATTCCAGAGACAGCGGAACAAGGAGAGTGGGGAAAGGCCTGTAGGTCTGAGCACAAGCTGCCTTTTATATGCTCACTAATTTCTCCCACCTTTCTCCTGGCAGGATTGGTTGCTATTTTCCACCTTTGTAGTGATTGACAGGTTGGAGTTATAAAACAGGTTACAGAACATGTTACCTCATGAGTTGGGTATATAATAATTTTCCTTTTTAGGCCTGGATTTTCCCCAGAATCCTTCACAAAAGCTTCATCATGCTATGCTAATTACATGGTAATGAGCTCTGGGTCAATTAAAGGTCATTAGGAACTTCTTACTATGTATGTTCCCACCAGGGAACAGGTCCCATCTGCAGTTTGGTTCCTTAGCCACTTCCTTTGTACCCTCTGCCAGACCTAGCAATACATCCATTATAAATAGTATGAGCACATTGGCATCCTTAATAGGAGGGCCTAGATCAAGTAAGTTCTGACTATCTTTCAATAAAACCGATTCTGGAATCTAATGCAATGCTACCTGCAAATAAAGGAGAGAGCTTAATTTTTACTTATTGACTGTAAGGAAAAATTATAAATAAATACATACACACACATGCACACATGCACATGTACACAAGCACATAACCCCATTGTAAATAGGAGCTGGGGAGCATAAAGCATTCTGTGTTTGCCTTTGAATAGAGAAAATTGCTTCCCTTGTATTTTTTAACAGAAAAGGTTAATACCTTAGCTCAACTGAGTAATAGATACATTGCTAAAGTCAGTTCTAGATTTTCATTACATGCAAAGAATTTATTAAATCTTTTCAACTTTTGGTGAGTTCATAAAGATGAAAATTTATTGCATAAAATGTTTCAGAAAAAAATAAAATAAAGGATACCTGTCCTTCCTTAAATGTGAGATTAATGAAAAGATAGAAGAGAAACTATTTGACCATGGTTAATTATCAAAATAGCAATATTTATATATATGTATAAAATTGAAATTCAATTTATTTTCTAAGTTTGAATTTAGGATGTCTGCATCGTAGCATTATAATTAATGTCTGGTACTGTGATTTCAGGCAGTCAGGTATCACAGAGTCACACATACACACCTCTTCTACTTGAAGATATGCATTTCCATGTAAACAAACTCACTAAGAGTGACCATGTAGACTCAAGTACATGAGTCTGATCACAGGTTCGGAGTCTAAGTGCCTTCTAGATAGACCTATGCTATTGGTTGAATGAGGAGGAAGAGGAATATTCCAGCTTCATTGTTTTTATTCCTTAATTTCTCTCAGCAATATTTTCTCATTTTCAAGATTCAAGATATGTCTGGCATATATTTTATCAACTCTGTCTTTAGGAAGTTCATGATTTTTGAATTTTAATCATGGGTACATAACAATTGTATATTTGTATATACAAACAATTGTATATTTGTAATTTGTATTATACATCTGATATTTTCATACAGGCATACAATGTGAGTTAATCAAGTAAGGGTAATTGGAGTGTTTATCCCCTCAGGCATTTATCATTTCCTTGTGTTAGAAACATTAATTCCACTCTTCTAGTTATTTTGAAGTACACCCCAACTTGTTCATAGTCACTTTTTTGTACTATCAAATATTGTGCATTCTATCTAGCTGTATTTTTACACCCAGTAGAATGAATTTGCTGTGCCATCTTTATGTACAAATTGTTGTCATCTAACCCCAAAGTATGTTTGAAATGGAAAGAAAATGAAATAAACTATTCTGAACTGGCTCCCCTTTTATCTGGATCTATTTTTCCCCTTCACATATTGATGAATCCCTTGATAACTAGCACAGAGATAACCCAGATATAAAAAACATTCTACTACTTTGTTCCAGGGAATTAGTGCAATCTTACTTACTCATATGTATTCTTTGACCTCTAGAAACATCAGTTAGTGACCTCTACTTGACATTGCATTAATGTGGACTCAAACTGAAACTACAGAAAAGTTTCGTGTAGTGTAAGTTTATTATAAACTAACATTGGGCCTTTAGTTACTTAAAATTGGTGGATGTCAGTATTCTCATCTGTAAAATGAGTTGGATAGGTGTGAATCAGATTATCTTCAAGATGCCTTCTAATATAATATCTTAGATTTAACTGTGATTCCATCCCTACTTTCAATTTGCTAGCACATGGCCTTGGAGCAGTAATAAAGATTGAAGGGCAAAGCACAGTCTGACAAGACCATGGTCTTGACTTCTGTGACCCAGTCCTGGACACGGTCTCAGGAACCAGACTCCATAGATGGAGGCTAAAAGAAATAGGAAACCCTATGCTGATATCCTAATGATTCCCTTATATTGTAAAACTATGAGCGAGCGCACCTCATTTACTCTATAAAAGTGTCTTACCTCTCAAGGAGCATTTGACTTACTGTTCTAACTGAAGGCTGATGAATCAAAATTTCTTCTTTAATTTGAAAACGTCAGTTTTCCCCTCGGTCATCCGCTTTTAAAGAATGTTATTCCTAAGATGAAGGCATATTCTCCGATCATATTTCCATGCTTTGTGGGGTTCATATTATTCCTAATTAGAAATTAGTTTACTTGAGTTAACAAGATTTGTTTTCCTATCCAAGAACAAATGTATCCTGTCATGTTTCAACACAGGATGGAGTGATGACTCCTCTAATGCCAAATGCCTTGACTTGCTCTTTTTTTTTTTTTAGGTCCTGTCACGACACAGCCAGTGCTCTGTGAAGCTGATCAATTTTCTTGTATCTACACTCTCCAGTGCGTCCCTCTCTCAGGGAAGTGTAATGGACAGGAAGATTGCAGAGACGGGTCTGACGAAATGGATTGTTCTCCCAGCCTCTCTCCTCAGCTCTGTGGGGAAATGGAGTTCCGGTGCTCTACAGACGAGTGTATCCCATCCCTCCTGCTATGTGACGGGGTGTCTGACTGTCACTTTAATGAAGACGAATCTAGCTGCTGTAAGTTATTTTCACTAACTTAGCGCGCCAGGGAAGAAAGGCTGTTTTGAAGTGGTAGAGAGAGCTTGATAGATAAAACAACGTTCTTTAGAGTCTCACTGTGACCGTGTCATCAATAACAGTTTTTTGTGTGTGTTGTGTTGCTGCACAAAGCATACAGCAGCCCTTCCTTCCTAAAATGCTCTGTTTGTGGTCACACCAATATCTGTTAAACCTATCTCTTTTCCTACGCCATTTACATCAGAATCATTCCCATGGGGGGTGCCCTTATGCATTTGTTATCTTTTTAACACATATGTGTGGAAATGGTTTAAAGTAGTATGATTATAATTTCTTTCCACCATAAAAGTTCATGAAGTGGCTCAAGTAAAAGGTGAGAAACAAATATGTATGTTAATGATTATATGTACAGTGAAGCCTCCATAGTTGATCGCTTCCCTACATGGACCACCTCCTTAAATTGACCTAATTCTCAGAGACTAGACACAAACCACATGAATGTAACAGTACAGTGGTGCTGGTTCCTTATGTTGACCACCTGTTATCATCACTTGAGTGGTCACCTTACACAGATACCACTGTATATAATTAAGGGTCGGGTCTGGACAATTATCTAAATAGATGCCACGTCATTAATGGTTCTTGGAATGGAAAAGACTAAGGACATGGATTTGAATCTCATACTTGCTCCTTCCTACCAATCCAATCCTGGAGTCATTGAGTGCAATCCATTTTAGTTCATCACCCGTAATGAAGACAATACCTAACATACAGGGCTACGAGGATTTGAGCAGATGCATGTATTAACCCCAAGCTCTTCGTTCTGTATCTTCTATTTTTATTATAAACAATGTTAGATAGAGAAGGAAGAATATCATTAATAGTTAAGAAGTAATTACATACATCTTAAGGCAAGTACATAATTGGGGTAGAGTCCAAGCACTCCATTGTATTTAATTACATATTTACTTGCTTATATTTATGTTTTATTACCCTATATTTTAATATTCTATATTTTATATCCTATTCTATTATTGATTGGCATCTATAAACCATCACAAACCATATGTTAATGATCACACTTGTTTGGAATAGTAAAAAGCAGTTTGGAATATAACTATTAAAGGAGAAGATGGAAAGAAATATAGGACTATTTCAGGGTTCTATTTAGTATGATCATCCAGAATTATGATAACTATTGGAAAAGGAATAAAGATGAATGAAAGAAAAGAGACAGCCTTTGAATATTTAAAGGCATTGGTCTTCAATCAGCAAAGATCTTTTACTGGTTTAGGCTTACAGGTTGGTTTTTTTATCTTCCTGATATTTCCTACACATAAATTCTCTCTGTGATAAAGCCAACTTGTCAGGTCTTATAACATTTTCTTAGAGGCAAGGTAAGCAAATGGAGGTGAATGGAAAAGAGAAAGCCTGCCAAATTACTTATCTCCGTTCCCATCAGGGCTCTGATGTAATTTGGTTGATAAAAATCATATTAACTTCAATACAGTCATATGATATTGGCTCCAAATAAGAATGCTATTTAAAGAGAAGCTTAGGAAAGTACTGTGCCCTTGTCATTTTAGGCATTCACTGGAAAATTGGAGTTTGACTAGTCATATGAAGTCCTGCTGCTAAAGAGAAATAAGTCCAGGATAGGAATTAATGTAGGGACAAAATGCTAGAACAAAATTACAGTACAGAATCATTCAGTGATCACAATCCACCAACTATCTGAAGGCGTGATAGTTTGGGGGCCCCCTTATTGATTTAGAATGGAATTTATAGATTCACATTCATCGATTCATTCCAAAAGCTACATTAAAGCCACAACCTCTGTTAGACACTGATGATACAGGTGGATCTGATGTCATCCCAGGCCCACTTGTAGATGTAGGTACATTATTGAAGGAGAGTAGTAAGAGAAAACTGGGAATACTATATAGTCATTTCTATGACAGAGATAAACACACAGCGTGTAGGGCACACAGGATTCTTCCTAACTCTGGTGTTGGGAACCTGAATGTTTAACAAGAAAAATGTTTGTACAGTCAGCCTTGGAAAGGCGAGTAGTCATTAGCGAAGAAAAGCAAAGAGGCTTGACTCAAGTGAAGATTGTTCCGGGAACAGAGAGCAAGGTGTTTGAGTGAAACTTACTTGGTATTACCAGAGCAGAGTCACATGAGAAATATGGAAAGGATTCTGGAGAGATAAGCAGAGAGCAGATTGTGCAGAGTCCTCCCCCACCAGGCCAGTGCTGCATGACTGTGCCTCACTTGTCTGCGGGATGGACTGGAGTGAGGAAGGGGATTGGTGAGGAGATACTGCAATTCACATGCAAAGCAATTGATTAGACAATGAGGTAAAGATTACAAATAGGTTTAGGGACAGTCAGGAAATACAAAAGAGAGGAGTCGAGAAGGTCTTCCAAGATTCTCATTTGGCATCAGGACAGGTCAAGTGCCATTTCTTGAACAATAGCAGAAGAAGAGCATCTTACTGGGAAAGGCTATGGCTTCATATTCAGGTGTGTTATATTTGTAGTACCTGTGACACCTCCACATGGGTGTCTTCAAAATGTATATCTTGCACTCAGGAGGGCGATAAAGCAAGATGTATGAGGATACACAGCACTCAGCATATTACAACTGAAGCTGTAGGTACAGAAGAGAGACAGAGAGACAGCATCTAAAGGAACAGTTTGGAAAAGGCACATGTGAAAGATACTGATAAGACACAGTCATAGCCGTTGAAGGGCAGCAGGAGGGTGGTTCACTTAAAGCAAAGGTAGAAAGCCGTGAGTATCAGAAGGTATTCGCAGGGGGGAATGTTTCTGAGAGGTAGGATAAGAGTGAGGCTAAAAATTACAACTATGGAAAAGCAAAAAATCAGTTTTCGGTTATCTTGGAGTTGCCTGTAAAGTAGGAGGGCAGAATTCTGAAGTCAACCTTTTGGAAAAGCAAATGGGAAATGTCAAAGAGAAAAACCAATCGTAGATACCTTCCAGAAGGTGTAATTGGAGTGTGATGTAGGATAAAAGGAGAGCTTTGCTTGCTCATGTTTAAATGTTATAAGAATAAGAATTCTGACATGTTTACAATTTTAGCCAGGGAAATCAATAGCAATTGATATTTAGAGTCCTTTTTACCTTGTATTAGAGCAAAAAACAATGTTTTAGTGATCAGAATGTTCAGATGACAAACCTGTACCTTCAATATTTTAGAATAATTCATACTTAATATCATCTTTCCATTGGAAACATGTTAATTTTTTACAGACTGAAATGATATTCTTTTTATCTAAAATACCCTCTTCCCTAAAAAAATGAAATGAAAATATCAAACATGATTAATCATTAGAACACTAGCATTATCCCAGAAATGCTCCTTTCACTTATATTTTCTCAGAAAGTAATCTATTCACCAGGAAGGTTTAAAGATTTCATCAATGTCATATCTGTCAATTTCCTGGCAAACAATAAATAAATAAAGGTATGTTGATATTGCCTAAGTTGAGAATATATTAATAAGATGATTGTTTGTTAGGGAAATACTGTGCATAGCAGAGCCATAAGGGATGATAAGAGTGGAAGCTTTTGTCACCTATAGACCAAAGGGTGTGAGAGCAGGGATCAGGCCCCTTCACCTGAATTCAAGAAGACCATTTGATAATAGGTGTGGCATTTGATTAAGGGAAAGAGCTAGTCCATACTCATCTCATAGACTTTCTTCTCTCTATTAACCTGCTTTCTTCTCTTTATTAATCTGCTTTTGGCATTACCCATTGGCTAAACCCAACTGTAATCTAGAAGTCAAAGAGGCTTGTTGATGTAGCTTTAGAGGTCACCTCCCAAGGCCCAGAGCAGGAAGAGAAGGTGGTGATTAGATCAAGAGAAGCTCATAGAAACAATCCATCAGTGACAGATACAACTGTAAAAAACAAACAGGGCAGTGAGCAGCGTACCTACTTTCCAGGAGTACTCAGTACACCCTATGAAATTGCCTTCTGACGGTTTCTCTAAGATTTGTAGATCAATCCTTATTGTCAATATTGTTGTTATTGGCCTTTACCTATTTTGACTATGATCTTAGCATCCTGTAATCCTTTTCAAGGACAGTGTAAAGATTATCCCTCTGCCTTTGCCAACTCCCTTTCTTACCCGGTGTACTTCACTTTATTCAACATTGAAGTCTTGGTAATTATGTCTGTGCCACACAGGCATTGAAGGATTAAGAGAAATTAATGTAGTAGAGTATGTAATGCACACATAATAAGTTATTATCCTTTTCCCATTAAATTATTTTTTGTTTAATCGAAAATTATTTAAACTGCTAAGATATTGTCATAAGTAAGGGTGGCACTTGGACTTCAATCAAAAATGGAATTACTATCCACTCTGCTCTGTGTTAGTCATGTGTGTACCCTGAATGAGTTGTAGCCTTCATACTCACAGCCCAACACCATAGTTCCTTTGCTGTTAAAAATATTGAACAGCTGCAGAGAGTAGTTTTTCTTTAAATAGAAAATGCATACACATTCCTAGTCCTCCATACTTTACTTTTGTATATATTTCTCACATAGCAACTATAATCTGTAAAGAGAATTTTGCCTTCAAGGAGTAAGTCCAATGAAACATTCATGATTATTTTTTAAAGTATGATGTAGCAAAATGAATGAACTAAAAAGCATAAAATACCCTATGCTACTTAGCCTATTTTGGTTTAAAAAGGAGTAGATGTTTTATAGATATTAAAACATAAGTCTGGGGACAGGTGTGATAGCTCATGTCTGTAACCCTAGCTCTCTGGGAGGCTGAAGTAGGAGGATACCTTGAGCTCAAAAGTTCGAGAATAGCCTGAGCAAAAGTGAGACCCCATCTGTATTAAAAATAGAAAAACTTGATGGGCTAAGTGGCACATGCCTCTAGTCCCAGCTGCTCAGGAGGCTAAGGCAAGAGGATCTCTTGAGCCCAAGAGTTTGAGGTAGCTATGACCTCTGACACCATGGCACTCTACCCAGGGTGACAGAGACTCTGTCTCAACAAACAAACAAAACCCACATGAGTCTGAAAGAGAATATAGCAAAAAATAGATATTGTCCATGAAAATGTTACCTATAAATTTTATATAGAGACACTTTGGACTAATTTTAGAAATTCTCTTTGTTGTATATGTATAAATAAAGGAGGGAAAATATTCCTGAATTCAGTATAATTTACTTTGTTTTATGGATGCCAACAAATAAATATTCATAGTATTCATAAATTATTCCCTACCTACTTCTAAAGGAAATTGATAAATATCCATTAACTATGTTATATTATTTTAGACACCACACAAAACATTGTTTTCTTCTCAAATTTCATAAAGCAAAAGTTCAGTGTTTACTTATCTAATTGATTAACTTTCTAATAAAATGGAGAAAGTAAAACTTTTTATATTGAAACCATTTATTTTCTTAGCTGTATATGTGATTCAGCACTATTTGTGCCAATGTTGTAGACTTATACCACCTGCAGTTTAGAGTTCTTCATTATACAGACAACTTGAAAATCATCTGTCACATTGAAAACTGGGTTAAGAAATACAGATGAATTAGTATTTCCATTAGTAGAAATGTTCAAAATACAAACTTTACAAGTAGATGACCAGTATCTGCTACCTTTGTATAAGTATCTTAACACTGTATTGTTTAGAAACTTACAACTTACATAGGATCCCTCAGCCTTTTGCAATGAAAAACCACCTGTGACTCAGTGAGCAGGGCTTTGGCCTCATATACCGAGGGTGGTGGGTTCAAACCTGGCCCTGGCCACACTGCAACAACAACAAAAAAAATGGCTGGGCATTGTGGCAGGAACCTGTGGTCCCGGCTACTTGTGAGGCTGAGGCAGGAGAATTGCCTAAGCCCAAGAGCTGGAGGTTGCTGTGAGCTGTGATACCACTGCACTCCACTGAGGATGACAGAGTGAGACTCTGTCTCTAAAAAAAAAAAAAGTTTCCACACAAAAAGATGTGTGTATATACATATATGTACACACAGATATACACATGGCTATATAGATATATGTATATACAGGCATATTTCAATTTATTGCAAATTGCTTTAGGTACTTCACATAGATTGTGCTTTTTACAAGTTGAAATGGCAACCATGTGTCAGGCAAGACTGTCAGTATTACTTTTTCCAAAAACATGTGGTCACTTCATGTCTCTGTCCCATTTGGTAATTCTCAAAATAGTTCAAACCTTTTATTATTATGTGTTTATGGTGCTCTGTGATTGGCGATCTTCGATGTTATTGTTGTAATTGTTTGGAGGCACATGAAATGCACCCAGGCATGGCAGTGAATTTGACCGACATCCTGTGGGTTCTGACTGCTCCACCAACTGACTATCCCCTGTCTCTCTCATTCTCCTCAGGCCTGTCTATTCTCTCAGGTACAACACTATGAAAATTAAGCCAGTAATCATTCTACGATAGCCTGTAAGTGTTGCACTGAAAGGAAGAACCCCAGATCGCCAACTCTAAATCCTACACTGGAAATAGTTCAGCTTAGAGAGAAAGGCATGCAAAAAGCTGGGCTAGGCTGCAAGCTAGGTCCCTTGCACCAAAAAGTTAGTCAAGTTCTGAATGCAAAGGGAAAGTTCTTCAGGGAAATCAAAAGTGCTGTTCTCCTGGACATAGGAATGATAAGAAAATGAAACAGCCTAATGTTGACATGGAGAAAGTTTTAGTGGTGTGGATGGAAGGTCAAAACAGCCATAAAATATTCTCTTGAGCCAAAGCCTAATCCAGAGCAAGGCCCTGGATTCTCTTCAGTTTTGTGAAGGCTGAGAGAGGCGATGAAGCTGGAAGCTGAAGAAGAAAAGTCAGAAGCTAGCAGTTTAAGGAAGGAAGCCAGCTCTGTAACTTCACATTGAAGCTGTAAGTGCTTACATAAAGGCTGCAGCAAGTTATTGGGAAGATCTAGCTAAGATTATTGATAAAGATGCCTAAACAATGTAGACAAGACAGCCTTATCTTGGACAAAGATGCCATTTGGATTTTCATAGCTAGAAAGGAAAAGTCAATGGTGACTTCAGATTTCAAAGAACGGGCTGACTTTTGTTAAGGGATAATATAGCTGGTGTTTACATATGGCGTCTCCAAAGTTACCTTCACTGTCACCATACACAGAAAAATTGTGAAATTACAGCCCACTGCACCTTTATTTATGAAATAATTAATTACAAAATTTTACAAAGAGGCGGCCGACCCACAGAGAATATTTTGTAAACAGTTTGGTATAAAGGTACCTAGAGCTTCAAGTTCTCATTTCCCACACATATGGCAACATCAGGGGTGACTTTTGGGACACCCTGTATTATAAGGTAAAAGCAATGCTCATTTACCTAAAAGCCATTTTGAAAATCCTAAGACCCTTAGGAATTATGCTAAATGTATTCTGCTTGTGCTCTATAAATGTAATGAAACCTGGATGACAGCACATTTGCCTACAGCAGAGTTTATTAAATATTTTAAACCTACCCTTGAGATCTACTGCTCTACTTTGTTTTCAGTAGATCTCAAGACTCCTTTCAAAATATCAATGTTCTTCAGCAATGTACCTGGCCACCCAAGAGCTCTGGAGAAAATACAGAGGGAGATCAATGTTGTTTTGTTGCCTGACACAACATCCATTCTGTGGATCAAGGAGTAATTTCAACTATCAAATTTTATTATGTAAGAAATATATTTTGTAAGCCTATAGCTGCCATAAACAGTGATTTCTGTGTTAGAACCGGGCAAAGTAAATTGACAACATTCTGGAAAGTATCTACCACTCCAGATGTCATTATGATCATTCATGAGTGATGGGACGAAGTCAAAATGCAATCAGTATTAAGAAAGGTTTGGAAGAAGTTGATTCCACCCCTCATGGTTGACTTTGAGGGGTTCAGGACTTCAGAGGAGGAAGACACTGCAGATGTGGTGGAAAGTAGAATTAGCAGAAGAAGTAGAATTTAAGAACTAGAGCCTGAAATGTGACTGAATGTTGCAACCTCATGATCAAACTTGAGCTTCTTAAGGATGAGCAAAGAAAGTGGTTTCTTGATACGGAATCTGCTCCTGCTGTGAACATTGCTGAAATGACAACAGAGGAGTTAGAATAAACTCAGTTAATAAAGCAGTAGCAGCGTTTAAGAGGATTCACTTCAATTTGGAAAGAAGTTCTACTGTGAGTATAATGCTATGAAACAGCATTGCCTGCTACGGAGAAGTCTTTTATGAAAGAAGAGTCATCGATGTGGCAGACTTCATTTTTATCCAATTTTCATAAATTGCCACAGTCACATGATTCTTGAGTAACCACCACCCTCAGCAGTGAGAGCCATCAGCGTCAAGAAAAGACGCTTCACCAGCAAAGATTGTGACTTTCTAAAGACTCAGATAATCAGTCGTATATTTAGCAATGAAGTATTTTTTAATTAAGGTATATGCATTGTTTTGTGAGATATTATACCATTGCACAGTTAATAAACTACGGTACGTATAAGCATAACTGTTATATTAACTGGGAAACAAAATCTGATGTGATCTGAGTTAATGCAATGTTCACTTTTTTGGAACTGTACCTACCATATCACCAAGGTGTGCCTGTATATACATATTTATTTTTAACAAATATCTATTTTTCTTACAAGAGTTGAACGATTATTCTATTTCTTCGTTTAGTTGGTTTGCAACATAATTTAACTTGTCTACGTAAGCCTGAAATGATTTAACCCTTTGTAAAAGCTGAAGATCAGCCTTCTCCTGGAAACTGAGTCATTTCTGTTATCTAATTCCAGTCTTATTTTTTTCCTAGATTTTATCTGCCTCACCTCCCTACCTAAACTTCCTAGTTAAAGACAACCTGCTGTACTCACTGTTCCAATATGTGACTTACTGATCTTCCATCTATCAGCTTTTTTTCCCCACTCTGCTAACTGGCTTTTCTCTAAAAATAATGCAAGTTTAAATATATTTCAAGACTCTAGTCCTGCTTCCAGCCTTTGTAGATCTCCCTGTGCTCACAAATTCTTCTTTTTGTAATACTTATCTATAGCAGGGCTTTGCCAGCGACCTGAAGCAATTTCTTTCACTGTTACTTTGAACCATTAATCACTCCTTTATTGTTTCCTTATGGTCACTGTTGTATAGATTCTGGTCACTCATCGTTAAAATTTCTCTCCTGAACCCTCCACTCTGAGTTCTTAGTGCAGAGTCTTCTATGCTATGGAAGCTCAACAAAGTTCATTACTGTGAATTGATAGTCTAATGCCTTAAGAAAAAATTCTCAAATAAGAGTATTGCTTAAATTTTTCAAGCTAGCATTTTTGGTTGATGAAGATACAGATTGTTAAAAACACCACTGTTTATGTCCAACTTTAATATATATTTTGAGGGGCAGTTCTCAAAGCTGAATGTGTCAATAGCCTATGATACCTCAAATAAACAGTTCCTTCCAACCCACAGTTAGGCTTGAAGGGAGGAATAATTTAGGGTAGAACTGACAATATCTGTACAAGACCTACACTTGGGGATATATATTCCTGAGTTTTCGAAATTGTCAATTTACTCTGCAAAGTCGTGACTTAATTGTCTTTATTCTTTTGCAAGGAATTTTTCAGACCAATGCTTTTTAACATTTTTTTCTGTTTGAGAGAGACTCTCACTCTGTGCCCTGGGTAGAGTGCTATAGTGTCATAGCTCATAGCAATCTCAAACTCTTGGGCTCAAGAGATTCTCAGCCTCTTAAGTAGCTGAGACTACAGACACCCACCTGGCCATTTTTAGTAGAGACAGGGTCTGGCTCTTGGTCAAGCTGATGTCTAACTCCTGAGCTCAGCCAATCCACCTGCCTTGGCCTCTTAGACTGTGGTTACAGGCCTGAGCCATGGCTCCCAGAGTCTTTTTAACTTTTAGTAGCAGTTTTTGGAGTAAACTTTTAAAATAAGAAATGGTATACCATACCCTTAAATACATCAGATGCAAACAGAGCTGTTCTTTCTGAACCTGGGTTAAATGGCAGACAGCTCTGATCGTCCACTGATGCCTTCAACATATCTCTGCTAAACTCTGGGACTCAGAGGAGCAGGATTAGAAGAGAAGTACAGCTCAGGATCATTATTATTGAGTGCTTTTGAAATCTATCCAGACTTTCTACAAATTAGTGCAGTGACTTCATGCTTTGACACGTTCCCTCTGCTCCACAAATATAACAATACTAGATAAATGAGCTATCCCATAAAAAATGTTCAAAGACAAAATAAACGTCAACCAACATCATAGATGAAAACCAGTGTCTTCAGAAAACCAGAAAACACATATCAGACCAGAATACAAGAATACAGTCCCAGGACTAAGAACCAAACTTCCCATGGACAAAACATTTATAATTGAATTCGTCAAGATTCTTATTCAAGGAAGGTGGTAGAGTCCTTTGCTGGACTACGAGATAGCCACTGAATAGTTGCCAGTACTTTTGACAGGTACCAATAAACACATTTTTCTGAAACAACCACAGTCTCATGAGCAATAGACCCCCATCCTATTAATCTACTTGTCTCTTGAAGTCAGATCAAGCTCTACATGTGGCCCCCAACAAGAGACTGTAGAATTACTAAAATCCCTCCCGGATGTAGGGTCGAAGTGTCAGTGACCTACATCACCATGCAGGTCTAGCAGGCACCCAGTGATCTCTCGTGGTTTATGCCCCTCATGGAAGCTGATGAACTTCAACAAGTTGCAGTCTGTTTGATCACTTGTAATAGGGGAAACATTAATGGAGCAGTGGAGATGCAGAAGCATCTGCCTTGAAGTCAAAGTTGACTCTTCTTCTGAAATAAATCCAGGCTCTGAGTACATACAATGTATTTAATTGCATATTACATAAAGCCTGTGCTGCTCACAACGGGCTGCCATAACCACATGCCACAAATCAGGTGGTTTAAACAACAGACATGTGTTGTCTCACTGTTATGGAGTCTAGAAGTCCAAGATCCAGGCCTCTTTCTGGGTTACAGATGGCCATCTTCTCACTGTGTCCTCCCTCACACAGACTCTCTATGCAAGTGCCGTGCTGATGTCACTCCCTTCTAGGCCTTTAGTCATACTGGATTAAGGCCTTAGCTTGATGACCTCTCTTAACCCTCATTCCCTTTGTAAAAGCTCTAAAAGCAGTCTTATTGTGGGTGAGGGCTTCAATGCATGAACATGGTGGGGAACACAACTCAGTGCAAAAGAGTGCACTTTCAGGAAATGATTCCACCTACAACTTTTGGCAGGACATTTTAAGTCGATAAATCTTCTAAAATATAGAACTGGAGAAAAATAAAGGTTAACACAATAAACTGTCTTCTTATTTCATTATTAGAAATGTATTGGAGAAAAAAGAAGACATGCTTTCAACTATGATGTTCATTCTGTTTTTTAGCCAATAAGAGCTGTTCTAATGGAGCACTGCTGTGTCCTTCCTCTGAGAGCTGTGTCCCAGCTCCCCAGCGCTGCGATGGTTCCGTTGACTGCGTGGACCTCCAGCTCGATGAGTCCAGCTGCTCAGGTACTCCACTTCCATTCAAGTGTTATTTGTGAGGCCGGGTGCAGTGGCTTACACCTGTAATCCTAGCACTCTGGGGGGCCTGGCAGGTGGATTGCCTGAGTTCAGGAGCTCAAGACCAGCATGAGCAAGAGTGAGACCCTGTCTCTAAAAATAGCTGAGTGTTGTGGTGGGGACCTATGGTCCCAGCTACTTGAGCAGCTAAGGCAAGAGAATCGCTTAAACAGAAGAGACTGAGGTTACTGTGGGCTGTGATGCCAGGCACTCTACAGAGGGTGACAAAGTAAGACTCTGTCTCAAAAAACAAACAAACAAAAAAACTCTTTGCAGTATGAATCAGTAACTTAACCCATGTATAATAAAAAATTTAAAAAATTGAGATTCTCAGTGATGCCAAGCGTGTAATAATTAAATTTCTATGTCACCTTGGAGGCAGGAAGAATGTTGGCTTTAATTGCTACATTCATAAAAAAAGTTTATAAACCTGTAATATAATGAGTTCATGTTTGTTCAATAAATAGAGAAAAATAAAACATGTTATTTTAATGTAACATAATATAATTTAACATTATTAGCATTTAGTAATCTCTTCTCTGAAAATTGCTTGGCTTCTATAATAAGGAAACCCTATATAATCTAATGTAATTAATTTTTAAAACATGTAGTCTTTTTTTCCCCATGGCTTTATAAGAGCTTCTTATTTGCATGAGCTAGTCATGGATTTAAAAGTAAATTTATTAAGCTCTGGATTGACTTTTAAACATTTTTCTTTCTTCTGACCCTGAAGCATGAATATAGTATGAAAGCCGATAATGTAAATCTATGATTATACTTTTATCAAAACTGCTTTAAACTTCTCTAATTCATCGCAGTCCATTGTTAACATCTTTTCTAAGTAATTGAATTTTTATTTCATACAGGCCACATATGAAATAAGGATAGTTGGGACCATATAATTCTGTCACAACTAAAAGATAATATAAATTAATGATAAAAGATATATTCAATCAGATTTTCTAAGTAAATTGGAAATATTTTGAATCTAAATAGGTGAGAATATATATACTCTTTGTGTATATATATTTCAAGAGAGGAGAACATTGAGATAAGTGATAAAAGCATGATGATAATAA
Source organism: Otolemur garnettii (assembly GCF_000181295.1). Taxonomy (NCBI): domain Eukaryota; kingdom Metazoa; phylum Chordata; class Mammalia; order Primates; family Galagidae; genus Otolemur; species Otolemur garnettii. Next base: position 14,123,419 of record NW_003852414.1, on the reverse strand, counting down.
TAATCAAATTGTAGTACAAAAAAGTCTTATTTTTGATATTGCTGAAAGTCATATAAAGCTGAATTTTGTAAGTACAAAAGGAAATTAAGAAGTGAGCAGATCTGGCCCCATAAACTATGCAAAGATGAGTTCTCTTTGTCATTATTTTTCCATTAGGCACTCTTATACTTCAGGTTAAGATACCCAAAGGGAAATGTTGTTACTCTCTTTATAAAGATTAAGAAAACTATTCATGAGATAGTTCCATCCTTTGAAACAATTAAGACATATTATTTATGTCTAGTATCCAAATTTATTTATATAAGGGTAAGATGGTTTGGGGGATGGCCGCATATTGGCAGAAATGTATTAGAACATGTTATGATTTATTCTCTGTGTTGACATGTTTAAGGATTAAAAATGGGGCCAGGCTTATCATATACCACGTGGTGGACAAGCGGTAGCTAACACGGTGGGGTACGTTTTCGTGGCTCTCTTAGTCACCCATTCATTACAGTTTACTTACAAAGCAGTGTAGGTCAAATTGACATAGCTAGAGTAAAAGAAATGGGCTTTCCAGAACTGAAATCCATATTGTGTTATGTTTTCTGTATGTAAATTTGCATGCATTTTGGGCTTATCAATCAAATATGATAACATCCGTCTTCTGCTTTTAAGAATCCCTGTAAGCCTCATCCATGCTAAAAATTTGTCAGTACACATTACACATCCCTATTTATTTCCAAACTTAACATTCTTTTAAGGTCATCATCTCACAGACTTTTATAAGCCCAAACCTTAGGGCATCCAGTAATTCCCACAGTGGTCACAGAGCAGATGGCAAGCACCTGGTCTCACTTACCTCGAGGTGTAAGTCATTAACAGGACACCCAGCTCACGCACCGCTTAAGGGTTGCAGGATGAGTTTATTCCAGTGAGTCCTGTCCATTCCTCGGTTATACTGTGTTAGAAGAACATATTATTGTTGAGTCTTGTTTGCTTACACAACAGGAAATTAGTGATCAGAATTTGTCTGACTGAATTTAAAGTGAAAGTGTTTTCTTTGCAGCAGTAGAAGCGAAGCTGATGCTCTAATTATGACAATCACCCATTTGAAGGAGAATTGGGGAAGGCAGTAAAAATAAAAAATTATAGGATAGGGCATGAAGATAGTAATGCCTGTAATGCCTACTGACAATGGTGATGATGATGATGTCGTTTGCTGAAGTTTCAGAAAGGCTAAAAACCAAACACGAGCACAAAAACTTCTCAGGGAGTTGTATGAAGCTATTTCAAGTTCCTTTTATCCATTTAAAAAAAATTTTTAATTGACACTTTGTACATATTCAGGGGGTAGAATCTGACGTTTTGTTACATGTCCATTGGTGGCATGGTGGTCCAATCAGGGTAGTTACCAAATCCACCACCTCATGTACTTATCATCTCTTTGTGGTAAGAACATTCAAAGGCTGCTGTCCTGGCTAGTTTGTATGTACAGTACCATACTATTAACCAGTCACCCTACTCTGCAGTAGAACACTAGGAGATATTCCTCTTGTTCATGGTAACTTAGTACCTGCTAACCAAGCTCTGTCCCATATCTCTGGTAAGAACTGTTCTGCTCTCTGCTTCTATGATACCAATTTTTTTTTATTGTTTCAGGTTCTTTGAGGGCACAAAGTATTAGGTTACACTGTTTGCATTTGTTAGGTAAAGCCCCTCTTATAGTTGTGTCCCACCCCCAACAGGTGTGCTATACACCATGACCCCCCGTCCCACCCCCGCCTTCCCTCTCTACACTTCTTGGTTCCCCTGCCCCCGACCTTGAATTGATTTCAGTTTTTCCACTTATGTGGGTATATATTAGATCTTCTACTGCCTTCATATTAGAATTGACTGCATTGAATTCTTGCTTCTCCATTCTTGTGCAGCTTTACTACTGTGTTTCCCTGAAAATAAGACCTACCCCAAAAATAAGCCCTAGCAGGATCTCTATGCATTTGTTAAATATAAGCCCTACCCCAATAATAAGACCTAGTAATGGGTGTGGCTATGTAGCATATCTGCATAGCCATGCCATGCATTTTAGTGTGGAGTGGTAAGAAAGACTGGAATACCTCTTATGTGCCACAGCTCCTTTCTCCAAGCTGTTCACACTTGCACAGGTACACAAGTGGTAACCATGGTCGCAGGCATCCTATTGCGCACGTGCAAACTGTTAGGGGAAAGGAGTTCACGCATCACTAGCGCCAACCCCACCAACAAGGTCAGCTCCCCTGTCAGGTTCCAGAAGAAGATGACTTAACTGTATTTGAATAAATGTAGATTGTTGTATTATACTGAATAAAAATAAGACATCCCCTGGAAATAAGCCCTAGTGTGTCCTCTTGAGAAAAAAATAAATATAAGACAGTGTCTTATTTTGGGGGAAACACAGTAAAAAGAATGAGTTCCAACTCTGTTTAGGTTATCACAAAACATGTACGTCTCCATCTTTTTTAATGGCTGAATAGTATTCCCTGGTATACACAGACTGCAGTTTGTAAATCCATTCCTGGGTTGGTGGGCATTTAGGTTGTTTCCACATCCTGGTAAATTGAGCTGCAATAGATAGCCTAATATAAATGTCCTTATGATAAAATGATTTTTTTTTCCTTCTGGGTAGATGCCCAATAATGGGATTGCAGGATCAAATGAGAGGTTTAATTGGAGTTCTTTGAAGATTCTCCATACTTCCTTCCAAAAAGGTTGTATTAGTTTGCAGTCCCATATGGTACCAACTTATATCTCCTATAGTCGCTGTGCTGAGATTTCAAGAGAAAGAGAACAATCTCACTCTCTGGGGAATTGGTTTGCTGCACAAAATCTTCTGTATGATTCCTAGAATCAGTGTATCTCTTCAGACTCCATTCAGATTCTCACATCCATGCATATTCATGCATGACAGTGCATAGATGCCCTGATCCAAAAGGATTCATGAGCCCACAATATCAAGAACTACATAGAAATTCAGAGCTAAACAGTAAATCATTTAATATTTTTAGAATAACAGGCTTTCGAGTTGGATTTAGTTCTAGTTCAGATGCTTCTTTGCTATTAACTCAAGCACATCATGTTAACCACCATTATGTTTTCACCTCTGAAAAAATGAGCATAATTAGAGTATATAACACATAATATTGTAAGGCTTAAGTGAAGTTAAAATTCTTAGGACAGTTCTTGACCTACACCAGGTCTTTGTTAAGTGATGATGTTGATTATGGCTGTTATGACAAGAGGAAAAGAAGGCAGTGAAGCTGGAAAGGGTGATGGTAGTGGAATTAGATTTCAGAGGCAATTCTAAAAACTTTCCCCAAATAGAGAGAGATGAATGAGACCAGTACCATTCCCTGGTACAGAAATATTACCCCAAAACTCCATTTTCTCTTCCCTATAATCCTATAAGGAAGTATATATTACTTAAAATACTTGTGCACCAGTGCCTGGTATCCACCTTTAAAAGCAGTTTTGGAACTCTTTTTCTGGAATGGCCATCAGAGCTGTTGTCATAAGTGGTCTGACAATTTAAGTTTGCAAACTCATCTTAGAAAAAGTGCCACAGACCTCACTGCTCTCTTCTGACGTGCTCCCCATGGCCATCTGGTGACCACAGGGATATTCAGCGATGAGGAATGCAGCACTTTTTCTAGGATGAGTTTGTGAACTTAATTTTCTGGCCTCATCTATTCTACATGTAAATCTTGTACTTTACGTACCTAGTCCCCAGGTGTCACAGAAAGAACACCAGGGTTCATGTGGTTCATGTGGTTGTCATTTCCAGAGAATCATAATATAACACCTCTCAGGTCCCCATGCTCTATATCCATTAAGAGGGTGAAAAATCAATGTCTAGTTGCAAATTATTAATATTTAAGCTTAAAATTACTTTCGTTTTTATATGTGTTCCTATGTATCCAAAGTGATGCATCAGAATAGGATTGAATATGAATTCTTCCTAGAATGGTATTTCTATGTAGTAAGTTGGGAGTTGTACTTGCCTCTGAACAAACAATAGTAATAACCAACAGAAGAAGGTATAAGCCAGAGGGGCATTGATGTAGTCAAAGATTCTATGAACTGGTGCTAATCGTAATATCATCCCATAGCATCCTAGTTCACAAGTAGGGATGTACTTATCTACTGGAAAAAGTCAGCATCTTCATTAATAATTAGTCATATCATCATCTTCCTCACTTTGTCTATTCTCTCTGCTCGAAATGGTTTTGAACATAAAGGATGCAAATACTTTATATTGTGTCTTTCCATATTATGAGGAAAGAACCTGGTCTAAAGCAGAAACTTAATAAAAATTTCTCATGGAGGTAATCTAAAATTCTTCTATCTTCCCAATTCACCAGGATTCACTTCTGGTTCCAGTTGACATCTACGTCTTTTCCATTTTCTCTCGCTATCCAACATGAGAAATTATATATTTTGATTCCCATAGAATCATTCTGATATAAAGCAAGCCTGTCTTTTCTTCTCTGCAATCAAAGTAAATATTAATGACCCTCCCATGAAATGTGCAGCTGTGCTCTACTGTAGTGAATTCTGACATTCTGTGATCTCAGATACTGCTGGTGTGTCAATAAAACAAAACCTGTATTGGAGGAAAACTAAAATTATACTTAAGACCAAAAATAATGATAACATAGCTTATCTAAAAAGGCTTGTATCTATTTCTGCTCTTGGTGGGCTATTGTTAGTCAAAAGAGCTAATTTCTTGCCTCTGTAGGAAATTTCATATTTGTTCTATTCAGCTGAGAATGCTCTCTGTGTGTGATGGTGGTATCTCTTTACTCCCACCCGTGATACTCCACTCCCCTGTTCTCATTAGTTAAATAAAGAGGACTGGGAAAACCAAGAGGGGAAATACACCCCTGGGAAAGCCAGCTGCTGAACTTTTGTAAAATGCTAGCAGACATACGGTATATATTTCAAGTTTGCTCCAAACTGTAACTTCCCTCCTTCCCTGCCTTCCTCTTTGCTGATTGCTCTGTCAACCCCTCCCCAGTGTGCAATGACTGGCCTAACAATCCACTCTCTCAAACAACCCTTTCCTCCAGTGTTTGACTTCACTACATAATGCCTACATAAAATGTCTGTTTTCCTCTTTTGTTTGACTATCCTTCATAATCATCATCCTTTCTTTGTCCATGTAAATCATTCCCCTCTCTCTGCTCAAGTTGGTCTACTCTGATAAAGACAAGGACTGTATCTGTGTGACCTCCTGGCGCCTAAAGTAATGATCTCAAAATGACTTGAGGAGAAACCTAAAAAATTAATGATGGGTAGAAGGCAGAGGAAGAAACCTGAAGAATGGCTTCAAATCTAAGTCTCTATCTACCTCATATTTCTTTGGGGGAATTTCAGGCCTCCAAATTTTGGTGACCATGGGATACTTCTTGAGTGTCCTGTGTGCACTTAAAACTTAGCATCATCTTTTCCTTCAAAAATCTTCCTTTCCTGTAAATCCTGTGTTTCTGTCAATGAAACTCCCAACTAGCCAGTGGCCCCCAGCCACAAATTCGGACATCCTTCTTGACTCTTCCAAACGATCACCAAGAAGTTTCAAATTTAACATTTAAATGTTTCTTAAAATTCTCAAAAACCTTCCCTAGCGAATATTCAAGCAATTATTATTTTTTCCCTGGATTATTAACAAAAGACTCTTGCCTGGGCTCCTGAATCTGAGTGTTGGTCTTTCTGTTGACTTGATATACTGTAGCTAGAATCCTCTTTCTAAAGCACAAAACATACTGTTTCCCTTCCTAAAATTCTGGCTCTGCTGCCCCTCCATAACCTGGGACTTACGTGTCTCTGACCTGTTCTCACACTCTCTCATACCAGTAGCAGTCCAATCAGGCAGGCCTGCCTTCAGTTCCTCAAACACCCAGCACCCTCTTCTCAGCCTCTGGGCCCCTGTGTTTACCTTTGCAGATACACTTTCCATAAATGGCTCCTGACTCTCTTCCAAGAGTTCCCCTTAGTCTCCAGATGTGACCGAGGTGTTCCTCTTGGTGCTCCCAGCACCTCTGGTACATCCATCCAATTAGATTACTTTCATACTGCTTTTTAACACCCTACTTACTTTTTTTGCCTCCAGTAGGTCAATGAGAGGAGGGATTGATTGTGTGTGTATACAGCCTTTTAAAGCCAATGTGCCTTAAACTCATACCATGAGCTGGCTGTCTAACATTCTCAAGTACCCTATGACACAGTTATTATTTTTAATCTTGTTTTGCAGAGGGAAACCTGAGGCACAGAAAGATTAATTATCTTACTCAATATTACACAGCAAATAAGTTGCTGAGTTTCCAACTGAAGCAATCTGGCTTCAGTGGCAGTAGCCTTCACAGCTAAGTTTAGCTGCCCATATTCTTCATTTTTTGTATTTCTAGTGCCTAGCCCAGTGCCAGACATTTAATAGACACTCACAACAGATTTGTTGAATTAAAGTCACTGTAGATGGCTCTGTGCCTGTAGCACAGTGATTACAGTGCCAACCACGTACACCAAGGGTGGTAGGTTCAAAGCCAACTCAGCCCAGGCCAGCTAAACAACAATGACAACTGCAACAAAAAATAGCCAGGCCTTGTGTCAGGCGCCTATAGTCCCAGCTATGTGGGGGGCTGAGGTAAGAGAATCACCTATACCAAAGAGTTGGAGGTTGCTGTGAGCTGTGATGCCATGGCATTCTACTGAGGGCAACATAGTGAGACTCTGTCTCAAAAAATAAAAAATAAAAAAAAAAATAAAAAGTGTATATTTCCATCAAGTTTGGAGTTACAAGAACCCAACGAGAGAGGAATGGCATCATGGAAGAAAGGAGGTATCTGAATATAACCCATAAGCATGTGCATTGCTATGTGTCAATAACATAACACCAGGAAGAGCAAGTTGGCAATTATGCGAGTAGGTAAATCAGCAGGTGTTAGTACAGTTGGTCAGGACTTGGTCCTGATGGTACAAGGTCCTGATGGTAAAAGTGCTGATCACTTTTGTAGTAGTTGGTCTGTGCAGATATTTACCTTCCTTTTAACCTATAAGTAAACCACCTTGAAAATTCATGTCAATGCTACACACACTAGACATGGGGGCAACACAAGCATTGAAATAATGGGACTGGGCCCAGGGGACACCCCTGAGCTATCCTGATGCTCGTCACGGAGGTAGAGGTCAGAAACACACATGCACACAGTGACAAGGCCACCCAGGCAGAAGCATTTGCCTGCCCTGATAAGGGGATTTTGTGTAGAACTAAAGAAAAGAAACATTTCACTAAATAAAACATTTCAGTATAATCACAAAGCAGGCACGATTCTAAGTGAGTAGATTGTACGTGATCAAGTGGAGAAGTTGTAGTGTTCTATAGTGCTGTAGGATGACACAGTTAGCCATAATATACTGTATCTTACAGTTTCAAATACCTGGAGAAGAATACTGTAGGTTAAAAATGCCAAGGAATGGTAAATGTTCAAGATGCTTTTAACCCTGGTCTGATCACTATACATTCTATGCATCAAAACATTACCATGTACCCCATACATATGTGCAATTATGTTGATTTTTTTAAAAGAAGCAAAAAAAAAAAAACTTGCAAAAAATAAATTTGAAGACAAAAGCAGTGAATAAAATAAATCTTCAAAGTCTTCTTTTGAGGACCACTCACAGCCAAGGCAGCAAGGATCACTGAGCAAATTTTAGTGGTTATAGAAAAGTATGATCTCTAGAATTCTTTTCCTTTTAACAGCTGGGAAGCAATTTACTTGCAAAGATTGGATTTAACGCAGTGACTCACAGTGATATATCCTTTTTCCTGCAAATAATACTTATAATTAATTGTGGTCTTTGTGATGCTTCTTTTTAGAGTGCCCATTAAACTACTGCAGAAATGGCGGGACTTGTGTGGTGGAGAAAAATGGTCCTGTATGTCGGTAAGGAGCATCGGCTGTTTTCTTTTTAACAGTTTTTGTAGCTGGCTTACTGAGCTTGAGGGTGATTTAATAGAACATCAATCAGAGCATGATTATTACAGTAAAATAGCAGATAATGACACAATTGACATTTACCTGTGAATAAGAGAAAGGAAGATGTGACTGTTTTTTAAAATCAATTATTTAATATGATTTTAAATGTTTTTTTCCACACTTTGCGTTATGTAGCATACACAGTTTTAATAATACTTGTTAATCCTTGTTTTTAACATTTGCATCAGGTGTTTAAAAGTTTGTATTTGGATATTCTTCTATTTCAGATGAATTTTGTGTCTGTATTTTCTTTCTTTTTATTTCAATTTCCGTACTTCTCTTTTTAGATAACAAAGGATGAAATTAATTTATAAATACAGCCATTTTCTGGCTTATGCAATGGATGTTTCTGAATAAAGTTAGGACACAGATAAGGAATACATTTACATACCCAAAGCAAGAATAAACAAAAACAGGCCTCCTGATTTCTTTGGGGAATTATTTATATTGCATATCAAAGATTGCTTGACTTTTTCTCTCGCCCTTTAGGGAATTGTGCAAAATAGTTTCATAAACTCCAAAGGAAATGATGCATATTCCATTATAGTTTTGTTTATGACTTTTTATTTATTAATCTAGCAGACCAAGGGATGTATCACTTTGCTTATTAGAAAACTGATTGAAGACTGATACTCAAGCTGTAACAAAATACAAAGAAATATCTTCAGAACAGTTGTTAATAGTCTTTTAAAATCCTTATTTCCTTGTGAAGTCAATGCACCCAGTCTAGAAAAAGTAATTTATTCCTTACAAAACAAAAACCTCAACCAATTAAATTAATAACAAAAATTTTTGGATGGGATATATTTAGACACTGCTTTAACTATTAAATTAGTTTTAATATAATATATGGTTTAGGCCTATACTGAACAGTAAATGTGTATGACCTACATAAAGAAAGCTAAAAAACTCAAATGAAGGACACACAAAAAAGACCTGAATAAATAGCTCAAAAAAAAAAAATACACAAACCACTTTCTAGAATTAGCAGTCAATATCCAACATGGTACAAATGACAGCCAATTAGTTGACTGATTAAATCCAATTAATAGTCTGGATTTTTGTTGGATTTTTAAATAGACCAATGGGTTTTAATGTTCAGCTGGAAAAATAAATGTAAATCTTAAACTCAAAATTAAAGACTAGTAGTTATTGTACTTGATAGTAAAGCTTGCTGTGAGATCATTGCAATAAATATTGTAGACCTGGAATAGAATAAAAGTTTACACTTACCTTAATGTAGTTATATGAAATTATTATAAAATAAGTGACATTTCAAGTTCATGAGAATGAGTGTTAGGACAATTGATTAGCCATTAATGTAAAAAATAAATTATTATTGGGCAGTGCCTGTGGCTCAAGGAGTAGGGCATGGGCCTCATATATTGGAGGTGGCAAGTTCAAACCTGGCCCCGGCCAAAAAAAAAGAACTAAAAAATAAATTTTATTGGGCAGTGCCTATGGCTCAAAGGAGTGGGGCACTGGCCCCATATGCCAGAGGTGGCAGGTTCAAACCTAGTCCTGGCCAAAAACTGCAAAAATAAATAAATAAATAAATAAATAAATTATTGTCAACATTATGCACAGGAGTTAATTCCAGAATTATTAAAGTTATAAATAAGGAAAATTATCAAAATTATTAGAGAAAATATAATGTAAGGGAACATTTTAAATTTTGAAAATTTGAAGATCTTTTCTGAACTTCCTAGCAGCCATAAAAGAAAAAATAAAGAGATTTGAAAATCTGATCATGTGAATATTTTTTAAACAAAATTAAAACTTCAGTATGGAGAAAGACACCATAAATAAAATCTAAAAAAACAGTAATAAGCTAGGAGAAAATGTATAGTATATACTCCAGGTAGAGATTATCTATAGTATATATGATGTTCCCTCAAAGCAATGGAAATTATGTAATAGATTACTAGGCAAAGATTATTTATGGAAAAAAAGAAAATAAATGGTGAACACATCTGAAAAGAAATTCAACCTCATTAATAAATAAGGCCAAAATAAACCATTGAAATTCTATATTTAACCTATCAAAGTGACAAAAAAAAAATCTATTAGTGATATCCAATCTTTGTGAGACTGTAGAAACATTGACCCTTTTATAAATAGCTTGTGGAAAATACCGTTGTTTTTTTTTTTTTTTTTTTTTTTTT
>NW_003852414.1:14036328-14113186 GCF_000181295.1 Otolemur garnettii | reverse complement strand
TTTAAAGAAAACTAAATATTAGCCAGACATTGTGGCAGGAGCCTGCAGTCCCAGCTACTTGGGAGGCTGAGGCAAGGAATTGCTTAAGCCTGAGAGTTGGAGGTTGCTGTGAGCTGTGCTTCTATGGCACTTTACTGAGACTCTGTGCCCCGACCCCCCCCCCAAAAAAAAAGAAGGAAAGAAAGAAAAGAAAACTAAATAAACACCACAGAAGAAAAGACAACATTTGGGAAAAACAGGAATCTTGCTAACACATTAACAAGAAATCCAGAAATGTGCTGATTTTCAGGCTGGTATTTGACACTAGCACTCCATTGAAAACAAACTTGTGTTCACAACAGAGTTATGGAGTACGAGCTAACTTGTTTTTTAATGGAAGATATAAATCCTGACATAGAAAAGTGCCAATGTTTTTAGGTGAATACAACAATTCTGCAAATCAATTCAAGTTGAGGGGCAGGGGAACGGGGGAGCGGTGAGAGAGGAGGAAGGGGGATGGGTGCGCTCCCACTTACTGGACGCGGTGTTGCGATGTCTGACACACCTCTTGGGGGCAGGACTCAATTATAAGAGGGACTTCACTTAACAACTGCAAACCTAATTCTTTGTACCCTCAATTAACCTGAAACTGTAAAAAAAAGAAAACGATGTTGAATGAAAAACAAGAGAATATAAGTAAAGCATGGGCTTCAATTATGCATGATGTATCAATATTGGTTCATTAATGGTAATAAATGTACCACACTAATGTAAGAAGTTAGTAATATGGAAACTGGATCTAGGCTATAAGGAAACTTCCTGGACTGTCTCTGTACTTTTTCTGTAAATCTAAAACTATTCTAAAATAAACATTTTATTTTAAAAAATATATATACATTCAAAAAAATGCAAATTCCAAAATAATATGCATATTAAGATCCTATTCTGAGGGGGAGAAAGTTTACATAAAAAGGGAAAATAACTCTGGCAGGATACACATCTGACTGTTAGAGTCGTCAGTAAGTCCGGCAGAAGACTGAATCTGGGGCAAAGGAGACTTCATTTTCAAGTTTGCTTTTGTGACTTAGGAAAGCATTTTTAAAACAAAATTTTTAAAAACAGTTCTAATTATTTTTAAACCATATCCCATGCAGTAAAAGACGGAGCCCGATGGCTGCTTTTAGCAAAGCGCCCCTCCGTTTCTTTGCCCGTTGTCAGAAAACATTACACACTTTGCGCTTCCTGCAGACCCTACAAGCAAGACGGACCAGGAATGCGATTGAAGGTGAAGCTAGTGAATACTCTCCCCAAGCTCCCTAAGCCTTCTTTTCTGCCTCACTCCACTCCCAAAGCTGGCCCGTGCTCCGATCCCATGTGCCAACAGGGTCACGAAAATGAAAAGCAGAGTAACACCTAATTTTCCCTCTCTACCCCTTTCCCAGAAAGCGAGCCTAGCGGAGTATTTGTACACTTAGCTGTTACATGGTTTTTAGGCTCTGGGTGACAGCCATGGCCTTTGCAGCTGAAACCTGCATAGCTTTGACAATCTGATGTAAGTTCCTCCTGGGTGACCTGTGGACCCACCCAGGGAGGGAAGGCATTCTCTGAGGAAGGACATGGCCCAGATTCCGTTCACTGCTCACTGCTGACAGGGATTTGTGATCCAGATATTTTCCAAGGTCTCTGGTATGACTTGACTGTTAAGTAGACATTTCTGTCCTCCGAGAAGAAGAGTGGTGGGTTATTTCTAGGGCAGTATCTAATGCCAAAGGACTTGCTTTCAAAGAGAGAACAAGAGATAACTTGTCTATCGTCTGAGACTCAGGGGCTTCCAAAAGCTCACTCCTTCACCCATCCTAAAATAGCTGCATACGAAAAGGTTTCGTCTTAACACGGTTTTTACTTGGACAGTTTTCCTAGTAGGTGCATGATCCACAGTTTAATAGTTGATGGAAATGATACCGATTCTCTGCCTGCTGTGCCTGGTACGTGTGTGTATGTGGCCAGAGCATTTTACTGAATAGGAGCAAGAGACACAGCCCAGTAGAGGCGCTCAGAGACCCGAGCTTCTAAGAATGCTGACCAAAAAAGTCAGTCCTCGGACTGAATTTCACAGTTTCCCAAACCAGGCCTCCCTCGTGGCCCTGGAACGGTGGGCCGTCCAGCTCTGCCCTCATCCTACACAGCCTTTCTTCCTGCTCAGCCAGCATGAGTTGAACTCTGTCAGGGGAGAATCTTTTGTGCTGTTGCTAGGTGGCTGATCTCTGCCTTACAGAAGCAGGATCTAGCAAATGAGGTAGAACTGTTTGAACTTATCCCTCTTACTAGTGAAATGTTGACAGATCTAAGTAGTTCAATGCATTTTAATTTTGAAACCCCCCGTGGGACTTTTCTTATCCTCTGAAAGCACTGGTTTATGTTTGCCATTGCCCTAATCTGCTGTCTGTGACTCGGGGGCATAAGGAATCCCTTTGTATTCTTCAGAGAAAGACTCATTTTCTTCCTTTTCACCGGGAGGAAGAAGAAGATAATGAAAATGGTTTATGTCCCCAAGTTTAAGATTAAATTCTGTCTGACTATTCATGATCAGAGGTTAGAGTTTTCACATATGTTTATATGAACACGCACTTTGGTACTGAATTTGAAAAATGTCTCTCTTTTGGATGTGTTGTTTAGAAATCCAGAATGAAACCGTATAATGTTACTTTATAGCAAGTCTTTTCAGCATAGCGCCACCACCATTTAACAACTTTTGAGGATAGATGTGCATGCTTTCTGAATATACAGGGCAGAGAACACACCCTGTGGATGCAGAATTCTAACTCTGGTATAAGAACGTTGTCTAGGAATTACATTTTTCATGTTGTAGATAAGAAGGAAACAAGACTTTTGTCAGAGTGTCAGAACGAGGGTGTGTTTCATTGGAATAAAGACTCCACTAACGAGAAATAAGGCTTTACGTATGTGACCCTGGAAATTATAAATGACATTATAGGAATTTTCTCCATAGCAATGTAAATGATAATTTATTGATTTTGCTATTTTTGCAGATTTTACAGTGCTAGGGGAATACAAGTCGTACACACGACAAGGAATAGGTTATTAAGTGGCGTATATTATTTTTATAATATAGAGTTCACTAAGATAAATTGCCCTAGTGCATAAATATATTTTCATGTTGACAAGTATTTGCCTATTTTTTTTTATGGAAAAACATTACAATATATAAAACTTAGTTATTCCCTGAATATCAAGTATAAGAAACATTGAGACGTACAAGGGAAGGAAGATCGAACTTGGAATGAGACACTCAACCTCAACCACGCTGAGTTATTTTATAGAGGTATCAGTCTGGGATGCCTCAGAGAGAGGATTCACCCAGACAGGTCCAGGAACAGAACTTGCATGAAGTGGCTCTTACTTTAGCAAAGTCATGGGCAAGGTGAAAAGAACAAGGGGAGCCGAGGCTCCAAGAGGCCATCCACAGCAGAAAGCCTAAATTGGAGGGACAAGGGGTCGATCTTGAAGGAGCGGTTCCCACTGCAAGTTGACACTGGCAAAGGAGCTTCGTAGGAAGGTCCGTGGGTGCTACTGCCACCGTGGAGAAGCTGGAGGAAGCAGGCGGGACACGTCCCAGAGTTTCTCTCCTTCCACTCCCCAGACTCCAGCTCTTGTTTTCCACTGGCCAAACCCAGCTCAAAGCCAGCCCACAGGGCCACAAGAGCAGGAAGGAGGCCAAAGAGTCCTTTCTCCCAGGGCCCAGGCTGGGCCCAGCTCAGTGATGTTGGTGAATCCCTTTTTTTTTTTTGTAGTTTTTGGCCAGGGCTGGCTTTGAACCAGCCACCTCCGGCATATGGGGCCGGCACCGTACTCCTTTGAGACACACGCTCCGCCCTGTTGGTGAATCTTTTAATTGATACCTTTGTGTGTGAATCAATTAGAAAGACCATCTAGTTACTAATAATATAAGAAATCTTGCTTTAAAACCTAAGGAATAATTACTTCTTTTATACAAATTCTAGTGGTAAGTGATTATTGGCATTGTTTCCCTGGTTCTAGGGTGTCGGAAACAATTCTGTAATTCTCCTGACTTTACATCTCTGTTCCCAGAACTACATCATATTCCCTTCCTAGACAATTAAAAAAAATTATATATATATATATATACATATATATATGGCAGAAGAAAAAAAGGCTTAATCAGAGGCCCCACCCAATAATTTCCGCCTATATTTCATTTTCCTAAGAAACATATTGCGACAAGATATTAAGTAGATGTTTAGATAAAGGTATAAAGCTAAATAACAGATTATCAAGGTTATGACACTGTGATTTGTAGATCCTTTGTGCTATCTGGAGGCTATAAAAAGTATTGAGAGGAATTTGGGGGCAGTGAACTTGTGAAGATTTCTTGGCCATACTATGAGTTACACTGCACCCTTCAAGAAAAATCACGGTGGAATTGACTTCAAGGGGACCCTCTCCGAGAGCACCGATGTGTTTCCCACGGTGGTGGAAGCCCTCTGGATGGTATTTGTCAAGTGTACAAGGTATCTGAAGATAGTTGCTGTGGCTGTTGGCCCATAGTGGAAGAGCAGAGTGAGACAGAGTAGTGGGGAAGATTGGAAAATAACTTTATGCCTTCCCTTCCAAGTGGGTCAAAGGCATACAAATCTTAGAGACCGAAAGTTCTAACCATATTAATATTATCAATCTGGTGGTTTTAAAAAAAAATCCCCCAAGATGGCTCTGTCAGAAGTTGTGGAGACCCCAAAGTAAAGGAACTCCAAAACAACCTTCTGAAAAATCCAGATTCTTGGGGCTGCAAGGGTGGGGAGGTTGTTTTGTTTTGTTTTAAGCCTGAACTGCCCAGTATTTCCAGCCAGTCTCTCAGCCCAGATATTTCCTGGTGAAATAAAAAGAATAAATTAACTGAAAAATAAGTTTAAATAAATATGCTTAAGATTATCAAAAACTTCAGGAAAGAAATGGGGTTCATGAAAAGCAAAAGAAGTTAAAAGTAAAATAGCCGCTGATTCAATAAAAATGGGGCATGAAAACTAGGCAAGGAAATTTAAAATAAAATCTAATTCTAAGTTCAAAAGAGCTGAAGAGAGAAGTAATAAATTGGAAGGTATTATTAAGGAATTTACTCAGAATCTAACAGAAATACAAAAAAGTAAAAACTGTAAAACAACAGTTATGATATATGTGATATACAAAGAATAGAGTGAAGAGGCTACAGTTAGAAGTTCTAGAAATCTACATTAGAAGATCAAAAAAAAATGCTAAGAGGGAATAAAATAGCTGAGAATATTTCTTATCTGAATAAAATCATGACCTCAACACAAAATGCCAGACACACCCACATCAAAAACGTATAACAAAGCAAAAACAAACAAACAAACAACAAAAAAAACCACTAAAAATTCACACCTTGACATATCACGGTAAAATTTATGGGAAAAAAGATACTAAAACAGTCACAGAAAAATATGTAAAGTGACTATGACTTTTTGTTGTTGTTGTTTCCTTTTTTTTTCTGTTATTTTTGGAGGTAGGCTCTCTCTCTGTCACCCCGGGCTAGAATACAGTGGCACCATCATAGCTCACTAAAGCCTCAAACTCCTGGGCTCAAGCCATCCTCCTCCCTCGGTCTTTTGATTAACAAGGATTACCGATGTGCACCACCATGCCTGGCTAATTTTTCTATTTTTTGTAGAGATGGGGTCACACTTAGGCTGGTCTCAAACTCTTGGCCTCCAACGTCCTACCTTAGCCTCCCACTGTGCTAGGATTACAGGCATGAACCACTGCACCTGGCCCCCTATGAATTTTTAACTAAATTAACTGTAACATTCTCTCAGGAATATACATATCAGAAGACAACAGAGAGAATATTGAGACAGAAAAGCTGTCACACTAGAATGTCATATGTCAACGATTTGTTTTTGTTTTTATAAACATCTATTACAGGCAAAACAAAACTTACCCATATTACAGATAACTGTTCACATTTGTATATTACCATTTTAAGTAGCTTGAGATCAAGTCTACAACGTCTCACAACACGTTAGATGACATTCAAGTTACTGGGTAACAGCAATAGCAACATTAACAGAAACCATACAGTGGAAGCTTTAAGAGTTTCCTCATCTGGTTTATAACTCAACAACAGTTTCCTTTTTATGAGTGGCAAAGCAAACTGAGATAAGATAATGAAGTAAGATGGGATCTTTTGTGGGATGAATGCCAATGCATATTTCTTTCCAGAACTCTCTTTAAGTTGAAAATGTAACTTTGAGGCTTATAGCCATTTTTGCAGCACATGTTTGGAATACCATTAATACATTAAAATTACCTTTTAAGAGTTTTTAATCACAAAAAATGTACATATTCATTACCTTGACAAGAAACCTGGGGTTTACCGAGAATGATGGAAGAGTTTGCAGGGCTGGAAGCCATACCCGGGTATAAACACTATAAAAATGCTATAATTAGTGCTGTACGCCTACAAATGTTTCTCTCCCTTACCTGACTTCTGTGTTAATCTGTTTGTGCATGTTTTCAAAGACATGCACTGCCAGACCCCAAACTAGGAAAGAACCTGGCCTAGATAGCACAGCTGAAAATCAGCAGTGCCAGTGTCTTTCCTTCTGCTTTTCACTCGGTACTTGCCATATGCTTTTACTTTAGTGAGCAGAGGGGGACGTGTGGCTGTGTGTGGATGTGTCTGTCTGTTAGTCTATTAAAGGCTATAAACCAGAGTTGCTTGAAAATGCTTGAAACTTCCCAAATGGGCTTAACTTTTTATGTTGTACAGTGCTCAGGGTTAACGCAGTACATCCATGCCTTTGCTCTGGGAGTTCTGCATGGATGCATGTGCTATAAATATAGAAAATATATACTGGTTTCTTTTTCCAACTTAATAGGTTTATTTTATTTTATTTTTTTACTCTTTTTTTTTTTTATTAAATCATAGCTTTGTACTTTAATGCAGTCATGGGTACAGTGTGCTGGTTTTATATACAATTTGAAATACTTTCATCAAACTGGTTAACATAGCCTTCATGGCATCCTCGTAGACAATAGGTTTATTAAAGCATGAAACAGAAAACTATTTCTAATAAGGTATGAAAGTGAAATAAGGACTCTGTCAGCCAGAGATTACGAACATTTACTACCCGCTGACTTTCCAAGAACGTAAATAATTCTTTGGTAAATATTTAAGCAAAAAGAAAAGGTTATCCCCAAAGGAAAGTGAGGATCAATGAAACAATGATGATTAAAGAAATTGGTAAACTCTTCCCATAAATGTGTTAGCTATGAACTCTAAAAATAATAATACATTCTAAATTTTTCTTTAAAGTCAGAACTAAAACCATACAAAGGATATGTTGAAAGGGTTTTTAAATGTGCTTGTTTCTTTTTTATTACAAAGGGGAGAATATAGATAGTTCAAATGATTTCAGGATTGGTCTGAAACTATAAATTATGAATATATGTGACTATATGTGATCGTGATGTAAAGACTATCAGTAAAGAATAGAAATGAAATGAATAACTTAATGTTAGCATAAGAAAAAGAAGAGGAAAATTAAATCATAGGCCACCAACCATCACAAAACAGGAAAACAAAGAAAAAGGAATGTTAAACATGAAGCACAAGTTACTTATTTACTGTATCAACTATATTTTCGTTTTATTTTGCTGTATTTTGTTACATGCTGCTTAAGGAGACACATTCAAAAAATTTGAAGAAAACTTAATGAGAAAAGATATGAAGAAAAACAAATCAAAATAATGCCAATAGAGTAGGAAACAAAGCAAAAACGGAGCCCATTTCTTTTAAATACAGATGAGAAGGAATATAAAGCATAGAGATAAATGTGTGTAAGAACAAATGCCTCCTGAACTTAAATGCACATGACAACACAGCCTCGAAATAGACGTAGATGGCAAAAAATGATGGAGTCAAAGGAAAATATATTTCCAGGATTAGAAAAAAGAGTAAAGAGTATAACTTGGAATACAGTAGAATTTTTTTTTTTTGTTTAATGACAGGATCTCACTCTGTGCCCTGGGTAGAGTGCAATGCCATCATAGCTCACAGCAACATCAAACTCTTGGGCTCAAGTGATCCTCTTGTCTCAGCCTTCCACGTAGCTGGGACTACAGGCACCCACCACAATGTGTGGCTAGTTTTTGGTCTATCTTTAGTAGAGAGGGGGTCTTGCTTTGTTTAGGCTGCTCTCAAACTCCTGAGCTCTCAAACACCTGTCTCAGCCTTGCAGAGGAGTAGATGCTTTGGTTTGGTTTTTTGGGAGCGGTTTTTTTTGGCCAGGGCTGAGTTCGAACCTACCACCTCTGGCATATGGGGCCAGTGCCCCACTCCTTGAGCCACAGGTGCTGCTTGGAATAGATGTTCTTTTAAAAATGAGACTACAATCTTACTTTGTCAGTATGTAAAATGGCACAAAATTGGTAATTGCCTAGAAAATTTAAATTGCCAGAAATGACTTACAAAGAAATGAAAGTAATCATTAACTAAATAATGATTAAGTAATAAAGGTAAGTAAGTAAGAACTAAATAAAGGATTAAGTAATCCTTAACTAAATTGATCACCAAAACATCTTCCTACCAAATGGTCATCAAAAGGAGATGTCGTCCCTTCATTTTTTGTGACGGTATCATATAATGTGAAATACATCATACAGTGTGAAATGTATCATACATTTAGAAAATTAAAGAAAATCTATGTGTTGGCCCACCAAAATAATTAGAAAGCAAACTCATTCCTCTATCTGATAGTCCTAAAAATTAACTTTGACAAATTTTCATGAAACAATAATCCCTATTTGCTACCACTTATTTCAGAAACAACAAAAAAAAGGAAGTGGAAAAATAATCCTACTCATTCTAGAAGACTTAGAATAATGTTTATGTCAACAATTAATAAGGATACAACAGAGAAAAAATGCAATTCTTATCTCTCTCTATCGCAACTATTAACAATTACGAGTTAAGAATATAAATATTAAATAGCAACTATTTAAATTGCACATGAACATTATGGCCACCCTGTATAGATATATAAATATATAGATGTAGATATTTTTAGGAAGGTAAGTACACAATTTAGAAGTAAAATATTGGCAAACCAACCTGACCACTTGTTACCAGGTAAAATGGTCATAGAGAGTGTTAGCAGCTTGAGCCTTTGTGCTAATGACAAAAACTGGATACCGTGTTTGCCTAATCCCAGAAGCAGGCCCAAAGGGCAGTTGGGCAGCTGTTGATGGTTTCTAATTATGTCAGTCACATTATCAAAATTCTGTTTTGTGAAGGTTAATGACCTGTTTCCTGTATTTTATTTTATTTTTTATTTTTGAGACATAGTGTCACTTTGTTGCCCTGCATAGAGTGCCATGGTGTCATAGCTCATAGCAACCTCAGTCTCTTGGGCTCAACTGATCCTCTTGCCTCAGCCTTCCAAGGAGCTGGGACTACAGGTGCCTACCATGACCTCTGGCTAGTTTTAGAGGTAGGGTCTCGCTTTGCTCAGGTTGATCTTGAACTCCTGAGCTCAGGCAGTCCACCCACGTGGCCTCCCAGAGTGCTAGGATTATAGTCGAGAGCCACCACTCCCAGCCAATGACCCATTTCCTTTATAAAAAGAAAATACGGATTTAGCAAACATCCCAACAACAGGACAGAATGGGTACCTGGGATGAAGTGAGAGAACCAGCATGAAGTCCTGAAAAACAGATTCAGTTCCAAAACAGACATGACATCACTTTCTATAAAAGGAGCCAGTTGGTCTTAGAAAGAGCATCATGTGACCAGTTTGAGAATACAGGAGAAAAGGCAAAAGGGTTCGTGCCAATTTGTCAACAAAAGGAATGCCAAGATTTTACACGGTAAATATTTAAATAGAAGCTGTCAATAAGGCCGCTTTCTTTTTCCTTGTTGGTAACTTTCTACGGATTGTGAAAACAGGTCGCATGTGTTTAAGGCACAGGGAGAACAAATGATGGTGAGGACGAAAGTAGAGTGACTGTTTGTAACAGAAATAATAAAGAGTTATAAATGTAGGATTTAGGGATCACCAAATACGGAGATACAGAGCTAAGGGAGCAGCAGAAAATTAATATTGGAAAAGAGAAGTGAAGGTTTAATAATCCATTGAGTATGAGCGAGGGATGATAAAAAAGAAAGAAAAATTAAAGTGTCCCTGAAGCCTCTTTGGGAAATACTATAAGCAGCAACTAGAACGTCTGGAGAGAAATGTTGTTTTTAAGAGAAGAGACCTCGTAGTCTTTTAAACTGTCCAGAAAGCGTATTTGCAGCTACTCCAGGAATGTGAACCAAGCAGTCCTGCACCAGAGCTGGGGTTGGTTTGCAATCACTAGGGCATATTTTTTGGCCTTTGCTCTCAGATTCCAGTGAGGTCACCACCCACCAAATGTTGTCTGCGAAAGCTGAATGCTTGGCAAGTCTCCCGCAGAAGGAAATTCGGACCTAAAGCATGAGAGACGGATCAGAAAACAGGGTAACTTCCTCTTGGTCATGTGGGTGACCATAGTAACAGAAAGACTGTTTTTTTCTTTTTTTTTCTTTATAATTGAAGCCTCATGAATACCAAATTCTCAAGGTTTGTTTCATTTGGAAAAAGAAAAAAATTATCCAGAGCTCCATAAGGCATAAAACTAAACAGAAAGTAAAAATTAAGAAATGGAACTAATGGGTGGTACTTGTGGCTCGAAGGAGGCAGGAGCCAGCCCCATATGCCGGAGGTGGTGGGTTCAAACCCACCCCTGGCCTAAACTCCAAAAAAAAAAAAAAAAAAAGAAATGGAACTGAGGAAAGGTCCCAAAGTTCACATATAGAGACACATAGAGGGCCAAACAAAAACAAAAACAACATTCATCTCCTGCCAAAAAAAAAAAAAAAAAATGTGTAGCAAAGAAAAAAATTTAGTCTTTCTTGATACCATGTTTTTATTTCAGAAAATATGTCCATTCTAGCATCCAGAGAGGGGTTGGAATTGTACACTGAAAGGTGAAACTCACATTTTTGTCTCTAGATCGCTGCAGGCCATAGTCATCTCTAAGTGATCCTGATTAAGAAAATGACTGAGATGAAAGGGTTAAGATGCAAGAGACATTGGAAATCTTTGATTTCCTCAAGAATCTGGCGAAATAACTCTCTGGCCACCCCGCATGGAGATGCCATCCCCTCTAAAGTAACATTTCCCCAGGGCACACTGTGCATTTTGAGAAATGAGGAAAACAACAAGCATATTTCAAAATCAGAAATGTATACAGAGTCCCTGAAGAAGTCACTTAAATCTGAGTAGCTTGCTGCTTTAGTGCACGGGAGCCGTTAGCATCCATCTCCACCCTCCCCCCATCTAATTAGTGTGAGAATGGCACACACAGAGTATTTATGGACAGAGGAAGCTGAAAGAGTAGAAATGTACTGGAATTGAAAGTTAGTATTTTCGCTGTACGTATTTCCAGTATAGCCAGAAGCTAGGTTCAATGCCATGTTGAGAATGCAGATCATTTAAATCAGCCATTCTCAACCTGTGTGTCGCAACCCACAGGAACTGTATTAAAGGGCTGCAGCCTTAGAAAGGTTGAGAACCACTGATTTAAATGTTTTCAACTCAACAGGCCAAGATGTAGTTGACTCACCACTAAAACCACTTTTTCCCTAAAGAGTCAATGTGTGGCTTTGTGTCTGTAGATCATATATATTAGAATATATGGAATTTTTATTTGGAGGTGATAGTAGTGGGAACGGAGGTTGTATCCCCAGCAAGGCTGTTATGTTCTAATTTTTTTGAACATGCAGGTAAATAAAGGTCTCCAGGGGACTTCTTAAAATGCTAATTGAAACTGAACATTAATTAGAGTTCCTTTCTACCCTCATCATGTTCTGTATCTAGTATTTTATGGAGTCTCCTAACACTAGGTTATCTTGGAAAATGTGGTATCCAACTGCATTGAATTCTAATTTATGTGTCTCTCTAGGTCACTGTTACCCTGTGGTTAAATTTTTTTTTTCATTTCATTTCTTGAACTTATCTAGTTTCCCCCTTTCCCTTTGCTACAGAATCCAGAAATAACTATATTCACAGTATCACACAGCATATAGCTGAGATGTGGAAATTATGTAAGTTTTCAAATGAAAAAGAAAAAAAAGGGCAAAGAAAGACATTTGTGGGGGAAAAAAATGGAGTTTTGCCTTTGGAAAAAAAAAATTAGCGTTCCATGGTTTTTATTTTGTTTTCTAATCCAATCTGAAATCATCTAAGAGTTGTTTTCTACCCATATTATTATCATCTTAATCTCAATATTTATTTATTAATCTTGAACATTAACTTTGGCTAATGGTCCTATGGAAGAAAAAAATAGGTACAAAGAATAAAAAAAGGAGCAGCGCCTGTGGCTCAAAGGAGTAGGGCGCCACCCCGTATACCGGAGGTGGTGGGTTCAAACCCAGCCCCGGCCAAAAACTACAAACAAATAAATAAATAAAATAAAAAAGATTATTAGATAAGTTTATCAGATTTAAACATCTCAAAAGTATATTTAATGTAGTTTCACCTCTATGCTGGTGGATTAGGTTTTTATATAAGAGCAAATACAGCAGGATGAACCTGATGGAGAGTAATACATAGTGACATTCTAGAATTAGCCTTTGAAAGCTCATTCTTAGATAAAGTGATTGGCTTACCATTAAAGATTTTATAAATAAACTATCCGTATCATAGTACAAAGCAATAATTCATGTTTGATCATTGGATAGAGACTTTACATGCAAAAGGAAGGGATGGGTTTTGAAATACAAACAAGAGACCAAGGAGTGAGTGATACTCTATAAGAGAATATGGTCTTAACAAGCAAAAGTATCTTCCCAGAAAAAGATGTATCATTTCGTTTCACCTATTGAACAAATATATTTTCCCCAGTATAATTCTGAATTTTATTTAGAAGTCTTTGCTGTGCTCTAATTCTTTATCGCATATTATAGGATCCAAAATATAAATTATGGAAGAAATGAGACCCTAATGGAATGATAGAAACCATTTGTTGTCATCTTGGAGTCAAGAGTCTTTATTAAGAGAGAATTAACATTGTAGCAATGTTTCTTAATTTACAATCTAATGTGAGTTTGCCTCTCTTATGCAAGCTCATTAGTGGATTTTTAATGACTGGTACAAGCAGCCTAAATTTAATTACAAGTATATTTTACAAAATATTTTCCAATCAGTAGACTTAACTTCCCCAGAGATAAATTGTAATTTCACCACTCATGTATGTTAAATGACCCGAGTTGTGTTACAGCCCATGGATCTAAATTCTGTCCTTTTCTTATTGATAGTAATAACTAGAATCCTAACAGCAGGAATCAGAGATTGTCTTTGAGTGGAAAAAAAAAACAGCAATAAGTACATACTTTTTCTCAAAATTAAAACCAATCCTGTCTATTTGGGGGAATATTTCTATTTTTTTTTTATTAAGTCATTTGTGCATAGATCATGAATACATTTATGCCACTATGGGATTCAATGTGTTGATTATTTATACAAATTGGAGTGCTTACATCCTACTAATTAACATAGCCTTCACCTTATTTACCCAATTACAGTGTTAAGACATTTGTGTTCTATACCTGATAGATCCAACTTGTACTTGCAATATGCCCCAAGGTATCTTCAAATGACAGTTGATATTTCAAACTCAGCCCCAAACTAAATTTATCAAAACTTCTCAACATACTTTATTTTTAAGGGTTATAACAATTTTTTGGTTTTTTTGCTCATTTGTTTATCCATCTCCCTATATGGGCTTGAATTTTTGTAGAAACAGAATAACAGACCATTTTGGAAAACTCTATTAAATGGTAATGGTTAATCTTATCACTCTTCTGTAAAGGTATATTGGACTCCGTGATCTCGAGAGTTAGAAAATGGGTACATTTTTGATAGAGGCCTCATGTCCCTGCTTTTGAAATCCATTCAGAGATACAGAAAGTACTTAGGATGAGCTACGGTGAGCAACCAAGAATATCCTAATTTCTTTATTTGAAACTCAATCTGCCTGCATAGGAGTTGTTCTTACCCTGCTACTTCCCATCTCTCAGTAAAAGTAAAGATAAAAGTCAAATAAACAATGCAAAAATAAGCTATAAATTCATTGACTAGAATGGCAGGAGGGAGATTAAAACAATCAGTGCAGTACATGGGCATACGGTCCATGGGAATAAACCTACTTTTGCATAAATTAGAAAGATCTAGGAACAAAAAGAAAGCATTTCTGCCTAGGCATTCTCAAGTTCAATGTATGTCACTTCCCTAGGAGAAGACACGAAGCTTCTGGAATTGGAAGTCCTTGGTTCGATGCCTCAAGTGTGAGAGCCTAAGGTGAAAGAATTGAAAAGGACTGTGTCTATGTGTTACTAGCAGAGGGTGTGTGGCTGGGTTAGAGGCAGGGCATGGGGGAAGTGCTTCTGCTAAGTTTCAGGGAAGGATTGCTAACAGGCTCCTGCAAAGGCATCATCACTGGCTCCCTCTGGGTCCCTCTTCTTCAGGTTCTCATTGAACTTGATTCAGCTTATGACTTAATAGTGGCAATATCTCGTGGTGCACTTGCACAGAGCTGTCCTTGTATAGTAATCAAGTCCACTTTGTCTTTATAGCCCCTTTGTATCATCTCTGCTATAGGGGGAAATGTGGCCCATCAACTAGCTTGGTAATTACTAGCAATCTGGGTAAAATAAGAATTGTTTAAGCATGATGAGTAAGGCATTCGGACGAGTTCCGACGTTACAGTGGGAAAAACCAGCACGAATTCTGATGTGAGCCCAACAAAATTCCACTAGCAATCAAATTAGATGCTGGAAGTTTTAAAATAGAGGCTTATTCCTTAGCATGCAGGATCAAGGACAGAAATCTGGCGCATCTGTCCCTTTCCTTCAAGCATACGTTGCGTTCGTCCCTCCATATCGATTCCCTGCCTCTCTTTTCCAACATCCCTGCCTGGGATGCTGACCGGTCTGGACTGCACCAACAGGGTGTCCTGGCCTTCCGCTTCTAACTGAATTCAGACAGTGGGTGCACTGGCAGAGATGAGAAGGTAGAGGGCGAACGAGAGTATTTTTCCTGGCTCCTTCCCTGTTGGGCCCCAGCAGGCTGGCTGTGCTCTCCTCTGCTAGAGATCTATTTCCAGAAAGAGCTCTCTCCTCCTGTCTTTTCAGGTTCCTACTGTTACTCGACCAGACATACTGCCCCATCCTTTGACACTTAGCCTAAACCTTGCCTTCACTTTGGTAAAAATTCCCTTCAGTAGACTCTTCTTAAACAACCCAACTTAACTACGCCCTCGGTTTTTTTTTTTTTGCCAGAACCCTGGCTGAACCCTTCCTCTCCAAACTCTTGCTTTTAAGAAGGGGAAAGACTCCAAGGTAACATCTATATTGGCTGATAGTCCTTCTAAGAACAGCAAGCAAGAATTCTGTGAGCTACAATTGGAACGAACTCCTTTCAATACTTGATCTTGCAAAAGAATCCCACCTTCATTCATTTGAAAAAGAGATAGAGGTTTGCATTGAGATTCAGGAGATTCTCATCACAACTGCCCTGTCAATTTGCTTTGACAAAAGGAGTTTCTAATAATATAAATGGCCAAGTACTGTTTTATCATTTAATTTTAAAGACATAAAATCAGTGAGGGTGTTACTTTCCCATGATGAACTTGAAGATTAGACATACTTAGTAATTTTCTCACAACCATGCCCAACAAACAGAAAAATGGAATGTAGACCCAATCTGTCTACAGGGTAGACATAAATAATACCCTCTTCATTCTTAACTGTTATCATTAGCCACTTAGGACATATACAAAAGCATAAAGCTGTTTATTCTCCATGTGGGGTGAGTTACAATTCCTATAAAAATTAGTTATGTTTTGATAATAGCATGCATGGGTCACTACGGAATTTTTGAGACAGACTGTGTTATGGTCCATTGTACTTCCAGGAAACATAATCAACAGCGTCCTTTCTGATTCTCTCCTGCAATTTCAGCTTTCTCGGCTTATTGGTATCTTTTGTTTCTGTCCATGGGGATTTTACCTGTTCTTTTTTTTTTTTTTCTTTTTTTTTTGAGACAGAGTCTTACTATGTTGCCCTCAGTAGAGTGCTATGGCATCACAGCTCACAGAAACCTCAAATTCTGGGGCTTAAGCGATTTTCTTGCCTCAGCCACCCAAGTAGCTGACTACAGGCACCTGCTGCCATGCCTGGCTATTTTTTGTTTCAGTTGTCATTGTTGTTCTAGCTGGCCCTGGCTGGGTTCGACCCTGCCAGCCTCGGTGTATGTGGCTGGTATCATAACCACTGTGCTAGGGGTGCCAAGCCAGATTTTACACTTTTTAATTTTTGTGCATCTCAAAACTTTCATACAGGTTAGAACCTGGAATAAACCATGTGTTGATTCTAATTTAACACCATCATCATATAACTTTCCTTATTTTATCATGTTTAATAATATCATGATAGCTTATAAAATCACAAACAGTGATCTCCTAATTCCGTTGGTAAGAACTGGGGAAGAGTCAAATTATGTTCTTAATTTCTAAATAATACCTTACACAACAACGTCTCTTTTTTCTTTTACAAAAACAAGTTCTGGTATTCCTTCGTTTTTCTGTTCTTTTTTCCTAAATACGAGTTTTGTAGCTCATGGACATAAGGAACACAAAATTTTCCTCTGATAAATATGATTACAGTTTTTCCCCCCCAAATCCTTTTCTCCTTAAAATGTAACACTGTTTTCTCTCTTCTTGCTTTTCTCTGAGACTGTGCAAAGGTTAGGGTTTCCTTTTCAGCAGTTCCTCAGGAAGAGCTCCGGCTGGTGGCTGCCGCTGGCTGAAATTACTAATAAGCACTCATTCCACTGTCTCATCATTTCCAACTTTTGCTTAACCAGCCACCCCCAAATGTTTGTAGAATATGAAATATTTTAAGTTTAATGTCAAAGTCAAAGTTTATTATTAGACTCTCTTAATTTCTCAGCCGTAGGGACTGAGCTCTTTTCATCTCTACGTCCCTGACGCTCAGAACTGTGTCTGGCACATCTGTGCTTCAAAACAAATTACAGTGCTAATCATCATAATAAATTTCTTATCAAGTTGTTTTGTATGTCGAATGAGATACAGCCTTACACTCTGACTGGTTCAAAAGTAAACAGGGCAGAAGAATGCATAGCCTCATTGTTTAAGACCTAAAGTGTGCTGGGTGTATCGTCCTTAACAGAAAAGTTATAGCCGAGCTCTGCTGAACACACTGAATGATCAAAGACCTGTGAGAGGTGATGGGGCTGACAGAGGAAAGGCACAGAGATCATTTTAAAAGCTGAATGAGATTTTAAATATATCCTTATGGGATCTAGACATGTTTCTCAATTTTTTTTTCACCAAAAGAGCATTAGTAACAGAAAGAAATTAATGGATATCCCTGGAGAGGGCTGGGGGTACAGCTCGAAGCAGCTTTCTGCAAGTGTGATATTTCTTGGTAGTCTCCTGCTTTATCTTGAACAAGTTAGCAAAATTTAAAATAGATAGTAACTTTGATCTATATTTCTGTTTAGATTACAATGTGTTTCCATATTCTTCTGATGTAATTGATGCCCCCAAAGTAAATGCCCATTTCTAGAGTAAAATGTTTTGTGTGCTTTTTAGCACACCACTTTTAGACCAACCTGTTAGAGTAAAACCAGCCTAGAGAGTTTTACATGCTCAGTCTCCTTGGGAGTGCGTGACACTTGAGCTCACTACTCCAGATTGACTACACCTGAGTAGGAGTAGATAGTTAACTGAAGTGTCCAACAATTTATTTTCCAAACTAGAACATGTTTGAATGTGAAGGGGGTTTAATGTGGCCAGGACTAATTAGGAATGACTGTCCCACATAAACCAGGACATATGGTATTCTAACTTACATGTGAAAAGTCTAAGTAAATTATGTAACTAGTGAAGTAAGAATAGTTTATCTGGTCTGACACATGGACATGTCATGTATCAGAAAGACTGGCAGGAGGTAGGCCTAATGGAGCTTTATTTTATTTTTTTCAAGATAGTGTCTTACTTTGTCACACTTGGTGGAGTGCCAAGGTGTCATATCTCACAGCAACCTCAAAATCTTGGGCTCAAGCAATCCTCTGCTCTCAGCCTCCCGATAGCTAGATTACAGGTGACTACCACAACGCCTGGCTATGTTTTGTTTAGAGATAGGGCCTCGTTCTTGCTCAGGCTGGTCTCAAACTTCTGAGCGCAAATGATCCACCCATCTTGGCCTCTCAGAGTGCTAGGATTACAGGCATGAGCCACTGTGCCCAGCCTAAATGGAATAGTTTAAACAATAATAATATTACTTTTGCTTCTCACTATTATGGAGCCACTGACACAAGATTAGCTGTCTCATAGTAAATAACCATAAAAATGGGCAAAATATGTGATGCAACTCTTTTCCAGCATTGGACTAAAGCACAACACTAGAGTTCCTTGTAAGGAAACTCATGAGTTAAGTTAGCCTCGTGATTTTGAACTTTCTGCCTAAGGATCATTCCTCAAAAAGAGATGTTATGGCAGAGCATGGTAATTAGCATGGCCATGGTAATTAGCAAGGCCCCTAATTAGGGCGGCTGAAACTACTGGAATTTGCAAAACAGGACACCAGAGAGGAGGACCCCATGCAGAAGAGAGGCATGGAGGTCTGTGAAGGTTGGACTCCACAGGCACAGTGCAAAATTCTTCAAGGATAACCAGACAACAACTGTTAATGGTGTCACAATGAAAGAGAAATACAAGCAGACCTGATGGATGTTGGAAGTCCAACCACAGTGGAAAAACTTTATGAATGCCTTGTTAATGCCACCAGTATTAATCCCAGACATACAAAATCAGATATGAGCTAAAGCCTAACGTTAGGACTAAGAATCACACCCCAGAATAAAGCCTATTCTATTTGAACAAAGCCCCAAATCCAGCCTTGACAAATGTGCCAGGGAGTTTGGAAGTTGAGTCCTGCCGAGTGAAAAGACCTCGGGATACCCTTCAGGCTTTCACAGATCAGCACTGTCACAGCTGAAAAGGAGGCTTTGACAAGTTTTAAGGTAATTGCCCAATAGAGGAAGTGACTGATAGGAAAAAAAAATCAATACTTTTCGGAGGAACATGACCAGAGTATTTACTGTACATAAGCCATGCCATCCAGTGTACTGACTTACAAACATGCAAAAAACAAGCAATCAACAAAGACCAACTCCAAAGTCCCAACTACTGCATTTGGCAAAGCTTTTAATAGATCTATTATAAATATGCTCAAGGAATCTAAGAAAATTATCTTAATTTTTAAATAAAATCTTAACAGAGAAATGAAATCATAAAAAGAGCGGGGCTACAAAATGGAAACTCTTGAACTCAAAAGTCCAATAATTAGAAAGAAAAAAAAATCCCTAAGATTAGAAGATTACAGCTATGCAGAAAAAAAGATTCAGTGGTCTTGACAATAGAAATTATCCTGTCTGAAAAACATACAGAAAAATTATACATAAAATCAACAGAGCTTTAGGAGCGTGTGAGATAATATAATGTATGAAATGGTTTAACATATTTCTAATGAAAGTCCCAAAAGAGAGTGAGAATTGAGCACAGAATATCTAAAGACATAGGATAAAAAATTGTCCAAATTTGTGCTCGCTTTGGCAGCACCCGTACTAAAATACTAAAATTGGAACAATACAGAGAAGATTAGCATGGCCCCTGCTTAAGGATGACATGCAAATTCATGAAGCATTCCATATTTTTAAAAAAAATTGTCAAAAATTTAATGGAAGACCCATCTTATAGAAGAAAGAAAATTAGCAAACCCCTAAGTAAGATAAATACAGGGAAAAAAACGATATCTAGACATATAAAAGTAAAGCTGATGAAAAACAAACTTGAAGAGAACGGAATAAAAAATCTTAAAAATTGTTCCAGAAAAAAGGAATCATTACCTATAGAGAAAGAATAATACAAATGAGGGTCGACTTCCCGTAAGAAGCAACAGAAGCAGAAAGACAGCATAGCAAAGTCTACAGTGATGAAAGAAAAAGAAACTGTCCCATGAAAATATTCTTCAAAGGAAACAAAGTACAAGACAGCTTCAGGTAAACAAAAATGAGGAAAATTGGTCACCAACTGTGCACGATCAAAAATGTAAAAGAATACTATCCAGGCTAAGGAAATGGTGCAAAATGGAACTCTGCATCTATACAGAAGAAAAACCAAGAATGTCAGGAAAGGGAATTAAGGAATGGAAAAGACTATGCTGGGTTTTTCATTTTGATTTTTCCCTACAAGACACAGCAGAAGTATAACATGGTGAGGTAGGAGGAAAAAAATACAGATGGTAAGAGATGTAGCAATAGCCAAATAAGGGTGAGGTGGGTGACAGGGGAAGGGGAGGGTTCTTAAACACAGAGAGGAATAAAGACTATAAAAGGACTGTTGCAGCTTCACCAAATGCCTCTGTCATAGAATTTTCATATTTCTAAATACATGTTGACCAGTCACAAGTTGCCCAGTAACACGGATAGTTTTGGCTTAAAATTGCCAGTGAGCAATGTGTTGATATAACCACTGGTCCCTTGTTCACTTCTCCCACTCTCAATTCTCAGTTGTCTCAAATTCAACCTATTTTATTCTTTCTCCCCTCCTCATCTCTCAACTGCTAATAATATAGACTCACTTAACGTCTCTAACATCTTTTTTTTTTTAATTAAATCATCACTGTGTACATTAATGCAGTCATGGGGTACAGTGTGCTGGTTTTATATATAATGTGAAATATTTTCATCAAACTGATTAATATAGCCTTCATGGCATTTTCTTGGTTATTGTGTTAAGACATTTATATTCTACATCTAGTAAGTTTCACATGTACCCTTGTAAGATGCACCGTAGGTGTGGTCCCACCAATCACCCTCCCTCAGCTCATCCTCCCTCCCTCCCCTCCCCCCTTTCCCCTTTCCCCATATGAAAGCTATAAATTAGTTTCAGAGTAGGGCTGAATACATTGGATACTTTTTCATCCATTCTTGAGATACTTTGCTAAGAAGAATATATTCATGTAAACATGAAGGAGGTAAAGTCTCCATCTTTCCTTAAGGCTGCATAATATTCCATGGGGTACATATACCACAATTTATTGATCCATTCATGGGTCGATGGGCACTTGGGCTTCTACCATGACTTAGCAATTATGAATTGAACTGCAGTAAACATTCTGGTACATACATCTTTGTTATAATGTGATTTTTGGTCTTCTGGATATATACCTAGTAGAGGAATTGTAGGATCAAATGGCAGGTCTATTCTTAGATCTCTAAGTGTTCTCCAAACATCTTTCCAAAAGGAACCTATTAGTTTGCATTCTCACCAACAATTGGAAGTGTTCCCTTTTCTCCACATCCACGCCAACATCTCTAGTTTGGGGATTTTGTGATGTGGGCTAATCTTACTGGTGTTAGATGATATCTCAAAGTAGTTGATTTGTATTTCTCTGATGATTAAGGATGATGAGCATTTTTTCATGTGTCTGTAGGCCATGCACCTGTTTTCTTCAGAGAAGCTTCTCTTCAAGTCCCTTGCCCACACTGAGATGAGATAGTGATCAAGGAATACAGCAGTATCTCAGGTTACAAAATCAACACTCATAAATCTGTAGCCTTTGTATATATCAGACTCTTTATTTTCAGCACTCCTTTTCACTGACTCCTGGTCTTTTAGACAAAGCCTAACTCTTTCAGCCAATTATCAGCTAAAGAATCTTAAAACCCTGTAGCCTCTAAGCTCCACTTCCAGCTCCCAGTCATCTTTTGGGGTCAAATCAATGTATGTTTTCCATATATTGATTTATGACCTCACCTGTAATCCCTGCCTCCTTAAAATGCATAAAACCAAACCGAACCCCAGCACCTCCTGTCCATGTACTCAAGGCTTCTTGGGTGTGACGCCAAGTCAAGGTCCTCAAGTTTGGCTCCGAATAAACCTCCTTAAATTATTTTGCAGAGTATGGCTTCTTTTCCGTAGCTGGGGGAAGGAGAAACAGTAGAAAGGGGTCAGAGGAAGGGGAATCAGTAAGGTCTCACCTAATGTGTACAGTGTTAGGGGACACAGCGCACCCCCTGGATGAAGGATTCAACTACAATGTGAACTTGACCTTAGCAAACCAAGCAATGTAACCCAATCATTTATATCCTTGTATTAATCCAAACTATTAAAAAAAATAGAATATAAGCTTCATCCTGGGAGAAATGCAGAAGGACATTCTTAGATCTGAATTTTACAAAAATCACCATGGACCAAGGAAGATGCTCTGGGAACAGGGAGTGGGTGCATACCGCTCTTAAGCAAGGAAGATTGGCTAAAGGCTACTAAGTGAAATTTAGGTGAGGGAAAATGAGAGTGTGGATAATGAATGGCTGTGGCTGTGGGAAGATACAAAAATAAGAATATGTAAAAGAGAAATCAGCAAGATTTGGAAACTAATCAGACATAGGGGTGAGAGAAAATGAATGGCTTAAGATAACACTCAGAAAACTAATTTGTATAACTAGGTTGCTGGAAATAGTCTCTGAATAAGAGAGACAGATGCAGGAGAAGGTTTTGCAAGATGATGTTGATTTCAACCTTGGATATATAGTACTGACTTTCAAGCACCGTAGAAGATGGATGTGGCAATATCCCCTGGGGAGTTCTGGATGAGTGTCTGGCACTTAGGCAGGATTATTGAGAAAATAGCAAAGTAGCATTTGGTCAACTGGGTTGGGTTTGGTTCTCTGGCCCACTATAAGCTATGTGATCTAGAACTACTTAAATTCTTTGAACTTCAATTTCTTCAACTACAAAATGGGAATGATATCTGTCCAAGGTTCATATACAGACAGCAATCACAGAGTATCAGATTTCCTGCAAAGCTAGCTCTTAACATTTAGGACCAGAAGTTGTGATTTTGAAGTCATCAGTGTACAAAGGCAAGGGGTGGGCAAGGGGCAGAGAGGAATGTGAGAAAGAAGAATCTGACTATGAGAGACAAGCAGGAGGGTTGGTGTTATGAAATCCTGGGGAGGAGAAAACATCTCCAGGGTGTCACCACTGTCAAATGGTGAAAAGCCAAGGAAGCAAGGCCTGGGGAATGTCCATGTGTGAGCAACCGGCATGGTATCAGGAACCTTAATTAGGGTGGTCTCAGGGAATTGGGATATGTAACTATGACAGATGTTTTTGCATGCAATAGAATATTAGAAGGTAGGCTGGGCATGGTGGCTCACACCTGTAAGCCCAGCACCTTGAGAGGTCGAAGCCGGATTGCTTGAGCTCACATATTCAAGACCAGTCTGAGCAAGAGCATTTCCCCATCTCTACTGAAAGATACAAAAACTAGCCGGGCATCATGGTGGGTACCTATAGTCCCAGCTACTTGGGGGACTGAGGCAGGAGGATTGCTTAAGCCCAAGAGTTTGAAGTTGCTGTGAGCTCCGATGAGGCTATCGTACTCTACCCAGGGTGATGCAAACAAACAAACAAACAAATAAAAATATAGATATATATGTTATACTCTGTGATTGATATCTTTATGTAAACATGAGATATAGATATGATTCCCACTTTGTAGTTAAAGAAACAAATTTTCAAAGGGAACAATGGGTGTCCATAAAGTTCGTGTGCAGTGGAAATGGTGCTTCTTAAAAATGGGAATTCTAAAAATTCCTCTTAGTATAAAAATGCAGAAAAACTCCTCCAGACTCTTTGTAAGAATAAACCTAAATAATTGCCAGATATAATTTTTTTTTTCTTCAGACAGGAGCTATGGTTACAAGGTTTAAAAATAAATAAATAAATAAGAGCAGAAAGAAATTCTTATTTAAAGTTCATTTGTTCTATTCAAGGTTTTATTTGTTCAGTTTTAGCTTTTTCTTTGGCTCCAAGCGCTTTTGTGCTGCTTTACTATGCAGATAACTCAAAAGCAACGTCCCAGGAGTCTGTGTCAACTTGAGAATAATATCTAAGTTATCCTTTGGTGGTCTGTGCTGATTGGTTTTATTAATTTTTTCATTATTAGATCTTTTCTCCCTCCTTTATTTTTTTTTCTTGAAACTTTGATGAAAATATAACTTGGGGGCTCTTTCCTAAAGAAAAAAATGATCCTAGAACTCTACAAAGAGTCACCCAGACGGGTGAAATCTAAGTGGAACTATAATCACAAGTGTTCACTTTGTAATTAAGCTCTTTGTGAACAGTGAGCAGGGTTGTCAGTAAGGAAGCCGGTGGCTTCTGTCATGTACGGCATTAAGAATCGTCAGCCATAGTTGCTGGATAGCGTAACAGTGTCTCCTGTGGGAGCAGATGCACTTGTGATTTTCTGGAAATGACAAAATGATTTATCACCTCCCATATGCACTGCCATCCACCTGGCAGGAGTAATCTGTCCCTTGGCAGCCTCCATCCGGTGGGAACAAACAATTTTGATGGGTAAAAGACTAAATCAAGATTATAAAAAGGAGAAAGGAAAAAAATGATCAAAAAAGGAGAAAGAAAAAAAAGATCAAAAAAGGTGTTTTTTTAAAAAGTATGTCATATTAACAAGATGTGTAGCAGAACATTCGTATTTAACAGAACACAGTTATTATCTAAGCCCACAGGTGAAAGCCTATTCAATTTTATCAGTGCTTTGCTGAATTATAAGGTAAATGACAATGGAAACAAATATAAAGGCTGGCTTTGGTGGGGACAAATGACCAGGATTAATATCTCTACGTAGAGGAACCCCAAAGGAGAGACAGATTAAATGGTGCAGTACTGGTTCTGACTGTCTTTTGGAAAGGAAACCTTGGCTGTCATAAATGGCTGCATTTCTTTGCTTTCCCTTCCCTCAATTGCAAACAAATAACTTTCCGTTGAATCCAAAATTCAGTGTTCTTAAAGTAAAAGAGCTTAGGAAAGCCAGTTCACAAAAGAAGCTACCTTTGTTGTTTGTGGAGGACAGTAAAATACTACATAAGTTAGCAGGAACATCAAACCTGAAAACCTCCAGGTGCAGAGGGGAAATCAAGAAGTGACCACCCAGAGAATTAGACACAGGAAACAAGTTACAAAATCCCCAAACCAGAGATGCTGGCGTGGATGTGGAGAAAAGGGAACACTTCTACACTGCTGGTAGGAATGTAAATTAATACGTTCCTTTTGGAAAGACGTCTGGAGAACACTTAGAGAACTAAAAATAGACCTACCATTCAATCCTACAATTCCTTTATTAGGTATATACCCAGCAGACCAAAAATCACTTTACAACAAAAATATTTGTATCAGAATGTTTATTGCAACCCAATTCATAATTTCCAGGTCATGGAAGAAGCCCAAGTGCCCATCGATCCATGAATGGATTAACAAACTGTGATATATGTACAGCATAGAATACTATGCAGCCCTAAAGAAAGATGGAGAATTTACATCCTTCATGTTCACATGGATGGAGTTGGAAAGCGTTCTTCTTAGCAAAGTATCACAGGAATGGAAGAGGAAGTATCCAATGTACACACCCCTATTATGAAATTAATTTATAGCTTTCATATGAAATCTATAACCTAATAACAGCCTAAGTATACAGGGAGGGGGGAGGGAGAAAGGAGAGGGGACTGGGTGGAAGGAGGGTGATTGGAGGGATCACTTCTATGGTTTATCTTACAAGGGTACAGGTGAATCTTTCTAAATGTAGAATATAAATGTCTTAACACAATAACTAAGAAAATGACATGAAGACTATGTTAACCAGTTTGATGAAAATATTTCAAATTGTATATGAAAACATCACACTGTACTCCAGAATTGCATTAATGTACATAGTTATCATTTAATAAAAAAGAGAGAGACAGAGGAGATCAGCGGGGGCTGGGACTGGATTCTTAAATAGTTGTGGGTGGTTTCAGCTTCTTACCCCACCTGCTGCATAAAATCTTATGAAGATTTGAATTGTTTGGATTTGGTAGAAAGTAAAGAAAGGCAACATTTTTTTCCTTTTTAACAGATAGGAATCTGTCCTCCTCCTCTAATAATAATTTTAATCACAGAATTTATGTGAACCTGGAGACTCATTTTATTTATTTATTTATTTTTTTACTAAATCATAGCTGTGTACATTAATATAGTCATGGGGTACAATGTGCTGGTTTTACATATAATTTGAAATATTTTCACCAAACTGGTTAACATAGCCTTCGTGGCATTTTCTTAGTTATTGTGTTAAGACATTTATATTCTACATTTAGAAAGATTGACATGTACCCTTGTAGGATGGACCATAGGTGTGGTCCCACCAATCACCTTCCCTCCACCCATCCTCTCCCTCCCCTCCTTCTCCTCTATCCCCATATTCTTGGCCTATAACAGGGCTATGAAAGGTATAAATTAGTTTCATAGTAGGGCTGAGTACACTGGATACTTTTTCTTCCCTTCTTGAGATACTTTGCTAAGAAGAATATGTTCCAGCTCCATGGAGACTCATTTAGAGACTAATAAACATGGTGCCGTTGGTTAATATTTTGCCCTGTTCTGTGGGATAAGAATCACAAAAAATGCGAATCTGCTGCAAAAGTTATAGAAAACCGAATGTAAGTTCAGAAAGAAAGAGACATGGTTTTTTGCTGTTGTTGTTATCTCACAGTCTTCTGGTCAAATTAATTTTTTTAAATGAAATGCAAATTGAAGACTGTTAAAGTTTTTACAGCAAGTTTTGGGAGAAGGGTCTGTTTCTAGGAGTTTGCTCACTGAGTGGCTGAATGGCAGGAAGGGAGAAGTGATTTTAGGGACTATTCCTGGTTCTGATTTTGCCACATTATTTAGTGCCTGGACCATACTTTCTTCTTTGTGATTATTGGTGATTTGTGAATATTGACAGTTGGTGTCCAGGAGCCTGGAGATCTGAAGGAGTTGTATATCTGGGGGGATAAGACCACCAGATTCTAATCCACCATTATTCTAGTTATACGTGAGTAAGATAAAATTAACTGCTTCATGAGCTATATCGAGACTTATGACATACTCATTGCTGAGAAAAATACCAGTTGGCTGAAGACTCATTTTTTAAGGTAGGCTGTTACTCTATTTCAAAGCCTTATTACCACACCTCTGATGTACCCTCTCCCAATTTCCACATCCTTTGGTTCCCTAGGAGACCACCCCTTACTTAATTGATTTCAGGAAGTAGAGTATCTTGAATGAGTGCATGGAATTTAGGGTCAGAATGTCTGAGTTGGTATCTGACACTGAGGCTATCAGCTTGTGAGCCTGGGCATGTTAATTACATAGTCTTCAATATTCTCGTGTATAAGCTGTAGACAGTAGTAGAACCCACCTGAGAGTGTAGGTGTCAAGATTCAGTGGTTAATATTGATAAAACACTTAATACATTGCCAACGATATAATAAGGGCTCAATTCTCAAAACTGTTGTAATTATTTCCATGGACGGCCACTAAGAAAAAGCTCCACCATTATACAGAGCTTAACAAAAAGCTGAGGATCTGATATCTTGACCCACATACGTGGATCTTAATACCTCTTGAGATGTGTAGACAGTCCAGGCCAGTCTGTGTTTAATTACACACTAAACACTTAGAATCTCATATTTGAAAAACTTTCTATGAAAGATCAGTTATCTCAGAATGCTTTACTTGGTATTATTCGCAATAGCCAATCTATGGTTCTTATAATTAATGTTTAATGGAAACAACAAGACACATTCACTTAAGATTCCAATTTGCTAATTCCATAAATAAATATTTTCCTTTATTAAATATATAATTTAAAATAATTTTAAGGGCCAGTTAATCTGGGCGAAGTGCCATTGGGCAGCCTCAGTTTTCCTTTTGCTGTGGTGGTCCAGGAAACCCTGGCAATATTTCACAATGTAGACTTTTTTTTCCTGTCTAACCCAAATTAACCTCTGCTCTACATATTTGTTTATCTGTAGCTTCCATGAAACTGTATAAAACTTCCCAGATAGGGAGAAGTTATGCATTCTGAGAGTGTTTCCAAGCTATGTGGCTACTTTCTGAGTAGAGTGATGACTTGATAGCAGACAATTTATTCATTAGGGCTGTCCATCAGATTGTCCAGTGATCCTATTAACCTTGTTTTCCTGAAGCCTTTTCCTTTGGGACTTTCCTCTTTTTGGCATCCTCACTCTCTTGCTCCGGTGGCTTTCTCCATTCTGCTTACAAACACTTGCAGTTTTATTGTGAGCTATCTATCTGGGTTTCTTAAAAATTTGAACAATGTGAGAGTGAAGTCACTTCAATGCACTCTATCAAATAGAGATGTGGGTTAAATAATATTCTGCCAAAATGGTTAGCGATGTTTTTGTGTCCTTGTTTCCTTCCATCCCCCAGTTTTTCCAATCTGTACGTCACACCTGTGATCCTCATTCTCTCATAAGCTTTTCATTCCTTCACCCTTGATATTTTGGTATACTGGCAATACCCTGGCCCACCCCACTGATCCCTCATTCAATTTAATCTGGCCCTTTCTCCCTCTGACCTGTCTTCAGCTGTTGCTTTGTTGACTGAGCTGGCCTTTACACTAGTTGGATTTATCTTCTTTATTAAATTAATTCCCTTTGGCTGCATCCTAACAATACCCCTACCCAATCCTCGGGATTTTGCTTTTCTCATTCTTCAGAATACAGAGGTCAGAGTAGCTTCCCTCAGGAGAACCCAATAACGTTCTGCTCCAGATGTCCACATCAGGAGCCTTTGCACCTGGTGTCTGGCAAATCCAGTCAAAAAATGATTGCAAAGACAGTGAATTACCTTCGAAGTACTCTCCTCTTAACCATCTGGTGACCATAGTGCCATTCAGCAATGAGGTCAATGAGTTCACAAATTTAACTGTCAGGCTTCATATGATGACAGCCCTGATGGCCATTCCTGGAAAAGAGTCCCAAAATTGCTTTGAAGGGCGGACTAGGTGCTGGCCTCAGTGCACAACTTCCCAAGGGGAATACCTCAAAGATGACTATAGTAATATTTAACAACGAGGTATGTAGCACTTTTCTTAGGATGAGTTCATGAACTTCATTGTCAGACTTCACGTGCATAAAGCAATAATGCTCTCTTAGCTGTGTACAGTCCGTTTTCAAGGCTCTTTTGCATAAATTATTGATGTTCTTGCTAGCTCACAGCAGAACCTGACAGAGCAGACATCACAAATGCTGTTAACTCGGAGACGCAGGAGTGTAATGAGCCTCGGTGAGAATTAGGTCACTGAAATCTTCTATTTGTATTCCATTTTCAAGCGAAGAGCAATTAAAACACAGCGAGTTTGGGGTCTTAGAGAGAGCTCTATACTGGGCTCTAAAGGATGCTGGGTCATTTCAACACAGTTAATTCACTTCCCTGGTCTTTAGTTTCCTTACATGTAAACAAGGGTGGCGGGCAGGGACTTGGACCAGAAGACCGTTCTCTTTCCTGAGAATGTTTGTTCTCTCTCTATTTACCTGCCATGGTACTTAACGTGACCTCTCATTTCACACCATTTATTTTTCTCTGTAACATTGGCCATAGTTGAAAAAACACTCCAGGTTTCTCTTCGTGGTTTATCTCTGAAAATAGTCATAGATTTGTCTGGCAGGATGCCATTCAAAATAATTCTCTCTCTTTTTTTTTTTTTTTGGTTAAAAAAGGAATGAAAAATCAATTGAGCCAAGTATTTACTTTGGAAGATAAACGGTTGGTTATCTTGTATTTTAATTGGCAACATAGAAAGTTTCTTGTTTACCAAACTGACCATAAAAATGGCGAGTCAGCGTATTTTCCTACTTTTTGCTCTTTAGCAAAGGGGGTTATTTTAGGACAGGGAGCTCTTTCCGAGCTATTTCAGTCTTTTGGTATTTACCAGTAATCTGATCAAATTTTTATCAGCATCTCAGTTGCTTTAGCTTTCATATTTCTGTTAATTAGAAGGGTACACTGCATACCCGAGGAGCTTAATAAAATATTTGTTTATGATAATAATAGCAAATATTCATAGAATGTTTAATGTGTACCAGGTATGATTCTAAGCACTTGCATGCATTAAATGTGTTAAGACTTACAGCCCTAAGAAGTACGTCTTATGTATTTTATGGATGAGGAAACTGAAGCATAAGAACCTTAAGTAATTATCTTCTAAGCATAGGATGAGACGCTCATGTTTATTCTCTTCTTCAAGCAGTAATTTTTTGAAACCCTCTTTCTATATTCATTACCTCCCACCTATATTTTCAGGATAATGTTCCTTGCAACTTTTTATCTTTGTCCTATAATTGTTAAAGTTGCATGTTTTATTTTTCTCTTTTGCTGTATAGACTAAGGTCAATAAATAGAATATAT
Source organism: Otolemur garnettii (assembly GCF_000181295.1). Classification (NCBI taxonomy): domain Eukaryota; kingdom Metazoa; phylum Chordata; class Mammalia; order Primates; family Galagidae; genus Otolemur; species Otolemur garnettii. Next base: position 14,082,727 of record NW_003852414.1, on the reverse strand, counting down.
AATAATCATGTCCCTAATTCATTTCTGCCTAGTGATTCAAAGCCCCATCTTCAATCCTGTGATGAATGTCCCTTTTTCAGCTCCATGGTCAACTAAGGTAGCGGATCTCCTCTCCCTGTTTTTCTGACCTCTGATTCATTGAATTGGTAGATAACAGATGCTGAATTTTGTAAGACATGAAGTACAGCCTTAGTGAGTCTCAGGATTTCTCCCTAACTCCATTCCCACCCACAATGACTCTAGATCTGAGCGCTCAATCACACAAGTCAGCCTGGTCCTGGGTATTTTTGCGCCATATTGGTTTCTGGGGATCCCCCCCACCAAAAAGGACATAGACATAAAAACACACCTTGCGGTCACAAAATGACTTTTTGTACCATTAGGCACAGACTCTGAGCTTAGAAGTAAAGTCTGATTATACAGACACTATGTCAAATCTTGGGTATTTTTTTGTTAATCTACCTCTTTTATGATTTGAAGAAATTTCTCCCAGTCCCTGGCAATAGGTGAAATATCAGTCCTAAATTCTCTTCATTTTCTGGGTTATGTTCCAGGTTATATATCCACATAAGAAGTTAGAACATTCAAAACAATTGAATTCAAAAAATGTGTATGGAATGACCACAAAGTGCTTTCCATGGCAAGCTGCAGAAAAATCAGTGGCAAGACAAACATCCCTTTTGCCTTCATGGGTCTTGGAGGCTAAGAGAGAAAACACATTTTAACAGGTCATTATGTGTACTGGATAAGTGTCATGGAAGTGGAAGGACAGCATAGTAGGAACTCACAGAATTCGGGTATTATTATTCAGGTCATTATGTACCAAAGTCAGATATCGTCTGAAAATGCCCAAATTGGTTGATAAACTACTTTCACCTTTCTCCATGTGCAAAATAATTCTGTTTTATTTCAATTGGATTTGCTTAGTGTCCAGAGCAATTGTAATCACTTAAAGCATTGAATATTTTCTCCCATAAGCATCCAATCAAACAAAATAGCAGGCTATCAAAATATCAGGGGCGCTAATTCTAAAAGGTTTTTTCCCCCTTCCATTTTCATCAAAGAGAAGCCTAATTAGCTACCGTTATCATAGTTCTTTCAAAAACAGGTTTGCAATTTGATTGGCTTGTTTAACTGTATTTCCCCTGATGTGACCCTGTTATATTTCCACATGGGAAGAGGTGGTAAATACTCCGGTTCCTTCAACATCATCATTCCTTACACCCTTAACAACTTTTCTTTGGCCAAAAGAAAAATAAATGACAGATTGAAAGTTACAAAAAATGCAATCACAGAGAGAAAGTACGCCAAGGAAAACAGCTTCACCTGCTATGGACAAAGTGATGATTCTATTAAAACAGTGGCTAGCACCAAGACAGACAAAAGAGGGGCTTCAGATTAGAAAATGGAGATTTTGGAATCCATTTTCCAACCTACAAATACCGTCAATAAAACATTCTTTCATTCTTTCATTTCTTTAATATTAAAAATGTAGCATCTGTCAGTACAATCAGGCTCTTTTAATGTTAAAAGATTTTGTACTGTTCTCAGTCAAGGCAAGAAAAGCATGAGTTGGACAGGGCTTTCTTGTGTATTTCTGCTGTTGACTAGGCACTGTTCCATTATAGGGTATTTATAATTGAATACATTTTGAATAACATATTCTTTGAAGCAAAATACATACAGGAATATCAAGGCCAGTAAGTAAGCACTGAAGGACCTTTTAGATGAAAAATACTCATTGAGGCTCTACCTAACTTAAACTCTGAAAGAGCACACCAATTAAAACTAGCTGTTTGCTTATTGTACAAAATTGAGCGTTATTATTGAGTTTATATACAATCATTCTTTGGGAAGAATTTAAAATCGTTTTCTTCTCTTGAAATAGTTATATAGTCATAGCACTTCTGAAATGTAAAGGATACACAGTGGTGTGCACACACAAAGGTACTGAGAGTGTGAAGGATTTACTCAAAGTCATCCAGTTAGTCAAGGACAGAGAAAAGTTCACTTGTAGAACTTCTATCTGCTCATGTTTTTGTGCGGTTCTGTGTACACCTTAGTAAAACATGATTTCTAGTTGTGGTTACCCAAGGCGTGACTTTCCCTACCACCCATGCCACTTCCATCACAGGAGCAATTAGGGTGATGACAACGAGTCACAAAAAAATTCTGAAAACTGTCCGTGATCGCCCTTAATCTGTAGGTAAGTGGGTTGAGGAGGTAATGGTGTTGCTCTGGTAACAGTCAAGGTCAAAGCTTCAAGAGAAGAGTCCCTTCCTAGTTCTTTGTAGAAGAATGTACCCATGGCTGGGCTGAGTGGCCCTAGAGCAGGATATTCAGTGGGCTCGCAGAAGAGTCAGCAGGACCCAGTTCCCCAGGTAGGGCTCTCCCGGGCTTCCACAGAGCTCCCTCAGCCCTCAACTGACAGCTCTCAAGCCCTCAGTCTGTGAAAGGAGGGAACTACTTTCAGAGCATTTCAGAAGAATTCACTTTTTGAGGTAGGGAAATAAATAGCAGGGGTTGGTTTTCCTCTGGCGTTGGCCTAGTCAACAGGTGGATATGGCTAAAAGGCTTCTGTTCTGGTGGGTTACTGTTCACCAGTGTTTTGTGGCTAGAGAGTGCTGCAGGCTTTGGGAGAAACTTTTATTGACTGCCCACATAGATGTTTCCGGGCTGTGATCTTTTCTGCTGCCCAGGAAAGGGGAGATAAGAGGTGACCTAAAAGCAAACAAATGAATAAAAACAGGGATAAAACTCATCTGCATTTGTTTCCTAAGTTCCTGAGGTCCCTAGCCAATTTACGGCCTTTTCTCAGCCTTTCAGAGTCTTCTAGTAAGTGACTCTCATATTTGGTTCAGGGATTTTTCTTGTAATTAGCTGGAATGCCTTTCTTCCATCTAAAACACTAGTTTTAAATAAGAAAAAGAAACATGGTGACTAGTTCCATGGGCCTGCTCATTTAGACTGTTAATGTAATGATTAATTAGATCTAATTAAATATCGCTTGCTTTGCATTGCTTTGTCACAGTCATTCCAGATCGTTCTAATTATCAGATTGGTCACCCACTCTAGGAATTTTGGATTCGGTAATTCTTCGATGGGGCCTTGAGATCTCGGTTGTTTATTTTTGTTTTTCCCCCAGTAATTCTAGTGATGGCTCCGTTTTTTAAATCACTGGTTTGCAGTGTTGATTCAGTTTTAAGATTAAAATGACATAGTTTTTGTCTATCTCAGAATCAACTATTAATCTAAAGCTTTCACGGAATTTTTTTTTATTTAAAAAGAAATAAGCCCACATTTAAGTAAAAGCTTCAAGTCAGGCAGTTGCATTATATTTTAAAATTTTGTGTTTTGTATATCCTTCTGTATTGAAAAGGAATATTTGAATGTGTTTATTATAAACAATTTAAAAATTCGGAAACATATCCAGTTTAAAACCCCCATCTCAGAATTAACCAAAATCACATTTATATACTTTAAAAAGTAGTATCATACTGTTTGTATACCCTTGGAGTTCTTTTTGAATTCTTTATCATGACCATTTTTGGATTTCATTAAAAATTATCTTTAAATAATACTGTTCACTGACCATCACACATCTTTGAGTTAAGCCAAAGGCCAATTACCAAATGTCTTGGTTGATAATGAGGCCCTGATGAGGATGGATTTATTTATTCTCTTTGTAAGACGGGACAGCACTCCTCCCTCTATCCTTCATTGACTAGAGCTCTGCAAATTAAACTCACCATTGACATAAGATGGATGAACAAGACAAAAACAAACAGCAGTTTATTAAGTTTGCATACACGAGGCAGAACTCGGTGCTGAGTAACTCAAAGGGTGGTTAAAACATGGGCTTCTGTGGCATTTAACGAAGAATGATACATTTGTATAGAAGTGACAAGGCAAAAGAGAAGGACTTTGAGACTCTGGGGGAGCAAATTGTGGGGAGGAAAATATAGGTAGATAAAGGCAAGTTAGTAACATTTTGTGTAAACTCATTTTCAGTACCAGCCAGTCTCCAGAGATAAGGTCGTTCTCCCCTTCCTGACGCAGAAAGCTGGAAGAGAGAATAACTTTCAAAAGGGGAATTTACATTCTCCCCCATAGAGGGCTATAGGGTCCAGAGTTCATTCTATGTAGCTCAAAATGATCCTTATTCCAGAGTGGCACAATTAGGGTGATGTACTCAGAATCCCCTCACGTTCCTCCCCTGAAACATCACATCATCTCACACTACCAATGCAGCAGTTGCTCTGAAATTCTACCAAAACTTAGGCAAGTCCTGGTTTCAGCTTAAACTTTCACTTCTCTATGCTTTTGCTCTCCAGATCATCAATGACCACTAAGGATTTTCAATCCCGTTTTGTAGAATTCAATGGCTAATGTAAAAAATCCACTTCTTCTCTCCTTTTCCCAGATTCTTACCTTGTATGCCCTGGTTCTCCAGCTCTGTGGTCAACAAAGTTTTCCACAGCATAAACATCTTCTCGAAATGGTTTCCTTTAACTCCTTGCCATATCAGAAAGAGGCAGTCCCTTGAGGACAGTGCTTCCACTATAGCCCTCTCTGTGGAGGCTGGTTAAGCTTTCCTAAGTCAAATGGTTTGATTCAAACCAGGGAGGTTGCTGGGTACCCTCCTAATCCTTCACTGGTTCCTCTTAAACTTTTGTCTTCCTTCTTCCTTAAAAGCTTCTAGCTTCTATGAAGCATACACTATCTGACTACCCTGTGTCCTAGTGCTCATTATTCCTGATGTCCACCTTCCCACATCTATTGAATTTTAGCTTTTAGGTGTAGGTGTATTCATTTCCAGGCATGCATGAGTGTATCTTCCAAAATACTCTTGATCCTTTCAATTCTCTGACTCACCCATAATTGACTTTTCCTTTATACTTGCAGATTTCTTCATTCTTTGGGTCATGTCCTAGACATTGTCACCTTCTACAGCGATATTATTTTGATTTCATGCATCACTGTTTCTGACTAGAGTGCCCCATTTTCTAGGTAATATAATCTATTGAGTCCCTCCATTTTAAGATTTTCTATTCTTATTCACATTCCTAATCCAATTTTCATATTTTTCATCTTCCTCATCTACATTTGCTTCCATTCTTAGCAAAATTAAATTTCATGTTTATTTGTTTTTTGTTTTTCAGGTACATTATTAAAATTATATTCTCTTGGTAACATTGTCAATTCCCTTTTGCCTTTCACTCTAAATTATACTTATCAGGGAAAACTCCACTACTGAATCAGTCCAACTCCCTGTCTTTTCTGTGAATATAGTAAAGCAGCTAAGGTAGTGGAAGAAAATTATAAAAGTTGGTAGGTAGGTGGGAGAATAAGCACTTATCACCTCTCCCTTCAGACCACCGAAACAATAACACAAAAGAATAAAAGTCGTATAAATCTACAGGATCAGTGCAATGAAGAATAGATAACAAAGGACAGAAAAGGCGATAACAATTCAGAAGATAAGGTCTAGATGGAGGAGTAACTTATCTCGGTAGAAGATGAAATCTGAGCCCCTACAGAAGCAATCCATGACAGACAGGTGCATTCACTGGACAGATAAATTAGGAAGCCAAACATTGAGAGTTCTTCTGTAGCAGAATGGAACACTAAATTGGAAAAAATAATCTATTGATAGACTGTCAACAATCCATTGATTGTCAATAATCCTCTGACAGTCAATAATCCATTGATAGTCAATAATCTGTTGATAGTCAACAATCCATTAATAGACTGTTCATTCACTATCATTCACTGATAATCTGTCAATAATTCACTGATGGAACATAAGGTGTTTTTAGATATCCCAACCCAAACTTCATGCTATGAGGGCTCTCCACCTCACTGCCTCTCAATTCAAGAGATCTATTTTCTAGGGAAATTGTGCTGCAGATTTTGAACTCAGTAACAACATTTTCCCCAGAGGGTAGCCAGGAAGTGCTTCTCTGATCTTTTAGTCCATTCAGACTGCTGTAACAAAATACCACAGATTGAGTAGCTTATAAAATACAGAAATGTATTTCTCACAGTTGTTGAAGCTGGGAAGTCCAAGATCAAGTCAGCAGATTTGACTCCTGTTGAGAACATTTCCTGGCTCATACCTGGCACCTCCTCACGGTAGCCTCACATGGTGGAAGGAGCAAGGCAATCGTCTGGGTTCTCTTTCATAAGGACCACTAAGCCCATTCTTAATGGCTCCCCCATGATGATCTCATCACCTTCCAAAGACCTCACCTCTATATGCCATCAAATTGGTACTATGGATTTTAACCACTAATTTTGGGGGCTTCCAATATTCAGACCACAGCATCTAAGAATTGCTTGTTGGGAATATTCTCCTTCCCTTCTTGGCTCCCAGGACACCAGCAGTGAATCTTGTGCTTCCCCATGCCAAACTGCCATGGCCACCACAAAGTGAAAGATGTAAGTCTCCCTCAGTGAAGGCTTAAATGGCACCAGAATGAAGACCTAAAAATTTTATAATCAGGCATCCACCAAGTTCATCATCAGTGTTGCCTAAAATGTTCATCATCAGTTAACCAGTCCAGCCGATGCCAAAACCCAGGGATAATCTTTTTAGGGCTTTACTTGCAGGTGTTCCGAGAATGCCAAAAATAACCAAATGTGGAGGGAAATCCACTAATAAAAAAGACAGATACAACTACTAATAATCAACAGATTCAGGGAAAGAAATAGAACCCAGATGAAATAGAAATAATATAAGCATCTAAAGAAAAATGTGTAAGTCTATTTGATATGCTCAGAGAGTTAGAAAATATATTGTATCCCGAGTCTGTGAAGAAGAAATAACTAGAGGAAGAGGAAGGAGCTTTGGGAAATTAAAATATAATACTCAAGAAACTTAAACATTGATATAAGTGTTGTAATATCAAACTAAGCCATTCTCCTAAAAATGTACAATATAAAGATATGGGAAATATGGAGGATGGGGATAAGAAAATTTAAGAATTAGTTCAGAAAGTTTAATATCAAAATAGTACAAATTCCAGGAATTGCGAACAAAGAAAACAGAACAGGGAGAGAATGATAAATAATTCAAGAAATTTCTCCAGGTTGATGAAGGTTCCTGAGAAGTAGCATAACTGTTCACACATAAATATTCATGAATAATCAGAGAACTGCTGTAACCTAGAAGCTAGAAAATAATAGAGATAGCTGAAAGGCAATGTCTGATTTATGAGGTTACATAATTTTGAACCTGAATCCCAAAGTCAACCAAACTAAACTTTGACCACCATCATGTTATTTTTAGACAAATGGTCTTTCAAAGTTAACCTCCCAAGTTAACTCTACCCTAGCAATGAGGAAGGAAACTGGGGAAGAGGAAGATATGGGGTCTGGGACCACACCGGGCTGATTTTGGAGAGAAGTTCTTGAGGAGGAGACCTCAGAAGCATGTAGTCAAGGTTGGCACAAAGGGACAGAGAGAGGGCTTTGGTTGTCCCCTGCCAAAATTTTTATTTCATAAGTTCCCTTTTCCAAAACAAAAAGGGTGCTAGCAATTGAGCTGATATTTTAACCTGGTGGAAAATAGTATTGAGAAGTTGTGCAGAGTTTAGGAATTAACTGCAAAGCGTGGCAAACTCAGCAAATGCAAATAAACTTGATCATTAACTCCAGAAAAAAATAAACAGGAAAGTACATGGATAGTTAATCTTCATATGCTGTTAACTCAGCAATGAACAATAATGTTTATGTAGTAATATCATAAACACTAAATACAACTTTGATTATATTAAGTGGTGGCAGGAGCTTGTGAGGAGATGGTAAGAAGCTGCTGGTTCTGTAATACAAAAACATTTTTAGCAATGACAATAAAGTGAGAGTTAAATCAAAGAACCCCTCTTGTGTATATTACGGATAACAAAACGGAGGTCACACTAGAAGAAACAGTTAAAGAAATTGAAGTTGCTTGTCTTTGGAACTTAAGGCCTCTAGTGCAACTTGAATTTTTGAAAAAGATGCATAAAATACCTGAATGGAAATATAAACATAGTGAAAAGCCCCCCCACTGCACACAGAGTTAGAACCTCAAACAGGCATGTGGCACCACTGTCCCCGTCCCCCATACTTCCCATCTCTTTATATTGTACATTTTTAGGAGAATGGCTTGGTTTGATATTACAAATGAACTACAGGTTTCTAGCTTGAGGGCTCTCTGAGAATTAAAAGTCATTCCAAATGATGCTTTCTCCCATCCCCCTCAATCTGCCCACCCTACAGCACTATCTCTGCTAATTACTTACTCTTAATTTTTTGGAGGAGATTCATTATGAAAGAACTAGGTCATTTTATTTTATTATTTTATTTTACTTTGCTTTATTTTATTTTATATGTGTATTTTTTTTTTTGAGACAGAGTCTTAACTCTCTCACCCTGAGTAGAGTGTTGTGACGTCATCATAGCTCACAGCAACCTCACTTTCTTGGGCTCAAGTGATCCTCTTGCCTCAGCCTCCTCAGTAGCTGCAGCTACAGGCACCTGCCATAATGCCTGGCTAATTTTTCTATTTTTAGTAGAGACGAGAGCCAGAACTCAAGCAATCCACTTGCCTCAACATCTCAGAGTGCTAGAATTACAGGTGTGAGCCACTGCGCCTGGCCTCCCAAGTTATTTGTAGCACCCAAGCCATAAAGTAGCCTTCACCATTTGTCCTCTTCCCAATTTTCTCCCAAGACTTTTCCCTCACAGTTTCTGGAATCCATTCCTTTTCCTCTTCTTTGGAATTTCGTCTATTCCATTGCTGCCTCTATCAGAGCCCAGCCTCTCTACTAAATGGTCTACTTAATTATCAACAAACGTACTCTTATATCTCCAACCTTAAAATAAGAGCTAGACAATCCTCTCTTGTACCCACTTATATTCCATCTCATGACAAAACTTCTTGAAAGAGTTGTTCACATTCACTGTCTGAAATCCGTCCTTTAGTAACTGCCACTGCAACCTCTCTGGTTTCATCATCAATATAGTTGCACAAGTTTTTGCTATTGTTTTTCCCCATAGAGACACATCCTCCCCTCCATGAAATATAAACCCCATGAGGTCAAAGACTCCTTTTGCACAGCTACCTCAAACTGCAGGAGGAGCACCAAGCCCTTAACCAATATTTTTGAACAAAGGAGTCAAATCTAACATCTTTATTTCAAAACAACGCAATAATTTTTTACAGATGTTTTAGCATAAGGAGTGTGGCCATATGCTACAAAACAGACAATATGACAGTTCCTTGAACAAATATTTTTAAGTCTAAGCTTTCAAAAATCCTTTTATTTCGTATAAAATGTGATATGAATAAAATGCAGGCATAGATGTTATTACTTTGTACCAACCTGTGTTTGTAGAATGCTATATATGTAAATAACAGCATGCTACAAAAACAGCTAAATATTTAGCCCTGTCAGCTCAACCAGTACATGCTGCATGTCTGTGTATTCTCCACAAATTATATTTGTTTCTTGGCAAAGGTGATAGAGTACACAGGAAATAATTAAAAGTCTATACTTTTTTAATTTAAGAAGAAATGCCTGGTGCTCTGTAGATGGGATGGGGCAAAATCACCTGCTATCAGGATTTATTGTTACTGAAGTTATCAAACCTAAAAGCAAGATAATTTTCATTTATTTTATTTTATATCATTTCTTGCTCTGACTTTATTTTTCCACCAAGTTTTCTCTCACCCTATCCGCCCAGAGTATCCTTAGGCCAAGTGGTAAATGACCTGTTGTTCTTAAAATTTATGAGCTTTTTACAACAGGAAATAGCTCCAGCAGAATCATTTTTCTTCCACTGCTAGCCACATCATCCTTGGCGGATCCCTGCAATTCCATCTCTGCACCCCCTCCAGCTGGCCTCTGTAGTCCCATCTTCCCTAGAATGAAAGGTGATCATTCTTCATTTTGCCCAAGGGGGTGAGGTTTTAAGAGATCTGGAGTAATCGAACAACAAAGACATATGATCAATATAATTCCTCTGAACTAGAGGTATTACGTATACCAAGGGTGCCAAAATAATGTAGACACATTTTTTTTTTATATAATCTCACTCTTGCCCAGGCTAGAGTGCCATGGTGTCAGCCTAGCTCACAGCAACCTCAGTCTCCTAGGTTAAAAAGATCCTCCTGCCTTAGCCTCCCCCCACCACACCTGGATAATTTTTCTATTTTTAATAGATGCCAGTTCTTGGTCTTAATCAGGGTGATGTCAAACTCCAGAGCTCAAAGAATCCTTCTCAGCCTCCCAGACTGCTAGGATTATAGGTGTACCTATAATCACCGTACCTAGCCCGCAATACACATTTTAAGAATGAAAAAACAACAAAAAAAACTGTCCTAATTTATAATGTATACCAATAATATTTCTTACCTTACATATTGTATTTTATATCTCTAATAATTGCAGAAGTCAAGTGTGATTTTAGTGTTAAAATTTTGATACAGATTTTTCTTTTCTCACTGTGTGTATATATATAAACAGTATTACTGTGTCAGTAATTACAGTATATATATACAGTATATATATATTTTTTACCGTATATATATTTTTCTTTTCTCACTGTGTGTATATATATAAACAGTATTACTGTGTCAGTAATTACAGTATATATATACAGTATATATATTTTTTACCGTATATATATTTTTCTTTTCTCAATGTGTGTATATATATAAACAGTATTACCGTGTCCTCTTTAGCCTCCTTAACTGGAGATTCTTTTACTGTATTATTTTGGGATTTTCCAAATCATTAAGATCGATCTATGATTTTGCCTGTGATCAATGCAGCAGAGATGGAAAACCGTATGAAACCTATTAGAGGACCTTCATTGTTTTATGCAAAGAGTACACATAACCTGGGAATTATCTTTTCTTCAAAAATTTGAGAAAGTCCCCCACTGTATTGATCAAGTCCGGAACATATCTTAGGAGAGTCTTCAATGCTAACAAAATAGTTTTGATTATTACTCAAGGATTATTTACTCATGAAGAGCTTAAGACAATGGCTCGGTGTAGTGATTCAAGGTAGAAATATTACCGGAGGTGTCGTCTGTCGATAACACGGGACAAGAGATTTTCTACTGCCTTTTTCCTTCTCTCCCACGAGGCTCTCTGCTTCTTATACAGATTGATTTGCTTTCTCCTTATGGATTAAAACCTCATACTGAAGGAAGAAGCAGTTTTTACCAAATACCAGAGCACAACACCCTCTCGTATTCAGATTGCAGTCATTTACTTAGGATTTTGGCCTCCATAATGACACGGTGCTTAGGTTTGCTTCAGTCCATAAACTTTTTGAGTTTCTCTTATCAGGCAAATATTGGTTTATTTGTTTTCTGAAGCAGCACTTATATCATGGGAATTGCCTTTTCTTGAAACTTTAAAAGAACGAAATAGCAGAATATCATAGATTGAAGCACGTGTTACGCCTTTTTCAATATCATACAGATCATTGATCTACTCTGGATTTTGAAATCCTATGTTATTATATGACTTATATTATCTCTGAAGTCAGTCATTCAGGGTTTCAGATTTCTATTTTTGTGGTTTAATATAAAACAGAGGTGTTTGTATATACACATAATAGATAAATATTATCTCACTAGCATATTCTAAGTGTATAAACATATATACACTCTATGCGCATGTGTATATATATCTGTGCATGTGTGCGTGTGTGCATGACCTTTGGGTAGTGACCAATGCAATGAAGGAAGTCAGGGTGAGCCAATATTAGGAAGGGATGGGGAGCAGATGATGGCAGTGGTGTAAGGCTTCTCTGAGAGGAGATAATTTGACCTAAGATCACAATTCTATGAGTGTGCAAGATATTCCAGGGTTTGCGTGGGGGCCATTGATCATGGTAAACAGCAAACATTAAGTCCCTAAGGTAAGAGTGAGCTTATGTTTCAGAAGCAACATGACCTGTCTCAGGGACCAGAAAGCTATGATGCCTAGGACCTAGAGCAAGGCCTAGCAAATAGAAGGTGCTCGATAATTACTCATGAACTAAAGAGTTCAGAGTTTATACTTTTTCCCTCTATTGAATGGAAAGCTATTGGAGGATGGGTCTCCAGTACTGTAAGACTCTTATTACCAAAAAGTCAAAGCGGGTCTCACAGCCTTGCCTTTGTAGATACTGTGATGGTGGAAATCCCTTCTACATCCCAGCAATCCATTGCTCATCCTTTCTAATACTCTTCAATTCCATGGTGGTGTGTTTGTGTGTTTTCATGTATATTTCAATATGCCAGAGAGGAAACAGGTCTTATGCAACCAAGAATATATGTTGTAAAGGAAAATATTCTTTCCAACTTCATGTGAAGAGAGAAGAAAAATTTCAAAAACCTATTTCTTTCTAGGACTGCACTTTGCAGCCAAAATATAACGCCGTCACTCTCTTCATCTTGAAGCCAGACTAGAGTCCGTTGACGTACAGTCCATTTTCGGTCGCCCAGATTGTGAGTTACTTAGTTTCCTTGTTATTTCACCTTTTTTTTTTTTTTTTTTTTTTCCCTCCTTCAATTTCTGGGACATATTACTTCATAGCAGCTGGGAAAAAAGGCAGAAGAAATATCTCACAACACCAACTTCAGGAGTTTTTTTTTTTTTTTTTTAAATAAGTTTTGTTAGTATCAGTTCAGCTACCACATCACACCACTAACCTGTTGGCACAAAGGGGAAACAGAAGACATTTTGTCTTTGGTCCTCCTTAAGCAATTGAAGTTATTTCTACTGTGCTATAATAATTAGGAATAAAGTAGGAATGTGCTTCCTACATTTGCAATTCTGTGCAGCTGGACTGCTAAGTCAACTGGAAATTGCAGTGAAAAACCACACAGGAGCATGGGATTTGAAGATGTGCATTTTCAACTTACTATCTCTTAAGCACAAGATCTGATATTATGTGAAACTTCTTTTTATGAAGAACTGGAATAAATACACTAAATATTTTGCTAATGTTCATATGGTACAATGACAAGGAGGCCAGAGGTCCTGGATTCCTATTTAACAAAGCCGTTGCTCTCTGAGCTTCAATTTTCTTTGCAAACTGGGAATAATAACATTTAATCTTTAAGGGGATGTTCTAAGGCTCTTAATGTGTGGCCCCCAGACCAGCAAAGGAAGCCTCATCTGAGAAATTGTTAGACATGAAATTCTTGGGCTACCCCAGCCCTAATGGATCAGACACTCTAGGGAGTGGCTGATATATCTGTGCTTTAAGCAACCTTTTATGTGATTCTGATGTATTCCAATAATTAAATGAGATAATATGTGTACACCGCCCCCCCCCAAAAAAAAGTGCTCTGGTAACTGTAACACATTATCCAAGAAAGATGACAAATGTTTTTAGCAAACATCTATGCACAGGGCTGTGCTCATTGGCACATGCATGAGCGAACAGGTATAGACTCCATCTTCAAGAATTTATGGTCTGGAAAGATTTGTAAGAAAACTGATGAGGATGATAAGGAGCACTGTGAGGTTAAGTGCTGTCTTAAGACTTTGCAGGGTACCATGGGACCAAAGATGGTATATCTAAGTCGAGCAAAGGCACAAAGGGAAAACTTCCAGAGGTGAGTGGTAATTGTTCCAGATTGTTCTTTGTCCTTAAGGGAAAGGTGAGTTAGCCAGACGGGTAAGAAGTGAAGCCATCTTCCAGCCAGGGAAAGTAGATGTTGCAGAAAGCTCTAGAAATATGAAAGAGTTTGTCTCTTGGGTGGAAGGACTTTGAATCAGTGTCAAGGACTTGGGAGCTAAAGGAGAACTGAGATCAAGCTAGTTGTATCAGCAAGAGGCAGGCCAGTATCAGAAGAGGCCCCTGCGTAAGGCCACCCCATCCTGACAAGATTCCGAGCTAGGGCAAAGTGGAAAGCCTTGAAGATTTTCTTTTGTTTTTTAGCTTAATTTTTATTCCATCATAACTGTATACATTTAGGGGGTGCCGTGCAATGATTTGATATATAATGTAGAGTGCTTAAATCAAACTGATTATGTTAGTCATCACTCTTTCAGCTATAGCTGAGTCTAATTGTATTTTATTTTTCTCTTTCTCTTCTTCATGTAAAGAAAACAGGTTGCGATGCATGCAGAGAGCGGGATGTTTATCTTTCTCTTTCAGAGGAGCCCTTCCCTAGTACTTGTAAATATTATAAAACCTGCCACAGCTAGTTAGACATGGAAGAAATTAGTATCCGCATTATAACTCACATTACATATCAAATTATCACATTGTACTCAGTATATGTATAGAGTTATGATTTAATTAGGGAACTTACACCATGTGACTTCAGTCTAGAGGCAGGAAATGCAGTGAGGGCCTGTTAGAGCAATGAGGGTCTTTAACCACCTGACAGCACCAGGGAGGATAGGAGGAAATAGCTTTGAGATATTTACGAGGTGACACTGGTGAGACTGTCCAGACCGAGATAAGCATAGGAGTGGATATGAGAATTTGGACTTTTTAAACATAAAATTCTTCTCTCTTTCTGATGCTTGGAATGTCGTGTCTCCAAATGGGCTTAGGAACCTTTGTAGTTGTATCTTTGTTTAAGGTAACACCATCAAATGCATTCTCCCTGTCACGGCAGATTGGTGAAAAGTACTAGGTCGGGTTATCTAGTTGACATTGCTAATGTGATCTCAATCTGAATATGCAAATACCAATAGTTTTATATAACAACCACATCTCTGCCTTGGCCCTTAATTTATTTTGCTTTAGAATTACTAGGGTGATTATAAAGAAATAGAACATAATTTTATTAGTTTAGACTTACTAGAACAATTCAAGTCATTTAAAGAGACCAAAGTAAACCTCAGTTAGTACTCACCCAATTCGTCCCTGAACGCAGGTCTGGAAGACATGTGGCTCCTCTCTTGTTTTCCCTGGCAAACGGGCTGGGCAGGTACGTGAATGACGCCAAGGATGGGAGGAGACTTCTCTTCCAGGAGTTAGCGAGTAATGAACGGGCGTCACCGAGCACACTCAGAAATAAGTTCCTTCAGTAGCTCCTCGGTTATAACCTACGAATAGCAAAAGACCTGTTAGAATCTAGGAAGGATTAAGGTGTTGGCCATAGCTGAAAGAATCTAAGTGTATTTTATTTTTCCCTTTCTCTCCTTCATGTTAAGGAAACAGACTTCTATGCAGTAAGGGAGCGGAATGTTTATCTTTCTCTTTCAGATGAGCCCTTCCTAATACTTGTAAATATTACAAAACCTGCCCGAGCTAATTAGACATGGAAGAAATTAGTCCAAACATGTTAATCACCAGTACTCAGTGTGGAATTTCAGTGCTTTGTGGCTCAGAGATTATGTAGTGGCTCCTTCTGCTTTCTCGGTTTTCTGTTACAATAAATTCACCAGTGACAATAAGGCTGGCTCGTTAAGGGCTTACCTCAATTTCCCCTCTTCACTTCCGCTGCTAGAGGATCAGCGTGTGACCCTGAAAACAAGGTGTAGAAGCTGAAACTTTTAGATCAAGTTGGAGTACAGGGTTCCCCCATTCAAGGCTGGACAGGGGACCCTAGTTTTCCTAGGCCTGGGGAATTTCATGAAGGGAACACCCTGATCTTTTGCCCCCAGCTGGAAGGATTGCATTCATTCATTCATCAATACGCTCATTAATGACACATCTGGCTAAATGTAATTCTCAAGACATTATACCCCTAAACAGAGGACCCATGCAGAGACTTCCCACTTGGGTCTTCCCCTCTGCCAGAAGCTCTGGTACTTTTTATTCCTCTATACTTTTTTCTCTCTAACAAATCCTATCTTACCACGGACCTGTGGTCCATGGGTTCATTCTTTGAATCACTGAGATTTTGGAGACTGAAGAAAGAAATTCTGGTCACATTGGGGCAGAGTGCCCTTCCCCCACGCCTCAGAGCACCCCAGGGTGAGAGGAAGGGTTGAAGAGGCCGACACTGAGCCTCTTTAACACCTGCTGAGTGTGCCCCTCACAGTAGCTCCTTTCCTGTTACTTTTCTGATATTAGCAGATAGAATTATGTCACTTTGATTTATGATATGATATAAATGCTCTTTGACCAAATCAATCTATCAATCAACTGTTTATGCAGATATTGGAAGGAAAACTTCCTGCTACGACTCCATTCTTTTTTTTTTTGAGACAGTCTCACTATGTTGCCCTCAGTAGAGTGCTGTGGCATCAGAGCTCACAGCAACCTCAAACTCTTGGGCTCAAGCAACTCTCTCGCCTCAGCCTCCCAAGTAGCTGGGACTACAGGCGCCTGCTACAACACTGGCTAATTTTTGGTTGTAGTTGTCATTGTTGTTTAGCTGGCCCAGTTGGATTCGCGCTCACCAGCCTTGGTGTATGTGGCTGGCACCCTAACTGCTGAGCTAAAGGTGCCAAACCATTCTGAACAAATTTTTCTGTCATTTTTATTGGTAAATTTCCTGTTTCTGTTTTTCTTTTTAAACATGGTATCTATACCTGTTTTCTGTAAAATTAAGACAAGATTTTTTCAGTCTAGTTAAACTCTCTGAGGAACTGTCAAAAGAAAAGGAAACTCAATACTCTGTTTATTCACCATCAGTTATAGATAGATAGATACATACATAGACAGACAGACAGAGAGTAGATAGAAAATACGCTGACAGACAGGGGAGGGAATGAGAAAGGGGGGAGGGAAGGAGAGAAGGAATTAGGGAAGCAAGGAAGGAAAGAAGCGAAGGAGAGAAGAGGGAGGGAGGGAGGGAGGGAGGAGAGGATTCATACTGCTTCTTCATGTACTTTGGCTTTCCCCTAAACTATATGAATTTTTTAAACTGGTATTCCAAGATATTTTCCATTGAAATTTATCTGAATAGGCATATTCAAATAAGTACTGTTTATCCAAGATGAAGGTTCCTGTAGCCATGATGCCAGGAAAAGCAGCACTTTCACAATCTAACAGAGCTCCATAATAAACCCAGAATGAAGACGTGTTGGTGTGTATTTTAGTCCACACCAACATGTGCAAGTGTGAAAGACTGACAGGCTTCAAATGGGGGCTGCTAAGGAATGCTTCCTTTTTTTTTTTTTTTTCCTACAAATGGTGGAAAATTTTCTTTTTCTTTTATTGAGTGGTAACTATATACATTAATGCACTTCTGGGGTACAGTGTGGGGTTTTCACACACAATCCGAAACACTTCCATCAAACTGGTTAACATAGCCTTCATGTCATTTTCTTAGTTATTGTTTTAAAATGTTCACATTCTGCTCTTACAAAGATTCACTTGTACCCTCATAAGATAAACCTCAGAAGTGATCCGTCCAATCCCCCTCCCTCCAACCATTCCCCCCCTCCTCTCTCCCTCAGGAATGCTTCTTAAGAGGGAGTTAGAATACAAACCAATCACTCTCCTAATCTTCAGTAATTCTATGAAGGTCATTGTGAAGGTGTTGAGGCAGACCGTGTTCTGGTCCATTATTTCACTTCCAAGAAATAACAGTCGGTGAACAGCGGCATCCGTTCTGATTCACCTGTGCAGGTTTCACCTTGCTGGGCTGAGTGGTGCCACTGGGAGGGCTTCATCTGTTGCATCCCTGCTGCAGCTGGTTGGCGTCTGCTGTGGAGCTGGGAAGAGAGCGCTATTTGAAGGATGATATCCTATGACTTCAAAAGTGGGTTAAAGGAATCTCAGCATCTCGAGTGTTTCCAGTAGGGACCTTACTCCTCCCTTGTGTGATTTTTCAGTGGCTTCAAGAATTTAGAAGAGGCTGAACTTCAATGCCAGGCAGGGAGAGGAGTGGGTGTCAAGTGCCTGGCCACCACAGCAACTGAGGGAAACATCTCTACTGTGGAAAAAATGGTTCTCAGAAACAATTGAGTGACATTTAAGGACGTTGAAGTGGCACCACAGATTGGATCACTGGCAGTGTCCACAATGTCCAGAACCTGCACGGTCGATTATCTTCAAGTCAGGAAAGTTTTATCCCAATGGTGCATCGTACTTTGACAGATGAGTAAAAGCGCATCCGTGTTGAATGGTGGAAAGAAGTGCTGGTCAGATTCAATGGAGGGAAGTCTAGACAGATTGCTACCGTCATTACTGGTGATGACCTGTGGACTTACCAGTCTGGTCCAGAGGATGAGCTTTAGTTGACTTTAGTGTGAGCTCTAGTGTGCTTTTTCTTCTTCCTGATGAAAATTCAGCAACAAAACTAAAGTGGCCCAGAGGTGACAGAAAGAAAATGGTGGCAACTTTCTTCTCCAAAAGTGGTCACATCACAACCGTTTCTCTGGAAGAAAAAAGGACTGTCACTCAACAGTGTATCTACCAGAAGTTTTGGAGAAACTTCAAGAATAGCAGCCAATGATAGGATTGTGGGGGACCTTCTTGTACTATGACAGTAGTGCACAGCCAACATTACCATTCAGTTTCTGGAGTCCACAGAGGTTAAACTTATGACTCATCTCTCCTACAATCCTGACCTGACCCCATAGGATTATTTCCTATTCCCTACAGTAAAATAATCACATGTGCAGATGAAGGTTCTGCAGCCCGAAAAAAGCTGTTCACACCTCCAAAAGGGAGCTTATGGCATTTGAAGAAAATGAATAGAAAGAGTGTTTTCAAAAATTGTTCAAAGAATGCAAAAGTGCACAGAGGGTAGTGGTTTTTCTGAGATGATACCATAATCAAAATGATTTTACATTTCTTAATCTTTGCGTATCTCAAAATTTTGTGGTATCCCTTGTAATTTATTGTCATTTGAATTTCAGAAACACTAAATCAATCATGTTATCTTCGATGTCTGTGTTTCAAACATATTTACTAAGAAAAAGAAGGCAGTCTAGTAGGCCTCTTTGAACCTCTAAACTTTTTATATTTAAAGAAGCTGATTGATTGGTTTTGTGAAAGAATTGACTTTGAGCGTACAGATTTTCAAATTTAAAGGAGAGACTGAGAGAAAATCCAATAAGTGTGTTCTAAAGCAGCTTTGCTTTTAAAATATGGCTGTTAAACATACATAGTACAAGGCTAGTTTTTAAATCCTTTTTTCTGTTTTTTTTGTAGCATGTACCATGAACTTAGCAGGAAATTCAGCCAAGACCATCATAATTTATTGCCTGTTAATTCTGATATTCAAGTGTATGCATATAAACTTTAAACCCACCCATGCACGTGCAAACACAGAAAAATTCCAGTATGTTTCCTGCTTAGAAATAAACTTCATCTTCCTTAGAAGCATGAGTACTCGTTAATACTGAAGTTTCTGAAACTCTTCATACCAAAGTCTCAAGCTTCTTTATGTATATCTCTCGATAAAACAAAGCTAATGAAATCCTAGTAGGGGTCAGAGATTGTACTAGGACATCCAATGAGATTATTAATCTGATTCCAAAACTAAGAACTTTGAAAGATCACCCCCTTTGTCACAAGAAACAAATGCGTCCTCTCGTTTATATTCATGTTAATCCCTTGTTTGGATGTGCTCTATTGGTTATTTGAAAGAACTTAAATCTCTTCACTATTGAAAAATGTGCCAGCTTCTTGGTCCAAAACAAATGATGAATAGAGTAAAGTGATATTGAACACTAGTGAAAAATGAGTCAATTTTTGAAAATTGGAAAGGAGGATATAGAAACCACATCCCCACTTTATAAAATCAAGAGGGGGATAAATATTGACAAAACACCATCTTACCCAATAATGTGAAGTAATAAAATTTGATTTTGTTTTTGTTTTGGCTTGACATTTTTGCTTTCTTATCAAAGTTACCCATGTGCCTGGTATCTCATTGTTTCATTGACATTCATCATTTTATCCTATGACAGTTCTGCTCAAATATATTTGCACTTCTTTTTCCCCCCAATATTCCATTTTGTCTCTTTTGCAGATGTGAGCAAGGATGGGCAGGAAATCGATGCCATATCAGGGCTAATCCTTCTGCTACCGACATGAAGCACACTCAGAATAGTAGGTGGCATTATTCCTAAACAAATGCCATGGTTCTGTAGTCTCTTACAATTTTTATTGTATATTTACCTTTTTCATTGGTTTAAAATTCCAGATATATGGACTCTCCTGGGTATTGGATTAGCATTCCTGATGACTCATATCACATTTGCAGTCTTGTGTTTTCTTGCAAACAGAAAAGTGCCAACAAGGTAAGTCGTCACAGCTATAGTTGCTGAATAAAATATAATAGTTGCTGAACAATTTTCTGTACCATTTCATTTGCTGTATTTTTCTTTCAGCTCATATTACATACAGGGAACCTTTAATGTTCCCCTATATTGTGAGTTTGTTTTTCTAGACAGAAGGTAGGAGCTACCTAATAATCAATCACTCTTTGGCATAGATTATGTCAGGATCCTTTTGGAGGGAACCAAAAAAGAGAGAATATAACATTCTACATGGACTATAAAAAGGTGAGAGTCTGGATATAATATGTCTGGGGAAGGTGGCAGAACCCACAAAAGAAATCCTTTCTTGGCTGGTGCTGAAAGGCTGTGCTCTAAGCACAGTGTTTTAATCCAAGACTCTCAGGTGCTGAGCAGTGCACAAGACAGAGGCCAAGAGCTCCCGCACCTGCTCATTCATAACTCACAGGACCTCAGGATCCAAAGCAGTGTTTTCAACCTTTTTTTAAATCCCTTGGCACACTTGAACCTGTAGTTAAACTTCCACGGCACACTTAAGTTATGTTGATCGAAAAAAAAGTTAAAATAGGAATATACTTACTGGGCTTTGAACTGCTTTCAAAAATAATTTAATGGATCTTTAAAATTTTTCAAGGCACACCTAAGATCCGTTCATGGCACACTGGTTGAAAATCACTGCTCTGTAGCATCAGATAGGGTTCTGGAAGCTTCCTACTCATCACCTCTCTTCCCACCACCAGTATCACTTCCAGGTCACCCTCTAAGTGATTCATTTTTTCACTAACTCAGCCATGATATGGAGGGGTTCATGGTAACACTAAAGAAAATTTTAAGAAATGAAAAAGAGGTGTCATCTCTCGTACACTTGAGGGGTTAGAAATGCAGGTGTGCCACAACATTGATGTGTCTCAAAGCAATGAACAAGTCTCGATTTTCCTGAGTGTCAACTTGTATGTCCTGCCTGGTGAACTCTTCTGAGATCTCCAGTTTGCATTCATGTTAATAAGCAGATGCCTATTTTGATATCATGAATCAAGGCAAAGTTATTATAGAAATATGGTGTTCATTAGAAAAAAAATAAGAAAATTACACTTTTAATCCATTACTATTAAGAAGATCTTACTCATATATTATTTCTTTAATCATGTTTTACATGCCTAAAATAAGCCATACAACATGAATGCAAACATGGGCGAGAAGCAATCTAGACTGTAAGGAGTTTGGAATCTAGAGGAAGAAACAGACACATAATCCCCTAAGTGAAATACCAATTGTGTGCTAGAATACACATGTGTTAGTAGGATTTTACAGACAAATGGAAACAATAGGAGATTGAGAAAAAGAAAGAGAAGGAAAAAAGAGAAGGGACTGATGTAAGGAATTGTCTTATGAGATCATGGGGGCTGAAACTTGAAATATATAAGGCAGGCTGGTGAACAGGAAATCTAAGTATGTTGAGTAAACCAGCAAGCTGGAAACCGAGGCAGAGATTTTTATATTACAGTCTTGAGGAAGAATTTCTTTTTTGTAGGAAAATTTTAGTCTGCCCCTGAGACTCAACCACATTTTAGGGAGCAACCTGCTTTACTTAAAGGCAACTGATTGTAAATGTTAATTACATCTCAAAATGCCTTCACAGCAATATCTAGGCTAGTGGTTGGCCAAACACCTGGGCTCCTTAGCCTAGCGAGATGACACATAGACTTAATTATCACTTAGAACAGTGACCTCAACACCCTTTCTACAGCACTTACTACATAGTGCCATGACTTAGAATTTCCATATTCGTCAGCCCTTTCTTTACATCCCCATGATCTAGCATTGTATTCATAATTTGCGCCCAATACATGCTGGTTGAAGATTATCTGTACTTTACTGAGGATCAGCTATACTTTTCAGAATCACTGAAAACTTTGTTTACATCCAGCTATACTTTTCAGAATCATTGAAAACTTTGTTTACATCCATCGATTACATTACATAAAGAAGTTGCATGCTATACTTCAAAACAAAATTATTTTGCATGAAATCATTGAAGCTCTAAAGTCAGTTAAAAGGTTTGGCTGAGAGATGGCGGGATGAAAAATAACAGTGGATCACTTCGAAAATTGAAAATTTCCAATTGAAAAATTTGCCAAAGCCTTGAGATACACAGAACTGAAAGTAAGCAGGAAATCGTTACTCTCTCCAAGTTAGCCTTAACCTTAAGATTTGTTCATTGGATTTTGTAAAATCTGTAACATAAAAGGCCCTTCCGTGCCTTACAAGAATTTTTTTTATTAAATTTTTAAAACCATAAGATGGAAGACTGTATGCTCAGACAATGCTAAGCAAAGGAACAGCCTCTGACAGTTGTTCTTAGAGATTTGATTTCCTGGATTTTGTTATGTAATCCATGACCCTCATGTTAGCTACACAACACCTGATATATTAGTGAGGACCCCTAAATTACAGGAGAAAGAAAGCAACTTAAATGGGCTTGATTAAAAGAAAGTATTTATTATAAAGACACAGGCTGTCTCTTGGAGTTCAAGGGTTGGAATGATTGAGTCTGGCCTCAGGAAGACTTGACCCAGTGAAATTCTTCATACATGTATACTTTTCATATGGGCTTCATTTTTGTTGGTCTGTTTGTGATTGTATTTTGGCAGATAAATGTTCTATCTTCCCTGTCCATTTAACAAAATGATGTTGCCTAGTGGATGAATATATATGGAGCAGGATCCACAGCACACACATGGCTTTAGGGAGTCCATAGAAAGCACTGTAGTGGTGAGAATGGCCAGAAAAGTAGGTCATTATGAAAGGTCTCTGCAAGGTACAATGACACCGTCCTTGTGGTCTAAAATACTCTAGATTCTTCTTCAAGGTCCTTTAGAAGAAGCAATAAATATGGCAGCTTAGAAGAGTTTGTTTATAGTAAGAGAAAGTGGATTTGACAATCAAATCTGTAAGTCAAGATTAAAAGGTACAAATAAAAAGTGAGCCATTTGTTCTTACTTTAACTGCAGCTAGATTGTACTCATTGCTTTTTTATTTTAGACAGTTGTCACCTTTGCCTGGGGGGAAAACTTGCGAAAAATGTTACTACCCTACACTGGAGAACATACTCTTGAAGCATTATGCTAATTCAGTAAATAAACTCATAAAAGGAAGAAACATATTTTATTTAGTTACGATGAGATATAAGATATTTCTGTATGAAAAATTATTTGAAAAATTTAGATCTGTGAATTTTCTAAATAATTTCACAGAATTGTAAGTCAGCTCAGGCTTGTACAGTAAGATACCAAGGACTGGGTGGTGGAAACAACAGATATGTATGCCTTACGGTTCTAGAGGCCGAGAAGTCTAAGATTAAGGTGCCAGCAGACTGAGTTTCTAGTGAGATCCCTATTTCTGGTTTGCAGATGGCTACTTTATCACTGTGTTCTCCCTCTTGGCAATAAAAAAGGAAGGTCTAGTGTCCCTTCCTTGTCTTATAAGGGGACTAATCCTGTCATGGGGACTCCACCCTCATGGCTTCCTGGGAGTCTAATGAATTCCAAAGGCCTTACCTAATACCATCACTTCAACATACAAATCGTTGTATGGAGGGGGGACCACAAATATTGCGTTCATCACAGTGAGTGCAACAGTAGATAATTGAGCAAGAAATTAAAAGATACGAATGCGATCTTAAGCAAATCTCAAAATTCTATTTCTACAAATATTTATTAAGAGTCTTCTTAATAAAGCCACCAGTTAAGGTGGATCACACCTGTAATCCTAGCACTCTGGGTGCCTGAGGTGGGTGGATTGCCTGAGCTCAGGAGTTTGAGACTAGCCGCCAGGTGTTGTGGTGGGCACCTGTAGTCCCAGCTACTCAGGAGGCTGAGGCAAGAGAGTAGCTTGTGCCCAAGAGTTTGAGGTTGCTTTGAGCTATGATGCCACGGCACTCTACCCAGGATGACAAAGTGAGACTCTGTCTCAAAAAAAAAGTTTCCTTTGCACTAGTCTTGAGAAGGTACAAAGATATATCAAACAATACCCCTGTTTTCTGACTCATATTCAGTTATAGCATAGGTTTGACTCTGATATGTGTAACCATAGAAATGTAAACCTTGGAGCAAGAGTAAGACCCCATCTCTACTAAAAATAGAAAAACTAGCTAGGCATCGTGATGGGTGATAGCATAGGTTTGACTCTGATAAGTGTAACCATAGAAATGTAAACCTTGGAGCGAGAGTAAGACCCCATCTCTACTAAAAATAGAAAAACTAGCTAGGCATCGTGATGGGTGCCTGTAGTCTCAGCTACTCAGGAGGCTGAGGATCACTTGAGCCTAAGAGTCTGAGGTTACTGCGAGCTATGTTGATGCTTTGGCACTCTACCTAGGGTGACAGAGTAAAACTATGTCTCAGGAAACAAAAACAAAAGTAAACAAAATTACCATGGAGCATGGGGCATAAAAGAGAAGAAAGAAATAATCAATAGAGTGATGGTTGTTTTTATTTCTTCTAAGAAAAGAAAGGTGACTTGGGTCCCAAATCCTCAACTAGCTGCTTATATCCTGATGCTACAGATCATTGCTGGAGTTTCTTTAGCTCCCAAATGAGGAATCTGTTTCTATAATATTATATTGGCTTTACCAGACCCCTTTTCACCGCAGACACTTAGTATACTAATGTGGATCTTTGAAGGCAGCAGTTTAGCTGCTATTCAAGTTTGACATCCCTAGATTGTCCTAAACTGGGTCTGGCAATGAATATTTATCCTTAGCAAAGAAACAAAATTTTGCTTACTTTATGCCTCAAGGCTCACAGCTGTTTTTGCAGCTAGTGACACTAGTGAGGCTTCCCTGGTCCCAGAAATAAATACTTGGCCTTAGCAAGCTGGAATTCCACTGGCATAGCAACCAAGGCCCCTCATAATGCTTGCAAAGCCTTTGCTCTCTCCACATGTCCACGTGTGCGTTCTCCCACAAGAGATACAGCTGTTTTCACAGTGTGAGATCCATAAGCCTAAAGCCCAAATCCCAGTCCCCTGTGCATATATTGGCTATGCTCTGACACTCCTGCTAAATGTTAACTTTGAGCAAGTGGAAGAACATTAAGAATAAGCTTTTGAAATCTTAGCCTTAAAAATAAGGTTAAGGTCATGGATGTGATTTCTCTGGCTTCCCCCCTCCTCCTCTTCCTCTTTTTTTTTTTTTTTTAATGTCTTTTCTATTTTAAAGAGAAGCATACACAGCCTACTCCCTGATTTTTCCCTTAGTTTTTTCCACCCTTGTTTTCTTGTTCTGCAAAGGGAGGGGGGCTCAGAGGAGGTCTCAAAGGAAAAGAGAGCATTTTTTCCAAGCCCATCATGTTTTTTACTTCTTTCATAAAACATTCTACTCCCTACCCCTTTCCTGGAGATTTCATGAAGTGAGAGTTCCTTCTTTGGAGTGAAATGAGAGGTATTCAGGGCCAGCCTTGATATATTACATGAAAGTGATCCATCTGAGGATCCAGTGATTCAGATGGATACGTGAAGAGGGCGATATAGAGGAGACAGCATCTGAAAGGAGATCTGAAGGATGAAGAAGAGGGGAGAACACAAGCCAAGGGAGTTCAGGAGAATAAAAGAAAAGGTAGAAACTCAGAGCTTCAAAAGTGGTCCACATAGCTATGGCGTGTGTGGAAAGAGAAACAAGTCGATTGCACTGAGAAGAGTATGTTGTAGCCAGGTTGTTAAAGGCTTTGAATGTTAGCTAAAGAAATTTCAGTATATATTAGAAGAAGGAGGGGGAGAAGAGGAAGAAGAGGAGGAAGAAGGGGCGGAAGAAGAGGAGGAGGAGGGGGAAGAAGGAGAAGGAGGATAAGGAAGAGGAGAGGAGGGGAAGGAGGAAGAATAGAGGATAAGTGTCTTCTGTGTGTCTTCCTGGACCCATCCTCCACGCATTCTCCATCAAACAGGATGCAGGAGGATAGCAGTTGGATCTAGAAGATGAACTTCATGGATTGTATTAATGGGCTCCCTCATCATCTGACTTTACATTGTGTTGAGACACACTGGAGCACCTTGAGAGGGAAAACTGGGTATTCAGAACCCTGGCTGCTCCTTTGCGTCCGAATCCCAGCTTCCACTTACAGGGATCGGTCCACCAGTAGTTCCTGCACCTACTACTGCTGCCTTCTGCTTGTAGAGGTCAAGGGAAAATTCCCATTTGACCTCTGAAATTTCACTGAAAAATCAACTGACAAAGGGCAGATGAATTGGAGAAAAGATACACAAATGTATTTAGTGTGTATACATGGGAATGGGAGCCTTTGGAATTAAGACCCAGTGATACAGGGGAAGTTGACCATTCTTGAGCCTAGGTTCAGTGAAGTATGGACAGTATGGACAAAAAGGGTATGATCTACTGCCCATAGACTTAGTGGGGACGTTAGGCAAGGCCTGTCTGAATAGATTGTTCCTGTCTTCTCTGTGCTGCTTCCTTCTTAACAGATATGGAGCAAGACCCTCTCTAGAATGAGGGGCCTATGACCTACAGTTGAACAACATAGAACAACATAGGTCAGATAATTTTTTCATGGCCAGTTTTTTTGTTTGTTTGTTTGTTTAGATAGAGTTTCACTATATTGCCCTCAGTAGAGTGCCTGGGCTCAAATGATCCTCTTCTCTCAGCCTCCCAAGCTGCTGGGATTACGGGTGCCTGCCACAACACCTGGCTAGTTCTTATAGATGGAGATCTCACTCTTGCTCAGTCTGGTCTCAAACTCTTGACCTCCAGCAGTCTACCTGTCTTGACCTCCTCCTCACAGATTACAGGCGTGAGCCACCACATCTGCTCTGCCCAGTTTTTGTACAAAACAGTAGAAAAGAATTAGAGTACTATTTTTAGGTGTTAAGGCTGGTGTTGGGGAAAGGGGGTTCCGGTTTCTATGACCCACCTTGAGGAAGCAGGATTCTAATTTCTAGGGCTAATCCTAGAGAATGGAATGAAAGACAAGAGGGCAAGAGACGGTCAGAGGGAAACTTCTGCTTCTGAAGCTGCTTCCAAGGCTTTCATTTCAGGGTCTTATTTTCTGAGCCCTGACATCCTACTTCCAATAGCCCTTTTTCCTGCTTCTTCCTCCTTCCTGATGGTCTTGGCCCCCTACACCATACACCCTTGCAGTTTCTCTGCTCTAGCCCTATTTTTGCATCTAACATTCCTCCAATTTTCCCCTGGGGCCTTCCCTGGTAAAAACCAGGGAAGTATGTTAAGTAGAAGAATGACAAGATCATGCCTGATATTCAGGAAAGAATGCAGAGTGTGAGGATAGATTAGAAGAGTCCTAGAAGGACATTTGCAGTCTCAAGGACATAAGCCTATTCAAGAAGCTTAGGTGAGAGGTGATAAGAACTTGAACTTGAGCAGTGGTGATCAACTTAACATAGGAAGTGAGAAAAAAAGCAAGTGTCTAAGGTGATTACTGGGTGTTATACTTAGGTGACAGCATGGTTAATAATGCCCTTCCACTGTGCTCCAGAAACTCAAGGGAAAACCTACTGGGGCAATAGGAAAGTAAATTATTTTTATCATCTGCATTTTCTTATGTATAAAGTGAGGAAGTTAGACCACATCAATTTTCCCCAAAGTTCTATTATTTATAGCCTACCCCCATAATTTAGAGCATGCCTACATATTTTTTAAATTTCTTAATTGGCTTTTTTATATGTGATTAACCATCTAAGAAAAATCAATTACAAAATCATGGACTTGATGTGCTATTCTTTTTGTTTTACCTTAAAATGAAATGTAACTATAAAATTATAATATTTGTGCTGCCTAAGTCAATCTTTCATACAAGCAAGTTACTGTAAAATGCAAGATCATAAATTATTTTAAAGTTCTTCCCCAGCTCTGAAATTTCATGATTTAAGTAAAATATTGAGCTTAGTTCTTTTGGGACCTAAGTATTCCCTAATTGTAAGCTAACTCTGAGTTATGCCTTTCAGTTATTAGGATGACTTTAATTTGTCTGAGTAGTGCCCTATTTTTAATCTTTGCATCACAATTCTCTGAAAGAGTTGATGCTCATTTTATAAAAATAAAATACTACCTAATGTACAATTTAAGATTAGAAGAGACACTTGGGACATCTATCCATATATATGGCGGTCTTGACCACACAACTGACTAATGGTTACATACAACAGTGTCTGGAAGTCCACTGTAATTCTATTTACTTATAAACTTCTGGGAAGTAGGGACAGAATTGTCTGTCTTGCAACAAGCCTACCACATGGTGGGCATTTTATAAATGACATGGAGGGAAGATACAAGATCAGATGGCGGGGCCCTGCAGATTTGCAGACATCAAAGTCTGGAGTTCAGGCTCTCTGGACTGAATATGTTTAAGGTATAGAATGATGGATACCAGCACCTTCTTCTAGAGTAATAGTGACCAAGGAGGACTAATGACCTGAAGGGGGACAAAACAATTATCCAGAATTTTTGGACTTACTTCCTTGACTATAAAAATAAAACATAAAAAGGGAAGACTTTCACAAAGGCCAAGTTCAAAACAGATGTCCTCTGTTATTCTTCCCAGGTCACCCCTGGGAATAAGTAATTAATTTTCTCCCTGAGATTCCAAAGCACTTAGTTTTCAGGCTTGTTTCAGGCTTATCCATCACATTGCCTTTCAGTTTGATGTCTCTGAAAACAGAATGGGAGCATCATCTCGGTGGCAGGATCTTTGTCCTGTTCATATGTATATGCCTAAGCTTAACAAATGGCAGATAGGAATTAATCTCAGTGTAGTGTTAAACCTAATGTCTCAACCTGTCTGTAATAGGATGTTAGAGTCCAGGTAAGCATTGAATTTTACTTTATTTTAGTCATTTATTTTTTAAAGGTAGGATCTTGCTCTGTCTCCCAGGATAGGGTGCAGTGGCATGATTGTAGCTCACTGCAATCTCAAAATCCTGGGCTCAAGCAATTCTCCTCTCTCAGCCTCCCAAGTAGCTGGGAGTACAGGTGTGTGCCACCATGTCTGGCCAATTTTTTTATGTTTCTTGAGATGGGGGTCTCACTATCTTGCCCAGGCTGGTCTCAAACTTTGGGCTTTAAGAGATCCTCCTGCCTTGATCTCCCCAAATGCTGGGATTACAGGTATGAGCATAATGCCTGGCTCCAAATAAACATTATATATTCCAAGAGCAATATTTTAATTGGCTTTAATGCTCTAGAATTTATTTATACAAGTCTCCTTGCAGGTGACTCAAAAAGTTGGGAAATCATTGTTGGGTATTCCTCAGGAGTTTCTTCAAACTTGTCTGATCTTTCCATTCTATGATCTGAAAGAAAATCTAAAGGAATGCTGAACAACGGCCCCTGGTCTGACCCTTGAACGAGTCATTATTGTGTCAGTGCTGTGGTACAAAATCAGTCCATGATCAGAAGCTTAAATCCTAGAATATTAATGAAGGACAGGTGGGAGCACTAAAAACCTGTGAGATTAAATGCTCTTAATCTATTAAGGAATTAAGTACTAAGAGCCTGTGAGATTCAATATTCTTAATCTATGGAAGGAACTGAGTGTCAAGAATGTGGGCATTTCAGGGAAGCAGGAAATTGAATTTTGTTAAAAGAATGACTGTGCTTATTCTGTCCATTTTCATCCTCTCTCTGTATTATTTAATTTAAATGTCCGTAAGTGTGATATATTTATATTCTGCCCTGAAGTTTCCGAAAAGCAAGGCCTGTCCTTAGACAACCTAATTACCAAATCTTATTTATAAGGATGTTGTTACTCTTGGTCTGTTTTTCTGAGAGAGATTATTTGGAAATGAGTCCATGTAGAACCCTTAACAGGAAAGGGATAGTCACATTTACCGATGGAACACAATCAGAAATGTTACATGAATTTAAAAATGATTTCATGTTTTAACTAAATATTTCAGACTCCTTGAGTAAATCCTCTGATCATTTAAGATGTTGACTATACAAAATTAGTTCACATGCAGTGTGTCAGCAACGTTGAAGTCTTGAATAACGCAAGCTTCACTGGTATGCAGACACGTGTTTGTGTGTTGTTGATGCTAAGTTGTTTTAAATCTATTATCATTGGACACCAACTCCAAACAGTCTAAGAAATAAAGTCTGGATAAATTATACGAGAAACACTTACTGTTTAATGGCCCCGGGTTGTAATTATCTGTTCTGAAGACAGCCATTTCACCATATCACTGTACCAATAGAAAAGCTCCAATTGGCAGAGATAGTTCCTGGAGCAGGAATTGCAGTGTTTTTCAGGCTCTTCCGTCTGTTCACTGTAAATCTTACATGGCAAGAAGATAGCACTTCCGCCCTTGACATTTCCCGGTTGCATTTTTTCCCCTTGCATTCCAATAATTGGAGTAGCTAATGTGTTGTTAAGACAATCGGAGACACTTTTTGAAAGAGGAAGCCTGTGTATAAATGAAGAAAGGCAGGAAGATAGCAAAGATAACGGAGGTGTTATATTCGTAGTGAGTTACATAGTTTTATGTTGGCGGGTAGCAAATACATTCAGCGCATTTGACTTGAGAATCAATAGTGTTACTAAAAGGAACAGAACGGGGCAAGTGGAAACCAGTTCTTAATTTTTCTTTAATAACTGCTTTCTTTTATCTTCCTGATAGCCTCTTTGCTTTGCTTTCCAAGCTTCTGTCACATTATTTCTCCTTAAAAGCATCCTTAGGGACACTCCTACAACTTCCACATCTGTTTACTCTGTGGAATTTCAAGTTCACTAATGAATGGAAGCCTTTCAAAGGCTGGTTTATATTTATCTTTGAAAATTAAAAAAAAGAAGAAACACACAAATCAGAAACTCTTAGCAATTCATTCATGTATTTGTTGGCAAACATTTATTCAGTACCTATTATGTGCTAGTCACTGCATCAGGAACTGGGAATATAAAAATAAATGATAGTTTCCACTCTAGTGGAAGAATAATACAGAAAGGTAAATAATCTCAATACTGCAGTAAACATATATCAAACACATACAGTCACTTCATGGAAACGTTGGTTAAAGAGAGGCAGTCTTTGCTTTGGAGGTGAAAATAACATTAGAGAGGCAGAGAAAGGATTAGTGAATCCCAATCGGAACTCATGGATTGAAATAAGACAACTTACAGAGAAAGAAGAGCATCTCAAAAAACAGAACAACATTCAGAAATCTGTATAAAATGCTAATCATGTCCATGTGTGCCTGTAATATCTGGGTTTCAAGTAGGTTGTTTTAAAATAACTATAAGAAAATGCAATTTATTGCCTCTTTCAATTTTTCTATTAAGTCTTGTAAGCTGAAATTATTCATAGATTCAGAAGAGTTTTAACTAAATGCATTCATAAATCCAAAATAGGATGTACTTAAAGGAACTTGTAGATATTCAAGAGTCATAATGAAAAATGACCATTTTTCTAGACAGGTCCTCCAGAGCGTTGTTCGGTTTAAATTGTCTGAAAAGATTGAGGACGAAGAAAGTTGCCAGGCGATTGCTAAAGGAAATCACAAAGGCTGATAATTAACTTCAACTCTGAATTAGTTTTCAGTCAAATAGATGATGTGTCTAAAAGAATTCCAAAAGGAAATTAGGGTGAGTTTTCACATGGAGCGATTTACGTGGAAAAATATTTCATTCTAATCAAAGAAAGTGGTAAATTACCTGGCCCTTTCCAACTGGGGGGCTTGAGGTGACACATTGATAAGAAGAAAGAAAAAGAATATTTTCAGAAGATATTACTAGGAATGAAAACCAGAAGTCCTCCAGGCTAATGTTCGTGATTTACTCATATTTGGACACCACCTGTGTGTACAACAGAGCCGCTCAAAGGAAGCATAGTGAAGGACCAGCTCTGATTTTGTTTTCATTTCCAACCTATCATATACCAATGCTTTTGTAAAATATAATTCAAAAATTATTAGAAAAATGAAATAAAAAGACACAAAAAATGCTAGCTTGAATTTCTTATTCTTAGCATCAAGAGACGTCAAATTACTCTATCAAACTGCTTTGAATGTTTCTAAATGTTTACTCTCAATTTTCATACGTATTTTCATCATGGAACAATAACCAGATAAGACCAAAACCATATATAAATGGTAGCATCAGATACACAGTCAGGGCCCAAGTAATGTTTCCTAAATAAATCAGAAAGTAAAGTCCTTAGCTCTGTCCATAGGAAGCTAATCTTCAAATGAATAAGACATGAATGTAAATTAAAAAAATGCCGCTAAGTTTATTTTTCTAGACAGATTGTTATATAGGCCGTCAACTTTAAATTGTCTAAGAAGATTTAGAAAGAAGCAAGTTGCTAGGTGGTTGCTAAGGGCTGTCACAAAGATGGCAGTACTACTAGAGATTATATAAAACAATTCAATCAGGAAATTAGAGTAAGTTTTCATATACAGCCATTTAGTTGGAAAATATTTCATTCCAACTGAGAGAAAACTACAGATTCTGATCGTAAAATGCCCAATACACAGCAGAGAACAGAGACGTGGTCAGTTTGGAGTAAGCAAAGGTTTGGGTCCATGAAGAGGGCACTGAAGAAAAGAATGCAAGAGTTAAGAACAACAGCTGCAGAATACACATGCTTCTCCCCAGCTTAGGGAGGATTCTCAAGGATAGGCCCTATGTTAGGCCACAGAATAAGTCTTTAAAATTTCACAAAACCTGATTGCATGAAGTATCTTCTCTGACCGCAATGGAATAAAACTAGAGATCAATAATAAGAACCCTGGAAAATGTACAAACGTGGAAATTAAATAATATGCTCCTGAAAGACCATTTAAACAAATGAAAATGGAACACAACATCTCAAAACCTATGGGATACAGCAAAAGCAGTGAAAAGAGGGCAGTTTATGGCAATCAGTGTCTGCATCAAAAAAGTAGAAAAGCTTCAAATAAACATATTGATGGTGGACCTCAAATAGCTAGAATCACAAGTGCAAACCAAACTGAAAATTAGCAGAAGAAAAAAATAATAATCGAGACCAGAACAGAAATAAATTGAAACAAAAAAATACAAAAGATCAACAAAACAAAAAATTGGTATCTTAAAAGGATAGAATAGACATACATGTAGCCATTTTAAGAAAAGACCTATATATATATATATAATCAGAGATGAAAAGGGAAACGTTACAACTAATATCACAGAATTTAGAGACTTTTATGAGCAATTTTAAGCCAAAAGAAAAAAAAAAGGAAAACCTAGAAGAAATAGATAAACTCCTAGACACATAAAACCTATCAAGTTGAAGAAGGAAGAAATTCAAAACCTGAATAAACCAGTAACAAGTAACAAGATAAAAGCAGCTGGAAAAAATCTCCCAACAAAGAAAAGCCTAGGACCTAAAAGCTTCACTGCTGAATTCTACCGAGCATTAAGAAAAACTAGTAACAATACTACTTAAACAATTCCAAAAAATTAAAGAGGAGGGAAAACTCCCAAACTCATTTTATGAGGCCTGTATCAACTTGACACCCAAACCAGACAATGACAAAATAACAACAAAAAACTATAGGCCAATATCTCTGATGAACATACATGCAAAAATCCTCAAGAAAACTGGGTGTGGTGGCTCATGCCTTAATCCTAGCACTCTGGGAGGATCCAGTGGGCATATTGCTTGAGTTCAGAATTTTCAAACCAGTTTGGGCAAGAGTGAGACTCTTATCTCTACCAAAAAAAAAAAAATAGAAAAAAAATTAGACAAGCATTGTGGTAAGTAGTAATTCCAGCTCCTTGGGAGGCTGACTCAAGAGATGCGTGGCTGTCTCAAGTTCATGTATCATCATTAACCATTCTCTTATTATGAACTTGACACAGCCTCTTATTATTAGAGGCTTTCTCAAGTTCATGTATCATTAACCATTCTCTTATTAAAATTACATCAATTTTTTTATTATTATCAGTAATTTTGTTGGACCTCTTTCTCTTTAAAGGTTTTCATTTCCCTCTAATTATTTCCTAAAGACTGGCACCTCGTAATGTTAGTGGGTCGAGAAATACTTTTGAAGTGTGCTAGCAAATCCATCTCCCAAGGGATTCTCCTGCTCTGCATCTGGTTTGCGTTAGGTGGTTGGGAATTTGCTAACTCTGCACTCGAGAGAGAGGCCAAGTGAAGATTGCGCTCCCCTTGGCAGCCTGGGTTTTCCTTAAGGTTAAGTTACAGAAACCTGGGTCAGCTTTATTCCTGCTAATTGCATCCATATTCCTGGGCGTGCTCCTGTTCAAGTGCTCGGCCACAGCAAGAAGGCTGAAACAGTGACAAGTTTTGTGGTCAACATATTTATTTCCTGCCTGAAATGAGGGTGGAAAAAAAAATACAGCAGCTGCTGCATCATGTGAATGAGTTTAACAAAATTCGGTATCCCAACTGTTTGGTTTCGTGACCCCGGGTGATTAATCTTTTCCTTTTCCTCTTGTGGCATTTCTGGTTGTGTTTGCAAACCCAGTTCTTTCTGAACTTTTTCACCCAAACATTTGCTTCAGTTTGTTCCCTACGGACTCGGGAGATGAAAATGGGAGCTCATCGGTGTTTTCCCCTAATTGATTCTTGCTTTTGAAATTGGTTTCTTACTTTCTTTACTTATTTTACCCCAAGATTGTTCATTTTATTTGTTTAAAAAACAGCAAAACATGTCGTCTTGGCAGCAGCTGGAGGTCCTTAGGTAGCTTAGTATTTTCATTTTTTTTCTCATGATTTCTTTTTGTTTGCTTTTTAGCAGTAGGCAGGAACGTTGGTATTTCAAGAAAGCCAACCCAACGAGAATAGGCCGATGTCATACCCGATTTGCTCTTATAATACCTTATGGCATGCAGTTTTACTCTACTTATAGATTCTTACAACAGATCTAATGTGTCATCCTGTAATTACTCACTATAAATTATAAGCTTTGCATTGGCTTTTTAATGATAAGCATGAACATAATGAAAATGTCCCCCAATCAAATTTTCTAAGGCACAGTTGAGTTTCAAGGTCTCCATTCAATCTCCCCCTCCCTCCTGGCCAACACCTTCCCAGGATAGCTTGTGCTTAACGCACACCTCAGCATAGTTTCAACCTGACATTTTGAAAGGTATTAATTGAAATAACCTGGTGAAAGTCATGGCTGTTTTTCCTAAAATAACATTGTCAGGGACTGTTACTTTCTTGCACCAGATTAAAGTAACGAGATCCGTGCAATAAATGTTTGTCTTGTCTCTTGTGTAAGAAAAGTTGTGCTTCTAAGCACCTGATTTATTTATTTGTTTTTGAAAGTAGGTCCTGTGTGATTGATTGTCCTGGTTCAATTTGAATTCTGGAATCTTAAAATCAAAGGTGTAGACTGCCCTCAATAAATACACAGCCTTGATCAATACCCACTTCACGTACTGTCCGTTTGTTCCTTCTGGCTCAGGTCAATTTTCCTGATCACAGCCTCTCTCCAACTTCCTGCCTAAATGTATTATTTGTTTTAGCTTCTTGTATTGTGATTATTTTTTTAAATGCCATAAGAATATCTTTATGATAGAAGGGATAAAAGAGTATCTAAATTTTAAAATTTGTGATTACTTTCAGGAAAAGCAGTCTATTCAGGGAGGCTCTAGTTTGGACTGGAAGGGATCAGACACCAGGTGAAAAATCAAACTCGTCTAAGGGTTTGAGAAAAGCAAGATGATCCATGTGAATTATTTAGCACTGACAGTTCTGTAGAAAACACAGGGCCTTTCCTCTTACTATCAATACGAGTTAACAGTGAACAAGTAAACAAACCAAAACAAATCCATATCTCTAGGCTATAAAACCAGGGAGAAAAAAACAGGAAGAAAAATGGGATATCCCCCATTAATTCTGAGGATGAGATACAGGAGAAAAAATTAAAAATGTAGTGCTCTGATTAAAAAGCAGACATTTCTAAAAAGATCTTGGCAGAGAGAAATTTGTTTAATGAACATTAACATAAATATGAGTAACAGTGGAAACCCAGAAATATTTTTACTAGGATTTTGTATTATATTTTACTTTTACCTGAAATGTTAACATGCTCGGAAAGGCTTCATATACCCCTTAAATCTTAAGACTGGAAACATTTGATAGAACCTAATTGAATAATTTAAAATGACAGAGGTGGAAATGGGGGAACTGGAATTGAGATTTACTTCCTTGGGACACCCCAGTTTTAGCATTAATTAGGCTAAACACAGTTTAATAGGCATGATTCCAGAATAAGTGAATTCTTTTTCCACCTGTGAAATTATTATATTTTGTAATTCAGACGCATTAAAATCACATACACTTTTGTATTAGAAAACATCTTCCCCTGTACTAACAAATCAGAGCTTCACAGCCTGAACATCACCAGTGAAGACCCTGATTTCACACAAGAACGTTTCCTATCCCTCATTTTTCACAGATACATATGAGAAACACAAGTCTTTGCTTTCAAAATATTGTGAACTGAGTGATTAGTACCAGACTGATTTTTCTCCAGTTACGTGGATTTTTCTATTTTCATGGAATAGGAAGAGATAAAAAGTCCACAACAAATCTACCCCAGTCTGCTTATCTTTAGGGAAGCCCCCGACCTTCTTTTCTGGGCTGCCACTTAACCAGGTGAAAAAAATAAAAATAGGAGACAGAGGACACAGGTCAGTTCCTAGCCACTTAAAGTCTTAGGCCAAGTACCAATATGGCTTTTTTAGAATAACAGTGAAAAATGAATTATGTTTCCTCTCTGGGGATTAATTAAATACAGTCATGGTGCTGCAGGAGAGAATGAAGGGATAGAGTAGAGACTGGTTAGTGAACTTCATTCCATCGATAAACCTTCAGGCAATAGGCAATTATTAAGCTATTCTTTCTATTAATACAAACATTCACTTGACTTTGATGTATTCCTGGCACTGCACTAGTTCCTTGTCACACAGAGAATTATAGGAGGGGGAAGAATCTCAGTTGCCACATCTGTAAAAAGATAAAGCCAGGGTAACGTGCAAGATTCTTCCTAGCTCTAAACTGATAAATCTATTTAAAAACATTGAAAAGTACTCAAGTGATAGTTATTCCTCACTTTTATACCTCCTCATTCTTTTCCTTAATCCCAACGTCCTTTCTTTGATCTCAAACTTTGGGGTGATAAGAAAGAAGTAGGAAGTTTAAACGAAGATATTATAATAAATGATAAGAGGGTGAAGGAATACAAAAAGAAGATAAAGGGCGCTCCACTATTGGTGGGCATCTACTTGTGACAGGTACTTTGGGAACGTGTCATGTCATCTAAGAGACGGAAACCAGCAGCTACCACCCTCTAAAGAAAAGTTCCAGTAGGAGCCATATACTGATCAATGTTGTTAGTCCAGGACCTAGTGCAATGTTTAGGACATAATCTATGCCCTAGAAAAATGTTGGATGAATGTTAATAATTAAATATGAAATGTGATAAATAACATAAACAACATTCTATCATTCCACAATCTTAAGGAATGAGTCACGTCTCAGAGCATCTGATTCCTTTCAGGTACTTAACTCCTGACAATTACAGCTTGGATCTTAGGATATTCTTTGGTATCTTAAAAACAGTATCTAGAAGTCAGTGCATTACTGGAAACATAAGAGCAAACTCCTTCCAACACACATGAACAGCCAATATCTTTTGACAGATACATTATAACAGTTATCCCTTCACCCCCACTTTAATAGCTGGATTATGAACATCTTAATATTGGAAAGTGTGATTCTCTGTGCGTCAGAGTGGACAGGTTTGTACACTAAAGTTTTATAACACAATTCACCTCTAGGTAACAAGAATTCTCATCCAGAACCCTTTCCAATATCATTCTCTTTTACCTCAAAATTTTGTACTAAAAGTTTTGAGCTCATTTTTCTCTGAGCATTTTCTAACACCATTTTTAAATATAAATATATTGTAACAATGTTTCTCTCTTGAGATAGGAGCAGACACTGGTGATTTGGTAGATTTGACCAAGCAGCCTGAACCGCTTCTCAGTCCCACAAAAAGGACTGACTCCTAAGTTGGAGAAAAACATCTGTTGTAAACAAAAATAAATCGAACCACTCATATCATTAGAAATAGTAATCAGTTTAGTAAATAAAATTAATAGGACATATTCTATAAGACAAATCATAAATATGGCTTAAAAATGTTAATTCATAAACTTGCATTGTATGTTAAAAGATGTTCATTTTGAGCACAGGGCCATCAGTAGGAACTTCGTCCTGTAATTTTATCCTGGACACTTCCACATACAGCATGTCAGTGAGGCTCACTGCTACCTTTGTTTCTAACCTAGATAAAGGTTTATTCTGTTACCTGGTGTACTGATGTTTGCTGTAGCAATCAGACCCCTACCCTAAAACTGTCCACACATTGCCATGATAATTTTCCCCACACACTGGCATTAGAATTTAGTTTTATACTAGGGAATGTTTAAAAGCCTCAGTAAGCTAGGGCTGAATGTGTTTATCAATATTAAACCATTACCAGAGGAAAACAGACAAGAAAAAGAAAAGACATGTAGATTGGAAAGAAGGAACAAAATCTCTGTATTCACCAATGATATGATTTTGTACATAAGACATTTCAGAGTATCCACAAGAAAGCTACTAGAGCTCATAACCTGAGTCAGTGACGTTGCCCAGTACAAGATTAAATTTCATAAATCCAGTTGTGCTTCTGAATACCAGCAGTGAATAATCAGAAAAGGAAATTTGGAGAGCAATTCCGTTGATGAGAGCATCTGAAAGAATACAGTAGATGGGAAATTTAGCCAGGGAGATGAAATAGTACACTTAATATTGAGAGCGTTACAGAAAGAAATTAAGACCTAACTGAATAAAAAGACATCCTGAATTCATGCAAGAGAAGATAGTATTGTTAAGATTTCAGTACTAATCAAAGCAATCCACAGATTTGAGGTAATCTCTACTAAAATTCCAACAGCCTTTTTTGTTGCAAAAATGAAAAGCCAATCTTGAAATTTGTATGGAATTGAAAGGTACCAAATAGCCAAAATAATCTTGAAAAAAAAGTTAAGTTGCAGAATTCAAACTTCCCTATTTCAAAACATACCATGAAATCAGTAAACAAAACAGTGCAATACTGGTATAAAAATAGACATATAGATCAATGGAATGGAATTGATAGTCCAGATATAAACCCATACATCTGTGACCAATTGATGTTTGACAAGGATGCCAAGTCTATTCAGTGGAGAAAGAATAGGCTATTCACCAGATGGTGCTGAGACAACTGGATTTTGCTATGCAAAAGGATGCAATTGAAACCCTGTCTCACAACCATATACAAAATGGATCAATACCTAAATGGAAGAATTGAAATCCTAGAGCATTTCAAAGAAAACACAATGACAAATCTTCATGACCTTGGCTTTGGAAATGGAGTCTTTTTTTAAATACAACCACCAAAGTCACAAGCAGCAACAACAAAATAAATAAATAAGACTTTATTCAAATCAAAAAGTTGTGTGCATCAGAAGACATTAGCAAGAAAATGAAAAGACAACCTACAAAATAAGAGAAAAGTATTTGAAATCTCGTATATGGTAAGAGTTCCATATCCAGAATATATAAAAACTCCTACAACTTAAGAACAAAAAAGACAAACAACCTATTTCAAAATGGCAAAGGACATAAATAACCATTGCTTCAAAGAAGGTTCTGAAATATCAGTGAACACATAAAAAGATACTCCACACTACCATTCATTGGGGAAATGCAAATCAAAACACAATTAAATAATACTTTACACCTACTAGAGTGACAATAAGAATAATAATAAAAAAACTGAAAACAACCAGTGTTGGTGAGGGTGTAGAGAAATAGGCACATTGTTAGTGGGGATATAAAATGGTACAGCACTACGAACAACAGTTCAGCAGTCGCTACAAACGCTAATTAGAATTGCCACCTGTTACACCCATTCTGCTCCTATGTATATACCCAAAGGAATTGAAGCAGAGACTTAAAAAGATATTTATACACTAATTCACAGTAGCATTAGTACAAGAGACAAAAGGTGGAAATAACCTAAGTTTCTATCAGGAGATGAATGAATAAACAAAATTTGGCATATCCATAATGGAATATTATTCAGCAGTAAAAAGAATTGAAGTTGTGATATATGCTACGATAGTGATGACCCTTGAAAACACTATGTGCTAAGTATGTCAGACACTAAAACACAGATATAGTATGATTTCCCTTACGTGAGATACCTAGAATAAGCAAATGTATTGGAGGAGTTGGCTGGAGAAGGGAATGGGACATTAATGCTTAAATGACTGTGAGTTTCAGTTAAAAGGGATGAAAACATTTTGGACTTAGTGGTGATGGTAGCTCCACACTGTGAATGTCGTTAAGAGCCCTGAACTGTATACTTAAAAATGATTAAAATGGCAAGTTTTATATAATATATATTTTACCACAGTTTTTTAAATTAATTAAGAATTAATACAATTTTACCAAAAACCACTGAATTGGGTTGCCATTGTATGACAGGTGAATTGTATCTTATCAAAGGAGTTAAAACCAATAATATGAAATAAACTTTCACCTCAAAGTCATGTTGACTGGATGCAACATAGGGCTTTGTATTATTTTTGTTTTTCTTCTTTGCTCATTCATAATAATTTCAGACTAATTACTATAAACACCTCTACGTTTTTATCAACACTGAAACTGTCAGTTATTAAGCCACAAAATGAATTCCTCTGGAGGTACACATACGCTAACTAAATAAAAATTAAAAATTCTTATTATTATTTTAACTCTACACTCACACGTTTCTTATAGCACCTTGTACAGTGTCTGCACACATTGGGTGTGGAAGAAAATTAATGATAATTTAAGTGAACACATGATGAATTCTGGGAGGAAAACCTATGTGAGCCATGGAATACCTTCTATTCAGAATTATAAGTCAATTCCTTGCTTATTCCTACAGATAGTTATATTTTTTACAATCTCAACTCTTTAAGAGCTACCAGATACAGTATCTGCCTATTTTAAATATTTATAAGCATTAAACTTATTAATTATAAAATTACAAAAATATTAATTTATAAAATTAAAAAATATTGAATATTTAACATTTTAAAATATTAAAAATTTAAATTTAAATTAATTTTTAAGACATTTAAACAATACAAAAGTATTATATCTGCCTATCAGATGCAATACTTTGAATATTGCGATTTTTAACCTAATGCATACTTACTATTATATCATTTCATGTTAGAACTAGCAGAGTACTTCATAACCAAATACACATTCTGTTTCCCTCCCATAAAGATACATCACTTTAAGTAAAATTGTCTATATTGGAATGTCAAACTTACATAATTGATGAAGATGGAAAATTATATTATAGAATTTGAAATAGTAAATGTATGGACTGACTCCAGAAGTCTACTTCATGGAAGTGTCCATGGCTGGTATGTGAAATTTTACCTTAAGAACAGGAAAGATGGCTCGATACCTGTGGCTCAGGTGGCTAAGGCCCAGGCACATATATCTAAGATGGTGGGTTGGAATCCAGCCCGGGCCTGCCAAATATCAATGACGGCTGCAACCAAAAAATAGCCAGGCGTTGTGGCGGGCGCCTGTGGTGCCAGTTACTTGGGAGACAGAGGCAGGAGACTCTTTTGAGCCCAGGAGTTGGAGGTTGCTGTGATGCCACAGCACTCTACCCAGGGGGACAGCTTGAGGCTCTGTCTCAAAAAAAAAGCAGGAAAGACATTAAAAATCAATTTGAATAATCCAGGGATTGTTAGAATAGAAGACATACTTTTGATGTGGGGGAAAAAGAATCTGTTTGAGGCTGCTAGTGCAATTTGAAGGGGGAAGGACTCACCGTGTCTCTCTTTCCTACTGTAACTCTTTCCTTTTTTGTTACATCTTTATGTCTTTACCCTTAACTCCCATCTTCCTTCTTTGCAGTTACCCAATTTTTTTATTTCTGTAGCAGCACCACTTTCTTGGGAGTGGAGTTATCCGATTCTTGCCAGAGACCTTCACATTCATCTTTTTATTTTTCATTTTAGTAGAAAATTGTTTATGACATAAAATCCTTTCAGAAGAAAAGTAGCTTCAATAACTAAATTACCAGGTCTGGAAATTTTTTACCAATTTACCTACCTTCTCCCTGCCAATCTTGGTCTGGCTGATTTGGGGGTCCAGCAGTTTACAGCCAAAGAAAATTGCCTCGAACCAAGATGATGTGTATGGTTGGGCCTCACTTCCACCCGGCCCACTGCCCAGCCGTCCCTTCAGTTCCTGGTTGTCCGCTCAGCTTTTGCACCATCTGTCCTGTCCAGCCCTGCGGTTTTGGTTTCCTCTTGCTTCCCGATTTCAAGGTTGATTTCATCCCCTTTTAATTTTTCTGAGCGCTTGGTGCCTGTGGCTTTACCATCTTTACCTGGCCCCTAATTTCTGTTTTGTTTGATAGTGTTTGCTTCTTTGCACAATCTTTTCATCTACCAGTCTCTTGTTTGGGCATTGAGACTCATTTCAAAACTGCCTTTCACCCCCTATTAAGTCTCAACTTCCTGGGCCCCTGCCCTAACCAGGCTGTGTACTGAGCCTGCTACTCTGAAAACTTGACATTGACTAATCTTGAAGTAGGGAAGGCAGAGAGCAAGCATAGCTTATTCAAATTGATTGGAGCACACACAAGTACTGGCTTAGTGGTGAAGGAATGAAGAGATGCTTGTGGACTCCGTTAAGGTGTATCTATGACTTTTTCAAAATAATCCACAAAATAGTTCCATATGGCCTCATTCATCACGCTCAAAATACAGCCTCAATGAGGGTGAAATATTTAATCTATTGGTGTATCTAAGCCAGTTCCTTAAAGGTAATGTCCATTAGGAAGACATTGAATCCATGGGGAGAATGTGGTGGCAGCCAAACGTAATTAGCCAGGTTAGACTGTTAGGCTCAACAATGCTGTGTCTTCCTGGAAAAGGACGTTATGCCTCTGGCAATTTCTTTTCAGAAAGCCAATCAGTGAGAGCTCCGTTTTTACTTTGTTTTCTTTTAGCATTTAGAGGTATATTACTGACACACATTGTCATTTTTTTTACTCTGATTAGGCAATTTTTTTTTTTTTTTGAGACAGAGTCTCACTCTGTTGCCCTCAGTGGAGTGCCATGACATCACAGCTCATGGCAATCTCCAACTCTTGGTCTTAAGTGATTCTCTTGCCTCAGTCTTCCAGGTAGCTGGGACTACAGGTACTTGCCATGACACCTGGCTACTTCTTTATTGCCGTTGTCATTGTTGTTTAGCTGGCCTAGGCTGGGTTTGAACCCACCAGCTCTGGTGTATGTGGCCACTGCCTTAATAACTGAGCTGTGGGTGCCAAGCCTGATTAGGCAAAATTATTCATATGTTATGTATTTGTTCCTCCTGGCTGTCCCTACTATACCCACTGACATTCCTCCCAGAGTTGTGCTATCATTCTCCATTGTACATGTGTGCACACGTTTACACACATACACGTATGGAATCCTTTATGTCTTTACTAGGGTGCGTTTAGTTATTGGTTATAATTTTTGTTTGATGAACAAAAATGATGTTTTTTCTGCATCAGTTGTGACCAAGTGTTCCAGGGCTTCTTGTCTTCTAATAAGTCTATTAACTCTTATATAATTAGAGTTGAGAAAGAAAATAATCATTTAGCGGTCCACCTATTAATAATTATAGCGGGCTCAGCACCTATAGCTCAACCGGCTAAGGCGCCAGCCACGTACACCTAAGGTGGCAGGTTCGAATCCCCAGCCCGGACCCGCCAAACAATGACGGCTGCAACCAAAAAATAGCCAGGTGTTGTGGTGGGCGCCTGTGGGCTACTTGGGAGGCGGAGGCAAAGCCCAGGAGTTGGAGGTTGCTGTGAGCTGTAATGCCACGGCACTCTACCCAGGGGGACAGCCTGAGGCTCTGTCTCAAAAAAAATAAATAAATAAAATAATAATTATAGTGAAATAAGCAGATCTAGTCTGACATGCGAGATTATCAAGGACATAGCATCTTTTTTATTTTCATGAAGGAAAACATTAACATAGAGAACCCCTCAGAAAATTGTATTTAGATTTTTGAATGAAAATGTTAAAGGCTATGACTCATGTGCTACAGATCTTTAAAACAGACACCGCCAT
Source organism: Otolemur garnettii (assembly GCF_000181295.1). NCBI lineage: Eukaryota > Metazoa > Chordata > Mammalia > Primates > Galagidae > Otolemur > Otolemur garnettii. Next base: position 14,038,378 of record NW_003852414.1, on the reverse strand, counting down.
GAAAAATGGTCTTGAGTCTCTGGCGGTTTGGCACTTCTGCAGTTTAAAACTTCAAGATGATCTTTCTTTATAACTACTTCTGCTTCATACGACGTTGTTCTAATGTTAGACCATTTGTATTATTTGAGTAATATTTTAAGAAATCAATACTAAGGCTAACTTTCGCCACTTCTTTTACTGGTCTGAGTTTTTTTTTTTAATCTAACTAATTAAAATTCAAGTTACATTTGCTTTTAAGAAGGTAGCTGCCTTGAGGTCCTACAAAAAAAACTATGATAGTATGTTTAAGAAAACAAGTATGTTGGCTAAACAATGCGTCTCTTAAAGGTACATTTAAATCTTTTCTTTTCTTTTTTTTTTGGTGGCTGTGTGTGCTTTCAGGAAAACTGAACAAATTGGTAACTGTGCATTTGTCAATCCCATCTATGGGAATTGGAGTGACCCAGAGAAAACAGAGGTGAGTGGCAAGGGTAGCTTTATTGTTTTATACAAGTGCATGCATGCGTGCATGCACACACAGACACACACCCACACACTAGCCAGTGTGGTCTGAAAATGTTTCTACATTATGCCTACAAGAAACGTTTCAATGGAGTTATTGCAATTGCCAGTAGAAAGGAGTTTCAACCTCTCCAAAGATGCCTTGAGAATTTTCCATTCCAGCACAGTTTCAATCTGCTTGTGAAATCGGTTCACTGGCAAATGGCTTTGTGGTCACTGTTCAGAGTCAAAGACAAGACAGATCTGGAAAATATCAGTTTAACCCACAGAGTATTAGTCAGCTCCTCACAGTAAGGAGTCCCTGAATTCTCCTCATATTTTATTCTCAAAAACAAGAGGAAGGATAGAGTTCTTTGTTCTCTTTCAACTGACAGTGGCTAGTGAGGGGCCATTACCTGTTAACCCAGAGAGAAAAGATAAGTTAAAATACATTCTGTCTCCCTCTGGCATTCTGGGGGCTGGCCTTATTAGCATAGTAGAAAGTACAGAAAATGGCAGGGCAAAGCTTTGTCATCCCTTTACATTTCTTAAAAGTCTTTTTCAGCTAAAATTAACAAATTAAAGCCATACATGTATTTAAGGTGTACATTATGTTTTGATATGAATTGAGAAATGATTCCCATATCCAGATAATATAGCCATCATCTCACGTAGCAACCTTTGACTGTCTTTGACTTTTTGTGTGTACAGTGAGAACATTTAAGATCTATTCTCTCAGCCAAGTTCAAGTGTACAACACAGTATTATTGGCTGTAATCACATGCCATATGTCAGATTTGCAGATCTTATGCATTCTGCACAATTGGAACTTTGTACCCTTTAAGCAACATTTTATTCCTTTCCCAAGTAGGCCGTGTGAGAATTCATTTGGATATAAAGTAAATTTAGTCATGACACTCCACAGGAAGTGGTTTTTATCAAAGACCCACCTTTCAATATAGTTTCAAGATGGTTTCTGTTGAGTGTGTATTTGGTAGAGCAATTGATTCTAGAGAACCTTGGAAGTGAATATCATTTATTTTCTATTCTGATAAAAGAAAAATTGTCTTCCTGAGGCTTCCTTTTTCCTTTCATTATGAATATTTGGAGATGAAATCCTGTTACATCTCCTGGCCTTTGTGGCTATTTTGATTTCTATTATTTCAGAAACAAATAACTTTGTATTTATTAAACTAGGTCTGATTTTCTTGATATCATCACAGGAAAAATAGACTGATCTAAAGTACTATTTTAAAGACTCTTAGAGAAAATTTTCATTTTCTAATTCAGAAATTGGTAGAATAGGGTAATGAATTGTCACGTACCCATCACCCCACTTTAAGAATTATCAATCTCTGGTCTTTTCTTGTTTCACCTCTACTGCAACCCATTTCCTCAATTCATCAGAAAGTTTTTAAGCAAATTCCAGATATAATTTAAGTTGAACTAGAAAGACTTCAGTTGTGTCTTTAAGAAATGAAGAATATATATATATTAAAATAAATAATATATAATGAATAATATATTAAAATAATAGACAATAATAAATAAAATAATATATAATAATAAA
>NW_003852414.1:13990012-14036032 GCF_000181295.1 Otolemur garnettii | reverse complement strand
CTTGGGAGGCTAAGACAAGAGAATTACCTAAGCCCAAGAGCTGGAGGTTGCTGTGAGCTGTGATGCCACAGCAATTTACTGAGGGCAAGCGAGATTCTGTCCCCTCCTAAAAAAAGAGCACAATATCATACCTAAACATTTAACAGTTTATTGATGCTATCACATATTCAGAGTTTAACTTACCCCAATTGTCTCGTAAATACAGTAAGCAGGAGACTTTAATGTTGGGGTTTTTGTTACTGTTGTTACTAAATTTTTAAAAGCAGAATCCTTAAAAAATATATGTATCCAAATAGTAGCCATGTCTCATAAATCTCTTTCATCTCTTCGTTGCATTTTCTCTGTCTTATTTTTTTACCTGAAAATTATTTGTTGAAGAAGCTATCTTTTTTCTTTTACAGAACATTTCACAACTTAAGTTTTCTTGAATAGTCTGTAAACTACAAGTCTACCAACTTAAAGCCATTGTTTTTTAATATTTTTCTGTTTTTGTTTTGTTTAACATAACTGTGTTCAATCTATCAGATTTAGTGAAACCCGCAGCGGAGAAGGAGGAAGTCAAAATACCGGGTATTACGTTTCCCATCCCCACCAAATGCCAGGATGAGGCAGTGGTGCCCATGTCCACAGGACCCAGAGACACACTGAGTTGAGGCCTGTGTCAGCAGTTCAGGAGTGTGAGCTACACAGGTGCTGGGGGGAGACTCAGAGACGGTCCAGTCATTACTTCAGTGGAAATCCATTAGAAGCTTGGTGCATTCTGTGATCTTTCCAGAAATTCCTTCTTTTAACGCCTAAAATCCTAACTTTTCAAATGTATTTTTCTTCTTTAGAGTTCTCTCTACTCCTTCTCAAATCCATTATACGGCACAACATCAAGAAACCTGGAAACTGTGCCTCATCCTCTCAAATAGCAGCACAAGAACAAATATGATCCAATGTGTACAGTTTATTCTAGACTCTCAAATCTGATGGAAACACATCGTATGCAATAGTGAAAAGAGAAAAAATTCAAAATGCTGGAGTAATTATAACACTTAGGAATAAATTTTCTTACTGAATACAGTGAATGTTTTCATGGAATCACAATCAGTACCTTATCTTCATTGTGTATCAGAATATTTTAATAAAATTTCTACTTAATCAAGTTTCTTGTGTTCCTTTGATTTTACCATGGTTATTTTTAAAAATAATAAACCAGGTTGCTTCTGATCCTGAATATAAAGAAGTTTTAAAATGTTCTTTTTCAAACAGCTTAGAAACACAGGTGACCTGACTTACACAAACTAACAGGAATGGACAAATCATGGGAATACTAATCTATGTAATCACAGGAAAAATTATTTCTGCCCAGGCATTGATTGAGTACTGTAATCTCAGCACTTTGCATCTTCAGGCCAAGAGTTTGAGACCAGACAGGGCAATATGGCAAACTCCTTAAAGTTTAAAAAACTTAGCTGGGGCTCAGTGCCCATAAGCACAGAGGTTACTGTGCCAGCCACATACACCCAGGCTGAAAGGTTGGAACTCAGCCTGGCCCAGGTAAACAACAATGACAACTGCAACAAAAAATAGGCATTGTGGTGGGCGCCTGTAGTCCCAGCTACTTGGGAAACTCAGGCAACAGAATTGCTTAAGCCTAAGAGTTGGAGGTTGCTGTGAGCTGTGACGCCACAGCACTCTACCGAGGGTGACATACTGAGACTCAGTCTCAAAAAACAAACAAAAACTTAGCTGGGCATGATGGTGTATGCCTGTTGTCTCAGCTACTGGAGAGGAGGGAGGATTTCTTGAGTGTAGGAGTTCAAGGTTATAGTGAGTTATGATCATGCCACTGCACTCTAACCTGACTGACAGAGCAATACTTTGTCTCAAAAAGAAAAACAAAAGATTCTTCATTTTGTAAAAATGAGTGATAAATTATCACCCCATTCTTACCTCTTTGAAATATATTTTAATACTTACACATAGTTTTTTTTTAAAAAAAGTAATGCTAAAATATACAAGTTAAGCTTTGAGCTACAAGAAACTGAAGACTCCTTACTCAAATATCTTAAATCATGTGACAATCATTATCCCACACCTCAGGAATCTGGAGATGAAGCACCACTTTGGTGGCCATGGCCTCATGACCTCAGAAAAGCCATCGTGGCTGTTGACAAGTTTCACTTTCCAGGCACTGCTCTCAGGTCAGCTGTCCTGCAGGAGAGATGCTGGCTACACAAGATCCAGCTCCACGTGCTCCCAGTGAAGTTCAGAGCTCGTCAAGGACGCATTTCCTCCACCTGCTTCAGCTTCTACCTGCAGGGAAAGCCTTCCCAGCACAGCTCGTTTCTTATTGGCTGGGACAGACGGGGGCGCTCCTGCGGAGCCAATGACTGCACAGGAACGGGGCGGCCAGGATTGGTTAAAACGCGGCACGGTCGGCCCTGGGGTCTCTGGCCTGCTGTGGAGGTGCCTTCAGGTTCTTGGTTATCTTCGCGGAAAGGAATTTCGGGACTCTTCGCAGGTAAGCCGAGCTCACAGTTTTTGTGGATAGTGAAGATTGAAAGTGAAAGTACGTTCGCTCACGAGTAAGCCGCTAGGCCCGAAAAGAGCGGCCGCGTGGGAAGAAGGCTTTTTGGCTTTCGAGGAGAGGACTATTCAAGGCTCAAAAGATGGTTTTTATTCAGAATTTGGGTAGTAAGTCCTAGAACTCGGTTCCCTCCTATGTTTTGTGCTTTCTGTAGTTGTTTGGGATCTGTCAGGGCAATTTCAAGCGTTGAGAAGTTTTAAAACCACAATGCAAATGATTCTAATGAGCCAATATTCATCGTAAGGTGACCAGATGGCTGGTCAGCTGGTTGGAGCGATTCTTGTCTGCGGTTATTAAACCACCACCTTTAACACCTGCACCCACTCCTGCCTCCGGCTGGTAGCCTAGTCAATTCTTGCCTGAGGGTTGTTCTTTTCAGCACCTGAACCCAATTCTAGAACCCCTGCCCCCTGCGGCCTGCACCTCACCTAGTAGCCTAGGTAGCTTCTGCCTGAGGGTTTTTATCTTCTGCACCCGAACCCAGCTCTGCAAGCCACTGCATCTGGTCTTGGCTGGATCTCTGAGCCTCCTACTCTAACCCTGGGATGAGAATAGACTTGTGGAGTGTATGGTGAGGTAGATACGGGTAGAAACAGAAGGGAAACTGCACTTAGAAGGGGATTAGTAGGCGACAACCAACATCTAAGTAGGAGGAATGTTTCTCTGTCTGGTGGGTGACCTAGCGCAGGGGTCTGCGGATTTTGTGAGGTTATGTTTCGCGTAACTGTAGAGTCCTGTGGTCGGACATCAGGAAGAGTGTGCACGGACTTATTTTTTTGCTAATCACCTTTTGTCAGTGTTTGTGTATTTACTGCGTGGCCGAGGCAACCCTTAGGCTTCTAATGTGTGGCAGAAAATAAAGGACACCTTTTTTGGACACCTCTGATGGTGGATTCAAATAGAATGGGCTGGTAATTTGCCCAGCGTCTGTTCTCAATAGAGGAGAGAAAAGTTAGGGCCTGTACCACACGATCATTTGGAACATTTTTGAACCCAATTTAAGGTCAGTGGTACAGTGTAAATTTCACGATTATATTGTTGTATTTTGTGAGAAATATTTTTCTTTTCTTTTTCTTTTCACTAACCTTGTAATCTCAAATTTTATCCAAATTTTTTTTTAACCCTACGAACTGCCTTTTTTTTTTTTTGCTCTGTATTCATGTTTTTCTAATTGTTGCTCTCAAATTGACATCAACATTTCTGATTATGAAAAAATTCACACAAGAAGAGATCACTAGTAGTAGTAGCTGGGTGTTTGTTTGTTTGTTTGTTTTTGTTAAGTCTGGCCCCTGGCGTTGTGGGACATGTGCATTTTTGGAATTCGGATTTATTTTGGCTAACAACTATTCACATATATTCAGGATCTTTGCTTAAGCATACAGAATTCTTTAAAAAAGCATTGAAACAAAATTCAGCCATGGTCTTAGTAAAGAACTAGAGGCTACATGAAAAATATAAGAAAAACTGCTATTTTTTACAAGAGAGATGATAAAAATGATTATACACCTGAAATTGGCGTATTTCACAAGAACATTGAGAGAATTTGTGACCAATACGGAGCTCCAGATTTAGTGTAATGATAGAAAATCAACAGAGTAGAGAAACAAGAGTACTTGAATACTTAAATTATTCTTCAGGTGCAAGTTATGTAATATCTACCCTAAAGTGTTTCAAATCAATCATTTGTAAAGACTTGTAAATGGATACGGCAATTATATGAAACTTATAAAATTATAACTGATTTTTCTTACCCAATAAGTACAGCAGGTTAAGTGTCTGTGCTCTGTTTTCTTGATTTAATGTGAAATTCAGAAATGCAGAATTTATTTTTCTTTCCATAATTTTTCTTCTGAAGACTCTGCGATATAAATCCAAATTTGTATCATTGAGATTTTAAAAATAGGAAATAGGAGGAAGAAGAGAAAACCAGCAGTGTATAGAGTCCACCGTTTATATTAACCCAACTTTAGGTCATGAAACCATCTGAAATTTCACATTGGCATATCGTTTATCGAAAGTAATTTTTTAAAAAAGTATCTGGTAGATTTCAAGAGAATGGATTCGAATGAATAGTGTTAAGGGACTCTTAGGGCTTTGAGTGAATAAATATTTAAGATACCACCTTATGGTTATCTGAATTCATTTAATTTTATTTTTCCAAAATATACTTTAAGCACAAGATAATGTTAATAATAATGGCTAATAAGTATTGATTATTTGCCATATAGTATTCTACGTATTTAACACATTTTAACTCATAAAAATGTAAATAGTATGCTATGTAATGTGGTAGTCACTAGCCTTGTGTAGCTATTTAATATGAAATTTAATTAAAATTAAAAATACAGTTCCTCAGTTCCTTATGGTTATCTGAATTCCTTTAATTTTATTCTTCCAAAACTTTTATAAAAATGTAAATAGTATGCTGTGTAATGTGGTAGTCACTAGCCTTGTGTAGCTATTTAATATGAAATTTAAATGAATTAAAATTAAAAATACAGTTCCTGAGTTGAACTAGCTACCTTCTAAGTACTCAGTAGCCAGGTGTGGCTGATAGCTACTATTTTGGATAACACAGAGACAATTTCTATTGTTTCAGTTAGTTCTAAGCCATTGGCCCGCACTGGCTTAGAACAATGTTGAAATAATGTGCTACAAAATAACACAGTAATAATCTTCTAGGTCTAATTGGCACTAAAAATTATTTCCCAGTATGTGTATTTTAACTGGAAGCTGCCAATTCTCACACAATAGGAGATTACAAAGTAATACAAAACATTTAGCTGAAACCAAACTAGGAAATACATGTGATCAAGTTCATTTTAATAACGTTTTCTTACAATATAAATAAGTCATGTCATGAAACATGTAAATGACATCTTGAAAAACATTGTGTAAGAATTGGCTTTTCCTTTGACATCTTCTTGACCTTGAATCATTTTTCAGATTTGTTACGCTAAGAACTAAAGATTCATGTTCACCTTGAAAAGTATAATACCCTGTATGTGGTCCGTAGGGGCATGCATTTAGGTAAACCTTCTACTTACCCAAAGCAGTGTCTTTGCAATAAATACTCCAAAACTTCATTGTTAGAAATGGAAACCAGGGAAAATTAATAGTCACATATGAAAATATTGTGAGGTGTTTTCCCAAAAGGCTTTTTAGAGATAAGACTTCAAGTATATGTGATATTTCACTGTCAAAGCAATGGTAGCTTTGCGATCCACAGTGCTAGTCTGCTTTCTCTGTGTTGACTTGCAAAATAGTTTGCTTTTCATTGCTAAATTGTTTACAAAACCAATGTCAGGGTTAATATCTAAAACAAGCAATCTTCAAAGTCAGGAACCCACTCTTTCAATAATTAACTACAAGTGAAAAGGTACCACTTTCTATTGGGGCTTCTACTTTGTGAAATTTAAATGAAACTAGGCGCATGCCATAAATTGAATTTAATAAAAACACTGTATGAATAAACTAAAGTATGAATGAAAAATAAATGATTATAATACTTAATGTATCACAGTGACACATGTCATTAAACAGTACTGAGATGCTCTAAAGAGCACATTTTCTTCTCTAGAATATAGAAGCAATAATAAAAGAGCTTTTGTTTTAACTATTTTAAAAATATTTCTGTGACTTTTTTTAGGCCTACTCTCTCTGTAGAGATAATTTCCGTGGAACTTACTAACATCTATCCAGAATTTTGGTGCTAAGAAATCAGCTCAGGAAATTAGTCAAATTATCTGCAGTCAATATAATATAATTTGGTCCTAGCACTCTGGGAGGCTGAGTGGGTTGGATTGCTTGAATTCAAGAGTTAGAGACGAGCCTGAGAAAGAGTGAGACGCTGTCTCTAAAAATAGCCAGGTGTTGAGGCAAGGGCCTGTAATCTTAGATTCTAGGGAGGCTGAGGTAAGAGGATCACTTGTGCCCAAGTTTAAGATTGCTGTGAGCTGTGATGCCAGGGCAGTCTATCGAGGCTGACAAAGTGAGACTCTGTCTCAAAAAATAATAATAATTTGGGGCCAATAAAAGAAATGCCAACCTAATAATTTAGGAATAACAAATCTGTTTCTCTGTTCCGTTTTCTTCTTTAAAAAAAACAGCTGGTAGGTAAACATTTAATCTATTATTAACTATAAACAGTGGTTAAAGAAATGATTTAGGGGTGGCACCTGTGGCTCAAGGGAGTAGGGTGCTGGCCCCATATGCCGGAGGTGGTAGGTTCAAACAAACAGATTAAAAAAGACTATACACCAAGATCCAGTAACAGAAACAAAAATAATGTTATCGTCATAGATCTTACAAACATTAAAAGGATAATGAAGATATTATTTTAAAAAAAAACTTTATGACCAAAAATATCAAGATGTAGAGGAGATAAATTCCTGAAAAATGTAATTTTCTGACACAAACCTACAGAGAAATAGAAGATGTAACTAGTCTCCTAACAAAGTAATTAAATCATATTTGTAATCTTTCGAATAGAACCCTAGGCTTCTAAGAGACACTAGCAAATTTTATGATACAGTTAAGAATTAATGAAAAACTTCAACACTTTCAGATAATAAGAGACAGTGCTTTCCAATACATTTCATGAGGTCAGCACAATCTTGATAGAAACCCTGAGAAAAGTGTTAGAAAAATTTCGGGCCAATGTTAACTCATGAACAGAGAAGTAATGTACTAAATATGTGTGTGTGTGTGTGTGTGTGTGTGTGTGCACGCATGCACATGTGAGTACACATATAATGTAAAATAATACACATCTATAATGTGAAGAACAAGTAATACATTATATATTGCTGCTTTTATACATATAAAAGCAAATTTAGTTTAATTTTATAAATTGATCAGTATAACTCAGCACAGGGTTAGATTAATAGGATTAAAAAAATGATCATTTTAATAGATGTGTAGAACATTTTGCTAGAATAAAAAAATCTGTTCATAATAAAAATATCTCATAAAACTAGGAAACAAAGGAAGGAGAATTTTCTTAATTCAATAAAAGGCATCTACAAAAACCTCACAGCTGTATTAATGGTAAAATGTTGAAAGCTTTCCCTTTGATATTAGAAATAAGAAGGTCCACGATTGCCATCTCTTTCAAAATATTTTAAGTGTTTCCTAGAGATCCTAGTGAAAAAATATGTAAAGTTTTCAATTTTAAGGTAAAAGAATTTAAAATAGAAAAAAAAATACTGTCATTATTTACAGATGATGTGACTGGGTACATAATTATTGATTTTAACCCCTTTGCTAGATAACACAGTTTGATATAATGTTTCGTTAAATTTCTATACATCTTGAAACAAACAGAAAATAAATTACTTCAAATAAAACTTTATAATAAATTGAAAAGTAAGTACATTGGAATAAATCTCACAAAAGACACAGCTGTCCTAAAATATTATTGAGAGATATTAGAGAGATACATAGAGGCATAGATGATGTCCAGTTTTTCCCAAACGGATCTGTAAAGAGTTAATAAAATGCCTATCAAATTTCTACCAGATACTTAAGACCCAGGAAGGTGTTTTAAAATTTTTATGGCCTAATTCAAGAAACTCTTGAAGAATGTGGTATGACTTCTTTACTAAATATCAGATATAAAGTTAGAATGATTAGTGCATTGTGGTGTTGGCCTAAAGATTAATAAATCAAAGACTAAGAACAAAGACTCCAGAATCAGACACATACCTATATGTGTGTGTGATTTACAGCAAATCTTACACTTCAGTGCAGAAAGGAAGACATTTTCAATGATGGACTAAAACTTTTGTTTCCATACAGAAAAATCAATGAAACCAAACACCCACCACATACTTGACATGACAATCAATGCCAGGTTTGTTATGTTGGTTTGGCTTAGATTGTTTTTACTTTACAATGGTATACAAGTGGTATGTATTCAGTAGAAACTATACTTTGAGTACATGAACCAATCCATTTTTCACTTCAGTATAGTATCAATTACATGAGATATTTTATACTTTATTATAAAGTAGGCTTTGTCTTAAATGATTTTGCTCAACGTTAGGCTCAAGTAAGTGTTCTGAACACATCTCAGTAGGCAAAGCTATGATGTTTGTTAGGTTATATGTAATATGGAACTTAAACTGGCATTGAAAATGGATGCCCAAGGAATATAAAATTACAAGAATTCACTATGTCGTTCTCCAAAAAAGATACACAAATGTCCAAAGCACACAAAAAGGTGCTTATTAGTTATTTGACTTAAAAAAGGTGCTTATTAATTACTCAAGCTTTATTAGTCTTTAGGGAAATCCAAATCAAAACAAGATCCCACTTCACAACCACTAGGGTGACTCCGTGTTTCCCGGTATTTCTTCATGCGTGTTCTTTCTTATCATTTCACGTGTCCCTCCTCCTTCTGGGCCCCTCATATGTATACGTTGATGAACTTGACAGTGAACCCAGATCTCCACAGTCTGTCCATTTTACTTCATCCCTTTTTCTTTCTTACTAGATAACTTTCCTTTCTTTAAATCATACTGTAATTTTCTGCAGCATGCTTGAATTTGCTGTAGCCACCTTCTAGTGAATTTTTATTTCAGTTACTGTACCTTTCGTTTTCATAATTTTAGTTGGTTCCTTTTTGTAATTGTGATTAATATTCTCTATTTGATGAGAAATCATTCCCATACTTCCCTTTGGTTCTTGACACATGGCTTATTATAGCTCTGTAAAATAAGATGACAGTAGCAACAAAATACTTAAAATGATTACGTTTATAAATATTGTGTACATGTTAGTAAAAATAAGAGATATTGGTTAAATAAAAATATTTGCTATATATAAAACATGTACCTAAATTAAGATGAAAATAAAAGTAAAGTAAGTGATATCCAAAATATTACAGGATCATCAAATCTGATTGTAAAAAGTAATATCTTAAAAAGCCAAAGCCAAGAAAATATTATTAAATGTTACTAGGAGCTTTTATTATGCTTATGAAGAATATCAGTGAAAATAACTCAGATGAGCCAAATCATATTTCATGTAAATACATAGAGCAAAAATACCTCTGTATAGTAGACAATACTACGAAGAGAATTAAACACAAATATCAAAGTCCTTAGCAAATCATAAGGCAAAAACTTTCAAATATATAATATATAAATAATGAGGATAATCTATGAATATAAAAATCCAGATGTTGCTGAAAACACACCTTACCAAGAACCATTGGTTATTTATTAAAAAATTGACTATCAGAATCCTAGGAAAAATATCAATAAATTACTATACCATGAAGAAATAGAAATTATCTTCTCTTTGCAAATGCAATTGAGATAATGATAACTTAAGTAGACATCAACCTTAACTTTAATATACCTAAGGGAAAATTAACATCTGTCTCAGAAAAAAAGAAGAAGAAATAAAATAACTTTTCAACTGTAATAAATTTGGGGGTGAGGGAACAAAGATAATTTGTTCATAAGATGTTACTAAAGCTATATGCACAAGAAAATTTATTAATCATTTTACCAGTAAATATAAAATTAATTATGCATTTAACTCAAGTTGACAAAAGAATAGCAAAGCTACATGTTACATTAAAAAGTTACTAATAAATGCCAAATAGTAAATTAACAAATTATAATACATCTAATGTATTAAAATTGATAATCCTATGTGCTACGACAAATAAGACAGATAATCTGCTGACTAGTCTAATTAAAGAAATACAAAAATGTAGAAAAGGAATGAAAGAAGGAAAACTTTTACAAATACTGGCCAGATTTTTAAACTGTACAAAAATTAATGTGTTCTAGCGAATGCTAATAAATTTGAAAACCTGGATAAAATCAGTGATTCTCTAGGGACATGACAATAATAAAAACTGATTCAACAGAAGTCAAAAAACATGGAGTAATAACCATAGTAGAAATTGAGAAATCAAGAACAGATGGTTTCAAAAGAAACTGTTTTCAGTTCTTTGAGGAACAGATTTCCATGCTGTTTAAGCTATTCTATATCATCATTTTGCTTTTCAATTATAATACCTGCATTATGATAACAAAACTAGATGACAGCAAAGAAAATATAATTTTGAGTGATGCTACTGATTAAAAAAATGACACATAAATCCCGAATTATGTTTAACCAATTCTAGGTATTCCGATTATGCTCTCTCAGGGGGTAATTGGCATCTTAAGCAAAGATATGGCAGTTCATACTGAAGGCAGTGGGTGCTGAGGCACCCTATGGAAATGCCTAGAAAGATAATGACCTTGTTCTGCCACTGCCATACTCAAAGCAGACCTGCTTCAAATCCTTACAGCTTTTGGTGGCTCTGTTTTCCCTTTAATTCCTTAAACTCTTCGTATCCTTCCAATATGTCCCTTTTTCTTGCTTAAGAGAGTCAGGGTCGGTGTCTGTTCCTAAATAGCTAGAGAATACTCACTGAAGAATAAATGGATGGTTTTCTTAGTTCTGGCTGCCATCACAAAATACTGGGTGGCTTAAACAACAGACATTTTTTTTCTCACAGTTGTGGAGTCCGAGATGAAGGTGTGGACAAGGCTGGTTACATTCTCTGGTCTCTTGGCTTGTAGGTGGCCAGCATCTCCCTGTGTGTTAAAATGACTTCTTTGTGTGCATTCTTAGGGGATCAGGGAAAGAGAACCTGGGCCTGCATACAAGCTCTCTGGTGTCTCCTGTTGTAATGACACTGATCCTACCATGGGGACTCTACCTTCATACCTCACTTAGCCTTAAATCACCTCCCAAAGGCTCCGTTCTCAAAAGCCATTACATTACAGTTAGGGCTTAGACATCTGGATTTAGGGAGTACACAGACATTCAGCCCCATAGTAGTCCTGTTGCTTGGGGCCTGCAATATTTTCCTACCGTTATTAGTTCATAAATAATCTATATTCGAAATATTTTTATGATACTAATATTCCTATTAATATCAGAAAGCACTTTGTGATTTGAGACTGGAATGTAAGAGCAGGATGGATAAAAATATTTTAAAAATAAAACTTATGAAAGATGACTACTGATTTAGCACAGATATTACAACTGTGTTTAAAATTAATCATGAAAAATCACATTATTTGCCAAATTTTGCGTACATTTTCTCTGGGAGGACCCAGTGAACACAATTCCACTCGGTTTGACTTTCCTAATAAACATTGTGGTGATAAGTTATTTCTCACAAATTAATTTATAGTGCTTTTTTACTTTTACTTCAGATGCAAATATGTCAAGTACCAAACTGTATAAAACTTGGAAACACATTAAAATAAAAGGTCTCAGTACTATTCATTATTAATCTGCTCATGGAAACAAATTTCAAGAAGTAGAGGGTGTTTAATGCCAAATTAAAGCAGACTTATGATAGAACTCGACACTATAATCATATTAATATCAAAATGATAATAATTTATGTCAGTGTGCTGAAAATTAGTAATGATTTCCCAGCTGCAGTAAGAAGAAAATGTATTCATTTAAATGACATTAATTCTGCCCAAGTAGGTAAGTAACACATTGCAGCCCAGGTCTAATTCTATCCTGTCTATTCACATGTGTTACATTACAGGGAAGAAAAGGAAAAGTTCTTCTATCCAGACAATGTGCAATTCAATAAAGAGCTTTGCAGGGATGATGGGAACAGACTACTGATATAAGCCTAGGAGTGTAAAGAACAAACCAGAGAAAGGGGGGGCAGGATGAGAGATGTATATGCATGTATGTGTGTAGAGAGACAGATGGTGTGAGGAAGAGAAAGAGAGAGGCGATTCTGGTCAGTGTCAAAACGTAAAATTGAACCTTGCATCCTCTTCTGCTACCCTATCTGCAGTCTACCCCACTCTAATTAAGGCACTTTACCATGGTAATGGCCATGATGGAAGAAAGTCCTCTCTCCACACTGCCCAGCTGCGGCTCAGTGGTGCCCCTAGTGGTCAGATTCTTAGGTCATTATTTGTATGCTTGTATAGTTCTCATGCAAGAATTTTTTCCCTTTTTAATCAACTAGAAGTTGATTAAACTTAAAAAGCAGCTAAAATTGTTCAGTTTTCATTCTCAATAATGTCTTTATTATTAAATGCATGTTTTTGGTAGTGCCTGCAAAGCTATAAAACTCCCACTGGTTTTTCATAATTTTGTATTATCTTCCTGCAAAAATGAATTCCCTTGGAAAATTTCTCTGAGAAAAAGACTGTAGAATTTCATTTTCTGAAGGACATTTGATAACATATATCACCATCAGAGATAGTGCATTATATAATCAAGTAGAATACAATAGTTAACTTTTTCATTTAAAATTATGAATGTTAGCAGAAAAAAATAATGGTGCCGAGTAGCCTGTGTCCTCAGTATGGAGACAAGAAAAATTGTGTGTGTGCCATGTAGAATTTTCGTGACCTAGAAGTTTCTGAAAATGAATGTCAAGAGTCTGAAGGGCACTAGAAGTTTTGTTTTTAATGGATACTTATTTGGCAGCTAGATACCCATTTGTAGTTTCCTAAAACATGTGCGTTTTTCCAAACTTGCACTGCTTGCAAGATAGAAATAAAAATAGACAATTTCTGATACGAAGGACTGCCGATTCAGTGTGTGCTATCGCACATTTCCATGCTTGATCATTTAGCGTTGTCACAGTCATTAAAACCAGTTCTTAGAAATTGTATTACTCACTTGATGCGCCTTACATTACTGCAGAACCACCTACCACCTGTGCAAATGCACGTCCAGGAAAGAGAGGCTATCTTCCCCAGCAAAGCCTGGCTGCAAGTGATTATTTCTATCTGATAGTACAGAGACAACTTCGACAATAGACACATATCAATTCTGCACCATTCAGCTCATCCTTCCAGGATCGGTGCATAAAAGATCGTATTGTAGCTGTTCCAAGCATTCTTGTTTCTCTTCGTCACTCTGGATCATACTCTGACTGGAGAGACAATGAGTGCGTTGTTGCTTTTTGTGGTGCTTTGATCTACTCCAGCATCTAGCGGGAAAAGGGAAAAGAAAGGAAGGGGGTGGGAAGAGATTTCCCAAAACTAGCCTGGTGGCTGTTGCTGCTCGTGGCTGTGCAGAGCTGAACAACACCACCCAACCAAAGATTCAAATGGATGTAGATCAGTTAATGCAAAAAAGATGGCAATGTTTGAGGTGCTTCCATGGATGATAGGACAGAAATAACTGCACTATGGAAGCTGAGGTTACAATTAAAAGCCCAGCCTTTTCTCTAGTTACTGTGAAACAGTTTGTTTCAATAAAACAAAAAGATTTTCGATTTTCCTTTGTCTCTTGGGTACAGAATATCAGTATGAGTAAAAATGAAGTAAAAAGCATAAGGAACAAATAAACGGTGTTATTTTGTCTCGCTAAAGGCTCCACCTGTAAGATTCTTCTTTTTGCCTGGAGCTCTTTCGCACTGTCTATAGATGTTCGACGGTCCATTTTGAAACATGATGCCCTTGAAAGCGATTTTATAATTCAAGTTTATTATTTTTCCTACCATAGTAAGGAATGGCAAGTAACAGTGTTTACTGTTGTTTGCTATTTAGAACAAAATTAATGTAAACTTGCATTACTGTATTTGATAGTGCTGAGATTATATGTAGTGGAACAAAATATGGTTCACCTTTCCACAAGATCCTTTACTAAATTAATCCTTGGGAATTTTTTTTTCTTCTTCTTAGAAACAGAGTCTTGCAAAGTTGCCCAAGGTCTAGTTTTGCCCACCAGGCTCAACGGGTCCTCCTGCCTCACGCTCCTCTGTAGCTGGGACCGAAGGCATGTGCCGCCTTGCCCAGCTCATTTTGTTATATTTAAATTTGGCAGAGGAAAAAAAAGATAAATGTATTGATTTTAGAATTACATTAAAACTTATTTGTATTCTTATTAATATGAACATTTTATAAGAGAGAATCACATCTTCATTATCAATGTTTGTTTAAATGATGGCACTTTTGATTTTAAAGATTTCTTATAATCTAGGTAAATTTCCCTATTGTTTTTAAGTGATTATTTTTAAGGGCTTATAGTTAATATTCATCATAGTTTGTAGTTGATAACCATTAATATATCAAAGTCAACCTTCAAATGTTTTTTCATGTATAATGACAGGACCTTGCAACAATGTTCTCTAATTTGCTGTCTCTTATGTACTTTTTGTATGTCACACTTCTTACCTTTGTTTATATATAACAAAGTATACTATGCATTGTTACTATTTCTGCATTATCTTTGAAAATAATTCAAACTATGGAAAAGAATCTATTATATTTTGCTGTTATTTTGACTCTTTCCAGAATACTATTTCTTTGGGTAGTTCTGATTTTCAATCCAATACCAATATTGCTCTGTCTAAAGAAATTTCTTAACAACTACAGCCCAGATGGCAATAAATTCTTTAAGTTCTTACTTGCCTGAAAATGTCTTTAGTTTATATTCATTTTTTCAGTAATTTTTGTTGAGTATAAAAGTCTTATTGATAGATTTTTTTTTCTATTACTTAAAAGATTATCGCCCCATTTTGGGGGGGAGGTCACAGAGTTTCTAATAAGAAGTGTAATGAAATTATTATCTTTGTTCCTCTTCATGAAATGTTTCTTTTGTTGTTGTTGTTGCTTTCCAGATCTTTCTTTTTATCATTGTTTTTTGGCTGTTTGATTATCATGCTTATAGGTAGGATTTTAGGAATTTACCTTGCTTAAGGTTCTTTGAACTTCATAGGTAGCTTACTTTTTTTCTTGAAATTGTAGAAATTTTCTGACTGGCCAGAAATTTTCTTTCTTTCCTTCTTTCTTTCTTTCTTTTTTTTTTTTTTTAAATTGAAACAGAGTCTCACTTTGTTACCCTTAATAGAGTGCTGTACTGTTATAGCTCACAGCAACCTCAAACTCTTAGGCTCAAGCTATTCTCTTGCCTCAGTCTCCCTAGTAGCTGGGGCTTTAGGCACCCACCACAGCACCCGGCTATTTTTATTTTATTTTATTTTATTTTGTTTAGCAGGCCTGGGCTGGACTCGAACCCACCAGCCTCAGAGCATGTGGCCAGCGCCCTAACCACTGAGCTAGATATTTTTGTCTATCCCCTTCTCTCTCTTCAGATTTGTTGGGTGTCCAATTTCATGTATGTAAAACCATTTGATACTATCCTAAAGAAAGGTCTTGGGAGCTCTGTTCTGTGTGGGGTTTTTAATGTATGTGTTCTACTGGAGGTTCAATTTGAATAATTTCTGTTGGCTTACTCTGAAGTTTGCTCATTTTCTTAGTCTGCTGAGTCTGCTAATTAGTTCATTGAAGAAATTCTACATCTCTGATAACATGTTTTATTTTTAGGGTTTTCTTTTTTTTTGAGACAGAATCTTACTATGTCATCCTCAGTAGAGTTCTGTGGCATCACAGCTCACAGCAACCTCAAACTCTTGGGCTTAAATGATCCACTTGCCTCAGCCTCTCAAGTAGCTGGGATTACAGGTGCCCACCACAACGCCCAGCTGTAGTTTTGTTGCAGTTGTCATTGTTGTTTAGCAGGCCCAGTGCGTGGCTGGTGCCCTAACTACTGAGCAATGGGTGCCAAGCCTCTTTTTAGGGTTTTCATTTTATTTCTTCCTGCTGCTGCAATCCCCGCATCTGCTCATAAATGTTCACTTTTTCCATGAGTTTCTTGGGAACTATAGTTATTTAAAATAACTGTAACAGTTTCAGCATCTGGGTCTCTCTGAAACTAGGTATTTTGATTACTCTATTCCTTCATGATGGATTGGTTTTCCTTGTTTTTATTTTCTTCCTGACAGTTTTTTATTGAATGCTTGATATTGTATGTAGCACAGTAGAGACTGAGATAAATAGAATTTATGCCTAAAACTGGTCATACCTCTTCTTTTGTCATGATTTTAGTGTGTGACTTGAAGATGTTTTTATCAGAAGGTTGAGCTGTGTTCCTGTTCTCACAGCCTGCAGTTTAACACAGACTTCAAATACCTCTCACAGTTGGCAATTGAGACTTGGTGCTTCGAGTGGGCACTAAGGGACTAGAAGCTTTTTCTCAGTATTCATTCTCCACCCTCATATTTAGAAATACCTGTGTGTCTGAGCTAGTAAAGGAGCCCTCTGTCCTCTCTTGCCCCACATGGTACTAGGTTCAGGTGGAGAGAGTTCTCTTGTCTCATTGTGGAGGAAGGCTTTCCTACCAGGAACATTCCCTGGCCTCGCTGAGTACTGGGTTCAGGCAGGGATGCAGGATACTTCCCAAAAAGAGTCCGGGGTTTTAAAGAGACAACTCATAAAACATTTTACCCTTTTCCAGGTCATTACCTCTGTTACAAAACTACCATGGGTACAGCATCCTGAATACCGGGTCCGGAGCCATGCTCACTCATGCTCCCACCCCCTGGAAGCTGAGCTCTTAGAGTGGGGCTATTACTCAGAGAGATTGCCCTGGTGACCACCCATAACTCCAGAACCTTTTCAGAGATTTTGTCTAGGGAGAAAATTCACCAAAAAAACATATAACTCCCAATTTATTTTGAAGAAATTGATTTGATTTAGAAGAGAGTGAAGAAATCTAAGCCCTAAAGCACTCTCAAGAATAGTGGAGGTTATGATATAAGGCGATTGGAAGGAGATTCAAGATACGGGCCAAATTATAGGTCAGCTTTCAGAGCTTTTTAAATGGCTCATGTTTCCATAGTTGTCCCTTGTGTCACTGAGACAGTGTGATATAGGAACTCATGCTGCCATGTTGGAAGCCTATCATCTAATTTCTTTTTACCTGCATACATGGTGACTATCTCTGTCTTGTACTCTGTCAAGGTGGACCAGTTTTTGTGTTGTCTTTGTCATTTGAGTAACAACTAAGGAATTCAGTTAACCTGCTCAACCTCACAGCCTCAAATCTGACTGACTCAAAATATGATTTTGTAGGTCGGTAGCCACCAACCTTTTTGGCACCAGGGACCAATTTCATAGACAATTTTTTCATTGACTAGGTATAGGGAGGAGGTGGGGGGTGGAATGGGCCAGGAGGTAGAGCTGGGACCAGTTCCTGGTCTGCAACCCCAGGGGAGGGTCTGCAACCGCAGGTGTAGGCCATGTGACTTTTTCCATTGTCATTGGGAAATGACAGTTTCTTGTGACTTTTTTATAGCCTATGTCTGTAATTTCTCTATTTTTCATATTAACTAGCAAATGTTGAATTCCTCCACTTTGGGGATCATGAAAATATAACATGGGCAGTTTAAGAAGCAAAAAGTAAGAAAAAGTAAAATTATTTAAAGCTTTTCAGAAATGAAAAATACCTCAGAGCAGTATGACTTATGCAAAATTAATCAGACCCAGAGACACAAGAGTAAGGGACTTCGGTCACAAGCCCCACACCCAGGCTCAGGGACAATTGCTTAAAAGGTTTTCTTCCTAACTTGTTGCCTCATGCATCCTTTCCTTGTTCCTGGAATTTGTGCTGAAAAGAACAGTGTATAGCCAATGGATAGAGTATATTATTTTAATGTAAATTCTTGGTAAACAACTCAGCAACTGGCTCTCCTTTTTTTCTCTAAAAACCCACTTATCACTGCGGCTTAATCAGAGTCTATATTCAGAGCAGCTTGGATCTGTGCTCCCAGGTGGTCATCCTCAAGCCTTGAACTAGAATATACTCCGTACTTAATGATATTTTCTGAATCTCATCACTTAAGGTTGACATTTTCTATGTCTACACAATATTGTTCAGTATAAATACGTCTAGACCTTATTAAAATAAGCTATGGTTTTGATCGCCCTTTGAATTTCCAATGTATTCAGATGTAGACTATTAATTCAATCATTTATTTCACAACATTTTCTAAGCATTTGACATGCTACTCTGTACTGTAGTTGTCAAGGACGGAGGAATAAAAATTGAGTCTTACCTTCTGAGATATCAGTCCACCGAGAGAAACACACACGTAGACAGATAAAGAAAAACTTAATAAAGAAGGTAGGATGAATTAAGTCTGAATCATGAGTGAGAGTGTTTAAGATAAAGTATATTGGAAAAGCTGCTGAAGTAAGAGGCAGAACAAAAACTTTCTAGAAAAGTTTGATGCGTTCAAGAATTGGACCCCACATGTTCAGGAAATAAAACTGGAAACATAGGTCAAAACATGCTAATAACAGAGGTATGTCTGGATGGAGTTTGGATTCTAGCCTGTGTTTATCAGAAAGCTTATTTCAGCAAGAAAGGGACATGACCACTCTTCTTAAAAATTATTGTTTTTAGGAAAATAACTCTGGTTGCACCATGATAGGTGTTTTTGTGCAGGAAATAACTGGTGACATTGAAACCAATGTAAAGGCTATAATATGGACCAGCAATTATTTGGACTTGAAATAAAACTGTGGCTGCGCGGGTGGAAACATTTTGAAAGCTATTTTTGTAATAGAATTAGCAATTTCTTGGCCATTCAGCCATAGCAGGTTAAGAAAAAGGAGGAATGTAAAAGGACTATGGGTTTCTGGCTTGTCATTCTAAGTAGAAATTGTTATAGTTGACTGATTGTATAGATGTGAGAGAAGCTTATCCGAGAGATAACGAGTTTGATTTAGACATGTTAAGTTAGAGTAACCCAGATATCCCAGTGAGGAGTCTAACAAGAGTGGGTCATAGGGGTCTGTAGCTCCAGACCAGCGTGAAGGGGAGAACAGTCAGGCCTGGATTTACACCCAGGTTTTCTTCAGTTATTTTAATTTCATTTTTAAAGTACAGCTAATACGAGCTACTTCATAGAGCTTTTAGTGAGTGATTCAGTTAGATGCGCACAGTGCCTCAAGGACAGCTATGATGCTATTTATTTACCTTGTTTGTAATTAACACATAATAATTACACGTGTTCATGGGGGAGAGCAGTGATGTTTCAGTACATGAGTGCATTATTGTATAATGAGCAAATCAAAGTAGTTAGTGTGCCCATCACCTCAAAACTTTGCTTTTTCTTTGTAATGATAATTTTCCAGATGCTCTTTTCTAGCTATCTTGAAATAGACAAAACATTATTAGCTTTAGTCACCCTAATAGGAAATAGAATACTAGAACTTATTCTTTTTGTCTAATTATTGATGTTGCTTATTTTGAAGTCATTATTGGGATTAACATAAATGAATCATTTAGAGTATCCCTTGTCCAGTTGCTTGGTACTAGAGTATCTGAATTTCAGAATTTCATTTTTTTTTCTTTTGTAGTATTTACATCATACTCACCAGTTAAGCATCCCTACTTCAAAACTCCAAAATCTAAAATACTCTGTGGAGCATCTTGTTAATACTCACAAAGTTTCAGATTTGGGAGCATTTTGAATTTGGGGCTTTTATGTAGGGTTGCTCAACCTAGAATGTATTTGAAGTCATCCAAAGAAGTGTTTCAAGGTACAGTTTTATGGGTTAACAGAATACTTCAACTCAAGGTCAAGTTTGAGACTTTAGGGTAGCAGAGCAGGAGAAAATCTAAATAGAGTGTGAGATTTATTGAATGTTTTGTTCTTTACCTAAAATGCCTTCCCTCATGTTATCTTACCAAACTCTCAGGGCAGGTATGATCACCCCACTTCTGTAGGGTTTGTGATTTGTCTGCCTAAGGTCAATCATGAAATGTAGTTATGGAACTGACCTGGCAAGTCTGGCTTTTGACTTGCAGCTTATATAGTTCTGCCCTATCAGTTTTCCCACTCAGTGAGCTTAACATTAACCTTCTTTCCTGGAACTTACCCCAGCCCTCCATAAAATAGCTCCAGGAAATACCGCACTTGGAAGGCAGCTCTGCTGCACAATCTTTTTGGCCTGAAAGCGCTTTGGTAGTTTATTACCCCCATTAGAAAACATCTCCAAGATGATGACAAGGGATCAAAACCTACAACTAAATTAAGGGGCTAAGTGCACAATTCAATTAAATGATTTGAAGGCGTAGGTGGTGTTTATTTTTTTTCAAAGTCTCCATTGAAATTCTAATGCATTATGAAATTAAACTAATCAGATTGTAAAAAAGGTTATTCTTGTCTTTAAAAATTCAGTCCACATGGACTCAGTGTTGTCCTGAATAAGTTACTGTTAGAGAAAAACTACCACATCTTGTTAACTCCAAATCAATGTGAGAAGCAAAGTTTAAAATGAAGTATACATATAAGTGGACTCAACTTTTCTCTTTATCCTTTTTCATCTCTTTGATACTGAACATTTCTCCTTACGTTTAAAGGATCAATGTTATGTGAAGAAAGTTGAAATATATAAACAATACTTGTTATCAATTCCATGTTGCATTTCTTAAAAACTTCTGTAGTGACAATTTACTATCATATGGATAGTCAGTTTCGCCATCTGCAAAATGGATTTTATTTTTAACATGAATTGTGACATTTGGCAGTTTCCCTCCTTGAAACCTCAAAGCTTTCATAAAAGTGCTACTTTTGCTATTAAGAATATTTTCCCCTCCAGCCACAGTTATAAATTCTTTCTCACATTCCGTGAGATAATGTCCTATGACTTGGGATGACGGGCATTTAATTCTGTTCAGGCACATAACTGCTGTAGTCCATGGAAAATACCAGTAATAGGTCTGGGATTCATCGAAAAGGTATAATTATCCATGAAATGATCCAGTTTATGCTGACATCTGTAGCATAGGGTCATAATTAATCAAGAATGGGAAAGGCAAAAATATTAAATATGAGGAAAATCATTCTCTGGCTTGTGTTTTTTCCTTTTCACTAAAAGAGAAAACAAACAACATTACAAGGAAAGGATAAAATTATTTTTATGAAGGAAAATCTTGAGTCTTCGAATTTTTAAAATAAGCCTCAAGAAGATGGATTCTTGGCAAAGACCTCTATCGATAGCTCCCAAATGTAAGGAGTAAAGAGCAGAGAATGTTGTCATGATTGAAAGAAGAAACAGAGAGAATGGAGGTGAAAGACAACTTTGGGAAGTTTCAGGTTAGCCATGGTGCTTTGAGTGGAAGTTAACTGATCAAATAGGATTCTAGTATTCTGTCTACCCTGTCCTGGGAAAAGCAGTAAGATAAGCATAGATGAACCCCAAATTATGTAATCGTACTGGTAGAATTTCAGATGCTCTGGCATCTGAACTGATAAGATACTTAATTCTGTAAACAACTGTGTAATAGCTGCTACCTTACCTGTTATCTACCTTACTTTATTTTGTGTATTTGAGACTAATATGGGGTATAAACAATTAGGTTACAAGGTTTGTCTTTGTTGGGTAAGGTCCCTATTGAGTTGTGTCTCTCTTCCAGGAGATGTGCCATACGTAACCCTCACATTGTGCCTGTTAGTGAGAGCCCAACAACCCCCCTCCCCCCTTCCTCCAGACTTGATTTCATCTACTGGCTTCATATTAACAGTGAATGCTTTGGACACTCGCTTTTCCATTCTTGTGATATTTTACTAAAAAGATTGTTATCCAGCTCTATCCAGGTCAGTGGATAGATTTAAGTCTCCGTCTTTTCCTGGCTGAATAGTATTCCACAGTCTACTATACCACAGTTTATTAATCCATTCATGGGTTGATGGTCACTTGGATTGATTCCATGTCTTGGCGTTTGTCAGTTGAGCTGCGATGAACAACCCAGTGCAAATGTCCTTATGGTAGAATGATTTCTTTTTTCTTCTGGGTAGATACCTAGTTCATGGGATTGTGAGATCAGATGGAAGGTTCCTGCACTGTTTTTAATCCTGGAAATGCAGACCTGAGGAAAGCCTGATCACTGCTCTGGACAAACTAAGAATCCAGGCAGTCCGTGAAAGAACACCCCCAAACAAACAAACCAATGAGACTCTAACACATTAATGCAATAGTAATATAGTGAAGTTATTAGGCCACAGAGAAGTAAATGCTTAACTCTTTAGACTGAAGGAAGCAGAAGGCCTCTCAAAGGGAGTGGTACTTGAACTTGGATTTGCAGATGAATTGGTGTCTTCAGGTGGACCAGGAGAAGAGGTGGGACTCTTGTAAGTTTCTCCTAGGCTCTGGACATGCTTTTGAAACGCTTAATATCACTATCAGACATACTTAAAACATGCTCAGATTCGACATGAAAGCACACTTAAAATTCATTATTGTGAGTTAAATTACATTTAACAAAATGCTATAATGGACATTTTGTAGACATTAAATTAAATGTTCATCAACTCAATTTGGTGAGATTTTAAAAATATATTTAATACAATATATTTTCCCCAGTTTCCTATATTGGGTAATTTGTGGACTCCAAGCACTGTTTCTGTGATGCCAAATGAAAAATAATGCCTGGGTGGCACCTGTGGCTCAAAGGGATAGGATGCTGGCCCCATATGCCAGATGTGGCAGGTTCAGACCCAGCCCCAGCCAAAAACTGAAAAAAAAAGAAAAATACTGCCAGCAGGGAGGGCTTTCCAGCCACAGGATTCAGCTTGAACACCAGCTCTTGGAAGATGTATATTTGAGCAGAAAAGTGTCTTAAATCTGCTCAGGCTTCTATAACAAAATGCCTTAGACTGGGTGGCCTGTAAAATAGAAATTTATTTATGTCTCACAATTCTGGAGGCTGTGAAGTTCATGGTCAAGGATCTGGTGGATTGTTGTTTAGTGAGGCTTGCTTCCTGTTTACTCATGGACATCTTCTCACTGTGTGTGCGGCTCACATGACTGGAGGGGTGAGGGATGTGTCTGAGGTCTCTAACAGGAGGGCACTAATCTCCTGCATGGGGCTCCTCCCTTAGAACCTAATCACTTCCCCAAAGCGCCACGTCCAAATACCAGCACACTGGGGATTAAGCTTCAACATTCCAATTTGAGGGGGACACCTACATTCCGTCTTCAGCAACCTCCCAAATACTGCTGCGGATTAATCCTTTATAGACATGCCCATTTTCACGTTTGCATAAGCCAGTCTCTACCCTGTATGAGAAGTCTTCACCAAGTGCCTGAGTGAGATTCTGCCCTGAGAATTTATTTCCCCACTGATTCTGTAATTGTAGTTAAGTCCCATAGGCTCTTCAGCCTTTGTGTCATGGATTGTGATGTCCATCACATACAAATGTGATGAATTTG
Organism: Otolemur garnettii; assembly: GCF_000181295.1. Classification (NCBI taxonomy): domain Eukaryota; kingdom Metazoa; phylum Chordata; class Mammalia; order Primates; family Galagidae; genus Otolemur; species Otolemur garnettii. The sequence continues at coordinate 14,012,389 of NW_003852414.1, read as the reverse complement.
AGGTTTCATAGGGAAGACTCCTGGAGACACAGCAGCCACAGCAACCCTGGCTTTTTTATCTACCACTTCTCTTTGAACCCAACCTTCCCAGTCTGTAAGTAGCCACTGTTGTTGACACTAAAATTAAATACTTTGTTTAATAATTAAAATTTGACCCAGTTACCCTGATTGGATCGTTACATATTTTATGCATCTATCAAAACATTACATGTACTCCCAAAATGGGTATAACTGTGATATATCGTTTGTCAAAATAACAATACTTCAAGAATAATAATTTTAAAAGTTAAAATTTGAATATTTAGATATTTGTAGGAGAAAACTCCTGGGCATGTTTTAGACTCAGAGAAATTAATTTCAGAAGCAAAATCGCTGAGAATTGGAGAAGGAAAAGGACTTCTAGATCAAGTAGAATGCTGCTGTCATCACGAGTCTGTCCTCTGTAGTAAATTCTTCCTTGATAGGAAGCTATTCAGGGAGCCTCTTGTGTGCTGCTGCTGTAGCTTTGGTTTTAATAAAAATATTTCAAAAACACTCTGAAAATGAATAGGATTAAGTATGGGCCCTGTCAAATTCACAGCATCATAAAATTTCCTCCTAGGAAGTCATGTCCGCCTTCTGTCACCACCTTCTTATTTTGTAAATGAGGAAACAGAACTTGTAGACATTTATGAGTCTTCCAAAGATTCCATTCCCTTCCTTCTAATAAATGGATATTTTGAAATAGTTAATGATAAATTTCATCCCCTGTACAAGCTAAGAATAATACATGTAATTTCAGTATTCTGCATTGAGACTAAAAAAAATTGTTGAGTGCAATGAATTGTTGGATATCAGGATAGATTCAGTGTTAATAAATCAAGGTGAAAATATTCTTTAGGGTTCTTTGGAATAAAGTACATATAAATTGCAAATATCTTCAGTTATGAGAAAGACCCCATTTGTCTTATGTTATTGACTGAATTATTCTTGGATCTAAAACTAGTGATTACTTACTCAGTAAGCATTTTTGATGTGTATTAGTTCCAGCATCTACCATGGACTCTGGCACATCATAGGTGCCCAATAAATATTCGTTGACTTCCAGACCAATTCCATATCACAAAATTAATATTTGCTATTTTTCATTTGATATTTAACATTATCTGTTACCTAGAAAGTGTTTTCAAATAAAGGTTAGTTCTTATTTACTGTAATAAAATAATTGAAAAATGAAAAATGTTATGAAGGTTTTTGTTTTCTGTTTTCCTATTATGTACCTAACACGACTAGAAAATTATACAAATAAACAACTTACCTAAAATCACAGCTATAAAGTGGTAGAGGCAGGATTCCAGCTCCATCTGGCTTGAGGTTTTGTGTTCTGGACTGGGAGGCCTAGTTGCCTCCCACCATGTGGGTGCCATAGTGATAATAACAGGAAACGATACCATAGAGACCCACTGATACAGCGCTTGCTTTGAGTTATTTTTCCATGATTTGAGTAGGTTGCATTGAATTAAGTCATTTACACTCTGTCCCCTGGTTCTGCTAAATACAGGGACTCTGGTGGTGGCTAAATGGAGCTGGAAGAGTGATCTGTAGTTATGGAACATAAGAATTTTCTGGCCAAATTTAAGATAAGTGTTAATAGCCTTTTCCAGATGTTTGAATGTTTATAGAGTACTATTACAATTGGACTTGACTTCAAATACAATTGAGAGTTCAAATGATTTCCTTCTTCAGCCTTATAACACAGGGGAGTATCCATGCCTTTCCTGTAAGTAGATAACCTGAAATTTAATTATAGGAAACAAACTTGGTTTTTTTTTTTGTTTGTTTGTTTGTTTTCCCTTTCCCTTTGAAATCCATCACCTGTCTTTACCATGGAGACAAAGATTATTAGAAAACTTTTTTCATGCACAATACTTCCTGGCTTTAATATCTCATAAATTTGACATGTTCCAAATTTTACAGCCTAGTGCTTCTGAAGAAAGTGTTTATCTCTGTGTTTGTTTTTCTGAGAGCATTTAGAAGAAAATATTTTAACTCTCATTTGTCATGGAACAGTTCCTAAATATTCCAGTTTATTCATGAAAATCTATTAGTTTGGAGTTGAAAGTCTTATTATCTCAGGGATGTTTCTGAGCTTTGTCTGGCTTCCTCTCTTGGCACTCCTAGAACTTCTAGAGTTAACTTTTCACGTTGCATTCCTGAAGTTTAATGATTCTCATTTTAAGTCTCGGTTATTACCGCAAGAAACCAGATTCATGTCTAAGTGGACATGTTTTCACTCTCAGGCCTGCTTAATCTCCAGTGATCAGGGGAGAAACAATCTGGATAAGAAACTTTCCAGAAATTAGGAATTAGCTCCTCTATTATAAACACTTCACATTTGGAAAATAGATGTGCTTGATAAACATTTTCTGGCTTTAAAAAGAATATGCAGAGCACAGTCCGCCCATGTTTGGTGTTTTGGTTTCAGTAGAGGCATAGATTATTTTGCAGTGCTGCAGTAATGCACTGCTATCTTCTCCCTGATCAGATTTCCCCTCTCACCTTAAATCCAGCAAAGTTCATTCTACAAACCTCTTTAATGAATGCCTGTTATATTTGAAACTTTGCCAAGTAAGAGGAGTACAAAAATGGATTGGACAACTTAGGTAAACAGCACTCACATCAAAACAGGGCGTGTCATGGGCACCTCAAAACCTTCCCAGAAGGCCTCTCCCAGTCAGTACTCCTGACTTTTCCCCAGTGATAACTGGTACACGACTTCTCACACCCTGTGTTAGCTGTTGTACTTTCCTTTCTAAATAGACTCATGAATATGTCTTTTTTATGTCTTGCTTTTTGTTTTGTTTAATATTATGTTTCTGAAATGCACTGATTTTGTGGCATTTCACAGCAGTTTTCATTTCATTATGAAGTATTGATTGTATGGATGCATCAAATTATCCATTCTACCATTCATGGATATTTTGGGGTCTCTTTCTATTTTGGAGTTATACAAATAACGCTGTTTTGAATATTCTTGGATGTGCTTCTGGATAAACATGTATGTGTGTTTACTGGGTGTGAATCTAAGAATAGAAGTGCCATGTATTCAGATCAACGTGTGCTCAGCTTCAGCACTAAAAGGGCACATCACTTAGCCCCAGACATCTTTTCACAAACCTCACATAATACTTCTGCGTATGTACAGTCACGTACCTGGCTGCAAAGAGGGAAGGCCGAAAATGGATTTTAACTAGATCCGTCTTCATCTTTAACAAAATCTAAATTCTGTCACCAAGAAAGAAAGGGAGGATTGATGGTGTGACGCAAGCAGAGGTCTCCTGAAACAGAACTGTTGGCTCGAGTGGTTTCAATGAAAATCTCAGAGTCATCCTTCTTCACCCTCCTCATCTAATCTATCCAGAAGTCTTCTTAGTCCTATTTCCAAAACAGATCTGGAATCCGTCACCTTCCGTCCTTTCCCCCTACTATTCCTTCATCCCAGCCATCACCCTCTCTTGGATAGTTGGCTGTCCCAGGGACCTCTCTTCTCCACATCTTGCTCCCCTGACATCCAGAGAGCAATCACTGTTGTTTAGCTCTGCCTTGCTGTTTTGATTTTGGTCTGTTTTTTTTTTCTAATAAAGCCACATTAGTTCTTTACCTACCTAGAGGATTTCAATGGCTTCCTGTTGTACTTAAAGCAAAAACTAAATTTCCTACTACTGGCTGTAAGAACATCTACACATATATACCATCCTCACTCACCCTCTGCCCTCTGGACTCCAGCCACAAAAACTTCATAACCACCAAATTCTTTCCCACTTGAGCATCTTTGCCCCAGAACACGCCCCTTTCAGCTTTCCTGCTTCTGTTTGTGGTTTGCCTTGCAGGGCTTTGTTAAGGCTTAAGGAAGGCTCGTCTGAGCTCTTCACCCAAACCTAGAACAGGATCTGCCTCACGCCTACTAGCGCTTAATACTATAGAAGGAACAAATGGAACCTCTTTCATTTCTGAGGCTCTGAGCAGTCTTTATTTCTTATTATGGCTACTGCTCTATTCTAAATATTCTGAATATTCTTTAGCAAACATGTTTCTTTTGAACGTTAAAAGGGTTTATTTTAATGACTACCTTGAATAATGTAGAGTATAATGGAGTCTGAAGTTAACTATTTAGTGTCGACTAATATTTTGCAGGAGCACCCGCAGAATATCAGATGGGGCTGAGAACAACAGGTAACAAACAAATCAGGCACACGTCATCACCCCAAGAAGTTTACAGTTCGGACATGGTCACTAAGGCATAAGCATAGCTGTCTGTAATCTAACTTAGGCTTTGGTAAGGATTAGAAGAGATATGCAAGTTAGGTGTGAGATCCTGTTACGTGATCTTCCCCTGTACCTCCTGCAGCCAGTACACTGTCCCGTGTGAACACGGTTCCTTGTGAGCTCTTACATAGTCAAGTTCAAGTTCAAGTTGTTTCTTGTTCTTACCGTAAAACCATTTCTCCATTCTGGTGGTTATTATTTTCTCCAAAAGCAAATCCAAAACAAAAATGACAAAAGAACCAAACCAAAATAAACCAAAGAAGAAAGAAAACCTCTACTCTCAAAGCAAGTCCCCAATAGGCCTGCCATTGCTGTCTTCTGGGGACTGGGAATTTATTTTTCAGCACTTGGTCTAACTGAGCGAAGCTGTTCATCTTACTGCAGGAAACATGAGCAGCTTATTTAATAAATAAATCCAAATACCAGCTGGATTTGCTGGATTAATCTGCCTTTGATAAAGGCTTGCAGCCTCAGGGAAGGGGACTATTAGGAAATTAAAGCCGAAAAATTTCAAGTTCTCCAAAGAACGCTGGAGATGGGGTATAGCTGGATTTACAAAGAAGCATTTAATTGCCTTAGTGTATCTTAAAGAGTAAATGCCTCATAACATTAAAGCTATTTAGTAAACTGTTTATTTATAAGAACCAGGACTAATATCACGTAAAGCATGGCAAACTTTAGCAATATTATGGTGCTATTTAAAATTACTTTGATTTTTTTTTCTTTTCCTTTCCTAGTTACTTTCTGAATGGTTTTTGTAGCTGTAGTTTTTAAGGCCTAATTCTGCCTGGGTTCATCTTAGGTGTTAATACATATTGTTTATTTTCTACATATTTGTTTGTTTGAATATACTGTTGAGAAAACACTGTATTGGGAATTATAAATAATTATTCTCAACTCACTTATTATGGGACTACCCTGGACTGGTCTTTGATAGAGTGCATCACTGCTAAAGTACTACTGGCTGGAAATCCTTTAGGTGTCTTTAGTTTCCTTCCTTCTCTTTCTTCTTCCTTCCCTCCCTCCTTTCCTTTCATTTTCTTTCTTTTTTTCTTCCCTTTTCCTTTCTTTCTATGAAAACTGAAAACGGAGACTGGGTGCCATGGCTCATGCCTATAATCCTAGCCCTCTGGGAGGCTGAGGTGGGTGGATTGCCTCAGCTCACAGGTTCTAGACCAGCCTGAACAAGAGCAAGACCTTGTCTCTAAAAATAGCTGGGTGTTGTGGCGGGCACCTGTAGTCCCAGCTACTTGGGTGGTTGAGGCAAGAGAATCCTTTAAGCCCAAGAGTTGGAGGTTGCTGTGAGCTGTGATGGCATAGCACTCTACCCAGAGTGACAAAGTGAGACTCTTGTCTCAAAAAAAAAAAAAGAAAGAAAGAAAACTTAAAACATGCTAACTCAGATGACAAGAACTATCAGTCATAAACTTAAAACATTTTAGGTAATAGTGGAAATTTTTTATAGTTAAAAGAAATCGTATCTTAACCAACTCTCTTTAGATTTAAGCAGGTCTACCATGCATATGGTTGTTAAATTAGAACTTGTATGGGATGTTGGAGTTTTATCATTGAAGATTAGGTCTAACAAAGAAAGAGATAATTTTTTTTTTCCTTTAAACTCTGGGAAGAGAAACTCTTCCCATATTCAACTATTATTTGATTACTATGCATGAGACTTTCACACACATTTTCAGAAATGCATTAGGTATGAAAGTAGATCCCCCCAGTGGTGGTGTCTGGTACCCACTTGGCAGTGGTATTTCTTTCCTTTACTTCCCTTTGTTTTTTCTTTCCTTCTGTCTCCATCATTGTTGTTCTGTGCCTTTTCTCTGCTTATGCATTAGGCCTGCTAGTGACACCTAGAGGTGTCCTGAGGTATTGCATAGAGCAAGTAAAGATGTGTTGGTTGACTTCTATGAATTTTAAATATTTGGAGGTTTTGGAATTTATAGTCTCCCTCCTCCAGTTTTGAAAAACGCTCCAGAAAGTTTGAGGATATTTGATAACTTTTAAAATGCTTATCTGGCACAGCATGCATAGTGGAAAATGTGTATGTGTGTTTACAATGCATTAAAAAGTTGGCCCTGTTCTGGAAAGGGAAAATTAAACCTTCCCCCCCCCACCACCAAAAAAACAAAAAACAAACACGTTGACCCTGTCCTTGATCAGCTACATAACCTCGAGTAAGTTACTTATCCACTTAAAAAGTCAGGTTCCTCATGTATAAATGTGTATTAAAATACTAATTGCTGTAGATTATTGTGAAGATGGGATATATATGTAGGCGAAACATCTGCTATATAGTAGATTCTCAATAAATGATACTTATTCATGTGCTAATTATATAATGATGATTTTTTCTAATATATTGGACTAAATTACTGTTATATTCAAACATTTCTGTAAGTAAGAAAATTAAGATTTCCCTTCAAAAAGCCTTAACAATTAAAAGAAAAATTGACTATCATGGCCCTATTTTTATCTAGTTCTTAAGAAGGTGTTAATAAGTGCCTACATGTTCAAAAGTAGAACCTAGGGAATCGGGGAAAAAAGCTCAGATAATTAATAGAGTGAGTTAGTTGTGAAACCGGTATCTTCCTTCAAAGTGAGACAACTTGATGGTTTTAGATTTTTTTTTTTTATAACATAGATATTCTAGAATGATTCTAAATCACGGCCACTCTCATTGTCTTTCCTGAATCAAGATGGTGCCTTAGAAAGAGTGGGGTCCAAGGAATTTATGTCTCCAAATGAAGCAACAAGAAATATCGACTATCTACTTCTTTTACTTCTGTCACTTTGTAAAACCCTTCTAATACTTAGGGGAATACCCGAAGTAACTCTAAAAACAAATGAAAATTAATAGCCAACAGAGGAATGTCCATGATTTCATTTCTTTGGTATAACCTCTTGTATTGTTTTCTTAAATGGACTTTTTTCTTTCCTTCTCCTCCCATGTTTTTCCTCCTCCATCTGTGCAATGGTTTCTCCTCCCATCCTCTCAAAACCTTCCTCTCCATTCTTTCTCTGCATTGTGCTCCATGATTTATAGCCCATCTGTTGATTCCCCACCATACGATGGAAGGACAATTCGAGAAAATCCTTAGTGCCAATATTATCAAACACATAAAATGTGAGTTCTGAAAGCAAATTATGAGAATCGAAAGTATTGGTATTTTGAAGAGCACTGGACCTTTAGAGGAAAGATGACCATCTGCACTAGGATTCCTAAGGCCATGAGTATTCAATAATAGGGTAGGAAGAGGAGAAACTGGAGGGGTTGGCTGTGTGTTTACAGCAAAGCGAATGGAATGAACCAATTAACTGAGACAGAAAAAACACAGGTTTTAGAGTGAAGAGCAGGTCATCCAGCCTCAGGGCTTCTGAAGAGGAGGTAAGAAGGGCGGGCCTTCCTGAAGCCAGCTTTGATTGGCAGCCTAAGTGAAGGTTTCTGAGAGTGGAGAGAGAATGCCAGCTATCAGAAAATCGTTCTGGCAACAAAAAAGAAGAATCCAAGATAGGAAGTGGCATCATTTACTGATTGTAATAGGGCAGGATCAAGGTTTTAAGAGCCTGAAATAATAAATTTAGGATGCTCATCAAAGCACTCAGTATTTCCGATAGAAAGTGACACTGCATTGCCAGCTGGTTTAGAGTTTACAGTGTGCTTCTGTATTATTTTATTTTTACATCTGCCCTTCGAGGAAGGGCAAGAATTGTTATCTTCATTTTGTAGACGAGAAAAGGGACGCTCAGATGGTGGTTGTGACACCCAGGACACAGCTAGTCAGTGAAGCCTGGATCTCAAGTTCCTCACTGAAACTAGAAACATCAGAATAACCACAACAAAACTGTCCTAAACTTGGCAGTTATTTAGAAGTATCAGTGATTAGGGATAAAAAATATGGAATTTAACATTTCTAGCTTTAAGCATGATGCAATTTTCTCACGAAACTGGAAAACAGTGCTGATTAAAAATTAACTTATCTGATATACTTTACTAATATTTTTATTTGCTTATAAATATCAGAAATTTATATCTGAAAATAATAAGATTATAGTTGAGCATAGAATAGGGCAGACTTTACCAACACTTCAAAAGTATAGATGCCTTTCCAAATCCTAGCTTTAAAAAGCCCTCAATATGATAAAAATATAATTAAGAGATGAATAAAGAGCAAAAATATATAAAATAGTGAATGTTTTTTGAAAGAACACATGGTTATCATATGTTTAATTAGTATCTAAGGAGCAATTAGGACTTGTTAGGACACAGTTGGTTATTGTACTTATGTGTTTGAGTTTCTTCAAAGTTTGTTTTAAAATACATCTAAGAGTCATAGAATGAACCCTTGGGAAATTAGGGAACCTTCAAACTCTATTATCATTTTATCTATAATGTTCATATTTGGGTCCAATTGACTACAAAGCAAATTAGCCTTTTTCAGAAGTTACTTCCTTCTTGACAATTATTTTTAAACAGTGTAAGTGTAAACCTCTGTTTGAAATGCACCCTTCTGCGTGTAATAAATTCCTGACCCAGTTATCAGGTGACTCCATTCTCAGGTGTGCACCCCGTCTAGCCTGGGGTTTTTCCATTCATTTCTACCCAGATACCTGTTTTTAGACAGTAAGCTAGCAGAGAAACCAGTCATTTGTAGTAAAGGTCTTAATCTGACTGATATTTTCTTGTCTCCTTTCTATATAACAAGTACATTTAAGATTTAGAAAAAATACGCTGGCAATTGTCGTGCAGTGTTTGTTTTTCATAGCACCTCAATTAACAACCACACCCATTAAAATTAATCTCCAAAGCATCAGTGAAATGTCACCCAGTAATTGGACGAAAGTACAGGAGTGGTAAGGGAGGGGATGGCACGGAAAGAAAGCAAGGCTAATTTCTCATTTCCAGTCTGACTATTTTCCATCTAGTGTTTTCTCCTGTGTCAGTCAACCTGGAGACCCGGGTGGAGTGGATTTTGGTAGATTCGGGGGAACCTGAAGCAAGTGCTAAGAAAGGAGAGACTCTGACAAGTTTCCTGATACGGCCCCAGGACCTAGCATAGAATCTGGTGTCCAGAATCAGACCCGCTCATTAATTAACTGTTTATTGCGTGCTTACTGTGTTCCAGGAACCACTTAGGGCAATGGAGATGTATCATTGAGCAAACATATAAAAATTTCTTGTTGTTTTGGAATTTACATTTTAGTGGGAGAAGAGAGAACATAAGTATACTAAATAAAAATACTAAAAAGTGACATACTGTGGGAAAATAACAAAGCTGCGTGAAACAGGTTGAAAACAAAGAAGTATTAAGGGCCAGGCCGTGGTGCCTCCCAAGTATAATCCTAGCACTCTGGGAGGCTGAGATGGGTAGATTGCTGGAGTTTGAGGCCAGCCTGAGCAAGAGCGAGACCCCAATAAAAACTAGCCAAGAGTTGTGGCAGGTGCCTGTAGTCCCAGCTACTCAGGAGGCTGAGGCCAGAGGATTGCTCGACCCCAAGAGTTTGAGGTTTCTATGAGCTATGATGTCACAGCACTCTACCAGGATGATGGAATGAAACTCTGTCTCAAAAAAAAAAAAAAAGTGTGTTGAGGAAACCAAGATGTTAAATGCCATGCCTAGGGTTGGCTTCATTGAGCTGAAGAGTGAAAAAAGAGTTGAAGAAACAGAGCCCTGAGCCATGTGAATATATGGGGAAAAAGTGTTCCAGGCACAGAGATCTACAGGTGCAAAGGTCCTGAGGCAGGGGCAAGACTAGTGTTCTGGAGGAACAGCAGGGGTCAGTGTAGTGTTCGTGAGGAACACCAGTGGGGCAGAGGGGCTGGGATGTTTATTGGTTTACAGAGTAACATGGGGAATACATAATGTTGGGCTTTGGGGGCCACCCAGATTGTTTGAGCTTCATTATGAATTCAATCAGATGTTGTAGGGTTTTGAGCAGAAGAAAAACAGCATCTGGCCCATTTTTAAACAGAGTGCTAAAGCTATTGTGCTGAGCATACCTGAGGGTAAACCTGGAGGCAGGAGGCCTGTGAGGAGACTATTGGAGTAATCCTGTGAGAGATTAGGGTGGCTTCCTTCAGGCTGGAAGAGACGCAGGCAGCACACTTAGGCACGCGTTCATTTTCAAATCCTGAGCATCTGTTTTGTGTCAGGCACTGTTGTAGCACTTTAAATATTCATATGTTGTCGTTTGCTTACCAGATGTGATAGGCCAGATAATCATCCCCCAAAGATGTCCACAGAAGCTGTGAATATGTTACTTCACGTGGCAAAAAGAAACTTTGCAGATGTGATTAATTTAAGCACTTTGACATAGATATCCCTGGATTATTTGGGTGGACATGAGCTAATTACGAGAGTCTCCGTGAGAGGAAGGCAGACGGGTCTGAGTCAGTGGTGAAGGTTGTAACAATGGAAAGGACAGAATGGGTGATGCCAGAGGGGGGACCATGATGGGAAGGATTCTCCCCAGAAGAAACAGCTCAATGGACAGCTTGCTTTTCCCCAGAAGACCTATGTTAGGCTTCTGACCTCCAGACCTGCAAGTTGTAAATTTTTATTCTTTTAGTCCATGAAGCTTATGGAAAAATATTACAGCAGCGGTAGGAAACATATAGAAAATAAGATTCCCAAACAAATATATAGTGATCATATGGCTTTGCTATAATTTAACCTTTTCTGTATCGTTCCACTTTGAGGTTGTTTCTAATATTAGGGGTAGAGGTGACGTATCCTTTAGTCCCCTTTCCTGGCCTCCATTCCTACACCTATGTCTTCCAAAACAATTACTGGAGGGAGATGGGATGTTTCACAGATGCGAGGACTGCCCTTGCACCGGGACTGCGTTGATCTTGTCCGTGCTATTCCGATTTTAATGTACACATTAACAAGGCGAGGATGACAGATTTCTTTCCCTCCTAAAACACTTGAACAATCTAGCTGAGGTTGTGCATTAACAGCTTTTTGATAGCCATAGCCCTCTTACAATCAAAAATAAGAATCTTTATGGAAAAAAATCAAAGAAAATAAAAGAGACATTAAGAAAGAGAAAGGCCAAAGGAACAATGAATCAGGGCTGTTTTTTCCTCTATGTGCATTTCATTGTCTCGGGTGATTGTACCTCAGATCCAAAGTATTAAAATATGTTAAAAATTAAAAAAAAACACTCTTCCAATTATGCATTTACAAGCCATTACTAATTTTGTCACGGTTCCCAAATTAGCCAGATTGGTCTGTAGGCTGAACTGTGAAGAAAAAAAGCCATAAAAAGGATATTGTTTCCTTTACTGTAACTCCACTGTTTTATTAGAGTGTCGTCGTGGCCGCCTCACAATCTTATTTGAGAATAGGTCCTTTTGTCCAGCCTGGTCATAATTTTGGCAAACGCTGGACTTAGACAGAACACAACTCCATTATGAGGGCGAGGATTCATGCCTGTGGTAGAATATTACAAAACTAGAAGTTTAACTTAACGAAATCTCCAAATAAAAGTGCCTCCAATAGAAGATTTTCCTATCCGTAACATTTGAATAGATTTTTACGTTACAAATTGTATATATGATAGTACTGGGTTGAATTGAACAACCGTTTTGATTCATTTGAAAGAATCAGATACTTGACCCTGGTCCATCTCAGTATTCTAACACTTAAACTTTTATAAGAGCAGTGAGACATACATGTACGACCATTTAAATAACTGTTAGGAAGTATTTTAAATAAGCAAAAGACTATAACAAAAGTAAACACAAATGATTTGTGTTATCCTTGAAACCTGGAAACACAGGTATGTATGTATTCCTTAAGTTACCTAAGAAAAATAATAGTACTGTTGTCTCAGATAACGCTGAAACAGTGTGGATTGTTTCTTAATTTCAACAATTAAAACAATTGAAGGTAAAACAAAGAGATGCCTGTGTCTGTATATGTATAAACAATGAGACTGTATCTCAAATTAAAAGGCTAGTCATTTCTCAAGATAAAAATTATGTCCTTCTTGAAAACAATGTCAATATGAATAATGTGAAGTCCCATAGGTATGTTTTACTTACTGTAAAGAATGAAGCAAGGAGAATGAAAAGCATCTAAAAATACCTGTGAAAAGCCCTATAAGTGAAACTATTCTTTTAGAATCAAAAGGATTTAAGATTTGGCTGGTAAGATATAAACTTGTAACCAAGGAGGAGCTCTTCAGTGAGATAGGCTGTTCTTCAACTTGGCTGTTACTGTGCCTTCTAAATTCTGAATAACAGCTCATCATATACATGGGTTTACTCTTAGGGGAATGTGCATTCTATTTAATTTTTAATTTATGCTTCTTTCCAATCCAAATAAAACTAGCTTCAGAAATGTGGATCCCAGAGAAGTTTAATACGACGCATTATAATTTTATAGAAGTACATTTTCTTTCCTTTTAAGCTTACTTTCACGCGTCATTAACATTTGAAAGATAATGAAAAATCCCATGTTTCTATCCACATGCATAAGGAGGAGAATCTTCACCGGCTTGCCTTTAACCTAAGGACTGCTCTGGCCGCCTGGTGTTCGGCTGACTTACATCATTTAATCGCCTAAAGAGCTTGTTAAAAAATTACTTTCCCAGGTTCCACCCTGACTTAGACTCAGTGAATCAGAATCAGCAGGCAGGGCGCGGCTCATAAAACTGCTCATGAAACAAGCCTATCTGGTGATACTGGTGCAGACGGTTCAAGGAAGGACCTTCAAACAGCCCTGCTTCAGAGGCCAAGGCCACATTCCTCTAAGGTGTCATAGAACTGCTTTAAAGTATACTTGAATATAATACCAGTATTTCTCGATTGTGTATTTTGTGACACTTCTTTTTAAACTAATACTTGATAATGTGGAGAACTTCCTGTATCATGACAATCCCTTGATGGATTATTAAATATCACTAGATTAGCCCAATTCCCGACTTGATACCAGGCTTTTATGTTCTCCTTTGATAAACAAACATATCACTCCTTTTTCATAAAAATTCTTAAATGCTTCCCCTCCTGGCCAGGGTTTGCCCAGCTACAGGCCTCAGCCCCAGTTAAAAATAATTATCTTTTTTCATATCCCCATTAGCTTAGATGTTGTTTTTTTTTTTTTTTTTTGAGGTTTGTATTTTAAAAAGTAAATGTTCTTTCTTTCCCAAATATAAAATTATAACATCTTTTTCTCTATCGACATAGCCTCCTTCTCCTCAAATATCCCCAGCCCTGCAAGAAATAACAGTGAGCTCACCCTAGTGAGAATCACATTTATTAAAAAAAAAATCATGCTTCCAATAAAAACTCAGATATCAATTCTAGTTGCCTTTATCTGGATGCCTTCATCTTGCATCCAGTTTTGGCATTTACAAGGTTGACTTCACAAGTCATGAGGTTAGTTAATGATGCTAGGACTCTAGGGTATCACTTGGAGCAGAGGAGAGGATCATGGGGCTGTAACTCCTTAATGAACCTTTGATCGTATTTTCTCTGTGTGTCTCTCTGTCCTGTATCTGGAATCATTCTTGAGTGTTATTTATCCACGATCATCATTTGCTAATATCCATCTCTGTCCAGAGCCTGCTCCGTGCTTACAGTTTCTCAGCAATCTTCTGAGTCTTTAAAATGCAGCCTCCTGATTTTCATCTTTCAGTGAACTTCCTCCCTTATTTAAACGTGGGTTCTGTCTTACTTTTACCGTCATACACACTCTTTCCACGTCCAGATGCTGCCAGAATAATGACAGCGCATGACCTCTTCACTGTAGTGCAAATATTTCTTGACTAGACTTTGATTGGTTGGCCTTCATCAGCGAAGTTCAAACGTGAATTCCCAAGTCCCCGCAGAATATAGCTCTTTCCCGTCACCAAACAAAAAATTTAAAATGGCCTTTGGACTTAGGCAAAACACTTTCTAGTCAGAACACAAGAGAAAGTAACTGGCTAATACGACCTTCTTAATCCAATCCAAAGGTCTTACCCCTGGGTATCACAGACTTTAGAGGCTATGGAATAGTTACAAGTTGTATAGGGGTAAACGTTTTTATTTGAGGGACGCTACCTATTTTATTGAAGGTTTCAAATAGACATAGAAATCGAAAATTTGAAAACCTAACTCACATTGACTGAAGAAAAAAGCATAAAGAAGGAAAAAATAGATCAATGAACTGAAACTAAAATGTCCATTAGAAAAATTTTAAACGAGAATGTCACTGAAATATTTTCAAACTGAATTGTCAGAAAGTAGCAAACAGCTAAGGCTAGTGAGGCACTCCCAGAAACCAATAAGGAGAAAAACTGTCCTAAAAATGATGAATGATTTAATCAGGACAGCTAGAATTAAATCAGAAGGAGAGAACGCACACAGGTAGTAAAAAATGTCAGACCAAGTTCTGTAAAGCTAGAAAAAAAAATGGAGGTATTGAATTCTTTAATAATAAATGGAATTCTCTAAGTATTAAAAGAAACTAATAGACTTTTCTAGCTATGTCCAAAAGGCATTAACATTAACAATAGCACATTAGCATCTATTAAATTTTTTTGGATGCTCTAAGAGATTCAAAAGCTTTCATTTGCCTTTTTAATACAGAAATTATACTGAGATTTTACTGCCATTTTAAGTAGGTCAGAGAATACCTGAGTTTCACTGTTTCTTCTTTTGTAGAATTTTAATAAATACTGCATGTATATTTCAGTGAATCAGTCATGATTAAATAATACTTAATTTCTACCACAAAAATACAATGGCGGCCAAGTTCTGCAACTTGGAAAGTACTTGACCCTGACAAACTGAACTGGAATTTTCAGGAAAGCTCAAAATGGACAATAATATATTACTTGGAAATTACATATTATTTTTATTACTCTCACAATTTTTAATTAGTATTAAATCAATGTGATACTAATACATGTATTTCTCTGAAATACTTCTCATTCTTTTCATTCTTTTTTTGTGGTTAATTAGCAGGATATTATTAGATGTGCATTTAGTATAATAGTTATATTTTTCTTTTGTCAATTTTTTCTGAACTAAGCACAATTTCAGTATTATCTTGAGCCCGAAATATATTTTAGACTTCCCTTGTAACTTGGTATGATGTTGATGCTTCACATATATCATATTTGCTGTGGGAGTATACATGTTCTGTATTAAAACTTAAAAAGGACAAGTTTGGGCCTTTGGAACACAATGTCTTCTGAACTAAGACTTTGCATCTTCCTCTCTTAAAATCTTAAATCTATCTGGTTTGATACGTTGTGAAAGGATGCTTACTCCTGATCTGCCTATGCTATCTCCATCACCTTAATTCCTTAATTTGAAAGAGATTGTCAGTTTTTCCCATTAGATTGCTCCAAAGTGATTTCTTATGTATTTGTCCACTAATTCTCTTCTAGCATAATATAGCTTGTCTAATACCTGCTTGAAAGAATGAGAAAGAATAGAAATAATTGTCTTCGACTTTAGAAATACTAATTCAAATCTGCTGAGGATTGCATGTGAAATAAATATGATTTCTTATAAGACTTAGAGTACCTGTTTTTATCAAGACCAAACAAAAAGGGTACAGCTAAGAATCCCTGAGATGACTGTGGTTGAGAATAGCGTGCTGACGTGGGTGTGTGACAACCCAATCAACAGGCTTGAGCCGTCAAGGTTAAGCTGAGGGAACACAGGCTCAGAGTTTCCACCACACCCGTTCTTGCTGTCTTGAGCTTTTGTATCATGTTGCATGAGCAATCCCGCCTATTGCATGTGTTGATTCTAATAATCCATATCACACGTACGGTTTGGTCTTCATTCCTTAATAAAGGCAGCCACAGTTGTGATAATCTAACAACATTTTTTTCCACTTTAAATGTTGCATATCTGTAATTGACTTGATATTAAATTCCTTCCTAGCTGTATTATAATGCTTATAGTAAATGAATTCTATGGTACTTTCTTGTTGGAATTTAGAAAAGAAAATAGACATGGAAATGCAATCTCTAGTTTAAAAAAAAAGTATTATTGAAGAAAACAAAGGGGCACTTTAGGGGAAACCCAGATTGATTACTGGGAAAATTCTGAAACAAGTGATAAGAGAGGCAATGTTGGAACAAAGAATGAAACTACATCAACAGGACTTTTTTTTAAAAGGTCCCTTAATAAACTAAAATTTGTTTATTATTAACATGAAACAATAGATCAGGGGAAAATTAATTTTTAGCCAGTAGTCAGTATTGGGTCCATATCCAGGGAAATAAATGAAAAACTCAATTTTACCCACATGTATTGTGTGTTTGTATTTAAAAGAAAATTGCATAGAACAATAATTACAAATCTATGTTGATTAGTGCACAATGTATGAATATTAGGTAGTTTGTGACAACAGTATAGGGGAGAAATAACAAAACTACAAGCAAGAACAAAATTTTTGTATGATACTGAAATTAATTTGGTATTAATCTAAATTAGATCAATATAAATTAAGATATTATAATCTCCAGGACAATCACTAGGAAAATAATAAAATTAAATAAAAGAAATAACACAAAAATTAGTATGATATTGCAGATATCTATTAAACACAAAATAATTCAGCAATAGAAAAACAAAGCATAGAAAACAATGGCAAAATTGCACATGTAAACCTTACCATGTCAATAGTTAATTATATTAAAGGTAATGGCTTAAACTCTTCAATTAAAAGGTAGAATATATATATTTACATTTATATACCAACTATAATAAACAAGGTTTAGATTCAATGACACAATAAATTGAAAGTGAAAAGATGGGGGAAAAAATGGGCCCTCTAAACAGTAACCAAGACAGTTGGAGAGTTTATACTTGTATCTGACAAAAAAGACTTTAAAACAAAAATTTTACCAGAGATAAAAATAACTTTTTACAATGATAAAAGAAACAATCCACCAAGAAGACACAACCAACATAAACATGTATCCATTGAAAAAACATAGCACAAAATACATAAAAACTGACAGAACTGAAAAATCCAAAAGACAATTGAACCATAATAGGTGGAGATATTAATGCCTCATATTTAATAGTGGATAGAACAAGTCAGACATAATACGGAAGATTTGCAGAAAACTAGACCAGACATCAATAGCAGAAAAAATCTCCTCAAGTGCATGTTCAACATTCTCCAGAACAGACTGTGTATTAATCACTAAAACAAGTATCAGTAAGTGTACTGATGTAAAATGATAGGAAATATATTCTCTCTGACCACACTAGGAATGAAGTTAGGAGTCAATACAGAGGAAATTTTGGGAATTCATTAATGTGTAAAACTTGAACAACATATTCCCAAATAATTGGTGTATCTAAGAAGAAATCACAAAAGCAATTAGAAAATATTTTGAGATGAATGAGAACGAAAATGTAGCTTACCAAAAGTTTTGGGATGGAGCAGAAACAGTGCTCAGAAAGATAATTATAACTATAAATGTGTATATTAAAAAGGAAGGAAGACCTAAAATCAATAACCAAACTTTCTCCCTTGAGAAACTAGAAAAAGAAAATAACTTAAAACAAGCAGAAGGAAGTAAAGAATAAAGATTGAAGTGGGAATAAGTTAACAGAGAATTGCTGGCAAAGCTTTACTTCAATTGATTTAGAAGAAAAAAAAAACCCCAAGTTATTAGAAATGGAAAAGTTGAAATTACCAACAACCTTACAGAAATAAAACTTGTTATAAGAGAATATTATAAACAACTATATGTTAGCCAAGTAGACCAGTGGACTTTCTCAATTTCTAGAAAGACACAAAACAGACTAAAAAATAAAAATTTGAACAGACAGATAAAAAGTAAAAACAATGAGTTAATGGTCAAAAACTCTATCCTCCTCCTATAAAACCCAGAACCAGATGGCTTCACTGATGAAATCTACCAAAAGATCAAAGAATTAACACCAATTCTTTATGTTGTAACAAAAAATGGGATAGGAGAGAATACTTCCTAATTCATCTTATGAAGCCAATGTTATCCTGATACCAAAAGTAGACCCAGACATCACAGGAAAGAAAAATTCAAAGTAATATCTCTTACAAATATAGATGCAAAAATTTCCCCCCCCCCAAATACTAGAAAATTAATCCAGTTTCTTAGAAAAAAGATATCCCACGACCAAGGGGCAGTTATCTTTTGTATGCAAGGTTGCTTCACCACACCAAAATCGACTGTAATACACCATATCAATAGCATAAAGGAAATAAGTGCTCAAATCTTATCAGTATGTACAGAAAAAGCAATGGACAAAATCCAACACCCATTTGTGATGAAAAGGTTTCCATTCATCCAGGTTCATCCTCCTTTTACCCAAGAAGAAGCCAATGTCCACAGATAGCAGGGTTTACAGGAGAGAAAGAGTTTAATCCCCATAGCATTGAGCAGAGAGACAGGAGAGATTTCTTAAATCCCCTTCCTCTAATATGATTAGAGATGGTTTTTAAAAGACATTTTGATGGGCGGAGGGTTAGACAGTTAGGGTTTGCTGATTGGCTGGTTTCAGGGAAGAATCAGTAGTCTTTGGTATGGGCTGCTGTCTGGGTAGGTCAACCAATGCCCTGGAATGCAGTTCCTTGAATGGGGGTCCAAGGCCAATTACCCCAGTTTCTTGGTCTGGGAGACTGATTCGATCCACTGGAAAGCAGGACCAGAAGAAATTTCAAAAACTAACCCTACGATCCTAATAGGTGATGTTATTTATGGAGAAAAGGAAACATCTTTACAGTTCCTACCTGTGCTCTCTAGAGTAGCAATGAGACAGAAGCAAAGAGAGGGACAGTGAGTATTATCAAGCAAGCGAGGGACAGGACAGGGGCAGATCATTGTTGTTGTTTTAGCTAGGCCCGTTCCTTCACAGAGTTGGATTCTTCACTACTTTAGCCAGGTATTTTCTTTCACAGAGTTTTGGGGACCCTTACTCTAGTTCTTGCCTTGCGCCCCTTCATCCATTTGTAAGGGCGGTTTCAAAAATACTCAACAAACTAGGAATGGAAGGGATCTTGCTCAACCGGATAAAGGGCATCAATGAAAACTCCACAGCTAACGTGATGCTCAGTGATGGAAGTTAAAACTTTCTCTATAGGATGAAAGAACAAGACGAGCTGTCCCTTCTCAACCTCTACTCAACGTTGTACTTGAAGTCCTAACCCAGGTAGTTAGCCATGAAAATAAATGAAAAGCAATCAAGATGTGAAAAGAAGATAAAAAGCTATATTTGCAGATAAGAATGATCTTACCTATGAAAAACCCTAAAGAATGCTCACAGTTGTAAAAAACTATTAGAGATAATAAATGGGTGCAGAGAGATGGCAGGATATAAGACCAATAAATAAAAATCAGTTCTATCTCTGCTTATTAGAATAGAGGCTGAATTGTATCCCTCCTCAAATTCAGATGTTAAAGACCTAAGCCCCAGCACTTCAGACTGTTACATTTGGAGATGGGGTCTTTAAAGATGTGATCAAGTTAAAATTAGGCCATTACAGTGGTTCCTAATCTCATACAACTAGTATCCTTAAGAGCAAAACTGGACAAAAACGAAACCACCAGGCATGTGCATACACAGAGGAAGATGGGGAGACACAGATGTGAGAAAATAATTTGAGTGTTTAAGCCACTCTGGGGTATTGTCTTGTGGCAGATGAAGAAAATTAATGCATCAGACATTAAAAATAGGGAAATGGAATTAAGAAAACAATCTCATTTATAATGGCATCAAAAAGGAGAAAATGTAGGGTGCCATAAAGTTCATGTGCAGTTTAAAATAGTATACAATTCTTTATGGCCACTCTGTCTTTATAAATAAATATAACAAAACAGTGCAAGGCCAGGACACTAAAACCACAGAACAACATTGAATGAAATAATGGAAGATCTAAATAAATGCAAGGACCATCTATATTCATGGATTGGAAGACTTAATATTGTCAAGACGGCAGCCTTCTCCAAATTAACCTATAGATTCAGTGCAATTCTGCTCAGAATTCTAACAGCCTTTTTTTTTTTTTTTTTACAGAAATGAACAAGTTGATTCTATAATTCATATGAAAATGCAAGGAATTTAGAATAGCCAGAACAATCTTAAAAAAGAACAAAATTGGAGGACACAGACTGCCCACTTACCAAAAACTACAGAAACCAAAACAGTGTAGTACTAGTATGGTAGACTATCCAGGGCATAGACGTGAGAGTCCAGAAATAAACGTTTATCTCTATGGACAACTGAATTTCAACAATGGTGCCAAGATCTTTCAATGACATCATTTAATGTTTTCAACAAATGACTGACACAACTGAATATCTGCATGCAAAAGAATAATTTTGATATTTTTCCTTATGTTGTATATAGAAATTTATACAAAGTGAATCAAAAGCTAAAACTCTAAAGTTCTAACAAGAAAACACAGGTGTTAACCTTTGTAACTCTGAATGAGGCACGAGTTTCTTATATGAGACACTTACAGTAGGAGTAAGCAAAGAAAAATATATAAATTGGCCTTTATCAGAATAAAAACATGTGCACCAAAGAACTCTATTAAGAAGGTGATCAACCCACAGAATGAAAGATGTTTGCAATTCATACATAATATAATCTGAAAACCTAGCATGCAGCATATGTAAAGAGCTCTTACAACTCAACAATAAACATACAATCAAATTAAAAAAATGGGATGATGTTGAGACACTTTTTGAAAGAATATATTCAAATGCCCAATACATGAAAAGATGCTTACATCATTAGTCATCAGATACATGCAAATCAAAACCACTTCACACCATCTCTAATGATTATACATTTAAAATAATGGAAAATAACTTGTTATTTTGTTATTTGCAAGGAAGAAGAGTAGTTGGAACCCTCCTATACTGTTGGAAATGTAAAAGGGACAGCCACTGTGGAAAGCAGGTTGTCATTTCCTCCCAGAGTTAAACATACCACATATGTTTACCCAGACTGTACCTGGATGTTCATAGCAGCATTATTCATAATACCCAAAAAGTGGGAGCAACCCCAATGTCTAATAATGGATGTGTTTAATTTTTTATCCATAATTATTCTGTAGTAATTTCTATTCAAGGAAATACAGTATTATTTGGAAATAAAAAAGTAGTAGAGTTCGGATACATGTAACAGCAAAGAAGAATCTGAAATCATGTTAAATAAAAATTAGACGGAAAAGGCCACGTATTGTATGATTCCACTTACATGAATTCTCCCTAACCGGTTGATTCATAGATAGGAAGTAGATTAATGTTTGCCAGCGGCTGAGGGAGAAAGGGTATCAGGAGTGACTGTTAATGTGTATGGGGTTTCTTTGGGGGGTAAAACCTGGAATGACAGCATTTGGATATATATATATTTTTTTTTTTGGCCGGGGCTGGGTTTGAACTTGCCACCTCGGGCACATGGGGCCGGCGCCCTACTCCTTTGAGCCACAGGCACTGCCCCATCATTTGGATTTTTACCACCTTATGAGTGTATTAAAAGCCACAGAACTGTGTACTTAGAAGGGTGAATCTTAAGCTGTCCAAATTGTATCTCATTAAAAAATTCATATAGTAAAGACAGAAATAAACATGGAGGAAATTTAGTGGGCAAAAGAACACAAAAGGGGGGTCAAGATGAGGAAAGGGAGGCAGTACAAGCTGTCAGCAAGCCCTGCGGTGGTGCCTGTGTGGATCACAGCATCCTGCAGACCACTCAGAATCCCTGGGATCTGCGCCGGGAGGGACATCCTACCAGGGACTCTGAGAAGGACGGCTTATCTTGTGTTGATGCCCGTGAGACATATTTCCTGTGGTTTAGATGTACCCATCAGTTCAGAAAAATCTGGACAGGATGTAAGGCTGACAATTATGCCCACAAGGGTAAACATTTGAGAACTTTTCCATCTGCTCCATTACTGTGCATTGTACAGCATATTCTTTAGTATTTTTATTTCATTTTTTAATTCACTAAATGCTTGCTAAGCACTTGCCCCTTGCCTGTCTGCCTGCCTTCCTTCCCTCCCTCCCTCCCCTTCTCCCTCCCTCCCTCCCTCCCCTTCTCCCTCCCTCCCT
>NW_003852414.1:13853112-13989248 GCF_000181295.1 Otolemur garnettii | reverse complement strand
CCCTTCCACCCTCCATCCCTGTCTCCATCCCTTCCTCTCCCTTCCTCCCTCCTTTCCTCTCTCCCTTCCTTCCCTTCCTTTTTTTTTGCAAAATGCAGGAATTTAACTTATCTTTGAGGCCAATTTAGGAAGGAGGCCTATGTTTCCATGACCCATTGTTGCCATTTTAAAAGGAATCTAAGATT
Organism: Otolemur garnettii; assembly: GCF_000181295.1. Taxonomy (NCBI): domain Eukaryota; kingdom Metazoa; phylum Chordata; class Mammalia; order Primates; family Galagidae; genus Otolemur; species Otolemur garnettii. The sequence goes on along the minus strand of NW_003852414.1, from coordinate 13,989,063 downwards.
GACCCTACCCTTCTTAAGAATGTAGTGTTTGACTGTATTTCACTTTCTAGAAAAGTATTTTCTTTCCTACTACTTGGAGTTGCACATTTTTTTCTGCTTTGCTGTCTAAAGCACTAGTTAAAAGCACTTTAGCTTACTGAGGCTCAGTAAGAAGGCAGTATGGACAGTGTAACCATGTATGGCATTTTAATGCAGGATATTATTACATTATGAATCTTCCTATATTATTAATTTCATCTAAACAGTAAACGTGGTATTGATATGAGGCTACAAGGCATTAAGTATTCTTGCATGTTAAATGTTGTGGATGAAAAGAATGATGTTAACTGGTAGGTGAATTTTTTCAATGCTTATTTGATTCAAAACACCCTTTTGGTAATATATTCTACTTAAAACAGTAACAGACAAGAAGCCGAAATATCCATCAAGCCGTACAATAAAATCCCAGTTGATTCTGAGAGCAGGTCAGCCACGATGAACAAATGAGTCTTGTACTTGCGCCATCAGAGGTCAAAAAATTAGCCCTGTCAAATGAGGAGGGAGAGGAAATGTGATAGCCCAAGAGGAAAGGTCATAATATTAGGACTGGATAAAAGCAGTTCACTAATAGCAATTTCCACTTATCTGACAGCAATTGTAGAAGAAATTTTTAACAAATGGTTGAAATGGGCAAAAACCATTTCCTGAAATATTTTTAAGAAAATATGAAAATAACAGCTGAGTACTCTGCAGCCTATATTGCATCTGAGTTTTTTCCATGCTGTCCTCTGGAGCATCCTGTTAGCCAACTTTCCATTTTGGACAGATCCTAGGAAACACAACCTTAAAGCTCGAGGGGAGAAGAGATGGTTAACTGTTCAGTACATTTATACAGATAGTATTGCACTTGGAATGTGTAAGAAATCTCTCTGAAGTTTAGTGGAGATGAGGCCTTGCCAACCAATTTGAAATCTATATAGATAACCACTCAGATGCTAAGGTCTGCCCAGTGTTTTATGTTGTTGAGAATGAGTCTGATACATACTCTTAAAGGAGACCTTGTCCTGGGACTTTCATATCTCTGCCATGCACAAAGAACCCAAGTGCTACTCAGTCGCAATTCTTGATTCATTTGTTCCTGGAGAAATTGGCCAGAATTAAGCCAGTGGGTAAAAGAACCAGCAATTCCATTCCTGTATCTAGAATAAATAGATCTCTACTCATTAGAGCCCCCTGCTCATGTCAGAGGAAAGATGAGACTTTTCCCACAAAGACTTGATTTGTCATAGCAAAATTGAAATAGACACTTCTATTGTGGTGAAATGTATATGGCAGATGTAAATAATTTAGGCCACAAAACACGTGACTTTAGCCATAGTTACATGAGTCATCAACTTTTTCCATTTCATTCTGTACATAGTACCCTACATACATTCTTATTTATTTCTTGCTACTATGTAAAGGCAAAATATATCTTTATAAATAATTACTGGTTGACATTTAAGGCTAATTATCAAAGCGTGAGTAAATTACAATGATGCTCTTTCTTAGTTGTGAACACCGAGTCATCAAGCATTGATTTTGGCTCACCCACACTTTCTCCCACACTGAAGTATTTACTTTCTATGTGTCTGCAGCTCCTCAGAACAGTATCAAGAAAGGAATAAAACAGGCAAATGAAGCAGCCACAGTGAGATAGGCAATCGCACAAAAGTCTCTCCAGAATGACTCTGACTTATCTTTTAGCTCCTTGCAATTTTTAGCATCAAGTTTCTACTTAAAAAACAGGTATGTAACTTCAATCAGGAAGGCAAAGCATTGCTGTCAATAAGCAACAAGAAAAAGAGCCCTATGACTGGGCACATAGCCAGGAAAGAAGGAAGGAAATCACCGTAGAGAGAGGTGGGGACTTGTTCCTTCTCAGAGAAAGAAGAAACATGCATTTTATCTCCTATGAAAGCAAGAGAAATGGCCCTGCTGAAGAACTAAAGAAAGAGATGCTTTCTTGAGATGGTTTCTGTGCTGGGTTCTCATCATTTCCAATATAAATGGGATTGGAGTTGTACGGAATGTTTTGGGGAGCTTTCCACATACGGATTCATGAGGTAGTGACTTCACTGTGGCTGCAGGCAAAAAGGTTGCCATCGATTAAGCCACAGTTGACTGCGGTTAGGTGCATCCCCACCGCCATAGTCAAAAATTCACATAGAACTTTTGACTTCCTAAAAACCTTGATTATTAATAGCCTATTGTTGCCTGGAAGCTTCCCCGAGAATATGCAGTCAAGTAATACATATTTTGTATGTAATCTGTATTATATGCTGCTTTTTTACAATAAAGTAAGCTAGAAAAAAGAAACTTACTAAGAGAAATCATAAGGAAGAAAAAAATAAATTTGCTATTCATAGAGGTCTTCATCCTTGGTCTCATCTTGAGCAGGAAGAGGAGGGAGAGGAGGGATTAACCTTGCTGTCTCTTCCATCTTTGCCACCCCTGAAAGTCCCCATGAAAGTGGACTCTGTGGGCTCGGAGCCTGTGGCTCAAGTGGCTAAGGCGCCAGCCACATACACCTAAGGTGGTGAGTTGGAATCCAGCCAGGTCCCAGGTCCCGCCAAACAACAATAATGGCTGCGACCAAAAAAAAATAGCTGGGTGTTGTGGCGGGCGCCTGTGCTCCCAGCTACTTGGGAGGCAGAGGCAGGAGACTCACTTGAGCCCAGGAGTTGGAGGTTGCTGTGAGCAGTGAAACCAGGGCACTCTACCCAGGGGCTCCCCTTGAGGCTCTGTCTCAAAAAAAAAAAAAAAAAAAAGAAAAAGAAAGAAAGTGGACCCTGTGGTTCAAATCTGTAGTTTAAGGGGCAACTGTAGAATCAAGTTTTGATGAGCAGTTTTCAAACTTGATGTTACATAGGTGTATATCCAAGGCACCCAAATTTAGATATATCCTTACATAGGGCATAAACGCTCCCAGTTTAGCAGAAGTAAAAGAAGTAGGTTTCCTAAGTTTGGTGGGGAAAAGGAAATCAACCAGTTGGGAGAAACTTCAGAGGAGAGACGGCAGGTGTTGGCATAATCAAGGGTGTAGCCACGAGGTATTTGTGTGTTTTTATGTGTGTATTTGTTGTTAGACATAAAAATGAGTAAATTGAGTGTCAGATGAGGGAAAACATGTTACATTTCCTGTTTCCTGTGAAAGAGCTGTTTTTTGGGCACCAGATTTGGGGAGGTGATTGACTGTCCGGATCCAATTCTAGTGAGTTTTGTGACAAGTCATCGACAGCACCCGTAAAGTCTTGGGAGCATGGAGTGTAAGGGACCAGACTAGGCAAACAGACCTTGGAAATTTAGAACACACGTTCATTTGTTATTTGATTTAGGTCTCCGACTCTTTCTCTTCAAGAAACAGAGCCTTGTACTTTGTGGTAGGCAATGTTCTAATTATTTTTAAATCATACGGTATTAACTCATTTAATTCATTGCAGCGAGCTTGTAAGAGCGTTCCTAGTAACTATCATTCTTCCCTTTGATGGACGGAGAACTGAGTCTGCCTTGAAATAAATTGCTTACTGTGGGGGCGGGGGAGGTGAATTCCAGCCGAGTCAGTCTGGCCCTAGAATCTGTACTTTCCACCAAAATGCTTTGCATTTTTCCATTGTTTTTTATCTCTTTAAAACGAGGTTAACTGTAAGCCAAATAAGATGCAAACTAACGAGAGGGCTGGAAGGGGTTAATGGTGAAGCTGCTTTGCGAGGTGAAAAAATAAAAACAAACTAGCGAGCGAAAGCCAGTTAGAGCCCCCGTAGGAAATTCAATGGGCCTCCTGTTCCTTTAAACTCTCGCTTTCGCTCCTGCTGTCACTTTACAAAGCCGCGGCGGCGGCGGCAGGACCACACCGCGGCGCCCTACCCTCCACCACCCTGCGTGCTGGGTCTGGGGTCTGAGGGGGTTCTTGGGGCTCGGTCTCCCAACTGGCTCTGGTTTGCTTCCTCCACACCCCAACCTCCGCCAGACAAACCCTCCCAGAAGAGCCAACTGTACTTAACCCTTTAGCGCCCAAGAAGACCCTGCCGCGGGCGGGCACCCCCTTGGGCCGGGGCCCTGTCGCAGTCCATCCCCCTTCCCGAATCCCCACCCCACAGGAGCCAGGTGGGTGCGGGCGCGACTGGCAGGGCTGCAGGAGGCGCGAGCCGGTGCGGGGATGGCGCCCCGGCGGCGCAGAGGTGCTGCCCGGTGCACCCCTCCTAGCTCCCCTGACTCCGCTCCTCTCACTGCGCTCGGGGCCGCCGGCTGCAGGGGACGCGCGGAGCCGGAGTTGCCCTCTCACTCCCCCTTGCCGGGCTCCCCCGGCTTAATCTGTCGGCGACTTCTCTGCCAGCCCCGAGGAAAGTGCAGCCATTGGACAGGTCGGTGCTGGCTGCCGGTTTCGGGAGGAAGGTGGGAGAAGCCTGGAGGAGCGAGGGGGAGGGCACAGGGAGGAGGGAGGAGGGTGCAGCGGCGGATCTGGCAAATTGCGAGCTGCCTTCCCTCCCCAAAGTGTGGAGCAGGAGCGCGGGGGAGCGCGGCGACGGCGGCGCCTCCTCCGCCACCAAACTCCCGGGGCTCAGCGGGGGCTTGGGGCCACCTCCTCCTTGGCCTGGAGGAACCCTCTCTTGGTAGGGTTTAGTCTCATTTTCTTCCTTCTTGCTTATTTTTTTTTCTTTTTAAATACATTTTTCCTGGCTTCTAACCTCAGACTGCTGCAGCCTAAACCTTTCCAGGGCTCTGCTTTTTGGGGCTGCCCATCCCTCGGGCTGCGAGGAAGGACATACGCCCAGCATCGGACGAAGAAGAAAAACTTGTCGGAGGGGTTTCGCCAGCCCACGAGCCACCCCCTTACCGCAAACCTAAACCTCCCACCGGGGCCATCCCGAGACTGAGGAAAGTTCCTTCAGAGCCTACAGTCCTCTTGGATTTGGAGGCGGCCGTGGCGCTGTATGTGGAATTAGATCTGTTTTGAACCCAGTGGAGCGCATCGCTGGGGCTCGGAAGTCACCGTCTGCGGGCACAGGGGTGGCGCTGCCACTGTAGGGAACCGACAGTTTGCCAGCCCCAGCTGCAAGTGGCCTTTCTTCCCAGCAGTTGTGCAGTGTCGGTGAGGGCTGCGAGTGTGGCAAGTTGCAGAGAGAGCCCCGGAGGTCCGGAGAGGGCTGCGCTCCTGCTCGCGCTCGGCTCTTCCTCTTCTTGGCTCTGCGGTGTGAAATCCCAGCGAAATTTGCAAAGGCCTTGGGGTCCCGCGGAGACCACTAGCCAGCGTCAGGCCGGGTTGCCCCTATTTCCCGCGGGAGTCCCAGAGAACCGAGCGCTAGGGAAGGACTGGCGGGGGCCAGTAGGGAGGTGGCGACGGCGGCATGGCGAGCTTCCCGAGGGCCGACCTGGCCGCTGCTGGAGTTGTGTTACTTTGCCACTTTTTAATGGACGGGTTTCAGTTCGCGGAAGGGAAGCCAGGAAACCAAATCCACGGTAAGACGTGCTTTCCCTTGTTGATTTTAAGCCTGACTGAAGACCTCCTGGGCACCCTCACTCCCAGTCCACCCCCATCTCATCGGTCTGTCCTTGGGAAAGTTATTGCAGTTAGCTTTTGGGTAAACTCAGGCACTTAGGCTTCCTAAATTGGGAGAAGGGTTGAGTAGAGACGGATGCTGAGGCTGTGGGGTGTTCTTGAGGCTCCTGGGCTTACTTCCCTTGGGTGGCAGGGGTGGTACCATCACCCACAAGTGGGGCCCCGGTGTGAGAGTAAACCTCTTTCTGTGGGTACCTGGCCCGGGAGCTGGTGTATCCAGGCTGTGTCTTCTCCAGCTCCTCCTCCTCCCACACTGCTGGATAACCCCAGCGAGTCCATGGGGAAAGCCGGGGATTACAGGCTGCCCTCAGCAGGAGAAGATTCCCTATGGCTGCCCCTTCCTCCTCCAGGCTATTCTCACTAGCTCTCCCACTGGGGCAGAGTGAGGCGCTGGAAGCTGGAAGTGGGGAGGGTAGATGTGATCTGAGCTGAGGTGGGCAGGAAGTGCGAAAAGTGGGGGCGGATGCGCCTCTGGGCACCAGCCCCTGGACCCATTGTCCCCGGCCAGCGGGTTTCACTGACAGGTCTAAATGCGACCGAGAAGTGCCCTGACACTGTCCGGGAGAGGATCCCGAGCTTCAGCACCCCCCCCCCCCCAGTGGCTACGCCTCCTGCTCCCAGCTGCTCCGGCCAGGTGTGCGTCCTGTGTGGAGCGGCGCCCCGGGGAGACAGACACCCTGCCTGCTGCAACTCCGGGTGCAGCTCCCCGCCTCTGCCCTTCAACGAGGAAACAGGCAGTTAAGAGCTTGGTAGAAAATTGTGAACTTGGTAGACTTTGAGAGGAGGCGCAATGAGCAAAAACACTTGGAAAAGCAAAAAAGAAAGGAAAACTTTGTGCTTAAAATAATCAATTTGTACCTGTTTTGGGGTGTCTGTGTTTAGTTTGGGGAGTGGAGGGATGGCAAGTGGTTACACAGCAAGCACGCCCGCACCCCTAGTAATCAAACGCAGGAGTCACAGATGGAGGGCTGGGAAGGGCACCTGGGGATGCCAGGCAAGGTGAATCTGGAAGGAAATCCTAAGATGGAATTGTACCAAGACCTACAAGATGATCAAAACACTACAGGAAGCTGGATACTGACCCTGTGCTCTTATTTAAGATTGGAGAGGGACGTGGGGTGGAGGTGGGGCGGGGTCATGAGGGGACGACATGGTGACAGCACTTAAAGCTGAGACTACAGTGCAGATTTCCTGGGTGTCCGTCTGTGTTGTCACATATGATCGTTCTGTATTCGTGGACACGGATTCACTATGTCAGTAGACCAGACCTGTCTATTCCTCAGATACATTTCATTGATTGAAATAATAACACTTTTAGGTTGCCGGAAGACAACAGTTATTAAAAAGGTGCAACCGTAATTTATATGGACATTTTCATGGAGTAAATAAATGCTTAAAGAAAGCAATTTACTTTATCCTAAAGGAGCTAAGAAGGATGTGTGTGCCAAAATGCATCCCGAGGTGCTTAAGAAGTTCTTTGGCACAGTGAGTAAACGATACATTTACAGTAAAAGATAAAAAATAAAAAGTCAGCAAATCTTCATCCTTCTAACATTTTCAGCAAAAATGTTAACTGAGAAAGTACATATATAATACTGAGAAAAGTATATATCGCTATATACGTGTATATACACTGTACCTATATATGTGTATGCCCAAAATATTGGGTGTTCCTAATACTGAAATTCAGGATGAAATTCACCCTTCTGTGAGACTGGCTAGATCATTAAGAATCTTTGCTTTGGAGACTATAATATACCTACAGTGCTCCACATCAGTATATCGGTATTTTAAACTAATTATTATTTCCAGCGGGTAGGAGGACGCTGTAGAGACCCACACATTTACAGAAATGAGTAAAAAATGGAATAGTTTCAGTGTGTTGGCAAATTTTGGGAGACTTTATCATAAAGTATCTTCTTTCCTGGACATCAGTCTACATGTATTTGTGTGAAACAATCTCAGAATGAAATGGTCAGCCTACAAAATGCACAAAAACAGCAAGGTGAAACAAAAAAATATTTTTTTTTGGTAAAATAGCCTGTTTTAAAGTTTAGTACTAGAAGAAACAGCCAACAGTCTTGAAATTTGGCATGTAGCACTCAGTATTTTTTATTACAGACAGTTGGGTACAGGAAAAAAATTCTGATTTCATAACAGGGACATTTTATTATGCATTACTTTTGTAAATGCTGCAGTTGATTTTATTGCCACCAGAGGGCAGAGAAACTGCTAATTTCTAGTATCTTCCCTTCTCTAATATAGACATATTCTAAAGGAAAGTAGTTTATGTTTAGCATATCATTTATGCTTATTTTAGTTCTTTCTCTGGTTTGCTGTCTTTCTGTTATGCTTTCATTGGAGTTAAACAATTAGGTTTGAAATAGTACTGATTTGTAGAATTTGTTACGGGAGTGCCCCATTTGAGATACTAGTGGAACGTTTTTGTTTACCTATATTCCTCAAGCAAGATGTTATGACAGTTAATTCAAATGGACATGGGGCATTTTTCACAAAGGCAAGTTAATTATTATTATCAATCAATGGCTTGTGACTGCAATAAAGATGTTTTAAATATGCTATGTAAGAGTGTCTTTTCTTTTTTCCTTTGGAGAATAGATACAAGTGGAAGCTTGTGGTTGGGTAAGAAAGTTTGGACTGAGAGATAAATGGGTTTGGAACATTTGTATCGGAGTTAAATTTTTCATTCACAGATACTTCCATAAAAGTTGGGAGTTCTAATCAGGACAATTTATACATTTCTTCCCTGTGGTCTTCAGAAATAGACTCTTCTCAGGGAGAATGGGCTTGAACAGAACTTACTAATGGAAGATGCTAATTTGCTCCAAACAGGTTTCTTCTCTGCACGAATCAGGTGCTCTGATGTAGAGATGTAGAAAATAATGTATTCTTTGCAGTTAGTATTGCCTGATTTTTTCCTTTCTAAAAGCCACCTACTGTTACAGAATCACTAGGAAAGAGGAAGGATTTGATCAACAAATGTGATCATGAGATCTAAAGTCTTCAGCCATGTCTCTACCGCATGTCATACAGTCTCATCCCCATGGCCTTTCAAGATCATTACCACGTGGCCTCACTTTCCCAACTCTGCCTGGACAAGCTGCTTGGTGTTCCCTGAGTGTGTATCATGTGTTACTATCTCGTGGCCATTCCCCTCTGCTCTCCTTTCTCTAGCTCATCTCATCTTACCAACCTACTCTAAGTGACACCTCCCTCCCCACAGGATGTGTGGTCTGAGAATATTTAGAGCACTCTGTCTTCTTTAAGGCACTTGTTTGCATCTGCTTGTTGTTGGTTTTCTTTTCTTTCCATTTCTATGTATCTTCCATGTATTCTATTAGACCAGACCACACATTGTCAAGGTTAATGTCTATAGCCATTTGTTTCTGAATCTGCTGTGGGATCTAACACCTAGGCATGTGGTAGGTAGTGGTTGAACTGAGCTGGACTGAATAAAACGGTAGTTCCAGCTGGACTATTGATTTATATGTCACGTTGGGAGGCTTTTGTATTACCCCCACACTGAGACTTTTCCTATCAATAAGACAGAAATAGAGACTAACTTCATAGAATAATAGTTTAAAACCAAAGCATAGGGTGGAGGTCTACGGGACCATCTTGATGCCTCTGGAGGATCCGTTTGACTTTGACTTTCAGACTATTAACACATAGACATTTCAGAAAATTCATTCTATGGCTGATTTCCGATGGACTGTTTATTCCTGTTCTTAATCTGGTATCATTTTCCTTTTATACACGTCTTTTTAAAACTTCTTTTTTAGAATTTAAGTCGTAGGACATTTTTGTGTTTTCATTCCATGCCTAAGAGAGACCGTTTGTATTTGTATTTCTGGGTCTGGCTTCTTAGCACGACATCTCCCATGTTCGTCCTTGTTGCAAATAGTCAGATTTTCTTCTTTAAAACTACTTAATATTCTATTGCCTCTCTCTCTCTGTGTATCACAATTTTTTTTATCTCATTGTCTGTCATGGGGCGCTTAAGTTGTTCCCATTTCTTGTCTATTATCCATAATATTGCGATGAACACAGGAGTGGGGATAGGTGCTCATTCTATTTCCTTTGGGTAAATCCCCTGGAGAAAGACTGCTGGATCCCCCGGAAGTGCTTTCCGTTGTTTGAGGAAATGACATAATGTTCTCTCTCTGACTGTACAATTCATATTCCCACCAGCAGGGTACGGGTTTTCTTTTTGTATATCCTCACCCAATCCTGTCTCTTATCTTTTGTTAATAGCCATTCTGATAGCGGTGAGATGGCATCTCCTGTGGTTTTGACCTGCATTTCCCTAATGATCAGTGATCTTGTGCCCCTTTTCCATATACCTGTTGGCTGTGTCTTCTTAGGAGAAATATCAATTTACATTCCTTGCCCATTTTTTCAATAGGGTTGTTTAACCTAAACCTTCTGTTCATAGAACTTCTGAAAAGTTAATTGTACCATTCTCCTTCACTGCTGATTTCCGGCCACACGTGGACTCCGTCTGTGTGTGCAGAGCCCAGATATGTGTGTCCACATGCATGGATGTGTCCACTGTAGAGTAGCAGTGGTGGGGGTTTTCTTTCCACAGAGTTGAAAACTCTAAAATAATTTCTGTGTATGTGAAATTGCTTTTGAACAACATTGTGTGTAGGCCCCATGCCCTTCAACTACCGTGAGGGAAGCTTTACCAATATTGTCCCATAAAGCATTTGATGGTGACTCTTACCGGGAGGTGGATAAGGGTGTTTGAATTGTACAGTATCTGTTTCCTGAGTAGCTGTGAAAAATCGAGAGAGACAGGACAAAAGATCTTGTGTTTTGATGACAGATAATAGTAGTGCTTCTTCCAAACTCCTTTGCATCTTCGTAATATTATGAATCGTGGCTAGACACGTTACCTTTTGAATTTTGGTTTCTTGAAAGCTCAGCACGCCATCTATGGCCCACTGCCAACAAGTATGTCAACATTCTGGCCTACGTCTTGTCTTGTACGCTAGCTAATTTGTGTCTTCCTCTTATCTCTTCTACCGTTTCTAAATGACCATCTTAACCTCGTGTTTGCTTTGGATATGGGAAATAAGAAAGTAAAATCACCTTGCGATAACGCGTAAGGTTATGTGTTACAAAGTTGCTTTTCAGCTTTTTTTTTATCGGATGAATTCCAGGCCTTGGACTTCATTCTGAGCACATTTTTCCAAAGCTTTAATTATCTGTGTAGAGTACTCCATTCTGAGAGATCTTTCTTCGCAGAGTTCACACAGGATGTCTTCCCTGCCTCCTACACAATGATTCTGTTCAACTGAGGAAGTTACTCCAGAATGACAGCCCGAGCAGGGATGCTTTGATTAAGACACTTTCTCCCACTATTTACTGTGTCATATGTCGCCCAGCCAGATGAACAGAGTAATAGCTGAGAAAAGACAAGAGTATAAAATAGTCCCCTGGTGTTTATAAACAGAGAGGGAACTTACTTCATATTTGGTCTCTGGTTTGTTTTCATTTTCCCTGCTTTAATTAAAAAGGTGGTAAGAGATGCTAGGGTGGTGCAGATTTGTATATTTAAATAGCAGTAGAGGTCTTGTCGGGGGCCTGTTTGGAATTAGCAGAGCCTGTTAAGGATTATCGATCTGAACGCTGGTCAGACACGGTGCGACCTTACTGAAAATCCAGACTTTGAATCTCCTCCTCCAGAGGCTGTCCAAACAGACCTGAGCGCTGGGAGCTCGCCTTTGCTCTCCAGATTAAAATAGGCTGTCTTCACTCTTTCTGCCTTCGATGTCAGACGCTGGCTAATTTTCACTTTTCTGGAATCTTACATCTTAGTCCCCTTCCTCTGTGATTTTTCACCAATTCATTGGAAAATTTCCTTAAAACACATACTGCTCAAGGTCTTATCCTATAGGTGTGAGGTACGTAGCTCGGGGAGACTTCGAGACTACAGAGAGAATATTAAGCTTTTGCCCTGTGGACAAAGTGCCTAAGAATCTGAATATTTAGAAAGCAATTTTCTACATACCCCTTGGAGTGTCCAGTGATAGGAAAAATGTAAATAAAGCTGACGAATTGTCTTAGAGGGTGACGCTTGGTGAGTACACCTTGCTTTATTTAGGTTAGGACCATGTATTCTTCAGTCCAGTTGGAATATGGAACGTTGACTATGCGATGATACTTTATAAACAGTGGTCATCTGCATCTCTGTGTATGTGTCTACTGTAGTAGCTCCCAACACTTTCTCTGAAACTATAATAGGAACATCCAATAAAATATTTATTTCCCAAACACCCAAAAGGGAAGTAAGATGGGCAGAATTTATCATTTTAGAATAGGAAATTCACAAATATTGATGACCTTTTAACAGATATGGAATAGTCTTTTTGGTGCATTTCAGGTATAGCTCATGCTACGTCTATTATATATATTTGCTTAATTCTAAGATACACACTTAGACCATAGCTACCACTGACCGTAAGGAACTAGGTTATTTATTTGGTATAGTTTGGTTCATTTGTTTCCTCAAAAGGCTTATTGACCTTGCAGGCAGGCTGGGAAGTACAGAGTTACATCTGACTTCTCCTTTTTGGCTATTTCTTCTTTCTGTACTTTTTCCTTCAATACATTGAGAAAGGTCTGTACCCAAATTGCATCAGCGTAATCTACATTGCAGAATAATCCGTGGACAAGTGTATGTGAAATGATTCTTGGTAGACTGAGTCATATTCTGAGTGCATGTGAATTTCTGCTGTTTAAAGTAATCCTGTCCTGAACTTCATTATTTTGTCTGTAGTTTTATGTTTAAAACTAGCTAAAGGGTACTATATGTCCATAATTGCATCAAGAATTATATCCTCTAATATTAGCTATTTCAGTTGTGTTTACTATTTTATAGGTCCTGGGAATAAACATATTTGTTGGTTTTTTTGTTTTTTTGTGTTTTTTTTGGTAATTTTGGTGTTTGCTATTTTCAAGAAACAAAAATTGAACTAACACATATCACGATGTCTTTGCATTTTTCTTCATTGGTTCTTGTTTGGAATAGAAAGGGGGAAGGTCATTGGGTCTTTGTTTGGTCATGCTACCAAAGCTTACAGAATATTTTAACACCTTTCTGAAAACTCTGGATGCCCTGTGAAAATAAAGTGGGATTGTAAGATTAACAAAAATTTCCCTTTCACTTTTTAGCCTGGAAGCATCGCTCAGTGTTTTATTTTCAAATGCTCTCTTAACATGGCAAACTATTCTATATCTTGCATATTAACCTGTACCTGTTTTGATGACCTGTTTTAGGTTTTAACACTTTACATAGTGTTTTTAAATGTTTATTTCTTTTTTCCAATGCAATGCATTTGATGAGAGCTTCGTGATGTGTGAATATAGCTCTGTATCAGGATATCATGGTCACATCTGTTACCACGGGAGGACGTGAAAAGTCCTGATGGGTATGCTGGGAAACAGGTTGAGGCTGAGTCGGGAAATAACTCACATCACTTGCTGCTTTGTTTTTAGGACTTACATGTATGTAAGTTGGACCTAATTCTAAGCCTATTGGTCTACCACGGGTTTGTTCAGTTTCCATTCATGGATAATTACTGCTGTTGTGAACCTTTGTGCTCATAAGCACAGGATATTTAGCTTATGTTTTGAGCTAGAATTTCTGGGTTATTGGGCTTGTGAAGGTTCTCTTAGAAAAGATAAATTCAGGAATAAGCCCTGGCTAAGACAACATAAGACAACAACAACAAATAAGACCATAATTATTTCTATACTGATATTGCATAGTCTTAATTGCTATAGGTTTATAATATCTTAATATCTGATAGAGCAAACCTGTCCTCCTTGTTCTTGATCGTTAGAATTTGAGTTAAGAGTTTAAAAGTCGGCTCGGCGCCTGTGGCTCAAGTGGCTAAGGCACCAGCCACATACACCTGAGGTGGCGAGTTTGAATCCAGCCCGGCCCGCCAAACAACAATGACGGCCGCAACCAAAAAAATAGCCCGGCATTGTGGTCGCCTGTAATCCCAGCTACTTGGGAGGCAGAGGCAGGAGAATCGCTTGAGCCCAGGAGTTGGAGGTTGCTGTGAACTGTGATGTCACAGCCCTCTACCCAGGGTGACAGCTTGAGGCTCTGTCTCAAAAAAAAAAAAAAAAAAGTTTAGAAGTCTATTCCAACTGGCTCTTTGCTTTTCCACTTCCATTGTAGAATAAACATTTAAGGTTTTGTTGGGCTTTTGACTGAAGGCACATTAAATCTCTGGGTCATTTTGTAAAGAATCTCCAAACAACTGGGAGAGGATGTAATTTCTACAACAAGAACAAGTACCGCAGAGCTTCATAACAAATTGTTAAGAGTGACTATTTGGCAGTGACCTTTTTTAGTTGAAACAACATCCCTAGATGGAGGGCTGGTGCTGATTCCTTATCACATCATCAAACTAACCACACGTCTAATTGTTCCGTAGGAAATGCGTGGGGGAATTACAGATTAATTAAAACGAACAACTCAGCTAAGAGAAGGAATGTTAATACCTCACTTCTTAGGAACAGCCGCACAGGAGGGGTGAGCTCCAGGGAAATAACACATGGAAATGATGACATTTTTACTGTGTCTTTTAGTATCCTATCTCCAGACCAGCAGAGCTCCAACCAAGACTTTAAGTTTGCTCCACCTTAAGAAACAGCTTTGGTGAAAATGGTAAAATCCTCAGAATTTAGGACTCTCCTTAATGTTTGTTTGTTACCTAATTAATTTCAGTTCCATTGGAGATTTACATGGAAAGAGAGTACGCTTTACAAATTTCTACCGTTCTGAGGACAATGGACCTTTTGATTTCTTTTTAAACTACAGGCATTTACACCTTAGAGTTTGATAATTTGCTTTATTTGAAAATCCAAACTTCTTAGCACAGTTTTCAACTGGACTATTACTGCTTGGAACACATGCGTAGTCATCTGAGTATTTTTTAAATCGGGGGTGAATGGACGAGCCAGGCCGCCTGTTTTATTTCTTTGTTGTTTAGCCTTCATTATCTTTTTAACATCTGTTGTTCATTTCAGATATTTTTTTAAAAAACAAGCATGATTTAAAGTCATCGGGCAGATGATCGTCTCATTGTCTGGATGTTACAAAACAGCTCCACACAGGAAGCCAGATTGGTGGGATCTCAGTTTTGTCAAACTGCTTTTAGAAGAGAGGTTTGTAAAATAGGCAGGGCCAATAAGCAGCTGCGTTTTTAAAGACCGAGCTCTGACGTTGGAAGCCGTGAACTTCAGACGACTTTTCTCTATCGTAGTTCTGTTATCCTGGCTGCCGCAGGCCACTGGCCTTTCTAGCCTGCGACAGCTTCTCATTTCCCGTCCAAAATCTTCATTCCACAGCTAGAAAAGGCTTTCTGAAATGCACGTCTGGCTGTGTCACTTTTCTGTTGGAAACACTTTCGTGCCTTCCTGCTGCTGTCTTGCTGATGCTACCGGGTCCTGGTTTAATTCTCCAGGTTCAAGTTCATCCCTCCCTTCTCCTCCCAAGGTTGTCCCTACACTGTCCCTTCTTTGATTTTTGGGTTTTGGTAAAAGTGATTTTTCTTTTTTAAGAGTATCTTTGCCAGAATCAAGTCTGAGATGGGTGACTTACCAAAGGACACTCGACCCATTGTCACCATATCACTTATCACCAATAGTGTTATTACTTGTGCCTGCACGTAACTGTAACCTGCCAGAGGGTAGAGGCTTTCTGTGACTGATGGCTTCCCTAACTCCAAGGATAGGAAGCTCTCTCTGAAAATGTGCTGGAGTCGTGTTGGTGTTCCATTTGTATTATGGCACTGTATTCTCTCAGATTTATCTGTCATGTTTGTTGATGCATTCTTTCTGCGTATTTCTTTGGGCAAATTTTCTAAATCATAATTTGTATAACATAATAGTGTAGGTTTAAATATCAATGCAAAAAAATGTGCAGACAAGCCAGAGATTGATAGGCTACAAAGTAATGGAATTTGTCATGTTCATTCATTTACAAAGGATGGTTTATGAATGATCCAGTCATACACTAAGCCAGAAAGAAGAGAGAAAGGAATATTTTAACTGCTTTTATCAAACGTAGTTTTAAATTTCTGGGCTTTGTAAATTTGAATAACATTTCAAAGGCCGTGAAAGGACAAGATTTTAATCCTCTATAATGACTTATAACCCAGCAGCTTGAATTCTCTGATAAAATATGAAAATTAGTTAATTTGCTTCTCTGGAGAGAATTCCATAGTTAAAAAGGATATATGGATAAACAATGAATGAAAAAGAAATTAGAGATAGAGCCAGGGGATTTGCGTAATCAGCTTTCCAGGTATCTCAAAGAAAAGATTCAAACTGGGAAATACCCCCGGGATTAGATTCTTAAGAGATTTTCAGCTGCCTATCACTGGTCAGCCTTTTAAGCACTGTTCCCACAAAATCATCTGAAAGATCTCCTACTATTGCCCTTAGTGATGGGAGTTAACTCTTTTCCAGGCCTTAATGTGATTCCTTTGTCCAAGTTTGCATCACTTTCGGTCCATAACCTACCTGTGCTCAACAATTGCTGTTAGATTCATAGCACATTTCTCTCACCCTTGTTTTAATATTTATTATTTTCCCTGAAACATCCTCCCGAGTTCTTCCTAGTTTACAGACTTACTATATGGTGTCATCATCTGATTTTGTTTTCTTTTGGGGGGTTAGGGGCCTTCCTGTGTTGCCCAGGCTGGTCTTGAACTCTTGGCCTCAAGCAATCTTCTTGCCTCAGTCTCCCCAGTAGCTGGAATTACAGGCGCAGGCCACCATGACTGGCAAACATCTGGAATTTTGATCTGCTCAGTATCTCTTTCTCCTTTCTTCTTAAAATAGCACTGTCACATCATTTAGGGATGTCCTCTCCCCCCATGGTACTGTCCATCTGAGCCTTTTGTCATGGTGGTATATTTCCCCGCAGGGTCTCAAAGGTAGGCTCTCATAATACCCTTCACTTGGACTTCCCGCTAATGAGATCATCTTTAACTGTTACCTACATATTTGGGAACATCTACTTTATTATTTGTTTTTTTCTTCTGGAGGTTGTTGCAGTGGGAAGATAAGAATCTAAAGCCATCTGTCGGCAACCTTGGACTTCCCACTATTACAAACCAGAAAATTCCAGTTTTGATTTAGGATTTGTTACTTGCCGCTAAACGAGTCTTGGGAAATACACCAATGTTTTAAATAATCCTGCTATTTGTAACCTTTGTGAAGGTGGGAACCTTGTTTTACCCCTCCCATCTTTTTGTTTCCTTGGCATATTTCATACTCTTTGGTATCTACAGTGAAAGGCACTCAATGATGACTTGCTAAATGAATTTTCTGCACATGTTCATTTGGTAAAGTGTGATCCCAGCGATCACTCCCATGAGTCAAGTCTCAGAAGAGACCTCTAAGACAAGTGAAAAGTCATGACTGGTAACTCTTAGCTGTCGGTTTCCTGGGTCATCCTGTTGGTCCCTTTCTTGTTTAACATGTTAAATTCACCTAGTTGGGTGTTACTTTTCTAATCTTTATGTTTACTTTGACATCTTCCTTTATTTTGCCCTGCAGTTCCTATCACCATTCTATTTTTCCTGTGTGTATAGATACATTTTCCGGGCAGGAGAACACAGTGAGAGAGAGAGAAAGCTTTCCTTGGTTAACGCAGGACACACCATGGTCTGTGTTAGTCCAGTAATCTGTCTGTCCCGACACCCAAGAGACAAAAAAAGCTCCATATTGCTGCTCCATAGGCAAAGCTTATTTAATGATTTTGTGGATTGGGATTTTTTAGATTGTTAAACTTTTTTTTTTTTTTTTAAATTGAGACAGAGTCTCACTTAGTCCCCCTTGGTAGAGTACTGTGGTGTCATAGACACCAGCAACCTCCAACTGTTGGGCTCAAGTGATTCTCTTGCCTTGGCCTCCTGAGTAGCTGGGACCATAGGCACCCTCCACAATACCTAGCTATTTTGTTTGTTTGTTTGTTTGTTTAGCAGCCCTGGACCAGGTTCAAACCCATCAGTCCTGGTATATGTGGCTGGTGCCCTAACCACTGAGCTATGGTCGTCAAGCCAATCTTTAAAGATTTTTTAATGAAACAAAAATAGTATAACTACTTTCAGACACAACCTCTAGCACGTAGCAGGCTCTCAATTTAAAAATTATTGGTTTATTGGACAAAACCCCACAATAGTCTGTTTTGCTTCAAATAAACGCATCAACTCTTTCTTCCGTCCACTTACTCAGTAAGTATTCTCTAATTTTGAAAAGTGAAGGAACGAATCCATCCACGCCATTGTTAGAAGTAAAATCAGCTGTTGTAGGTTAGTTGGAAACCTAGCTATCCTATATCATATTCTTTGTACACAATTTGGGGAGAGCCATATGTTACACATTTATGTGTGATGTGTGCCAAAAATACATGACATTTCATGGCATAATTTGAAATTCCTTTATAAAGTTCAATTTGCCTAATTTTTATATTACTTAACCTTTTCCTCCACCAGGATAATTTCAGTTTGAAGATGTTTCTACTGTCAATTTCCTAATTCACTGTGTGAGATAAAAATGACATGGTTTAGGGCTGTGCTCTACCAGGGAATTAGGAACATACGTGTAACTTGACATGGTTTATATACTTTAGGGCTGTGCTGTACCAGGGCATTATGAACATATAAGTAAGTCTAGCAGCATGAGTATAATGCAAGAAAAACTGCTGGGCTCATGACAAGGCCAGGGGGGAGACTGGCAGGAGTGTGAGTGATGGGTTGTGGTTGCTAAGAGGATGCTTTTGATGCCAGGCCCACTTTCCTCAAAATCTTGGCTCTACCAATTCCTCACTGCCATTTTGACTGTGGGCAAAAATATTAATGCCTGAACCTCCATTTCTTTTCTTATTTTTATTTATTTATTTTTTAAAGATAGAGCCTTGCTCCATTGTCTAGACTGGAGCAGTTGTAATGTGCAGACAACATCACAGCTCACTGCAACCTTAAAATGCAGGGATCAAGCTATCCTTCCCAGGTAGCTGGACTATAGGCAACATGTCCCCATGCTTTACTAATTTTTATTATTACCTTTTAGTTTCTTTTTGTAATGATGCGTCTCAACTGTGTTGCCCAGGTTGGTCTTGAAGTCTTGGCCTCAAGCAGTCCTCCCATCTCAGCCTCCCAAAGTGCTGAGGTGACAGGTGTGAGCCACCATGACTGGCCCATTTATTTTTTTACCTGTGATTTAAAAAAGTCGCTGATCTGCATAATAATAGTAACTGCTATGAAGAAATGTGCATTCTCAGAAGGTTTGGGTGGGTCTCAAACAGAAGAATGAGGAAGTTGGAAGTGGGAAGTCTGGGAAGAATGTAAACCACAGCAGAAAAGTTCAGCTTTTCTGAGGCATGGAGTTTTACTAATTATTAAACTTTATTTAATAGTTAGTAAATATTTATTATGCCTCCATATGTTATGCCTCTGTACTTCAGAGTGCCACAGATAAAACCGTATCATCTTTGGTTTAGTAATAATGATATGCCCTGGTACCATTGTAGGCTTAGGAAAAAAATCAGGCTAAGGAGAGCCTTTGATGGCCACGGGAACTTGAAATTGCAGGCAGCCTATCCTATCTCAGACTGCTGACTGCACCTCCAGCAGGCTCTGGCCTGCATGACTGCTGTCCTGGAATGCAAAACCTTCCTCTTAGTCACAGCCCCCCTCTCCCCACTCATTGATAGCCTGATAGCCTGGGGCAAGATTTAGATTTGAAGAACACTATTCCAATAAAACGTGCATTAAAGGAACACTCCAAGAGCTGTTTTTTAACAAACTCATGTTGTATAAAATGAGTTGAGGCTCCCAGAAACAGCTTTCTTTTCTTGCCATGGGCTGAGACATTCTGCTGTGTCATCTACTCTGAAGCAAGAAAATAATACTTTGACCTTCTTAATACACTTGTTCCCCGGATAAGCAAACCGCCTTAGGAGATTACACAACTCCCTGGGATTCCACGGTAACTTTTTTGGATAACGAGATGCTGTGTTTATAAAGAGATCCTAAATGCTACCCACGTCTTAGTGAATTTATCTAAAAAGGTAAGCAATATTTTTCTTGAACTATGGAGGCCTTTGGTGTTTCAGCTGAGGCCAGCTATATACACATGGCAAAGAGGTGGACATCGTCATGGTGTCATTCAAGAGCAGTGGAACTGCTCCTGGTTCCTAGGCTAAGGTTTCCTACGCTGATGTGTCAATGATCATTAATGTGTAGAGTCATTCATTTGGGTTTACATATTCAGAAAATGCAAAATATAAAGGAAACAATGGTCACATATATCCCTTGTATTTCAAACACAGGGAAGAGCAGGTATGCTGGAAAGACAGACACAGTGTCTGGGTTCAAACAGACTGGGAAAGGATGCCCTTGGCAAGGTCCCTAGTTAGACCAAGAACTGTAAGATGTTATGAAGAAGGGGTGTGTTATATGTGTAAGAAGGGGCAGGAATTAAAGATGGAGGAAGAGGTGCACCAAATGTACCAAAAAGGGCTGAGAGAAAAGGGCTAAAGATAGTGGTAAGGGGGGCTCTGAGGCCAGAACCAATATACCATTTGGTGTCCTACACCTATAGCCCTCCTGGCACCATTTCAATACACATAGGCGAATATATTGTTTATTAATATTATTAGGTGCTCATAGACTTTTTTAAGATATTCAGAATATCCAATTAGCTTAGCCCATAAACTGAAAGAAATTAGCTTGATACGTGATTGTTTCAGAGTAACTGAGATGAATGGATTAAATTGAAATGAGTATGCTATTCAGTTGGGGTTGATAGGGAAGTGTAGTTCTCAGAAGAATTATTTATTCATTTAGCAAACAATTTTTAGCTGTGTTCAATGGGCCAAGCATCCCGCTGTGAAGAGCTGAAAAATAGAGTCCATGCCAGGTAGGAATTAGTGTGAAGTGTTGTAACTAGGAAAGTAAATGGGATGATTCTAAGCAAATGTGGGTTGTGTGTCGGGTAGGCGGATGAGAAAGAGAGCACAGAGTGATATTAGAGAAATGGAAGCGTGGGACTTGTCCTGTTGAGTCAGGGAAGGCTTCCTAGAGACTGTGTGTGAGAGGTAGGTGGGTGGAGATGGCTGAAGGGCGTCTGGGGCAGAGAGAATGGCCATGAGGCAGGAAACTCCCTGATATCTGGGGGAACTTGCTCTTGCCTGTCCGGCAGGAGCAGGTGCAGGACTAGGAAAACAGATGAAATTGGAAGCCTCTTGCACACCTGGCTGGATGTTGAAGTCTCCTGAAGGTGACAGCTGGCCATTGTCAGGTGTCTGTCAACTGAGTGACAACTCTGATGGGCTCTTAGAGAAGTCTCCAGCAGCGGTATGGAGAGCCGACAGGAAGGAGTTAAGTCTGCAGAGAGACCTGATTAGGAAGTACTGGAGTAATCCAGATGGAACCTGACAAAGGATTCCACTGTGGGGAGGAACCCTACCCGATGCCCCAGTCCCCCACGTGCTCTGAGGAGTAGGAAATGCATTCAGGCTGAGGCTTGCTGAGTATTGAGGGGTTTATCCAACTTCTCAGGGGGAAGCACCAACTCTATGAGGACCGGGGCTCAGGAGGGAGGTCTTGGATTAGATGATCAATGTGTAAGTGATGGTGGAAACCAGTCAGAGAAGAGAGAGTCTGGGAGGGTGTGCTGAGGAATGGTCCCAGGAAAGCTAGGAGGAGTGACTCAGAGAGAGAGGCTTCTGGGGAGAAGGAACAATAGGATCTGGGAATTCAATAATATGGTTTGAGTGGAGGAATGGGGGATGGCTGGTGCCAGATTGTGTAGGTCAGTGATGAAGGGAAAAGGAGGAAGTAGGGATATTGACACCATGCCTCTTGTAAGAAGCATGGCTGGGGAGAAATGAAAGTGAGGAAGTGGCCAAAGGGGGTCGTGGAGGCAAGAGAGGGCTTGGCTAGAGTGGGAGATGGGAGCCTGTTGATAGGTGCGGGGAAGCAGCCCCCTGACGCCTGGGCGGGCTGGGAATCTTAGCTTTGCTACAACACGAGAGGCCGTGTTAGGATCGATGTCTCGGGGGAAAATGATCCCAGCCCTCTGCAAATGAAACTGGCCTTTAAGAAGGCTTCCTTTTATCGCGTGGAAGACGATTGCCATGACATCTAATAAAACTTTAATTAAGGCTTAGATGATATCACATTTTATGTAACCCGAAATCGTTAAATCCACGAAATCTCTCAAAATAAAGTTTGTTGGAAAGACAGTCTCATCTTGAGAAGGAAAATCTCATCGGCTACAGGAAAAATGATTAAGTTTCATTTATTTTACCAGTGAAGACGGGACTGAAAAATGGTTGTGACATGGTAGAAAGGTAATAGCTCCCTGGGACAAAAGGGTATTTAAAATAATTTATAAAATGGTATTTTAAATAATTTATTGAAGATAATTTAAATTTCATCCTTTTTCGAAAATTCATTTTTTTATTTCAAATTAATATGAGGGTACAGATTTTTAGGTTACCGTGTTCTCACTTCCAGGGTGAAGTTTCATTTGTAACAGAGGCCCCCACCCCAGGGGTGTGTTATACGACCTCCCAATGCACACATTAGGTGATTTCCCGCCTCCCGCCGTCCCTCCTCCTGCCAACTGTCCTCCCCCACTCCCGATTTCATCCATTTTCCAAAGTCAGTGTTACACCTAGAAAGAAAGGCAGTAATAATTTGTTATTTTGCCAATAAAGGAATACAGAATTAAAATAAGAGATGGAAGAAAGAGGGTTTTTTCTTTACTGCAATCAATTTTTATGGCTGTCATGAAGATGAGTGTTTATAGTGACTAAAACATGCCTGGCACATAGTAGGTGCTCAATCAACATTTGTGAAACATGAACTTTCTCATCTTTATTGCCTTGGTTTGTATTTAAGGAATCAAGAGACTAAAGGTCAGAACATTCCTTTATCAAAACCTTAGAACTCTGGTCTCGCTAAGAAACTGCAAACTCTTATAAAAGAGGTATCATGTATTTCCCCCCAGTATTGCCTGCTAGGTGAACTAGAGTTTTCATCAGCAGATGTTTTGTAAAATTGTTCTGACCTAAAAGGGATGATTGTTATCACGGGTAACATGCTACCCAGTAAGACATTCCTAAGCAGGTTGCAGTTAGGTAAAAAAAAAAAAAAAATGAACAAGGAAAAGGTTTGAGCTTAGGCAAGTTTGAAATTAAAAACAAAAACAAAAGTTAAAACCAATAAACCTTTCTTATCTGTAGGTTATCTTTCAGCATGGATTATCAGAGTGCTTCTCTTGGTAATTGGAACATTGCTCTTTGTCGAGAGAGAGAGAAAGAGAGAGAGAGAGAGAGTGTTGGTGTGTTGCTGGACAGGCGGGGGCAAATGAGAACGAAGTAACAGATGAAAACTTAACATAGGTTAGGTCAGGTTCTGATCATTTTACGGTGTTTACATCTGAACAATAGGATAGTTACTTAGTTTGTGCTTTCTTAAATGCCCTGTCCTATTTTAACTTGGAAATGCATTGCAAACACCCAAACAGTAGCATGCAAAATTAATGAATTTTGTCTTATAAGACACACAGAAATGCTAACACAGAATATAAATGTGCATTGGTCTCCAGTGATCGTTTAGCTTGTAACTGAACTTGCTGGGCCATTTATCATTGTTTGTCTATGTAAATTGCTTTGTCAGATGCATCCACATAAATCAGAAACCCAGGTCTCTCCTTTTCGTTTTTATTTCTTACTCTCTTAAGACTCTTAATTGTTAACTTGACAAGATATTAGTAAAACACAAGTAGCTTAAAATCGTTTATGCTATTACCTGTATTGGACGAAACAATAAGAAAAAAAGTTATGGTTCAATGAATTTTATAACTTTTTAAAGTTAAAACTTCCAGGGTCTAAACCCTCACTCTTAGTTCTAGAATGGATAATATGATGGTCTATTTATGTGTCAAAGAATAAAAACAGCACAAGTATTTAATAATTTCTATCTTATTTTTTAATGTCAATTATCCAGCATTTCTCGGTATGTGATAATGATTACAACATTTAAATCTGTAATCAGGTGCATTTAACTCCCAGTAAAACCAGACAAACCACTTTGTTATAGTCTCCTGAAATTTACGGAGGTGTTAACAATTTTGAAATAAGCACAGATGCCGTGAAGTCTGTGACTCAGTCTTATAGAACAAGGATTGAAATATTGTTCCAATATAAAGGTCACTGCCAGGAAGCACTCTGTGAGGTTTTTCTCCTATTTCTTTGCCTTTTTCTGAGTTCCTGACCGTGCACCTGTCAGTCTGGCCGTCCGTTCTGCAGACTCCTCTGATTGCTTTAAGTCTTGTCTCAGGGGGTGACATGCTACCTTGAGAGCAGGGAAACTGTTGCTGAGTCCAGTGACACTTATGCCTTGATTTACCTTTTCTAGATGCGAGAGGACAGGGAACTTGGTCCCTTTCCTTTTCCAGCAGAGGTGGTTTGAGGGTAAAGGGTTAACTGCACAGCTGCCTTTGGGTGGCTGCTGCTGTTGCCTTGTTCTGTTTGGAGACATTCCTGCGACAGGCAGGCATGTCCCATCGCATGCGGGGTCACAGATGGACCCGGCTTCTTTCTCACTTTGGCTTCCATCTGCCGGGTGTGTTAGTTGGTTGCAGATACTTGAGAGGCAGAAAGACCTGGCTTTGAACTCAGCCCCATCACATCTCGGATCATCTTTGGAGCCACTATTCCAAGGTGGTTCTCTACCTTAGTTTCTTTCCCTAACGCACCCAAGGACCACTGGAGATTTCAATGACTAATGTAAGTAGGCCACTAACTATTGATACAACCTACAGCTATAATAATAATGACAACAGAATCAAATGATAGTATTTACTTTAATAAAGTGAGGGCTCTAAGCACACGGGAGAAACTCCAGCTACCTTAACAAAAATAGGGAATTTGGGAGGAAGTCCTGTCGAGCCCACAAAAAGCAACATGGTTGGGCCTCAGGAACTGGGTCCTTGTTTGAGTCTCTCTCCATCCCTCATTCCCACCTGTCTGTGCCCTTCTCCAAGCTTCTTCCACTTTGCTGTTCCATGTTCAGGAAACGTAATTACTACTCTCCTCGGGCTTCAGATTCTTCCAAAGAAGGACTTAGCCTGATAAACTCCTAGTCTGGAGTTCAAATGTCCTGTCAAAGGCCATCATGTCCACCTCAGTATGGGGCACTGTGGCCAGGAGGTAGGGCTCCACTAAACCTTAACTTCGTCCAGAATAAATTAAACCAGGGTGCTCCTTTCTGTACAACCTCCCTGTGACTTTTCATTGAAATAATCATAAAATCTGATTTCTTTTTTCCTCAGCTTATAAGGCCCCATGTGGGCAGACCTCTCCGTGCCTGCCTCTCAGATCCCTTCCCAGAGCACAAGGATCTCTCGTACATTTTCTCTCACGGAGGATGTCCCTCCCCACCCCAACACAGGGCATCCTTCTGTCTCCTTATGACTCAAATCTCAGTTGAAATGTCATCTTTATATAGTGGGACTGTACCGACTGCTGAGTAGATAGTAGTGCCTCTCTAAAATTGAAATTACCTTTTTTTTAAAAATAATTTGTTTCATCTTCTTCTCCACAAATTATCTTAGTTACCTTTAGGTGGCGGGGACATGGGCCACTGTTCACCACTGGCATCCAGCCCTCGCTTTGCCCTCTGCAGGTCTCAAGCTGTTTTAGTTGCAGGAATGATCTCTCTTCTTGCAAACATGCAGAAGGAATGGGGGCTGAGATTAAGGACTGCTGCAGTTCCAGAAGAGGAGGTGACGTGTAGGCAAACAGAGAGGCCACTATATACTCAGATGGCACCTTCATGCAAAGAAGCCTTTTACTATATACTATCGTATTTAATTTTCAAACCAGTGCACAGTATTTAACCAGTAAGGAAGTAGAGGTTCTAGGAGATGAAGCAACTTGTCCAAGATTCCACAGATGGGTGAGAACAGATCATGAACCTCCAGTTCCAAAGTTCAAATCTGATTTTCTGACATGCCACAATTATTCAGTGAAATTTTTCTCTAACCTTGCCCAATTATTTATATAAATCTATATTCTTGATCATAGTCAACCAAGAAATTCTATTCTTACTTCCATATGTACTTAAGTTTACTAATTTATACTGGATTAGGATTGTAAAACCAATGGCTTGTACTATCTTTCTTTTTTGTTTGTTTTTATTAGAGACGGGACTTTGTTCTGTCCCCCAGGCTGGGCTGCAGTGGTACAATCATAGCTCAGTGTAACCTCAGACTCTTGGGCTCTAGTGATCCTCCCACTTAGCCAACTGAATTACTGGGACTACAGGCACATGTCACCATCCCCAGCTAATTAAAACAAACAAACTATAGAGATGGGGTCTCACTATATTGTCCAGGGCACTCTGGAATTTTTGACATCAAGTGATCCTCTGCCCTTACCCTAGGATTACTGGCCTTGCACCATTTACTTTCAAAACATTCTGTTTTAAACATTCTGTTTTAAAAGTAGATGGGTAGGTTTTCGGGTAGGTTTTTGTTCCAAAGGAACCTTTTCCAGCAATGAGGTTTAATTATGACATTACTTGAAATTATTATTCTTTAAAGATACTGTTTGTATGTAGGTTAACATCAAGTAAAATCAATTAGTAAAAAAAGTGTTTATTTCTCATATGTAGTCTTTACTTTGTAAATTTAGCATTTTACTTGCAAAGGCTTTTTGTATCCAGGATTGATAGCAAAAATCAGTTGGCTCTTAAAAACACAAAAGCCTTTAGTTACTCTTAAAAGCAATTTAATTATTAACCACGTAATTCATACTTCATATATGTTGGTGTTTAACACTGACGTTTTTGTTGCCATTTGTTCCATTTTGGAAATTGAAGGTGTACACAGTTGTATCTTGTTCAAATAGTTCCAGCTAAATATACTTCATTGAATTTATTTCCACGGTCATTTTATAATTGGGATTGAGGATAAATAAGTGTGATGTAATCACTGATGTTAACAATCTGCTGGTTGATGAGATAAGTGGTGACAAATGCAATCTGGATTGTGGATGTGAATGTCAATGACTCTTGATGTCATACATTTAAGCTTTGGCCCATCAGGAGCCAGAGATCACTGCTCTGCTACTTCTAGCTTAGAGACAAAGGAGAAAGAAGGATCTAGATTCAGCTAACAGGGGCCTTAAAAATCTGGACTGAGTTTGATTCCCTTTCCCACCAATTACTAATTCTGTGATCTTGGGAAATTTCTTTACCCCTAGTTTGTTGGTTTTGTTGATAAAGTGTAACCTTGAGCAATAATCACCTTGCAAGATTTTTCATGAGGATTAAAGCAAAATTTGGAAAACTCTTAGTACTTGGTCTGCGGCATAGAAAGCACTCAGCAATGTAGCTGGTATTGCTTATTAAACAGATATTACAGAGACTAAGCAGAGATTCATGCGGCTGGTGTGCTGTTCTAGATGTAGACTTTGGGCATACATCCATTTACTTTTTTGCCACAGTTGAGGTTAAATAGGTGCTGACATCCTTTAACAATAAAGAGTAAGTCAGTATTTATCTGCTTTCATTGATTGCAAAATAGCCATTTAGTTCTCAAAAAAAATTAAAATTTCAGGAGTTTGAGTAGGTAAGGCCATAACAGTTTTTTAAAAAAATAACTTGATAAAGAAGAATAATTTAAAATAAAATCTAAATTTTAACTGCATTTCTGTGTAATGTTGCGGGAAGTGTAAAAGATTTTTCACAACTGTACTTTCATTTTCTGATGCACCGATTACCTACAGATAGTGTTCCTTTGCTGAAATCTATCCTGGAAATGCCGGGAGTCAGCCATGCATTTTGGACTCACAGTTAATAGGTGTATTTAATTGTGGAAGGTGAAATTTTTTTCAGGAAAGGAATTTGTTAGGATTAAAACTACAAGAAAATCTCTGTCCATCTGACTACAGAGAAGGGAAACATTAACATTAACTGAAAACTGAAGAGTTTCAGCCTTAGGAAAATATGAAGCTTCCTAATAAAACTTTCACAATTGGAGGTTTTAAGGTGTTCTTTGGGCCAAGCTCATTATGTGAATACAATCCAGGAAGTTTATGTGACTTTCCAAGGTCACAACCTCAGTTGTGGTGGCAAGATCAGAACTGGAATGCTCTTTCCATCTTACTATCATTAAGTTCAATTCATTGTTAAAATTAGGTTCACAGTTCCAAGATACCAAGTACCTTGAATAGTAAGCTTTGATAATAAAAATGTAATAGAAGCACACTTTATTCACTAATGCTACATCCTTATGTGGACATTGTATTCCTGTTTCATAAAGGAACTTGTAATTTATATGTTATCATTAAAATTATTGAGAATATCTTACCATGAAAGGAAGGTAAGGACTGGCCTATCACTATCATATATTATATGTATATTAGATGGTTGAGAATTTGGTGAGTAGATATAGTTAGTAGATAGTTTTATTTTCATTTTGGCAAAGCATTGAACATTACTGATTTGATATATACTATTCATGTTATTGTTATTACCAAGGAACTGACGGTGACAATGACTCAGATGTCAGAAAGCGGTTACACTAATAACAACATGATTACTGGCAAACAATTTAATTCTAGAAACCTGCCTAGAATCCTTATGAAGCAAATCATTTTCCCCAGCTATCTAGAATAGGTACCGACCTGCCTCCTTTATCTATCCCCATTTAAAAGAAAATGGCATTTAAACATTTTTTGATTAGATGTACAACGGAACATCCGCTTTCAAACCCTTATCTGGAATCTTACATCTTCTTCTAAGCAATGTAATTATTTTTTAAAGCTTCCGTTCACAAGCGGAGTCTTGTTTCTTCCATTTGTTTCTGTTTATTTAACTGCGATCACTCTTTGAAATGTGTGGTTAACAAACAAGTCTGGGTCAGTAGTTTTCAAGTAGCAAGTTTTTCTGCCTGGTTTCTCTCCCCCTCCCCTTTTTTTAGTAAAATTACAATGTTTTAGTTTTAATATGTAATAATTTTTCTTATCTCTTACCAGTTATAAAAACAATCTTCATTATAGGTATTTAAAAACCACTAAACATTATATGGAAGAAACATCTTGTTTATCACTCAGCAGTGAGAAGTTACTGTTACTAGAATGCCACATGTTTCTTTCTTACTTGCTGTTTTTCTTTTTTTTTTTTATTCCTTCTTTATCTCTGTATCATCTTTCTCCCAGTAAATCTGAGGATTCAATGAGTTAATTTATATAAAGTGCCTAGCAGAGTCACTTTCCATAAGTGCTAAAGATTCTTCTTCTCTATCGCTCATCTATATTTTATTTGCGTACACTTTGGTAGCAGTATATACAACATAAAGTGCAAACAAATAGAAATAAAAAGAAACAGGATACCCCACAGCTGGTCTGCTGTGATCTACATTAAAGACCCTTGGGAAAGGACATTGAAACTTTTCAAGGAGGAAAATGATAATATTTTGATACCTGCGTGGGGCACGTTGCTTTGAGGCCTTCTATTTGGGGAAGGCATCTGAACTCACTTTGAAACGTGGTGCTCTCTAAGTGCTATGTCCTTTTGCTGAATGGGACGTGACTGAAGGGTATCTTAAGATATTTTTAGTCTGAGACGAATGACCTCAGGTGTATAGGAGTGGTTTTAAATGCTAGGATGACTTTCAGGGTTCAGTTGAACTTCCCCTCCTCCCCTCCTCCCCTTTCACAAGAAGCATCCAGACTTGGAGCTCCCAAGGTCTTTGCTGTCTCTTGAGTTCTCTCCTGTCCACCCACTTGAACTTCGACCATTTAACCACCTTACTGTCTCATGTGTGTGAGTCACAGCATAATGAACATAAATAACACTCTTGCTGACTTCAACTTAAAGGAACTTAAACCTAGAGCCTAGAGATTATCTGCAAAAACCTAACCCAGTGAGCAGCTTTGATCCTGCTTGTTCAAGGTGAATTTGAAGGCAGTTAAATACACTGACTGTCACTTTAGAAGGGGCCGCAGATCCACACTTGTGGATGGGGCTTTCCTCATCTGTGGGTTAATGAATCTCCTCCTATTTTTTGTGCATTCTGGCTAATTCTTGCCACACATGGTGCCCTTTTATCTTTGCTGCATAAAGGCTTTGCGTCCTCTGATAGGGTTATATAATATTATCTGATATAAATTAATCCGATAGTATTAACTAGAAAAAGCAGGGCAGAGCTGAGTTATAATTGTACTGAGTGTTTATTAGCAGAAGTAATTTTCCCAAATAGCTTCACTGTAGAAAGTATTTTTATTCTATATTACTTATGCTCCTTCTTAGTAATGCTTTTACTGTATCTCACTTTTTCTAAAAATAAAATTTAGCAAAACCCTGATGCCTGTGCCATGGTTAGAGGGTTTTGTTTTCCCACCAAAGTTGTTTTAGATCCTGTGCAACTCAGTTAACTTACGTATGAACAGTATTTGAAAAGAAATTGATTGGCATTTTAAGGTTTAGCAAATGCAATTGAATATGGGTTACTTAGGTTTCATGTTAATTTGGTAACTATTCAGTACTTTATCCTCATGTTTTGTCTTTGTAAGTTTTCTTTGGGGTTTCTAAAGAGTCATTTCCTGTTGTGTTAGTATGTTTCCCTAAGAACTCTGTTCATAAGTACCACTGGGAACTAATGGCTGTGTTAAGATATTTTCTCGTGAAGAAGAAAATCATGGAGTGAAAGATAAACATTGAAAAGTGGTAAATTTGGGGGGAAAATAATTAAAGAATGGACAACGCCAAAAGACATAATTTG
The DNA here is from genome assembly GCF_000181295.1 of Otolemur garnettii. Lineage (NCBI taxonomy): Eukaryota > Metazoa > Chordata > Mammalia > Primates > Galagidae > Otolemur > Otolemur garnettii. The sequence continues at coordinate 13,958,627 of NW_003852414.1, read as the reverse complement.
TATGTGTGAAAGACAGTGGTGCAGTTTTATTATGTCACTTTTTTGCTTCTAGAATCATTTCTGACATGCCTTGGAAGAGCAGAAAAGCGTGATTTGTTAAGGAATAAATCTAATTCTTATGGTGAAACTGGATTCACGTCATAGCTTAGTTCGTAAATTTGAGCTTGAACCAGTGTTTTCCATCCCAGCGGAGAAGGAATTCCAGTCAATGTTACCAACCAAAAAGCTGAATTAAACTGAGCATTGTCATGGGTCCGCGCTGCTGTGTACTTGTGACTTGTTAGAACACAGAGACTGACTGGCTTTGGCCAACTTAAAATGACTCTGCCCTTCTGCTCACGAATGCAGGAGGATCTCACTTCCCAAAGGCTAGAGGAATGCAGGATTTTCTAGTGCTCTTTCGAGGGCACATCAAAGTTATTGATGATGTGCAAAAATTCACAGGGACATTGGAATCAGGAATCTAGCCCCAGACTTGTTATTTTTTTTGTTCAATATTTTCAGAATCTAACTGCAGGAGAAAATGTCTTGGCTTTGGGTAGGCTGGTGTTTCATTTCTCACCTGTGGTCTGTACTTGCTGGACCATCCCATATGTTCTTTCTTAGCAAGTTGGCTGGTCCCAGATGTGGTCCTCGGGTGAGCTGGCTGCTCTTGATATGTGGGGCCAAAGTCACTCTTCTCCCCATGCTCCCTGTCTGTATACGAAGGTCCTTAGAGTGGGTTGAATTCCTCAACAGGTGTGCCAGAGCACAAAGCATTCACGGATGTGTTGACAAATTGAAATAAATGTGTAGGATTTATTTGCTAGCTACAACTTCGGGGAGGCAATTATGATGGCTCCTTGTCAGATGAAATGTGAAACGGAGCTGTGGAGAGTGAGGGTAATTTATTGTAAGCAGGAGGTAGAGTGTAATGTTAAGCTGGTGCCAAGAGGGGTTCCTCGGGAACCTGTGAGGACTCTTCTGACTGTCAATCACTGAGCCATGCCCTGGCAGGAAACAGTTCTGCCCAGTATGTCACACGGTGTCAAGGGAGGCCAAATGAGCAGGGCTCCCTCTAGGAAGGCTATTCATTCAATTCCTTCAAGTCAATTCTCTCACTTCCAAAACACCCTGACCACACGCAAAGATTCTATGAGTCAAAGCTCTCATTGATTTACGTGTAGTCATGGTAACTGCCCTACAGAATAAATATAAACCTGATGCATTTGCCAAAGGTGAGTAATTTGGATCTAATGGCGGGAGGAAAGCTATTTTTAGGGGAGGAGAAAGAGAAAATGAAAGGAAAAGAACATTAATTATTTTTCTTCTTTATCCTCTAATGACTGGCTGTTTCTACCACAGAAGATAAGACTGAAAAGAGAAAACAGGGTTTTACAAAGTGATTAAATCTAGAGGAGGGCAAAGGAGGACTCAGGTCTTACTGATGGGTTGTGAGCCAGTTTTTCTCTGAGTCTTGCGGCTTTCAAAACAACTGTTTTTGACATGATACGTTCTACTTATCTTTTCTTCATATATAATACCCCGCTTGGCTTTACAGGAATGAACTTTCTTTGGTCCACAACAGTATAATTGATTTTTTGGATGAGTCTGTAGTAAGCCCCATATGGCAGACGTCTTTATCTCGTCCAACTTTCTCGGAGGGTCGCAGCTCAGTTACTCCTCCGGAGGCCAATGTCGAGAGGCACAGCCACGTGGAAAGGAGCGATTGCAGGGAAAAGTCTCACAGGCTGAGACCCCAAGTCACATAGCTGATCTGGCATCCAGGGGCCAGTTCAGAATCTTAATTCTCACTCAGCATCTAAAACTTTTTTATATCATTGCTAAAGATGATATAAAAGGATGACCAGCCTCCCCCCCAAAATAATTTATCGAGCATTGTGTCCTATTTTAAGTTCTTACTGAAAGTAATAAATTTCATTTTAAAGGTTTTTGCATGAAATGTTTGAATGGGCATGCTTTCTAGACTTGCTTAAGGGTGCAGAAGTACAGATTATTTTAAACAGTGAATTTTCATATCTGGCCAAAAAAAAAAAAAAGAAAAATTCTCAGGAACCGTTGCAATGCATGGAACACAATTCCTAGAAACTAGGAACCTAGCCACTTCGGTGTGTGCAGGTGTATAGAACACGTGGGAACTGATATTAAGTCCTTATCTCAGGATCTCAGGTGGAAAAGGCCTACCTGAAATGTGAGTCTGAACTCAGTGGCTCTCTGAGGGAGATATGTACTAGAAGTCGGATTCTGGGCCCTAACTCAGACCTGCTAAGTGGGAAATTCTGGCAATCTGTGCTTTCCCATGCCCTCCGGGAAATTTTGCACTCCCTAAAGTTAGAGAATTACTTTACTTCCCCTCCGTCATTTTCTAATAATCCCACACTCAATTTATTTCATCTCACACTAGCTGTAGGTAACACACACCAGGCTCCTCGCGGTACCAGGGACTTTGTCAAGCAACTTAGGTGTCTGGTTGTGTTTTGGTACGTCACTGTGACATAGATTCTATTATTGGCTTCATTTTAAAGATGGGATGACTGATGCCTACACTGACACCCTTTCCTAAGATGACACATTTCTAAACAGCAGGGGCTGAGGTCCACCCTGCTCCCCTCCTGAATCCTTGCACGTAACCACAGAATGGTGCCTCCTTTATAACTATTGAATGCAAGGCAGGTGCAGGCCCGTGTAAAAATTAATAGTTCCAGAGTTGGGAAATGGAACCCCGCTTTGATGCACTGGAGATTGATTTATGTTCCCTGGCTCCTTCTGCTCTTGCTGCTTCACCTGGAAAATCGCACTTTTCTTCCTCTTTAACCCATCCTGTGGCCCCTGTGAGAATCAGACGCAAAACCTACCTACACGCTGAAGGTGGACGCGTTCTCTGTTATTCTTGGTGGCGTGGAACTGTAGACGTTTCCCCTCGGTTGTTGTCATCTCCTGTTCCTGCAGTTTGGTGAGTGTGAGTGTGTGTGTGTGTGTAGCCTACACCTGTTTGCTACAGATGAATTACAAACTCTTCTAAGAGAGGAACTCAATCCATGCTGCCTCACTTCCCAGGCGGGCCCTGTACACAGGAGGCTTCTAATGAGGCTTGTTGAATAATGAGGATGTTTATATTAATAAAATCCCTTCAAAAATAATAATAATAAAATCTTTCCTATATGAATACAAATCTGGGTTAATGGAGGGAGGGGCCCACCTGAAATTGTAGGGAAATGGCTAAAATGAATTGAAATTGATGGTAAATGTGCCCAAAGTAGAGACAACTGTTGTGATCATTGACAACTTGAATTTTCAAACATCATCAATATAGGAGAAGAGGCATTAGAATGACGAATAGCGTTTTTTTGTTACCAAAGAAACAGGTTTATCATAGACAATGGAAATAAACAAAATAACAGTAAAATAACCCAAATTCATTTTTGTTTTCCATGTGGTAAAGTTATTGATATGTTATTATAAACTAGCAGATGTATCTGTAGACCAGTATTACATAAAGCTGTCAAATTTTGTTAATGAATGCCTCATTCTACAAAATGAACTCTGACCTAATATGTTATATGTTCTAGCTATTATTCAAATGGAAGGAATAGGTTAGTATGAGATTAAAGGAAAATAAATGGGTACTTCATGATAGGCAAAGTTGCAGGAGAAAAGAAATTGTAGTAGAGAATTTCCGAATTTCTTCCTAAGGGAAGGTCTGTCTCACCTGTGCTGTGGATGTTGGAGACAGTTGAGATAGGGTAGTCTCTACCAATGTTGCTTGTAGTTCTCTAAGTTATATTACCTTACCCCTGAAAGTATTTCAGAGTAATTTGATAGGCCTAAGTAGTCAATAATGGTCACACACACCCCCCTTTTTAGCAACTGTCATCAATACATTCTGCACCCTCTAAATAGAGCCAGGTCAGGAGGATTACACTGTTTAATGCTAACCTCACTGCCTGACTTCACTGGGGATAATTGCTCTGTCAATTTTCTCATACTGTATAGGTTCAATTAGAAACATTCCTTATCTAACCCAGAAGGAAACCGCACTTTCCCAGCTGATAGGTTTCCATTAGACACACGCACACACACATTGAATAAGGAAAAATTCAATATGTTTTCTCCCAGCAGCAATTTTCAGTACCTTCTGCTAATTCTTCCTTTAGTAAAGGTCTTCCTCCTTAAAAATATTCAGTGAGAAGTTAGCTGAGTTGTTTATAGAGGGTGTATCTTAAAACTTTTGAACCTCTACTCTTTTTATTCGGTTATGATAATTAAAAGGCAAAATACAAAGCAAATTTGCTAAGAAGATTAATATCTGGCAGATGTTTAATCATGAAAGAACCATCTCATCGTATAATCAGTTCCTCCATGACCACTGCTCACACACACCACACTGACAGCCTCCAGAGCAAGCCATCTGCATTTGAATTATTATCTGTTAAATTCTTTATAAGAGCCACCAAAATACTCATTTGAAGTAAAAGATCCTGCACACTGCACTTTAGGAAGAGACATGAATTTTAATGTATTTTCCAGTAGCTGATAAGAAAGCAAATCATGGCTTACTTAGAATTCTCAAATGACAGCCCCAGATCTGGCACTAAATGAAACATGGATTCTGCCTGGAAGCTCGCAGTCCTCCGCTGTTGGGCCTGCAGGAGGGGTATCTTCTTGAAAGATAATAGGCCCTCCATATCATTCAATTTGCTTTAACAAACATTTGTTGAATGCCTACAACATACCAAGCATTCAGATACATAACCCCAGAAGATTCAAGGAATAATAAGAGCCACTGCTTGCTTTTGAAGTATTCAAAAGTATAGGATTATATGATAAATGGGCAAAAACAGACACATAAACAAACTAGGTTAGGACACTGATAAGGGTTATAAATAAGGGTGTTTTCACAGTGCTGTGTTCAGGGAGTTAGATGAGGAGTAACTATTCTTTCTAGGGATGGTAAAATCCCCAAGGAACGGATTCCTCTTGTTCTCTTGTCATTATCCACAAGAATGGTGTAACACAGCCGGGGCCTTTCCTGTAATAATTACTTAATACATAGTTGCTTATGTGATCCAAATTAAAAGTGTTTCTGGTTCTTGGAGATTTTAGAGTTTTGCTATTACTTTTTTGGAGTGGTCACATGTACAATGGGTAGTTTTTGACAAAGGTTCTACCCTCTGCAACCCACCCTTTCAATGCTGCTGTGGCACCTGCTGGTTCCTTTCCTCAGTAACCATTTCTGACTATGAGAAGCTGTTTATGGTAGAGGGGAAGATCAGGGAAAGAGCTGGAGTAACCCAGGCTCGCCTTCACTCTTTCCCTTTATTCCTTGAAGAAGCCACGGTAGTCACACCTGAGTGAAGAGTAGCCCTGGTGACCATGGGAACAACTCACTGGAAGTGATTTTAGTTGTGAAGTAGCCTAACATTCAAATTCAGGAATGAAAGGAAAGATGAATAAGGCAACAAAAAGGTGATTTAAAATCTTGCTACTCAAAGTGTGGTCCATGGCAATGCCAGCTGTGCTGGGAGCTTTTGAGAAATGCAGAAATCTCCATTGAATGAGATTTGGCATTGTAAGAAAGTTCTCAAGGTTTTTTTTGAGCATTAAACCTTGAGGACTAGTTTAGATCCAGTTAAAAAGATTTTAAATCATTGAAAAGTAAGAGATACAAATGGATTCTAGCAACAAAATTTTTCGGTTGTGGTAATACCATTACATTTCATATTTCATACCAATTTTGTTGATTATACATCATATAATATGCAAATGATGTATGATCGTGGCATCAAAATGCAGCAAAATGGACAAGATTGTGGGTTGTTTTTTCTTTTTCTTTCTTTTTTTTTTATTTTTGTGTGACAGTGTCTTACTCTGTTGACCTGGTTAGAGTGCCATGGTGGTGTCATCTTAGCTCACAGCAACCTCAAACTCTTAGACTCAGGTGGTCCTCTTGCCTCAGCCTCCTGAGTAGCTGGGACAAGAGGCACCCACCACCATACCTGTCTAGTTTTCTGTTTTTTGTAGAGATAGGGTCTCCCTCTTGTTCAGGCTGATCTTAAGTGATGACTTAAACTCCTGAGCTTAAGTGATCTTCCTGTATCAGCCTCCCAGAGTGCTGGGACTACAGGTGTGAGCCACTGTGCCCTGTTGATATTGTAGGGTTTTTGCCCTCCAGATGATGAATGTTTGTGTCATTTTTTTGAGAGTTTGTAGTTTGGTCTACTCTACAGGACAGTATCTGATACACAGTCCTTCTGAGGGAACAACATTACCATGAGTCAGTTATTAAGCCCCCAAATCTGATTGTTAAAAATACTGTTTGATCTTCTTGTGGTGTTGCCATAGTTCCTGACTCAATCATTTTCTTAAGCTTGCCCAATAAAATAGGCCATATAATCATCACCAGGTTCAGAGTGAAAATACTTCTTTCTTAATTTTATAGATACAAACTAATCAAGGTAATTTGAATCTTGGCCACGATTCAAGAAAGCCATTTATTTGAGGTGTATTCTTTCAAATGCTCAATGAAGACTGCAGATAAAGATTATGCGGAAAATAAAGGCTGCAGTTTTTTTAAAGGCTCAAGACGTCGGCAAGGTACAAAGGGAGGGGCATTTATAATCTGAAACTGTAGGCCGTAAAGTGAGTAATGATTTGCTTTTGTTCTTGGGCTACATGTCACATTCCATTAGAAGCAATACTAATTATTCCCATATTTCTTATTTAATAAGAATGGTAAAGAAGGTGGACATCTCTTTCTCTTGACGTAAGAATTAGATTTGAGTTCTTCTCTGTAACAATGTCCCCTCTTCCCATTTCATCTTCTGATTATCCTTCTTCTTTTCTCCCTTCTTGGAATTTCTTTGTTCAGGGTCTCTAAACATTGGCCTCTAGGCAATTTTCTGTAATTACTTCGTTGAGGGTATGCAATTTCCGGAAAGCTTGAGTAAGGACAAAGGGAAAATGTGGAATGAGGGAGCAAAGACAAATTTAGTGAACTGGCCACTGTTTCTGAAGAAAATATAGGTCCCATAGATTGCCTCCTGAGAGGTGGTTTGAAATGATTGCCCCTTGGAATAGATTATTATCTGGATCAATTTTCCTATCTTTTGTCTCTCTTGGTTCCACACTTACCCCAAGGGTCTTCGATTCCCCTGTACCTCTTGTGGCCCCCTGGGCAGGTTCTGCAGAACCCAGCATCTCCCTGGTTCAGCCCTGGGTGCTGGAGATGGAGTGGGTGCCAGTGGTGTATGCACACAGAAGTCTGGGCCTAGACCCTGGGGGAGGCTGAGTCTCCCTGATGACAGGAGACCAGGTTACTATAGCAGCAGCCAGGCGCTTCACATACACCATCAGACTGGCTGGAATCACTGGGGACTGCTCTGGCCTGCGTTGGGGCAACTGGGCTGAGCAAATCTGGGATATCACATAAGCTGTGTTTAGTACAGTCTCTACATAATTGACTAAAATGATAGCATCTTAAAAGAAAATACCCATTTGTCTTTCCACAGCAATCCAACGGCCTTAAAATACAGTGGACAAAAGGCCTAGATATGTTGTTTTTAATATAAATCAGTGGCTATCAACCCAGGGTGATTCTGCCTCCCAGGCGACATATGGCAACATCTAGAGACACAACAGTGAGGGGGCTGCTGGCGTCTGGTGGGTAGAGGCCAAGGAAGCTACTGGCAAATAGCCTGGTCCACAGAAGAACTCATCTAACCCAGAATGTTAATATAGACCAAGGACCTAGTTTTTGGATCATAAGATTAATTTATTTTATTTAGTAATTGAAGTAAAAATCTCAGTTGCTGTCTGTTGGACATTACTTGGAGATTCTAGCCTAGCCTGGCCTTCCACAAGCCCCCATGTCTTTGGGAAAATTAGTGCCCCAGGCAAGATGCACCCACCCACCTCCAAACTCCAGAGGAAGGTGCTAGAAAACGCTGAGGGCAAGTTTCTCCTTTTTAAAAATTTATCCTTAGCTAACTGTACAGTGAAGAGGTTTAAACTTTGATCTTTATTCCTTCCTCCTCTGTCCCGCATTTTTATTGTTTCCGTTTGAGAATTCTGGCTCCAATCTTTAAGTTGCTATAGCCCTGACAGGGTATAGAACAAGATGTACATCTGAATCTAGCCACCATTTATAATAGTTTTCCATGACAGGAAAAATGTGTCCTGTTACACACCTATGTAGAATTGTTAGAATCAGCCTAGCATCCTAGATTTGAAGAGATCGCTCATGGTTTTTAAAATCACTTTTGTTATTACTATGAAGAGATTTAACTATCAAGGAGTTAAAATGTAAATTATTTAATGCCAGAGCTCTGTGTTTTGTTGATGGATGTACCCAAACTAGCCTGGAATTGTGCCTGGTTCATAGGATAAATATTTGTTCAATAGAATTTTGATCTTTAGTAGTAGATATGATTGTTTTTATAAGAGGAATATGTAAGCACACAAGTCATTTCCCTTTTATCAGAGTTAATGTATCATATTGGGCCCATTAAATTGGCCTCATTTCAAAATATTATCAATTATTGGGTGTTTTCTTTTTCCCTTAGGGAAAAAGAGTGGAACAGACCCAGATCTGAGTCCTGGTTCTGCCTCTTACAGCTGTGTGACTTCAGGCAATTTACTTGAACTTGCTAAGTCTTACTTTCCTCTTTTGTAAAACGTTTAGTATAGATTATTTCTTATCCAAAATTCTTGGAACCAGAGTATTTTAGAATTTGGATTTTTGAAATATTCTCATTATACCTAGAGGTTCAGCATTCCTAATCTAAAAATCTGAAATGCAAAATGCTCCAAGGAGCATGTCATTTGAGCATCGTATCAGCTCTCAAAAAGTTTTGGATTTCTGAGTATTTTGGATTTTGGATTTTTGAAGTTTGGGTGCTCAACCTATATTAAATGAGTTAATATAATGGGCTTTACTTTAATGCCTACAACAACACAAGTACTCTAGAATGTTAGCTGATATTATTGTGTGCTGTTTAAAAAGTAATCTTAAGAGCTGGCTCTGGAAATCATATTAGTTACAAGATACTCTTTGTTTAAGAAAATTCTCTGATGGAGTTCATTTAGTCTCTGAAACCATGGACCAGAGACATCTAGAGATTAAGATATTGTGGATAAAAAGTCAAAAGGGGGTAGGGAGCACAAAAAATAAAATAAATAAAAACTGGGGATGTCACAGTTTATAATTCACCTAAAATATGCATTATTTTTCCCTCTCAGGACCTGGCACAGTGCTTGGTATGTGGTGGTTGATCAGAATCAAAGGCATTTTCCAGGGAGCACCATTGTCCCATGACCTTTCTATGGTTTGGTCTAAAAAACCCATTCCTGTTGACAGGCTGAGTCCCTTAAGGGACAGAGGGCCCAGCTGGCCATGGATTCTTCTTAGAGCTTTTAACATCTCATTGCCACTGCAGATAGGTTTCTTTTTAGATGTGTATTTTTTCAGAGACATTTTCTCAATACATTTACTTGCAGCACAGTGTATTTGAGAACTACAGTAGAACCACCTCCATAGTTGACCACCTCCCTGCATAAGTTGACCGAGTTTTCATAGATCAGCCATGCACCCCATGTCCATATCAGGAAGCCTAGTTCCTTTTGTTGACCCCCTTTGTGTGTTGATCCCAGTCCCATGAGTGATCAACATACAGAAGTTCTGCTGTATTTATTTTTCACATACATTCTATGTGCTTTTGTTGATGTTCTCTTTTCGTAGAAATATGTCTTTTTCAATTTGAAATGAGGATATTAGAATTCTTTTTGACCTTTTAGGTTTTAGCATGGTCATAACATCCTGATGCATTGTACTAAATAAAGTGGTTTTAATTAAAGGTAACTAATAGTTTAAGTGGAGCACACACACAGAGTTTGCCAACACCTTCTCATAATATGGTTTGCCAAAGGTCCTGTCTCTCAGTTTGATATCTCTGATGAACTTGGACCCAGAGGTGGGCCCTGACAGCTCTGTGCAAGAAGCTCGCGTGGAGTTTGAGAATTGTCTGTGAATCACTGTAAGCTCGTGAAGAACTGGAGCTCTGTTTGGCGTTTTCATGCCCTTTTCATCTTTTTACATCCCCGTCTTTCCTGGCCCTGACTGCTCAACTCTGGCCCTTGAGACATCTCATCTGCTTTCTCCATACCCAGAATGAATTGTTTTCAGACATAAATGAAAAGGAGAAATCAAAATCACTTGAACTGAGTTTTTGACAGTTCTGAAGACTTTTTATTTATTTTCCATTACTTCTTATTCCATTAGTATTCCTAAATTATCTTGTTTAATTGGATCCTTCCAAATGCATCATGCCATGGAGATGGGGATAAAGAACACAGTAATTGCTGAAATCATTTCCTTATTGGAAAGTGTTGAGGAAAATAAATACGCACCAAATGCCTAGGACCTTGCAAACTGAGTTTCTGGTGTGGCTTTTTTCTTTTTAAAGGGCAAATAATAATAGTCGTCATGTATTAAACACTATGTGCCAGGTACTGGGCCGGGCACTTGGTGAGGATCATTTCATTAAATTTTCACAATTTTCATTTTAGCAAATTACCTAATTATAGAAACGAAAGCATACAAAAATTAGGTTGCTTGCCAGAAGTTCCACAAGTAGCACGTTACAGTTCTAGGCAGACCATCACTAGAGTAGGAAGCCATTTTATTCTTTAAACTTTCCACAATATAATTAACATTATTCACTTCGTATATTTCAATGACAAGAGGAAACAAAAATGGCCTAGATCTAAATCCTCTCTCTCTCTCTCCCTTGTTTAGATCTATAACCTACATGCTTTAATATTAATACAGCCTTTAAGAAAGATCTAGAACCTACATGCTTCTTAAAGCCTATATTAATATTAAAATTGCAAGCTGAATACAGTCAATCAAGGGAAAAGATAATTCAGGTTCCTAATTAGAACTTAAGATAGGAATTAATCCGTGATACATTCTCATTGCCTTAGGAGATATCTGGAATTGGTGTAGAACATCTTTTCTTTAATGTTTCACCCCAAATTATCTTCTCTAGTGGCAGTGGTCTAAATGGTTCATTTTCAGATGATTATTTTTCTAATGTGGAAGGCTTTCATCCATGTGTCGATGACAGCTAGGAACTGAGGAAGCATGTTGCCATGACTTGGACTTCAAACAGGAAAACAGCAAAGCGATCAGAGGTATTGTACTTTTAAGTATATGACCACTTTCCATTTTCTTCAGTGGCTGGACACACTTGACCTTCTAACGTAGGACTGTCTACAGGAAAACAGGCAAAGAAGTAATGTTTACCCATTATATAATGAACCAATGAATCCACGGCCAATCGATTCATTCCTGGAATATTTAAAACATTCTCTGTCTTCTCAGATTTTGTGGTTGGCTATCAGAACTATATCTGGAGTGGGGGGCACTGTTGAGAGATACATATTCATGGGACTTGCCTGTTCTTTGATTGACTTAAACATTTTATTTTATTTTATTTTATTTGAGACAGAGCCTTAAGCTGTCCCCCTGGGTAGAGTGCCAGTGGCATCAAAGCTCACAGCAACCTCCAACTCCTGGGCTCAAGCGAGTCTCCTGCCTCAGCCTCCCAAGTAGCTGGAACCACAGGTGCCTGCCACAACGCCCGACTACTTTTTGGTTGCAGCTGTCATTGTTGTTGGCGGGCCCAGGCTGGATTCGAACCTGCCACCTTAGGTGTATGTGGCTGGTGCCTTAGCCACTTGAACCACAGGCACCAAGCCGACTTAAACATTTTAAGAGAGAAATTATAAATTACTTCCCATTTGCTTGTTTGCCTTTATTAATGTTGTTTTGGGAGCAACGTGCAGATGAGCTGGTCAGCCAGGTCTGGAGGAATGAAGAAGTGAACAAAGACAGAAGATACAAGTAGCAATGCTAGTTTAGAGAGCTGCTGATTGCTGGAGACAGATTTTTTTTTTTTTTTTGCAGTTTTTGGCCGGGGCTGGGTTTGAACCCGCCACCTCTGGCATATGGGGCTGGTGCTCTACTCCTTTGAGCCACAGGTGCCACACTGCTAGAGACAGATTTTTAAGCAGAAGGCTTCCTGGTGAATGTTCTGGTCTCCCAAATTAGCTTCTTGCTTCACCCCTCACACTTCCCAGGGTACTTGGTCTGCTGGAAACCAGGGTCATCTAAGTAAAATGGTGTCTGTCCCTCAGCTGTGGACTCCTGAGGGTGGAGCACCTGCTCCTTCCTCAAAGCAAAATCCACAGTGTTGATGCACTGGGGTCTCAATAAATAATCCCTGAGAAAATTAGGGAAACAGTCCTCTTTTTTTGTTGTTTGGGATTCATTGAGGGTACAAAGAATTAGGTTGCAATAATTGCATTTGTTAGATAAAGTCCCTCTCATAATTGTGTCCTGCCCCCTTGCACATTAAGACTGCAGTGACCTTATGCCCAATTAAAGATTCATTTGAATCATCAGACATTACTATGTAAAAATATAAATATCTGTATAGAGTCAGACTTTCAGATTAATAAGAATTTAGATTTTTCTCTTCTTAACATCCAGCTGAAATTAGCTGTACTGAAGAAATGTGGCTTAACATTGAGGGAGCGAGGGGAGTTTGGGAGAAGGAAAGTAAATAGTGTTGGAGACGGAGTATACTCTGGGTTACAGAGTGGTCCACTGGGCAGGGAGGAGGCGAGGAGACTGAAGGCTTCCTCATGGCGCTAAAAGCCATCAGGAGGGAAGAGAGAGAATAGAGAGACAGGAAGGCTGAAGAATGGCCAAGACAAGTTGCATAATTACAAACTCTGCATCAGCTAAGAGATGCCAATACATTTACGTCCTTCACTTCCTTTCTTTCCTTCAGTTTTTCTTATTTCTAAGACTCGTGTTTCAGACCAAATCATTAGTACTACATTTCAGACGTAGTCTGGGTCACATAAGCTGTAGTGGTGTGACCTGGGGACCTACAAGCATTCGTGAAAGTCCTTCAATGGGCAAAAGGCAGAGGATGGTAGTTTGGAATTAGAAGGTATCTTAGAAATCATCCTACTCAATGGATTTTTACCTTATTTTAGATTCAGAAACCTTTTTTGTTTTTGTTTCAAGAAAATCTTAGTCCAGGTGAAAGGTGTCATCCAGGTGAAGGCGAAGCTAATCTGAGGATGGGTCTGGTCACCCCACCAACTCAGCCCCTCTTTCCGCTTCTGTCTCTTTCCCCCGAGATGGTCTGTCCTCTAATGAGAACTTGGGGTTTGTGGTACAGTTTGCAAGCATTGCTCTAAACAATTATGCTTGTTTGCTGGTTAAGTAAATCCTATGATATTTAGAAATTTGGCAAAACGAGTCAAGAGTAGACTAAGTCTGGTCACCAGTCCAGAGTGCTTGGCGTGATTCTGAGATTCTTTAGCAGTAAGCAAACTTGGTGCAGTGTCTGATAGAGGGTCCACTAGAAGAGACATTTAATAAATAAATGTAGAGTGAGTGGAAAAAAATGAAGGAATGAGCACTGAACTGGACATCAAAAGGATATAGAAACCGGGCACTGTGGCTCATGCCTGTAATTCTAGTGACTCAGGAGGGAGGTTTAAGTGGGAGGATTACTTGAGCCCAGGAGTTCCAGCCTAGCCTGCGCAATGCAGTGAGATCCCATCTCTTAAAAAAATGAAAACAGCTGGGCATGCTGACACATGCCTATAGTGCCATCTACTCCAGTGACTGAGGCAGGAGGAGCACTTAGACCTGGGAGTTTGAGGCTGCGGTGAGCTGGACTGCGTAATTGCATTTGAACCTGGGTGACGTGGCATGAGCTTTTTTTTTTTTTTTTAATATGTGTATCTAAGTATGAAATGCTCTGGCTCTTTTTGAAAATAGTCTAGAAAATGCTGATACTATTTTCCATTGGGGAAATAAATCAATGGAGCAGGGATTCATTTACCCAGGGTACCTTTTTCTCTAGTTGAGGTCAGTTTTTTCATTGTATCAAACCTAAGCTTCCACGAGAGTCCGAGCCAGGTTGATTTGAGCCAGGTTGATTTGTTCACCGTGGAAACTCACAACACCAGGTACTCCAGAAATCTGTGTGAACTGTACTGTTACAGAGCCTTCCTTCTCTCAAACTCTTAGCAGTTAATCTGCTTGGAACTAAATTCATTGATTGTCATTTAGTTAAAGACATCAGTGAACACATAGTTCTATGCTGGAGTCAGGGCTCTCTAACCTTCTTTGCTCCTCTCCTGTGCCACTGAAGGCTTTTCAAAGTGTGATCATTTTGCTTTCTCGGTATCTTTTCGATGTGTCCCATTTTTTCTGGCCCCCAAGCCACTCCCTTACTGAAGGACCCTGCATCCCCTTCCTGGAAGACTTATCTTTTACAGTAGCCTCTTGGCAAAACTGCCTGTTCCAGTGCCTACGTTCTTCCTTCCAATTCTTGCCTGGCTGATCTTTCTAACAGTGAAATCTTGCTTTGCCGCCCTCTAGTATAAACCCTTACCGTCTCCCCAGCCACCCTCTGAGATCTGAACCCGTTAATTAGCACAGCCTTCAAGTAACCTTTTTAGCCTCACTTCATGCCTCTCCATTCTCTGCTTCCCCTAACTGACCCGCGTTTGCCTAAGGCATTACCCTCTCTCATATCTATTCTCCATTCCTTTTATTGATGGAGCTCTTCTCCTATTTTCTGCTTTGCAATTTCTTGCTCATCCTTTAAGCCTCAGTTCAGATGTCCAATCTTTTTGACCTTTTCTGCAGCTCTTGTGACTCCCGGATCCACCGTGGTTGGAGCCGAGCTCATCTTTTGTAACCCTTCTGAGTTCTAAGATAATTGGCTTCATGCTAATATCCCCGCTGGATTCTGAACTTGCCGGCCAGTATTCCTCCTTATTCACCCCGCAGCTACTACACGAGGAACCTGATCTTTCACACAGAGGTGTTATTTGTAGGTGGCTCACACTGATTAGTAAGTGGCATTTATTTCAAACTCCCAGGGAAAGGCTAGCCCATTTTCTCCAAGCCTACATACAGCAGATAGATTCAGTGATGATATTTAAAGATAGTCAACTCTTCCAGGAGGTGATGAAAAATGTCCCAAATGTATACTTTTTTGTAGACGTTATAGTAGCACAGTGTTAATAATGAACATAATACGTAATACAGCATTATAAGTCAAGTGTCATCTTGAGTTAATAATTATATTGTCTGAAAAAACCAATGGGTATTCTTGTGTGCAGTATTTATTCATATATAGAGCATAGTGCCCAATTCCTTAGATGTGAGGTTTTTACCTAATATGTGAAATTTGGTAAGTAATCCCATTCAATCAAGATGAGATTTTATGCAGCCAATATCTGTTTAGCCATTTTAAAATTTATCTATTCAATACGTATATTTTGAGGGCACTTTGAAGGCACCGGAAATTCAGCAGTTATCTAAAGAATTGCAATAAAGATAGCCATGTATTGCAGTAAAGATAACAGCAAAATCATGGGAAGGAGGAATAAAGAGGGTTCTTGACTCTGAATTTGTGTCTTCCTCAAGTTTAAGAATTCGAATCAGCTCATTAATCATGAATGAGAAAGTTGACTGGCTTTCTATATCACTATTAAAGGCATTTATATTACCTATACTAGACAACACCCACCTGACAACAGCTCATTTTTCTTTTCTTTTCAACATGAAGCTTATTTCCCAGTCAGGGGAAAATGGAGGCAAATGGCCCAGGATCTATTTATACCCTGCCAAGAGTGAGCCAAGCTTCTTAAACTCACCGGGAGTTTGCATCCGTTTCTTTTAATTGCAATCGCCATTGGTCCCTGGAGCCCCTGTCTCTTATTTCTTCAGAATCCAGAATTGAGGATGTGAGCTATATGCGGCCACAAATCTATTTAAATCTGCCTTGAGGAATAGCAGAAGTAGGTTGTGAAGAAGTTCCTATAATCCTCGGAAGTGGTGTCTGTTTTATGTCAATGCTGTTCTGGTTTTCTTTTTAAGGGACATGAACAAAGTAACACACGGGAGCCTTTCTTTTCCACTTTTATTTTTAGAAAGTAAGAGGAGGTGATTTTGATCTTGAAGATCTAAAAACAAACCCACCTTGTTTGAATGTTCATGTCGTATTTCAGTTTTTAATGGCACCCGAGGTGCTACGGATGTGAACGTCGTATTATGATGTTTGGGGTCTTTTTTACCCCTCTGGTTTGTGTTGAGATGAATTTTGGATCTTGGGTAGATGTTTGTGCAAAAAAGTTGTATTGACAAAGACATCTGTGCAGATCCCAGTTCAAAACATTTAGTTCTGGGAATTGTTCAGAAACAGCTGCCGGCTGACGTTAGGTCCTAGCAGTGTTTTCAGGGCTGGTACGTTGCATGGAACGTTTTGCATTTGACGCTTATGAGCTGACAGCTGGGCTGCTAAGAAATTAATTAATGTTAAGAGGGGCAGTGTGTCAGACAGAACATTCTAGGATACAGGGAAAATCACTTCTCACCTAAAACAGCCCTGCAGGAAGGCATGTGTGTTATGAAATACTTTCTTGCCTGTAAGCTAGTTTGTACAGATGACCCCCAAAATGGAATTTTGGTTTGAATGAGTTAATGATTCAGTACCTGAGAGAAGCAAGATGTATATGCTTTAGTTTAATTCCACATCGTTTTTTACATGTTTTGATTATTTCTCCCTGCAAAGGCTGGCTGTTTCTGTTATTGGTTTAAAAAAGTAAATGCCAAGGATTTCTGTAACTTTTACATGAAAAACTAATAAGCATTTTAAAATTTCAGTTCAAGATGACAAGTGAGTTACATGTTTGTTAGGAGTCAGAAAAAAATACCCCCAGACGAAGGCTTGGGGAGCATCTCAGAAGCAAAAGGGTTTCTCTGATCTTCTTCCGTCCTCCCTCTCATTCCATTCTTCCTCCAGGCCAGCCCTAGAAGTGAAAAACTCTTGTCCCTAAGGCGTGTCATAGAAACCAGAACCCCTCCTCTCAAAAGCCAGCTGTAACACCTACAAACACAACTCTAGCTTTCCCCTGCAAACTGGCCATAAGGAAATTACTGGATCTACCTGATTTGACTGTAGATTGTAAGACCCCCCCCCCAGGGCAGAGTGAGTCCTGCTGTGTGTCCAGAAGGAAGGCTTCGGTACAGAGAAGCCTGGAAAAATCTAGACAGCCCTTGGTGGGGTTCCCCACTCAGGCTGTGAGCATTAGATCACAGCGTTCTGGTCCAATCATAATTCTATAAAACTCTCCATACTCTGTTGAACCAAAACATAAATAATGGACAGTTCTCCCCAGGTCACTGGGCCTTCATTCTGAAGGCTCCTATAGACGTTAGACTTTCCTGCCCTTCCTCCAGTCACTCTGCCTTTGGGAGCTGATTTTTTAGTAAACCTTCAGAGGGTGAAGGGGAAATTTTCCCTGTGTGTTGAATGAGAAGAGAAAGCAACACCTTTTTTTTGGGGGGGGGTAGACCAAGTGTGCTAGACCAAGTATACTTTTTGAAAGGTTTTTTTTTTTTAAAGCATCAGAGGAGATGAATATTAGGCTTGCTAAATGTATGATTTCAATATAAAAATTCATGGAATATATTTTGGTCTCTGACCAATTAAGCCAATTATCTATGAATAATATAAAATATTACTTTTCTTAGGTGGGAGCGAAAAATGGATGAATTGAAGAAAACGCTATTTGTATTAAATCTAGGAAAATTATTTGACTATGAGAAAGAATGATTTCTTGCTATTTTTGTTCCTCGGGCTAAAATCGGCACCTGTCTGGTACCTTAGATGAAATCTGAAACTACTATTTGCAAAGCCTATTTTGTTGCCTAATTTTGATTTGATTTAATATCAAATTCTTTATGAAAATACATAAAGGAAAAATAATTTGGAAAAGAAAAATAGAACAATTTAAAGAATGTGAAACGAAAATAATATCTTTCTGCTAATACTGAAAAGTTCAGTGAAAATGCTGGCAAGATACTGATTTTTAAAGGGAACGTTGACTCTAGTTGGGAATACTTGCAATGTTTACTCACTGGGCAACTATTTTGTGCATGGTGCTGGGCAGTGAAGATGTAATGATGCCACGATGCAGATCCTTCAGCCAGAGCACAGATGAGTGGATTGGACGAACAAGTCAAACTTTCTCAGGAGAGTGAGAGGAGAATACACATCAGGCTGTAGTCACAGGCAAGAGACACCTAGGAGAGTTTAAAGAATGAATCGGGGGGAGGAGCTTCCTGGAGGAGGTGACCCCTCCCTGAGTTTGGGAAAGAGAGGAAGAAAGGCACTCCTGGGGGTGAGGATCAAGTTAATCGATGTCTGTGAAAGGTAAAGAAGATGACGCTTTAGGAAAAGGGCCACAGGTCAGTGTGGGCAGAGGAGATGGCAGAAGAGAGAATGGCTGGGTATGGTGAGTTCTTCTGTAGCTGTTTTCCTGCACAGCAGTGGTTTTTATGTTGTCTCTCTATCCTGCATTCCTCTCCATCCTATACCCAGTGGACATGGCAGTGAGGAGCAAAGTAAATGTATTTGCTCCTCACTGGGGCCCTGGGTTCTCTCAAGGCTGGACATCTCAGTGGCACTTTTACCTGTGGCCAAAGTTGAACTCGGACACTAAGAGGCCTCCTCTCCTGAGCGCTGTGTGCTGGAGAGAACTTTTAACCTTTGGGGTTAAAATCGTTTGCTTTCTTGTGGAGTGTAAGACTTCAGAAGGCTGGTGGAGAAAATCTGGCTCCTCTTTATTCTGGAGAAATGTGTTTTTCTGCTTTTTGGAAGTAGAGTTGGGCTGCCCTTCACTTTGCAAATTGCGAGAAAGCTTTGATGTGCTCTGAAGGTCTTGCCCTCTCCTTATTAGAGTGAAGAGATTCAAAGATAGCCTCTTTGGGGTTGTGTTTTTAAATCTTTCTTATATCAGTATCATTTGCTTTGCTACTCCTCTGCCATTTAGCATTCAAAATACAAGGGGTAATAAGAAAGACCTCTAAAATACCCCCAAGCCCGTCAATACTTCTAGGAAAGTTCTAATAGAAAGAAGGTTGTTCTTTCTCTTTCAGCCTTGGTCCTTTCTGGAGACTCTATAAAGAATTACAACTCTAGAAGTGGAACATTTAGAAAGAACGAATCATGATGACAATAGTCAGCACAAAGCAGGTTTTCACAACTTAGTTACCATATTTCTTTAACCTATCTCTCTGGAAAGATGCAGTTGTAACTTCCAGCTGCTGAACACATGAGGGACACCTATACAAATCCTCCCCTGATTTCCCCGTTGACACACAGCTTCTATCACGGCACTTCTGATTATTATTTCAGCCATCTCAAAGATGCTTATGCTCTTCTGCTAAGCACAGAAATTCTTGCCTTTATCCTCCTTTATACTTAATTCTCATTTAAAAAATGAATCACTGGAATGAACACACTGCAAAAAAAAATCTTTCGGATAGTTTGGGACTTTCTTAGCTCTTTAGGATGATTAAAATCAGCAAATGAGGTGAAATTTCTTGGTTGGAACTGGGTAGCAAGATAATCATTTTATAGTCTTTTTTTTTTTTGTCTTAAACAATACAGTTTTAATTTCCTACATTTCTGAAGGTCAGAAGTTCTAAAATCAAGGTGTTTAAAGTGCTGTCTTCCTTTTAGAAGCTTCGGGGAGAATTTCTTTCTCCGCCTTTTTTAGTTTTTGGAGTTCGTCCGAATTCCTTGGCTCATGGCCCCTTCTCTAGGAAAGTACATCTCTGATTTCTCTTCCAGAGTCATGCGTATCTTCAACCTTTCTGTTTTATTCAGCCCTCTATCTCCAGAGCCTGGATGAATGCCCAGCACATAGTAGGCACTTACTATGCAGTTATTAGATGAATGAAAGGTGCCTTTACAGAGTAAGTAGGCTGGCCTGGAGCAGTGGGTGAGTTATTTTTCTTTTTTGCTTGAAGGATTTCCAGGTACCATTGGCCATGAAATATTCCAAAACATGAATGACGGCATCTTCAAAGGCAGCTCAGATCAAGTCAGGGAGAAATTGTGGAAGACAGCACAGCACCTTCAGCCCGGGGGTTAAGTTCAGCTGCATAATGGCGGGTGCCTGGACGTAGGAAGTGAGCTCGGAGAGGCCAGGAAATCCCACTGACCTTGACAATGGTGGCAGCCCTGCTAGAGGACGTAATATATCAGAGTTACACCCAAACCTGGCAGGAATGAAAATCAGGGCCAGGAATCTATGGTCTCACGAGGAGAATCAGCCCAGCAGAGTTGGTGGCAGTCATGTGTTTATTTGTCCTAAGGACACGGTGTACTTATTACCATGTTTTTGTAGTTTTGCCCTTAAATGCTTGGTAAAGTCACTTGAATAATTTCAACACTGGCTTAGTTTTAAGTCAAGGGAGAAGTGTTTCAGCCACACCTAGATGAATGTGGTTTGGAGCATTGCAATACTCTTGGGTGGGGGGGATGTGTGTGCTGAGAAACTGGGTGGAGTGAAGGGGAGCTGGGCAGAATCAGGAACAGGGTGGGGGTAGCTGGGCTTGAGCCAGTGTCCACGATCTCCCTCCAGAGTGGGACTATGGCCATGGGTTGTAGATTTTCTCTGGAATAAGTCGACCTCAATATAAAAGACACTGTATTTTCTTGCATCCTGAGATCTGTTTGTGAAGTTTCTGTGCGTCTACTTGAAGGTCACCAGTGTACGGGAAAGAGTCTGGGACTGTTTTGGTAACGCCCCTTTCGCACATGTCTGATCTTTACACTGATTCAAATGATTGCACAAATTCCTAATAGAACATTTTGACTGTTTACATGACACCAAAGAGTTGTTTTGACAGGAAGCCGCCTAATACAGCAAACGGGTCAGCGCTGGTTCAAAACAGGGGTGTCTGTATCATGTTTTTGTCATACGTGCCAAAGTGTCCATTGCTAATGTTTGTCCATGGCGTTCCCCACGTTCTTTGTTATGTGATTTGGGATGGAGAGAGCCTAGGGCGGCCTTGGGAGTGATAAAGGGCGGCTGTATGGGATGCTGGCTGATTCTGTGCTCACTGAACTGCATGCTCGGCAGAGCAGTCTGTTGGTTTGTTTTGTCTTACAGTCAATAGTTCCAGATTCGGAGGTGGTGTAAATCTAATCCAGCTTCCCACTAGTGGGTTAGTGTGGTTAACATTCTTTCATCTAGTGTTTTTCAAAGCATGACCTTTTTACACACTGGAGCAGCAGTGTACTTTCAATGAGTTTGGATTGACCAAAAGCATTTATCAAACTACAAATCACAATAAGAAATTCCATTTCATTTTCTTGGCATAGCAAAGATCTATTGCCACTAGGTGACAGTGTGAAGGGGGCTACCCCTTATGATACTGCATGAAATGGGCTGCAGTCAAAACATGTTTTGAGAATAAGTTCTTGGGACCAGTTTTCACTTGTTATGAGGGCATACCATGAGTGATATGTCAGGTTTTTTCTCAGTCTTGGAAGCAGGTTTCTATATTCTTAAAATTTCAGGCCTGTCTCTGGACGGACAAGAAAGGCAGAGAGAGAGTTAGTAAGTGGTAGGACCGAGACCAATGTATAAAACTCTTCATCCTGGAATAAGTTTAACCCAACACGAATAATGCTAACCTAATACTAAGCTTTCCAGCAGAATTCAGTGACACTTAGGATCACAGATCATTATCTCTGTCACTCTTGCAAGTGAAGTCAGCACCGAGCCCAAGACTACTAAAGGGTTGAAAGGTTGTGTGCTGGTCTAATCTCAGGAAAATGGTATGGAATTGAGGTGTGCAGAGCATTTAAGATAAAGCCTTTTCTTCCATTTAGAAACAATTTCTACTAGGTCAGCATGGAATAAGCTTCCTGTAACCATCAGATCTTCTCTTATCAGCTAATATTAAGGGAGGCATCTCACTTTTCCAGAAATACAAGGAGTCCTCCTGAGTTCCACAGGGGCACGTTGGTCACTGTCTCTTTCCTCCTGTCCTTTCTGTTTTCTCAACCTCAGATGGTCACTGACTCTCAAACCTGGTCTTTGTAAAAGACTTCGCAGCACGTAGGCGTTGCAGAAGTAGCATCCCTGCCCTCTGAAGACTGTAAGTCAACTAGTAGAATAAATAATGCACACAGACTCCGAGGCTAAAGGTGTAACGTGCTAATGCACAAACAGGTCCTCATTGCAAATGGGCTCAGAGCATCAGAGGCAGGCGAATTTCCTGTTTGGGAGCTGGGGGGAAAACTAGACAAGGCTTCTTGAAAGAAAGAGCATTTGAATTAAGCTTTAAAGAATATATGTAATGTTACCAGGTAGAGTTGAAGGCAGAAAGCAATTCAGGGATCATAAGGCCAGAGGAGCCCAGCGCTTGTCTAGAGACCCTGCGGGCAAGTCATAATTGAAGTTTGGGGATTTTTCACAGATGAGGCCAAGAACCTTCATTGGCACCTGTTACTGAAGGTTCTTGTACGAGGCTAAGGAATTTAACCTACTTATGATCTGGAAGAAACAATTGTCTGAAATGTTGTAGGAGAGAAAAATCCCTTTCATGGGGCAGATGAGTCATCTAAGTGACTTCTTTGACACCTTGTAACAATATCACTCATTGATTGTGTCACAAAAAATAGATAACTGAAGGTTGTAATTAGCATCATAATGGGAGTAAAAGAAGAATGTGTTTTTTGTTCAGGAAGAATAATCCAAGAGGCTAAAAAGATAAATTGGAATAATGTGAGCTTTTAGACATATTTTTAAGCCGTCCTTTTGGGTAACTGAGTTAAGTTTGAGCCAGCTAATGACATTAGTAATTAACGATAATAGAAGTGGTAAAATGTCCAAAGCTTGGCAAGAAATAAAGAATAAGTGAGCTAGAAATAAAGGTACTGTATGGTGTGTGTGTGCACACGTGCATGCTCTAATCAGTATTCAGTCTCTCCCCAGAATGCTCAACAGAGGAAAAGCGGGATTTAGAATTCATACTGGGAGTTAGGGTGTTATAGAGGAAATAGAAATTAATGTGATTAGTTCAAATTTCCTAGGGAATTAACAGCAACGTATGTTCCCTTCAACTTTCTGATTTCCTTTAAAGATCAATTTCAAGAGTCTCTCTGAGAATCAGAGAGGTGAGAGATTTTTGCCATTTCTCTCAAGTTCAATGCTGTATAAAGTATGGGACATTTTAAGGAAGAGAGTAAATCTCATAGGCGGTACCTGTGGCTCAGTGGGTAGGGTGCCGGCCCCATATACTGAAGGTTCCAGGTTTGAACCTGGCCCTGACCAAACTACAACAATAAAAAAAAAATAGCCAGGCATTTTGGTGGCACCTGTAGTCCTAGCTACTTGGGAGGCTGAGGCAAGAGAATTGCCTAAGCCCAGGAGTTGGAGTTTACTGTGAGCTGTGATGCTACAGCACTCTACTGAGGGTGATAAAGTGAGACTCTTTCTCTTAAAAAAAGAGAGAGAAAAGACCTCAGCATAGTGATTTTTTTTTTTTTTGATATATGCAAGAGCACTCTATGTAAATTGACTCCTGAGTTTTTCATTTATTTGTTTGCTGTAATCTTTTGCCTTGGGGGGAAAAAATCTTAGCAACCTTTTCCTGGAGCATTTATTTTCAGATGGACTCCACAAAATTAGAGGATGATTAACAGTGGGGATTGTAAGTCTAAACTAGGGACCTAGATTACCTTTTCCCATTTCTTATTCTAAAGTCCTATTTATACTATGGTTCTGGGAGAGGAGTAAAGGAACTAGGAAAATAAAATCAAATAAAACAACAATGTAGATCTAAAGGGAAGGACTTGAGATCAGAGAGTAAAAGACCTTTTCTAGTTTGAAAGATGATTCAAAACCCGTAAGAAAAATGCATGCTTCAACATTGGAAAATCTTTACAGAAACTCTTTTCTGCAGCTTGAAGGTAGAAATTTTGTACAAAACTCTGATTTTTGGTTTCTCAACTCACATAATGCTTCATGTACATCTTCCTTGTACGTGGAAAAGGTTTTTTGATGCCAATTTTTAAAGAGGAAATGAGGTATCACCGCATTTGAATAGTCATGACAAAATCACTCCTAAATGGGCCTCATTATAGCAACCTCAAATATCAGTGTTTTTAATTTAATTTCACAGTGTTCCTCAGACTCTTGAATTATGACAGTGTTGCATAACAGATAAAAGCATTTCTGTCCCTGACAACTGTAACTGTCGTCAGGTTAAATAGATCTTTTGGCTTAAAGTTGTTATGCTTGGATTTTTTTTTTTCATCAGTCTTATTACGTTGCAGTCACTTTTTTAAAAAAAAAAAAAAGTCATACAAAAACATGCCTGATCTTTTGATAATTCCATTCATTAATATTATCCATAGATTTTCCAAATTAAAGAAATGGAGAAAATAGGTGATTCTGCTTAAAATGAAATGTCCATGAAGGACTTTCCATGAAGATGACCTCAATTAGTTGTTGGAATCTCACTGAGTATAAATCGATCAGTGGGCTCTGTCGTGATCAAATAACATTAGTGATATTTTTATTAAAACTATTTATTTTGTAGGTGAATAAAATAAGGCAGGGAGGAAGAAGATGTAGAAAATGAGAGGGAGAGAAAGATTAAATGAGTTCTCATTGCATGAGAGAGAGATTTAATGACTTCTGAAAGACACATACATGCAGAACTGAGTCTAGACCAAGTGTTCTCCTGGTTCACCCTTATTTCTATTAGACTGTATTCAAATCTGATTCTATAGGTTGTACTTTGTCCCCACAACTTATTCTCCTCTTCTACCAGAATAGTAGAATTTTCTAGATGGTTATCTAGATGATGTTTTTTACTCATTCACCCATTATTGGGGTGTGGCCACACAACTAGGTTTTTGCCTACTGGGAGTAGAAATGGTGTGTGCAAAGTTTGCATCACCACCTAAGAGATTCTTGTTTCCTCCCCCGGGGCTAGAATTTGAAGTTGGTAACCCAGCTTTAGCTATGCATTCAAGGACCACGACCTAGTTGAATACTGAGGTGAACAGAAGCTGGGTCCCTGAGTGACCTCATGGAGCAAAACCACTCACTCATCACAGACTGCTGCCTGTCTCTGGAGAGAAAAAACCATAACTTCATTGAGTCACCTTGACAAGTCTGATTTTAAGAGAGAGCTTTACTGGTTCTTTGGGCTCCTTGCTTAGAAGCATCACAAGCAGAGTGGGTGGGCAGGAGTGATGACAGCCACAACGCACTTCCATGCTTTATTACAGAAAATGATGAAGTTTTATGATGTGAATGTACAGTGGGGATACGTTCCAGGAAGAGGAACTGTTTCCGCTAGTGGAGAAGACACCCAGGTCTTAACTCATCTTGATTTTATATTGGTAGCTAAAGGTATGCCAACCACTGGGAAGAATATTCTTTTTTTTTTCTTATCAAGTGATGGGGATTTCCTACAACTTGGGGTCATTGCCCTTTCTAACCTCATAGGGTCACTTCCAGGGGTTGCTATGGCCATTGTAAACTATCATGGTGCTGGTGGAGATGACTTTTACCGTGATGAGGAGGCTAAGTGAGACAAAAGGTCACCCTGGGTTGTGAGCTCATGCTCTAAGCCTGGAAAAATCCTTAAGCAAAGTTCCTACCATTGTGGGTTTAGGGCCAGATGTTCATAGATGTACATTGGCCTCCTCAACACTTTTTTTTTTTTAAAAACTGTGCAATAAACCCTTCATGCTTTCCTGTCATGGAAGGTGCACTATCTGTACATACACTCACTAAATTTACTAAATTCAGTCCAACTTCACAATATTTATCTTGAAAACTATTGAATATCTGTTCCCCCTGTTTTGTTCAGAAGAGTGTCCCCAATGAGTAGCTCTTTGTAGCAAATAAAACTTTCTATTATGACCTGAATAAAGTATAAAACCCGAGGTGAGTCAGTAGTATCAGTTGATCCATCTGAAGTGACGGAATCGTATATATTATCTTTTTGAAGTATTACTTGAAAGTTTTCTGTTGAAGCCCAATTCGTCTTGCCCATCAGTTATGGTTCTCCATGAAAGAGGCAGTTGTTTGTACTTTGAAACATTATTGGCATCTACGCGCTCTTTCATAATTTTTATATCATTGAATGGCTTCCCTTTTTCCCAGGTATACAAGGGACTTTTATAAGACACATCACTGGCATTATGTCTAGGTCTTATTGCTGCTTAAAAAAAATTGTCTTTGCTTTTCATATTTTAATTTTTGTAATATGACCTTTTGTGCTCTCCCTCTGATTTAAAATATTCGTGGTCCTCATGACTGTGACAATGCCGATAGGCCCTGAATTTCTTTACTGTTGATATTGAAGTATCACAAGCAAGCAGAAACAAGATAATATCGTAATTACCAAGCCTCATTAAAAAAAATCTGTTTTCTTCCGTATTTTCTTGGTCTTTGATATGATGGGCTGTCAAGCTGTGCAACTGTCACAAATTCTACTTCAAACAGAAACACAGTGCATTATTATCAAAAAGGGGCAACAGAATGGTGCACTCGACCCCCATAAACTCTTGCCAGCCGGCCTGTGCAGTAGTGGTGCCAGTCACCATGGGAGGAAGTTAGAGCTCCATCATGAGTACGGCAGCTGTCAACTTCACCCTTACAGCTTACTAATGTTCTCATTGTGCTGGTCAATCTGGGAGGATTATTTTGTTGAAATGTATTTCATTCCTTGGTATTTTAAATAACGTTTATTTTCAAAATAAAAACACATTCCCACCAGCAGTGTAGAAGTGTTCCCTTTTCTCCACATCCACACCAGCATCTCTCATTTTGGGATTTTTGTGATATGGGCCAATCTTACTGGAGTTAGATGATATCTCAATGTAGTTTTGATTTGCCTTTCTCTGATGATTATGGAATATTATGCAGCCTTAAAGATGGAGACTTTACCTCCTTCATGTTTACATGGATGGAGCTGGAACACTTTCTTCTTAGCAAAGTGAGAATTTCATTAATTCTTCTTCTCGAATGAATGAAAATGAAAAGATTTGTTCTGTAAAGTTTGAATTCAGTCAAAATACTGCACTAGAGGATCTAGAAGGCCAAATCCCACTCTCTGGCTTAGCCTATTCCTTAATGGTTTAAATACTAAAAACATATCCTTTAAAGGTTTAGTATGTTTTGCTTCTCTCTTATTTGGTCTTCAACATGGGTTTGCATCAAGAGAGTAACAGGTCCTGCTAACAAGATGCCGACAGGTGCCTTGGGTGTAGTTTGAAGCAGCTTCTAGTAACAGTGCTGCAACACTTGCTGGAAGGATCAGCCTGTCTTTTTGGAGAATATGGGTAGCAAAGATGTTTACAGTGGGGTGAAGAAAATTTGTCTGGTGATTAAAAATATGTTGGAATTATTACTTTTTGGCTGGGTATGGTGGCTCTACACCTTTAATCTTACAACTCTGGGAGGCTGAGGTGGAAGGATTACTTGAGCTCAGGCATTTGAGACCAGCCTGAGTAAAGTGAGACTCCATCTCTACTAAAAATAGAAAAATTAGCTGAGCATTGTGGTGGGTGCTTGCAGTCCCAGGTACTTGGGAGGCTGAAGCAGGAGAATCGCTTACGAGTTTAAGGTTGCTGTGAGGTAGGCTGAGTCTGTGGCACTTTAGTCCAGGTGACAATGAGAGTCTGTCTCCAAAAAAAATACTGCTTATTAATTTTGTGCTTTTCACAAAGTGTTGACTGTAAGATCTATAGATATCAATGTTTTGGAAAATATCACATGCTTTTTATCAGACTCTGAATGTTTTATTATTTATAGCTATATCTCATGCCAAAACAGAAGACTGGAACTATATTGTTTGCCTACTTTTAAAAAATGTTTTTGAATTTTTAATCTATGATTTCTATTTTATTTAACCTAAGGAATTAAATAAAATCACTTAGAATATTTAACTTTATCAATGTTCTTTCCTACCACGTTGGTTTACAGAAGTATATTTTCTTGGAAAAGAGTATAAACATTTTTTAAAACGTCAAGAGATTAGCTGGGTGCTGTATCTCAGTGGTGAGAACTCTGGCCTTGCAGACCAGGGGCAGTGAGTTCTAACCTCACCTAGACCTGATCAAGAAAAAAAGAAAAAAAAAAAAACTACAATTGTAAATTGCATCAGTAAATACTACCTTGAGTCATGTTTAAGTAAAAGACTTTTTCTGGGAATGATAGAATTTCCAAAGGAAATCTTTGGATAACTATAGTATTCAATTCTAGGAAACCTCCTTTAATACATAATTGCACACCATGCTCATTGACATTCAGATAATGGAATCCATCAGTGAGCTCTCTTTACCCCTCATAGTTAATTGATGCTAAAATGGTTTAAGGTCTTTCTGATTTATTAATTGCATTGCATAGTTTTCACAACTCAATTTGTTTTTATTGCCAAAGCAAATTATTTCCTGCCTTTTTCCCACTAATATTTTTCAGCATCAAGTTACCCTCTCATGTCCCACACGTTACAGAAAATGTATGAAACGATCTCTGACTTTTTCTGGACCTCATATTATTTTGAAATAGTGCTCACCAGGCATTTTGATTTTCAACAGCAGACTTGAGCCATGGATTGCATAGGGAAGCAGAAATAAGCAGAGAGTTTCTCTTTCACAAATACATAGGGTGTTTCCCTTTTTATCTCACTGTCTAATCTTAAACGTCCTCACTTTTTGTTCTTTCCCCGCCTTAGGCATGTTGCGTGGTCTTTAAGGTGAGTGAGCTATATAATTAGCCAGTGAACCTCTGCAGAATCTAAGAGTCACATTTCTTAAGCACCCACAGGGAGGGAAAATATGATTCTTTCATCTAGAAGATTAAAGCAGTGAAAGAACAGCTAATTAGAACTTGGACAATGACAACTTTTCATAAAAGCATAAAGAATAAAATGCAAAGTATAAGCTTGATTTCCCTTGAAATATTTAGGCTCAGTTGAGATCTGATGACCTATGAAATACTCTGGGAGTATCACAGGGTTGGGATCACAGACTGCGCTCAGCCAAGGTTTGCTGATGCATTGATTAATTCTTATTCATCTAGAATGATTTAAATGCTGTTTTGTGTCAATTCTGGCAGCCAGTAAGTCTTGCATCCCTATGGGTGAATGTGTGTGTCAAATTATGCCATTATTTATTTATTATATTTTACATGCCCATTATGTGCTAGACCCTTTGCCAAGTGCTTGAATTTTAGCAAATACAGATGTTTAGTGATTTATATGTGAAGCATATACACATGGTGGAAGGCTTTGCATGGAAATGGCTGTGGAATAAAGGCATATGATCAAGACAATGCAGCAAAAGCACACTTTAGAAGGATTGATTAGGTGTGTTTTATAGGATGTGTTACAGTGTGAAGAAGTTAAAGGTGGCACATGAGTTTGGAACTTACTGCAGGGAATTCAGAGGACAAGTAGTTAACGTTAAGTCCCACTCGTATTTTTGTTGTCAGTGAGTTGATTGGTGACTCTTGGCCAATCTGTAGTTTTAAGAACCCTTAATCTAGGGATTTTTTTCTTTGTTTATATTATTAAAAATTAAAAATCTTGTGGCAAGTCTTGAAGCAACTTCTAAGCTGCCTTGACTTGTCTACTGACATGATTTTGGAATAGTAAAATCATTCCACATAAAAAACCACAACATGAAACACCATGGACATAACATAAGGAGAAAATGTGTGAGCCTGATTCCAGAAGCTTCCAAACACAATGGGATGACCTGTCCTTTAAAGCCTTAGTGACCGCTTGTTGAAGATTATTTCTGAATATTTTTGGTGTTCTATAGTATCATTACAAGGCCAAGTTGAATAGTGATATTTAAAAGAATGTTTTTATTTGGAATCAGTGAGATTCCAAATTTTAAAAACGGTATTAAAAACATATTAAACAGTAGTTTCCTCTTACCTGTGGGGGATTCATTCCAGGACCCCCAGTGGATGCCTAATGCAGATAGTAGTAAACCTTTTATATACTGTTCCTTTCCTATATATAATACCTTTGATAAAGTTAAATTTATAAATTAGGCACAATAAGAGATTAACAGCAATAAGTAATAATAAAATAGAACAATTATAACAACACACTGTCACAAATATTATGTGAAAGCAGTCTCTCTTTTGTACTGTACTCAACTACTTTTGGAGCGAGGTTGACCATGCACAGGAAGTGAGACCCACAGGAAGTGAGACTCAGGATAAGGGGCGACCACTGTATTAAAATTAGCACTGTCACAGTGTGTTAGGCAGAGTGTATTTTGGAATTCTCTATGAAATAAAGCATCCAAGACTTTTCACGTTACCTATATTCTTTTAGGCCGCTTCTACCTCCATTCTCATTATTTTTTTCTAGACCTGTGTTCCATTTGAATCATATTAAATTTGTACTTTAGCGCTTCTGCCTTATGTCATGTCGTTCTGAGCCCTGAAATGTTCTTTTTTTCAATTTCTGCTTTTTCAAGGACCAACAGAAAACAACCACATTAATTCAAAAAATAGTTTTGTTCATAATTCTTAGGAGAGTTTGCAAAGCACATGCCTAATAATCATCTCACTGTAATTCTGACAATAATCTTATGAGATCTAGAAGGTCACTTCACAGTTATTTCACAAGAATAATGTAAAATGAAGTTGTGCTTAAGTAAGCCTTGAACTTGCCTACATCTTGGAGTGAGGTGGGTGTTTTTTCCAGTATCCCAGTTGACTCCCATTTCTCTTGTCTTCACGTGAACTTTATGTGTTAGGATGTCAGTTTCTTTTAGAAATGGGGTTTTTCACCTCCTCTCCCCTTGTCTCTTTTATACTGTGACTCAATTCTTAAGACTGAGGCTGATTACAAAGATTAAATTCGTGACTGTGAAATACCTACTGAATATACTGATTAACATCAACTATGGTACCAGATAACAGGGTTATTATTATTTTTTGAGACAGGATCTCACTCTGTTGCCCAAGCTGTGTTACAATGATATCAGTATAGCTCACAGCAGCCTCAAATTGCTGAGCTGGAGCCATCCTCCTGCCTCAGCCTTTTGAGTGGCTGGGCCCATAGACACACACCACCACACTCAGCTAACAGAATTTTTAACAGAATATTTTTCTTTTGACAAGATGTGACAACTAAAATGTTAAAGATCTGTTACATCATTGATATAATGAAAAAGGTCAAAGAATTTCAGTAGATAATCACAGTCCTAAATAAAATTGTTTCTACATCTCTTAAATATTAAAATTGCCAGAAATTCAGATAACTTCTCCAGTTTCCTGTTGTAAAAGGTATTATACTTTATTAGCGATTTTAAGCTATTGGGTCATTACATTTCATATACTTTATACATCTTGTTTTATAGACCTCAAATTTAAATATTTGCAGTCTACGGTTTCTCAGGGTTATCTACTTATTGGATTGAAAGTATGCTCAGCTTAACTCAGTGTTCCAGTTACTTCTTCATGTAACTTTCTTATTTTGTTGGGCAAGGTTTTGACTCCTGGTTCCACATCAAGTTCATGTGTTACACTTGGGCATGATTCTATTAAAGCTGATATTGAGTGTCTCCTAAGTGCCCAGTTAAATGACTAGTAGACTTTTCTATTGATGGATTACTGAATTATGGAATTCTGGCTCATACTGGAACAATTTGAATGTTTAAAATAAGGTTCAGGGTAACACACATTTACAGTTAACTGCTTTTTCCTCGTAAGATCTTAAAATTTTCATTTACCTTTATTTCTGGCACAACATGAATAATTCAAACATCAATTCATGATTCTGCAGTAGGAAAGTTAACCTGCATTCAGCAATGAAGACAGAGGGGCCAGGGGATTTGCATTCTCTAGTTAAGAAAAATGAGCAGCGCAGAAGAGAGTCACTAATATCTGTAGATTGGAGAAATATTTAGATTATTAATGGAAAAGTGTAGCAGGAGGCTGGTAGGGGTTTGGAAAGATTGGGCAGTCAGCTAGCAGATCCAGCACTTAAACCCAATTCTGTCCAACTCCAAAGTCAGTTACTTCTTTCTCAACTTTGCTGCCCTGCTTCCATAAATAGAAGTCACAAGGCTGTGTGGTTGAGCTAGATCGATGAATCAAATATAATAGTGTGAAAGGTTTCGAAGGACAAATATCAAGTCCTGCACTTAGAGTCTAAGAAACAACTAGGAACAAATGGAGGAGATGTGGATAAACAGTAGCATATGTCACCAAGGCTTGTTAAATGTAAGTTCGATACTGCTCCACATTCTGACAAGGCCGGCCGAGACTGTTCCTAAATCGGTCTTAAAAGCAGCACAGGATCAAGAACAAACAAGATGAGAGCCTTAGTTGAGAGTGGTTTCTTGTGCTTGAGTGTTGATTTCTTTGTCTTATACTTCAAGGGGATATGTGTCAAGTATAATTTATAGAGAGAAAAAATAGGGAGTTAGGAATACATGGCTTACAAGGGATGCTGAAAGGAATAGAGGTGTTTAATTAGCTGTGAGATAGTCTGGGTGGCCATGATAGATGGCCTCATAACTTGACCACCTTCTTTTCAACCTGTAGATGTATTTTGTTCAGACTTAGAATCCATAGCGTGAAATTCAAAACTAAAAGTCATTGTGTTCTCCCTATGTTTTTGTCTGTGTAGGTTACTCTACTTCCTACATGAATGTGTAATGTCTGACCTTGAGGGGCTGGTCAGTCACAGTGAACAGATACCAAAGAATCCTGAGAACTCAGTTATATCCTGTTTTCTTTTTCTAGAAGCTTGAAATAGTTTGAAAAGTATCCCTGAGTATCAACATTTTGGCTTCCCTTTTCCTGCTATTTCTTTTTTTCTCTTTTTAGTCCCTGAAAAAAAAAAAATCAGAGGGAAGAAAACTTGATAATGAAAAGTAAAATTCACTTTAATCATTTTGTCTCCAATTTCGTGTGACAGTTACCCAACTTTCTCCCCTGCAACATAAGTTAGTGCTACAGAAAAATATTTCTGTTTAGATTAGTGATGTTCAAATGTTTCTGTCTCAGGATTTCTTTCAACTTTAAAAGTTACTGAGGTCCTCATAATTTGTGTGTTATGAATTCTCTCTCCATAATCATTATATTAGAAATTGAAGCTGAAATTTAAAAAAAATTTACCCAATAATTTACTTTAAAATAATGATAATAAACTTACTGTGTGAGGGAGAAAAAATTAAGGGAGAAACATGAAGGGAAAAAAAAATGATGTATGTCTCAAAACAAAGAATCTTAGAAGAGTTAACGGGGTGTACTTAGGTTTTGCAAATCTCTTTTGAGTGTTCAGTGCAGTAAATGAGATTTAAAGCAGGTTTGCATATCTGCTTCCATATTCAGTCTCTCGTGTTATCACACATCATATAAACTTTAGGATATTCAACTGCATAATCAGGAGAAAATGGGGGTGTGATGGCACATAATGTCTCCGTATCAGTATAAAAAATAGTTTTGACCTTACAGTCCCTACACAGGGGGGTTAAAGGAATATCGGTGGGTCCTTGGAACTTGCTACTCTGAAAAGAACAAGTTAGGATGTTAGAGTGTGTTTTAAATCTTTCAATTATGTCTCTTGTAGTTACCAATAGCATGTTCTGTACCATAACTTGGATCAGGTCACTCAGTGAAACTCTTCTCGTCGGAGAAGCTAGTGACTGGAACATGGAAAGTAGTAGGCTCAGTGAAAGACAGGCTCACTGTACTATGGATAAAATAAAAAGTCTGTGTGTGTGTGTGTGTGCGCGCGCGCTCATGATCACAGGTATATGCCATGTGTAAAATCTATGTTTTCCCTGTTAATCAGCAGAGAACAAAGTCATCACTCAAAGTATCAGTGGCATCAAAGCCAGCGTTCCCTCTGTCTTGAGTGTAAAAATGTTAAAACTTGTGCAGGTCATTTGATCCAAAGCAAAAGTAAAATAGATTATTTCTTAAGACAGAATGGATAGCTTTTCAATGATGGCACGGGCAACATCAGCAGGATGTAAGTCACTCACTGAATGATGTTAGTGCTGAAGCAGCCAAAAGAAGGAAGAAAACAAGATTTTCAATTATTTCTGCACAGCCCACATTCTGTCATGTGTAATTCTTTAATTGCAGTTTGCTGTGTCGTTTCCTGAAGGAGCGTGCCTGTCACTCTGCTTCTGACAGTTTAAGATGCTTAGCTGTTCACCTGGGAGAAATCATTAATGAATTGGGTATAATTAAAGCACCCACCCTTTGAAGAGCTTACCTTCCATTCCTTTATTTTTTTTAATTAATAAAAATAAACTAGAAGACTGAATTATCAACTTTGCCAAGAAAATGATAAGAAAGTATTGTCGAACGAATATTTATTGAACAGAGTGGATTGCAGGTGATAAGAATTTCACTCCCTGAGGATTCTGGGAGTCTTAACAAAATTGGAAAATCATTCTCCTATATCTAGGGTTTGGCATAAGTTACAGATTTTATTTATTTTCAGGCCACGTTCTTGTTCTTCTCGTGATGAATTTCT
Source organism: Otolemur garnettii (assembly GCF_000181295.1). Classification (NCBI taxonomy): domain Eukaryota; kingdom Metazoa; phylum Chordata; class Mammalia; order Primates; family Galagidae; genus Otolemur; species Otolemur garnettii. Next base: position 13,924,180 of record NW_003852414.1, on the reverse strand, counting down.
AACAAACTGTTTGGCAGCCTTCAAAACAATAATAAAAACATGAACAGGAATGGACTCCCTACAGCTCAGTGCATGGACTAGAGGGGAACATGACCTATGATGGGATGGAGATCTCAGGGAAGTGGAGTGAGAGGTGGTCTCAGGGGTCTGGGGAGAGAACCAGCCAGTAGATGATACTGTACCAGAGCATGGCTGTAGGCACAGGCCAGCAGTCACTCTCAGGGAAGGTCCTAGTGAGTGAGGTATATAGTAAGTCACACACATGGCACAGAGACAAAGGCAGTGCTGGAACGGACCCATACTTGGGTGGTGAAGTTGCAGATTCCTGGGAAACATCTCTAGATACTGGAGTTTAGAGTAAGATTGGCCAAACCTAAAGGAGGTACAGAGGAGTAGGATGGGGCCAGTGAAATAAAAGAAAGCTCAGTGACTAAAAATGCTATTTAAAAGGGAGGTAAGCTCCAAATCTGTAAAGATGGTGTATGTAGTCCTACCCAAATATACAGCACAAGTGTTGTGGTTTGGATAGTGCCAACCGGTATTCTTTGCTGGCTGTCTCCAATCGCATTTCAGCTCTTATGAATGTTAATTAAATACTGTAGACAAATTTGAAATAAACCTTTTTTTTCAAGTTTAGCCTATGGTTCGATCTTGCAGAAGATAGTAGAAAAAAATGCCATACACATTTCCTCTGAGAAATCTTTATTATAATATCAAAGATCCAAATTTTGACCTATTGCTTTATTGGAAAGATGGTTCAGGGCTGGTGATGGTGTTCATCTTTCCCCTCGTTGATAATCTAAAGACCTTTATGAAATGTTTAAAGACCCGTTTGATAATTTGTGGAAGCAGTACATCTCTTTTATATGTGTGTGCGTGTATACATTATATGTCATGTATGTGTACGTACTGAATTTGTGTGATGAAAAGCTCTGTGATTCTTTTCGTTCTAGGGATTTTTGTTTCATAGCCATGTCTTCCCTGCTGTTAATCATGCACCTGGGGCCATGCGTTAACTCATTCAAGTCACTTGGGTCTCTCCAAATACACTGCTGTGCAATTCCTTAAATGACTCATTAATTGTTTTCAAACCACAAGGGTCTCATTTAATAACTTGCTGGAGCCATGCAATTAAACAGTGTCCTAGTGCCCTCAAAAATGTATCCTCGTTTAATGACTCAGGCACTCTTGAAAAGGTAATTTATTAAGTGACCACAACTATGCCAGGGTTATGAATGGGAGGGAATTACTTTTCTTCTTTGCTCTCTTTTTCTTTCCCTACCTGTGGCCTTCCCCATCTGTCTTGCTGAGGCACCCACTACAAATGTCTATTAACAGTACAGAAACCTTGTAATACTGAAACTTTAAGACATGATACATTTCCCAGCCTTAATCTTAGACATCAACGGGCAGAGAAAAAAATGTACACAAAGAAAGACCTTAGCACCTTGTGCTCTGAGATGAACTGTATAATGATGTGAGCAGGTAGCCCATCTAATTAAAATGAGTGCTAGTCTTTGTTTGAAGTTCCTCCTTGAATTCTTATAAAAGTGCTATAGGCTTGAAGGTATTTAGATCAGCCTGGATTTTATAGATGAAGTAACTGAGGCTGAGAGTAGTTACAGATGGAACAAGGGGCAGAGCTGGGATCCTTGCAGAGGTGGTCAGCTCTGGAATATTTCCCTCGGCCTCTCACCACGCCATCTCAGCATGACAGGCCCCCTTTCACACATTTATCAGTTCATTCATTCATGTCCCCTTCACTTACTGTGCTCTTCTGGGATTAATGTCTAGCTTACCGCAAATGAAGGGCAGGGACTTTTGAGGGTCGCTCCGGGCTTGGTCTAATTCCTCCTAACTCCAGAGTCATGACCAAGAACTTTTTTTTGCAATCAAAGATTGCTAAATCCCACTTTTTCAACTGATGCATTAAGCGTATGGCATATAATTATTTAATACAATTTAGACATTTGGTACAATATAGTTGGAGGTGTGCATATAACTTATATGAGTGTTTCTCTTATTTACATGGATAATCACGAACCTGCATATGTCCTCTGCTTATAGAAATCTGAAATACACGTAGCCACCTGGAAATATTGGGCTCCAGGCAATTCAATTTCCCCCATCGTTGCTGCTTTGCTGTGGGATACCTTTATTTCTGGCTTCCTATTTCTTTCTTGCTGATCTGCCGGGCACTCCCCTGCATAAGCAATTCCCTATGCATGCTTAGTCGTTTTCTCTCTTAAATCTTTCTCTCCCTCTCCCAGCCTTTGGAAAAATATAACTCCCTAGCTAAGGAGAATAAAAGAACATGTTGCATGCTCCTTTAAAAAAAAATTGAATACTTAGAATTTTTGTTCTGTTGCCAATAGTACAAAAATGCAAGGTATTAGTGGTCTGTGTGTCACTCTATGTGCATAAAGGCACATTATTTCTTGGCTTTCAATTTTTCTGTGTCCTGATTGAAAGTACACTCACATGGGCTTTTTACCTTCTTGCCCCTCTCTGCTGTTTCCTTTCCACAGTCTTCCATAATTACTATGCACCTCTATTAAATAGCTCTATAGACTTTTGAATGACATAACCCCAGAGTCTACCACGGGAAATACTGGTTTCTCGGCTGTCCTCTCTCTGCCTCAAATACCTACTGCAGGTATTGTTAAATGAAAGCCACGGGTCTTCACCTCCACCTCCTGTTTAAAAGCTCCCTGCATCTTCTCTACAAAGAGATTAGGTCTAATTTTAGACACACTGCCTTTTGGGAGGTTGGCAACCTCTGGGGTGATTATAAAACCAGGCATGATGGAGGAAACTTTCTTTTGCTTCTAGTCTAATTTCATTTAGCTGTTATAACTTATTTTTGGAAGTAAAACTCCCGTCTAATAAACCAAAGAATTGGTTTTACCTTTAAGTTCTCAACAAAGCAAACACCAAATGTTATGACATGTGAAATTGCTTCTTTGATTTAAAAAATTGGATTTTCGTTTTCACGGAATAAGTTAAGAGCTCCTTAGGGAAACAAAAAGTAACCTAGGTTTATTTTGATGTTAGGGTGCTCTGTCTTAATAGTTTGGGGGGGGAACTCATGCAAAGAGCTACTTCCTTTTATTAAAGTAAAACAAGGGATTTTAGAATCACAGAATATTAACATTGACAGCGTGAAGAAATTTTCAGGTTAATTTCATTTTATGGAGTCATATGCACCATACTTAGTTGGTATTTGGTAAATGTATTTATAAATAATAATAGTACTTAACCAATTCTTTTTTTAATTTCAAAATATTTCCGGGTACAAATGCTTTTGGTTACAGGAATTCCTTTTGTAATGCTTAAGTCACTCTGTAAGTGTGCCCATTACCCAAATAGTATTCACCGTGGCCCCTAGTTAGGTTTTTGCCTCTTCCCCTTACCCAATTTCCACTGAGTTTTTCTTCCATGCGTGCACATGTGTGTTCATCAAAGAATTAGAGACTACCAATTTAATAAAGAGTACACATGGAGTTTTTCATTCTTTAGATACTTCACTTAGAATAAAGGTCTCCATTTCCATCCAAATTGCTGCTAAAGACGTTAGTTCATCCTTTCTTGTGGCCAAGTAGTACTCCATCCTGTACATTTGATGAACTGATAGCTACCGAGTTGATTCCACATCTTTGCAATTGTGAATTGTGCTGCGATAAACATTCGAGTGCAGGTGTCTTTTTGATAAAATGACTTCTTTTCCATTGAGTAGATACTCCATAGTGGGATTGCTGGGTTGAATGGTAGGTCTACTTTTAGTTCTTTGAGGAATCCCTATGTTGTTTTCCATAGAGGTTATACCAATTTGCAGTCCCACCAAACAGTGTATAAGCCTTACTTTCTCTCTGCATCCATGCCAGCATCTGTTGTTTTTGGACTTTTTAACAAGAGCCATTCTAACAGGGCGGGGTAAGGTGTTATCTCATAGTGGTTTTAATTTGCTTGTCCCTGATGATTAGATGACTGGTGATGGTGAGCATTTTTTCATATCTTTATAGGCTCTTTGTCCATCTTCTTTTGAAAAACTCTCTTCATGTCTTTGCCCAATTCTTAACCAGCAAGAAAAAAGAAACAACCCCTTTCAAAAATTGATAAATGAATTTTTTTTTTTTAAGATAGTCTCATTCAGTTGCCCTAGGGTTGATTACCAGGGGGTCTTAGCTCACAGCAACTTCAAACCCTGAGGCTCAACCCTTGCCTCAGTCTCCTGAGTAGCTGGGACTATAGGCGCCCACCACAACACCCAGCTATTTTTAGAGATGGGGTCTTGCTCTTGCTCAGGCTGGTCTTGAACTCTTGAGCTTAGGCAATCCCTGCCTCAGCCTCCCAGAGTGCTAGGATTACAATGTAAGATACCATGCCTGGCCCTCCCAAAATTCTTAAATATATCTTTTGCTATGAGTTAGACACTAAGGGCTTTTAGTTAATCCTTACAACCACTTAAAGAGGTATGTGCTGTTACTGTTTCTGAGTTAGAGATGAAGAGCTGGGGTATGGTGAACTTGAATGACTTAATTTGTCTGTGATCAAACTCAAACCTGGACATTGTGCTTCCGAGGTTTGCTTTAGCCACTATGTCACACTGCTATCCCAGCGCAGACAAATAAAGGGCTTGTTTGTGAAATCATGTGACAGAGGTGCTTGTTGAAATGATTCTACTCATAAAGGCTTCAGATGTCAAGTTACAACTATGACTCCAGCTGAACTTGCTGAATGCTATTTACCTACTTGTGTTTAAGCATATTGATTGCTACATATTTGGAACCTGGGCACTTTCTGTGACTTTATCTTTGGTGATAAAAGCTCTACCCTGTGGTACAGTTTGATTTAAAGGAAAGGAACCTTCTATAAATAAAGGCAGATTTCTTATTCTTTTGGGTTCCTTCTGCTCTCTTTCTGAAACTGTCCCCACATTTGGTGGCCCCTGCATGCTGCAGTAAGTTTTGATGTTCTGTGTATACCAGCACAGTGATAAGTCTCAGTAAGAATTTCACTTACCTCTACATAATACCCTGGGGAAAGAACAAGTTAAGACCAAGTCAGACAGCAGAAGGCTTTTCCTTTCTTACTGTTGGCCTTTTTGAAATGGGCTTTGCCATTATTCACCCTCGTTGTCACAAGGAGTAGCTTCCACCAAGGCAGGTCAATTCTGTATTTACTCAGAAGTCAAGGTTGATTTTTTTTCTTACATTTTGAGGACATAGCTCTGACCTTTGTCACTGAAGGTTAATAATCCTGTTTCAAGGAAGCTGCCATAGGTAATCATATTTGACTAATCAGCTTATGTGGCTACTAGGAGCTCCCAAGTATGGAGAATTTACTTTGGTGCAGGGTCTGCATTGAGTGTGGCTGTGACAAGCACCCACTTTGCTTGGAGTCCAGTAAGCATGTGCTTTAAAATCATATATGGTGAACCTTAAGTTCTATTGTATACTTTAAAGGCTGAATAGATATTGAGATGTTGAATATTCTTGATGTTTGCTATAGGCCGCATGAAATAATATTTGAAGGAAATCAAGTACTATATCCAGTGATTTCATTGGCTGAAATAGGTAATGACTTATAATAAAATGATCTGTGGGTAACTTAATATTTTTTAGTGAATTTCCAGACAAGCATTTTTGTAGGGGTCATTTTCAAAGGCCTAAATACCTTTAGGAGACTTTTAAACATAAATAAATGGAGGGAAAATATACATGAATGTATTCATGATCTATGTGTGTTTGACTTAATTTAAAAAAAAGGCTGGTCATAAACTGTAAGGCTTGTTTTACATGAAGAAGTTCTGTGCAGAAAGATGGGGTTTGTGATCAACATGATAATAGCTTCCTTTGCATAAAAGCAATCCTTTTTTAAATTAAGGCCCACATGTTAGATGTGTATGTAATAAAGAATGGAAAATAATCTTGGCAACAGAATCTGCCTTAAGTGAAATTCTGTAGTTGGTGAAGCAATCCTTTATGGGCTTTTTACTTTTTCATCAACCTACCAAAGGAGCAAGTGTCATCTCTATTCTCACCAGCTAGTTACAAAGACCTTCCCAGAAATGTTTTATTTCTGGAGGCCTCCTAAGTGACCTTTGAAGAACAGACCTGGATGTTTGTGAAGAGGGCTTAATGAATGACTTGAGCAGCTGGGATCAACCATGCCAGGAGCTCAAATACTTTGAATTCACTTGAGTGACCAGGAGTTGGACCTACTGGGGTTCCCTTTCTGCAAGTGGGATGATGTCAGAGAATGACCCAGAAAAAGTTAAAGCCCCCACTTTAGAAGGAGAAACTAGCCTGGACACAGCAGACGCATCAGGAGTTAGAACTGTGAGAAGTTTCTGAATCATCTGGGGGGGAAATAAGGACACATTTTACTAAGAAAAGAAATTTCTTTCTTTCTTTTTTTTTTTTTTAGATACAGAGTCTCACTTTGTCACCCTCAGTATAATGCCATGGTGTCATAGCTCAAAGCAACCTCAAACTCTTGGGCTTAAGCAGTTCTCTTGCCTCAGCCTCCCATGTAGCTGGGACTACAGGTGCCCACCACGACACCTGACTATGTTTTTAGAGACGGTGTCTTGCTCTTCCTCAGGCTGTTCTTGAACTTCTGAGCTCCAGCAATCCCCCTGCCTCAGCCTCCCAGAGTGCTAGGATTATAGGTGTGAGCCACGGCACATGGCAAAAAAATTTCTGAAGAGTCCCTAAAGTCTTCAAGATCCCAGGAATCCCTGGGAAACAGAGGACTGATGCTTTCCATTTTTAGCATAATCCTAAAAATTGGTTTGTTTCCCAATTTTCTATAACATAGTATGAAACTCAGTGTCATAATCCCATGTATCAGAGATTCATTTAAATTTATGACTTTGAATTTCCACTGGAATTCATAGATTCTGTAGGGGATGGAGCAAGGTAGGGGCCATTCCTTTGTCATATCTCTTTGCAGATCTTTTTTTTTGGATTGTTTTTCTTAATAACTAGGGAAGGTGAAGTCTAGAACCAGGAAAGTCATGTCTCAGGCAAAGGGGCAAACCAGCACAGCACAAGAAGACTGGACACCTTCAAGGTGGGAGAAAGGGCATGCAAGTGAACTGGAAGGGCACCAAAATACGTCTACACTCTCCAGCAATATTGTCCAATACACGTTTAATGAAAGCTACTGAAGGGAGCCAAATACGCCATCCTGAATTTCCTAGTAGACATCGCTTTTAAACACCAAAGCAACAGATGAAATTAATCCATTTTATTCTAATATATAATGGTAACATTTATCAAAAAATACTATTGTTTCATTGCATGCCAAATATAAATATTATTCATTTGGTATTTATTTTTCACTATCATTTGAAGCCATTGAAATCCAGTATGGATTTTATGTATAGATAGCGTCTTATGTTAGACTAGCCCCATTTCACCCACCCAGTTGTCACATATGGCTAGTGGCTGCCACATTGGGTGGCTCAGCTTAGAAGTTTCCTGTGGTCAGCCCCCTTCATGAAGGGCTTCTCAGCATCCAAGTGAGATAATCTTCTGCTCTTGAAAAATAGGGCTGAGAAGGAAACCCACTTCAGAATTACTGGAGTCATGGTGCCACTCTCGGAAGCTTCTGGATCAAGTCACAGTGGTGGGGGCTCTGGCCAACCCCATAGTCTTTCTTTCAACTATGCTCATAGTTTGTAGAGGTTACCTGGCTTATTCCATCACTTTTACAATTAAAAAAGCTGATAACTCTTGAGAAATGATTTGGTCACTGTCACACAGCTTAGTTAAGAGTGAGGGATAGATGTTGGGTCTCCCTGACTTGGATATGGGTAATTATAGGATATATGTTAATTTTTAGATGTAATACATATGATATATCATTTAATATAATTTTCAAGTAGAAGGACTGGCTTAAAGCTTGGGTTTTGCAGGAGTGAATATCCTAACATAAGCCATATTTATCTTCTCTGTAATCAATGAACTTGAAGAAGCCAACTCATTAAAGAAATTATTTTGTCTTGACCACTGCATATGCTGAAGTTATATTCATGGTTGGTTTTCAGAAATAAAAATAAACGGTGTTATTTCTGTGGAGACAGACAACTTAAAACTTAGCCTTGAATCATTCACTGAATAAGTACAAAGAAATGAGGACGGCAGTTCAAAATTGACATAAAATTATAATAATTGTCACCTTTTGTCCTGGTTATATATATGTAACTTCTCATTCTTGTGCCCACTGATGAATTTTATTCTCTGTCACATCTGGAATTGTTAAAACAGTCCTTAGTCATAATTTTCATACCTGTCTTGTAAACACAACTGGTAGAAAATTAACAGTGACCAAAAAAAAAAAAAAAAGACCCACCACCATAGCTAACTTTCATCGGGTCTGGTGAGTACAATTGGTAGAAAATTAATAGCAAGAACAAAATTTAACTTTCACAAAAACAACAAAAACTGGTTTTAACGTAGGGATTAGTGCATACCGCTTGTACATCTGTTAAATATTTGCCTTTTCTCTATCTGTGATTCTGACTCTTGCTGAAGCAGCAGAAAATGAAGAAGTTTTTATATCAGGTTAAGTGGAGAACTGTCCCGCTGTCAAATCACCATAATTGTTAAATTCCAGAATGCTTACTCTTTGCTCTCAGTGATAGTTGACCTAGAATCATTCCTTGCACCGGACAGATACTCATTAAATGGGTATTCCATTAAAGCTTGGCTGAGGAATTAAGTGCAAATCCATTTGGCACCCACTGGGCTAGATTCCATATACAAAGTTCTTGCCTTCAGGAGTTTTATCTTCTTTTCTTAGCACTTCGTACAATGAAACAGAAAGAAAAACAGATTAAAGAACATTTGATTAAAAAGGAAAATTCAAAACTTGTCCCATTAACCACATGTAGAATTCACTCAGGATTTGGAGGGGGGAGAGAATATTTTCTCCTCTGGCTCCTCCTGCGCCCTGGCCCCTTTGCTTTCCCGCCATCTCAGAGAACCATCTCCTTTCCCCTTCGGGACCCCTCAGCCCAGTTATTTCTCTGATGTTTTCTCTAAAAGTTGCTTCTCATGGTTTTTGCTTTATGCTACTGTGAGATTTGCACACCCCATTGAGACACTCACCACTTCAGGGATAAGAATGAGTTCGCGTAATGTCCAATTTCATTCCCAACCAGCTCGTTTATAAAGATCAAGTGACCTGCTTGCCCTCCATCTGCTGCTGGAGACAGCCATGTTCTGGTAATTAAACACTCTGGCCTTTAAAGTTCCTACTGCCGCCTAATTAACACATCATCCCTACAAAATTAATGTGGGGTTTTTTAAACTGCACCTAATATATAAGAACAAATACTGAGGATTGTTATCAAGCCTCAAAAAGGACCTTCTAGGGCGGGGCCAACTTCGTCCAATTATAGAAAGGAGAAATACTTCCCTAGTAATGGTGCAATTTTGAAACATGGGGTATAAAAGTATCACTAGGAAAAAGTAAAATTTTTTGAAAGTAATTGAACTTCTTGCAGTTCTCACATATGAAAAGATGGTAGGATTTCATTGTACTATGCATAGGAGTACAATCAAAGTGTTTTAGGTTTCCTTAAACCTTTAGGCATTCATGACATAAAATATTTTAATGAAGTTAGAGTGTTTTGATGGTAACCCCTGACTCATTTGTTCTGATTTTAACTTAAAATGTTTATATTTCTTGGGTCAAGAATTTCTTTTTTTTTTAGAGACGGAGCCTCAAGCTGTCCCCCTGGGTAGAGTACCATGGCATCACACTCACAGCAACCTCCAACTTCTGGGCTCAAGCAAGTCTCCTGTCTCAGCCTCCCAAGTAGCTGGGACTACAGGTGCCCGCCACAACGCCTGGCCATTTTTTGGTTGCAGCCATCATTGTTGTTTGGTGGGCCCAGGCTGGGGATCCGAACCCGCCACCTTAGGTGTATGTGGCTGGCGCCTTAGCCGCTTGAGCCACAGGCACCGAGCCCAGAATTTCTTACTATGTGACTTTTTGTCATATTTTTCTAGGTGGTTAGAGTATTTTTGTATCTAAAGTCTTGAATTTAATTTAATGAGTGTCCAAAATAAACAGGGTCCAGCATCCAGCTATTTGAGAGTTTGGATTTATTAAGATGCATAATCTTTTGATAAACTAATACTTTTAAACCACTCCTTGTAAATATTTCTCTACTTTTTTTTTTTTTTCCCGAGACAGTCTCACTCTGTCTTCCTGGGTAGAGTGTTGTGGCATCATAGCTCACAGCAACCTTAAACTCCTGGACTCAAGCCATCCTCCTGCCTGAGCCTCCCTAGTAGCTGAACTACAGACACCCACCATGATGCTTGGCTAGTTTTCCTCTTCTGTCATAGATTGGGTTTTGTTAATTTGGGGGGAAACAAGCAGTTGAAGGTTAAATTCTCTTACAGGCAACAAAAAAGAGACACTTTGAATAACTGATTCAGGGAAATTCACATACTTAAAGATCCAGAGAGTGTGGGAGAAGGTAGCAGAACTGGTACCATTTTTTGCAAAAAAAAATTTTATAAAAATTGCGGGTCCTCATAATGAGTCTTTTGGATAGATGCTCATCTCACTGAACTAATTTCAGCCACAGAAAATGATCAGTCATAGCCCCAATTAAACTCTGACTTAGAATGAATAACTCCTTCTGAATACTGCAGGATAAATCCTTTAATTGCAGAACGTACTAGTGTGAAGTGACAGAATATTAGCCCTTTTCCTTTGTGTTGTTGGAGAGAAATCAAATGAGTTTGGGGCATGTTTGCCAAGTAGCATGGTTCTGGTTTTTGAGCAGAAGTTTTTAAGGGATCTTTCTGACAATAATTGGCAAGTAAGAGCAATGGCTATTCCTAGTCAGCAGGCTGCGGGGCCTGGGGGCTGTGTCGGGTTGTCAGTTGTGTGACCCTGGGGTGATTAGGGCAGGAGACATGGTGCTGAAGGTGCTCTGGGCTCTGTTGGTTGATTTGCATGTGAAAGGTACATTCTCAGCCTGGAGGTGTTAACTATCTCCTGGAGTGGGTTCTTCTGGGAGGGGCAGTCCCTGCAGAGTCAGCCATGCCCCAGATATCAAAATAGTTAAAAAAAATATATGTCCGCTTAATGCCCTCTGTGTGTTGCTGCTCATTTAAATAAGAAGGTCAGAGAAGCTTTCACGAACAACAGGACCTTTGGGAAAAGATCCAGAGGAGACTAGAGATTGAGCCTATAGCTGTGTGGCTCCCTGCAGATAGAAAAGTAAGTGCAAATGTCCAGAGGTAGGAGCATGCTTGGCATTTTAAGGGAACAGTAAGGAGGCCTGTGCGTCTGGAGCAGAACCAGTGGAGGGAAATGTCTAGAGATGAGCTGACAGGTGTAAACCCAAGGGGGAGAGCACTTAGGTCTCACAGGCACTGCAAGGGCTTGGGCTTTTGCCATAGATGTGATAGGAGCCACGCAGTGTTTGAGCCCGGGAGTGACATGGTCTGGCTTATATTTTAAAAGGATCATTCTGGCTGCTGCACTGGGAATAAACTACGAGGGAGGAAGGGTGTCAGCAGGAGGCTTACTGAAGAGGGTCATGGGATACGGTAGCTTGGGCCCAAGTGTTGGTCTGTTTTGCAGACCAAGCCAACAATATTCTGAAGATTAGAAGTGGGTGTGTGAGATTAGACAGTGAAGTTAGAGCTGGGAGAGAAACAGGCTGCTATTAGCCAACATGCATCTTTGTACAAATAAAGAAACGATACCCCCTGTGGGACATCACAGTCCTGGGGATGGTACTTTGAGAGGAGGCACAGGAGTCAGATTTCCATCCTTGAGCTTGAACTTCTTGGCCGAGTATTTTTGGTAGTGCACACACTGCACAGTCATGTGTGATGGCCTGTCTGTCACCTATCAGAGTTTTCTTTTTCTTTTCTTTTTTTTTTTTTTTTTAATTAAATCATAGCTGTGTACCAAGGATCCAGTGATCCATTGATCAGTCAAATCCAAGGGTGCATTTGACTGATCAACCATGAAAGCTGGTCAACTTCGAAGAGATGGCAAATACCTCCTAGAAAAGGTTGAATGTGTTGTGTCTGTGTTAATCATCCACTCGCATGCACAGGACCTGAGGGCTTCGGGGTGATGCTACAATTTTTGGAGTCCCCTTTGTATGCCAGCAACATTGCAGACAGCCAAGAACCCCAGGGAACCCCGCACACAAGGGAGTGATTAGTACACTGTGCATTTGCGTGTGTGTTTACCTGCACGTTTGATGGATTGGTACTTGTAAACTTCTTTTATCTCTAGAAAAGAATTGTTCATTGTCTGGAGAGTAAGGATAATGATGATCCAGTGATAATAATAACAACAATAACAATATTTACATGACAAGTTATATGTGTTTCCTGCATTTTTGAAAGCCCTCTAAATGCATTATCTCATGTGGTCTTCCCAAGAACTCAGGGAGTAGACATTGCTATTATATCCATTAGGCAGGTGAGGAAGATGTGTCACTGAGAGACCATGTGATACTGTATCCCAAATAGTAAAGAGCCAGGTGCTCCCATGAGGGTACTGATGACCACCGTGTCCCTTTCTGTCATCTGAGACTTGGAGAACCATCACTTTTCTAATTGCTGAGGATCCTTCTTTGCGAGGAGGTGTTGCTGTCAGGAGATGCACAAGAGGGTGGAGCAGCTATCTCTAAGACGGAAGCTGGACATTCCAGCGTCTGTCTGCCCCTGCTGCTGCTATCTAAGGATTCTCCTTAGTCTCTCCCTCAAAATCGTGGCTCTGGTCCGGGGTTGGCCTCCTCACCAGGAAATGGGCTGCAGGTGTGGCCTCATGTTAATTGATCCAGGACCGTTATATTTCAGAGGCCGCACACCGATTACCTAGTGCTCATGCTCAAAAAAAAAAAAAAAAAAAACACAAAAAAAGTGAAATCGTGCTGAGAACTGAAATGTGTCTGATGAATGTAATAAAAACCTAAACATGACCCTTCTACAGGTAAATAGATTTCACCTATGCGCATTTCAAGATATGCGTGTTTAGTGAGAACGATGTCATCTAAAAATTGTAACTTCATATTAATTTGAAATAAATACAATAAAAACCAAACAAACTGAAAAGTCTTCAAAAAAAAAAAAAAAGATATACGTGCTCAATACCACTGTTACGTCGCTTGAAATACTTAGCGCCTCTTGTAACCCTGAATGTTTTCCAGTTTTCTCTGGCCGAAATGTGAGTAAACCTTTTCTGCTGTCTAGTTCAAGTTCTCGAAGGTTACTGTTTCCCACGTACCTGACACTGTATTTGTTCACGATGATAAAACAGTGTCAGCCTCAGAACAGTCTCTGTCAGGAAACTACTTTCCTGTAAAGTTTCCCAAATACCTTCCATTGTATTTGTTCATAATGATAACACAGTGTCCGCCTCAGAAAAGTCTCTGTCAAATGTCTAAAGCAGCAGGAGGTGTCAGACTTGTGGATTCACAGACAGAACTCGGGGGACCTTTGAAGTCATCTTGTTTGTCTCATTCTGAAAACTGGAGACCTAGAGAATGAAGTTACCTTCCACGCCGAAGCCACAGCCTTAGGTGGCTGCGCGGGGTGGAACCCAGTTCTCTTGTCCCTCCTTCAGAGCCTTTTCTACCCTGCCAAGACATCTGCAGTCTTTTCTATTTTTAGTTCACTACAGAAAAACAGTATTTGACCAATGAGATGTAGTACAATGTATTCTGGGTTACAGTCAGCATTTAATTTTGTGGAAATACAGATAGCGAATAAACAGATACGTACTATTAAAAAAGAGTGTCGTGTTCTTGGTAATCCCAGTCTGTTTTTCTGGCTTTGGAATGTCTGTCTGCTGTCTCCCAAAATATTTCTCCAAAGTCATTTCCTTTTTCTGAACAGTCTCCACTCGGTCTTAGTTTATGACTTGTGCCATTTTCTACCGACTTAGTTTATTTTTCTCAAACTGATTCCACATGTTGCTTTCAATCACAACATCTCAAGACTTTGGCCAAACAGCCCTGGAGCACCGCACTTGTTTGGTATTCCACAGGGATTCAGTCTGCGTGTGCGGAGCCAGTACAGCGGAGATGCTGAAAGCTGTGTCTTAGTCCTTTTTTTAAAAAAAGTTTTTCCTGTTTTTCTACAAGAAAGCTGATGTTTTTTAAAAAAACCAAACGAATAAAAAAAACCTCCCAGTGATTTGTTTTTGTCTTTGCCTGTAAATGTGGGCTTTTATGAGCTCATGTGGAAATGAGATTAATAAACTGAGCAGGAATCAATCTGGACTTTTTGCTCTTCCATTGAAGAGTCTAGTAAATTAGTTAACTTTGTGTTTATTATAACATGACAAGAATAGCACTTTGGGAGGGGACTATAAAAATTAGTTTCCGCACGTCTCTGATGTAGGCTAGTAAGGAGCTAATTATTGCTGTAATGACCTATGATAGTTATGACTTTGATACCATAACTTTTTTTTGAGAATGAAATTCATAAGCCACGGCAAACAGGAAAAATGATGACAGATGTTGATAACACGTTGGTAATGTCTATTGTCTTCACTCTTTAAAGGTCCTAATTCTATTTATTTTATAAATAATCATTAATATTATGATTATCTTTGAAAACTGCCACAACTTCTTCTCAAATTCGTGGTACATAAACCCTAAGAACCTAAAAATCTAAAAATGACAGCAATTAAATATTTATGACCTGGTTAGCCCTTTCCCTAGTTAGAGTATGGGTTTTGCTTCTGATCTGCATCCAATGACCTAATTCCATTTTTTTAAAAATTGCCAGCTCTCCTCTCTGTTAGTGCAGAAAACCAGGAATTACTAGAGCCGGATCAATCTACAACTCTTTTCTAAGGCACTTCAGTTATCTCAAATCTAGTTTTAAAGACTTTTTTTCTTAAGCTCTGACCTGAGAGCATGATCTTGGTGTCCAAGATCTCCCGTTTTTAAAGTGTCTGGATGCTTTTTGAATGCACTGACACAACGCAAACTGAATTCCCGAAAGAAACTTAGGAACATCGGTTTTACTGCTATCAACGAACTTATAACTTCAAACTTGGTATTAGATTTTTTGAAATTTCAGCCCCTTTATTTTCCTTTGTTCATTTAGTAACGCACTTGGTAACAGTTATTTTTAGAAAATAAGATGAAATTTAGTATGAATTGGTCATCTCTCTGCTTCACTCTCTTCTGGTCTTTTATGCTTGGTGGAAATATTGGTGCCTGCTGGTTGTGGGGGTGCCATCTCATCAGCTATCAATAGTAAGTGGTAAAAAGAAAAACATAGGAGGTGGCATAGTATGCTGGTGAAGGTGGGGTACATTCATTATATCTTTCTTTTAAAAAATATTTTATAGTATCTTTTGTGATACTAAGTTTTGGCGTAGCCATTTACTCTGAAAATAGAAAAGTTAATTTCAACTGTATCTTTATTTCAGTTATACCCAAATCATGGATTAGAGCAGTTAAAACACACACTGTGGTGAGGCTTATGCTTTAAAGTACTCTTTCTCAGCCTTTTTTATTTCATGGCACACTGGAAACTATTGTTACTTTCTGTGGCACACTTTAATTAGGTTGGTCAGAAAAAGAGTAAAAAGAAAGAAGGAATATGCTTACTGTGTTTTGAATTTCTTTGGAAATTAATTAAAGATCTTTACAAATTTTCAAGGCCTGACTAAGATCCATTTGTGGCAAACTTAAAAATGACCGAGGAAGGGATAGGATCTTCTATTCTCTGCTGAAAGGGCAGATGCAAAGTACGGAAAAGGAAGGAATGAAGGGAGAAGAGGAAGGAGGGAGGGAGGGAGGGAGGGAGGAGGGAGGGAGGGAGGGAGGAAGGAAGGAAGAAAGGAATGAAAGGAGAAGAGGAAGGAGGGAGGGAAAGAGGGAGGGGGAGGAAGGAAGGAAGGGAGGGAGAGGGGAAGGGAAGGAAGGAAGGAGGGAAGGAAGGGAAGGAAGGAAGGGAGGGAAGGAAGGAAGACAATAAATGAGATTACTTGAGCAATTATTTTTTTTCTTTTCTCAATTCTTTTTTGTTATCTCTGTCGTTCATTGTATTTCCTTCCTGTGAAAAGAAGAGACAGATAAAAACAAGTAATCACGAGATCCCACTCCATCCCCATATATAATCACTATATTGGGTCACGGCCGATCTTCCACTGATTCACCCTGTGTTACACAGTGAGTCCTAAAGTTAATTAGAATCTGTATCTCTGTATCTTATTAATCTATCAAATTATGGCCTGCCAGTACTGCTCATGACTATTCATGAGAAAGAAATGGTAGGAGTTGAAAAGTCAAAGTTACTTTGAGGATTTCTCTTGTCCCTTTGTAGCTTTTAAGACCAAAGCGCTTATAGTATAGGGGATGGAAAAACAAATATAAAATAAGTAATAAAATATTGCTTTTGTGTAATAACCTCATTTATATGGTATCTGTGACCAACTCTTAGCATAGACCCTATCAGTCCCACTTTTTTTTTTCAGATGGGAACATACAATATTGGAGAAACTTAGAGAAAACTAAAGCTCCGGGTCACTCAGGTTCAATAATCAAAGTGGAAATTTTGAAATTGCCCCCACATCTTTATGTCTCCAGACCGTGATTTGATATTGTATGTTTTCTTGGTGAATTGACACTTGTATCAGGACCGTTTCTTTCTGTCTCCGGTAATTTTCTCTAGTCTGAAGTCTGCTTTCTGTGATATTAATTCAGCCACTCCAGCTTTCTTTTGAATGCTATTTGCATGGCACATCTTTACTTTCATTCTACCTCTATTGTTATGTTAAAAATGAATTTTTTATAGACACTGTGTGGATGGATCACTTTTTTTAATGACTCTGTCGATCTCTGTCCCTTAATTGTATATTGGGACATTTACACTTCATGAAATTGGTATTTGGTTAAGACTTACATTTGCTGTGTAAGTATTAGATTTGTTTGTTAGAGTTGATTGCTGTTCACGTGCTTCCCTTTCCTGCTTTCCTAGGGCTTACTTGAACTCTTTTAGTGCTTTAGAGTGTTTTTGAAGATATCTTTCAGTATTTCTTTCTTTAGTGGTTAGTCTAGAAGTTATAAATCTGTTTTATCACAATCTACTAGTATCATATTTGCCGCTTCACATACCCTCATCATTAGGATCCTTTTGTGTTCCCACTTTATGGTTTAGTTGTCTAAAATGTCTTTGCTATAAATACTGAGAACTACACTAGAAGGCATTATAATTTTGTATTCTGGCATCTAACATAATTTTAAAAGCTCAAGAGACAATGACTAGTGTATTTCATTTGCCTGCTCTGTTTGCTCTTCAAACGGATATTCCAAGACTCCTTCTGTTGTCATTTCCTCCCTGAAAATACTTCCTTCTACAGTTTTCGGTCTGGTCAGTGAGTCATTCCTTCCATCTTGCAGACCCAAGTTCTGTCTTCTTGACTCTGCCTTTCAGAGTCTTCTGTTGCTGTTTCGCTTCTTTTCTCTAGAGTTTTAACTGTCTGAAGAGGTAAGAGGAGGGTTAAGCATGCTGACTCTATCCTTCTGACACTGAAAGTCCTTCCTATACTTAAGTATATTCACGTGAAGCCCAGACAATTGCTGCTGTGACCTCTGCAACTTGCATAGGAATAGGGAATTCATTTCCCCTTGTCCTCGGCCTCAGCTGGAGTCTAACCATCAGCTGGTTCTTTCATGTCACCTGTCTTGCATCCTGGGGAGTCCAAAATACATCTGACATGGAAGTGCTCTGTGGGTAAAAGTCTGAGCTGTATCAAAGTATCATAGATAAAAATGTTCAGGAAAAGGTTATCTGGAGGGAGCTTTTTCCTTTTTCCTTTTTTCCCAAATAGATATGAATGGATGAAAAATGGAAGTCTGAAAAATAGTCAAATAAATATTACAATGTTAATAGTAGCTAACAATGAGGCACCATGCTAAGCTATTTATTACTTCAAACCTTCTAGCACTTTATGGAGTGGTTATTTTTATTATACAGGGTATCCCAAAGGTTGCCCATAAAGTCACCATATATAGGGAAAACAGGAAATTGTAGCTAAATGGACCTTTATTTACAAAATATTCATTACAACATTTTACAAAGAGGTAGTCAACATGTAGAGAATATTTTGCAAATAACTTATACTATTATTTATAAAATATTCATTACAACATTTAAACCAATTTAAAAAATATGTTCGATGTGTCGGCTATCTTTTTCTAAAATGTTGTAATGAATATTTTATGTATAAAGGTACATTTAGCTACAATTTTCCCCTTGACTAAGAAATTGAGGCTCAAAGATAAATCTCACTGAGCTCTACAATGGTAGAGCTACAGTAAATTCAAGATTTTTCTCTAAAGATCACTGGATTATAAATAAATAAGGAATCTGGCATCTACTTGGTGCTTGAAGATGGGAATTATAGTTATAATTATCACCTTTCTTTTGTAGTTTAAATGATCATGTAGTTTAGGTATGTTACTAATTTCCTAAGACTGAGGCAAAAGAACAGAATCCCAGGGGTATGGAGAACCAGAAACTTTCCTAGCAATGGTGGTTAGCGTAAGGAAGGAGAGGGAGGGGGAAAGGGGGAGAGGGAGGGCGATTGGCAGGATCTCATCTAATGTGCACAACATGGGCCACCCTGGGCCACCCTGGGCGAAGGGCTCTTGAACTTTACCTTGAAAGTGAGAGCAATGTAACCTATAAATTTGTATCCTCATATTAATTTGAAATAAAACTCAATAAAAGATGAAACAAAAATAATAAATACATCCTTTTAGTTCTTCAAAAAGGGGGGATGCTTAACAACACTAAAAGTATTGCCCAAAGAGTTTGAAAACCACTCTTGATAAAAGGCTCGCTTGTAGGGGTGTGGCTATTGACAGATTTTTTTGTCATCTAAGTGAGACCACTGGTATTTAAAAGGCCTCACCTCTTCTCAAAATTTGTGGGGTTTATTCAGTGAAGGCTTTTCTTGATTCTGTGTCCTGCTTTATATTACTAAGAACATCACAAGGCTTTGAGTCTAGCAGTGCTGTGCAAGAAAGAATAATTTCAGAGAGCCAGTGTCCTGAGCCTTTGCACCAAACCCGGCCACAGAAACAGAATAGAACTCAGTTCTATCTTCTCTCAGTGCTGTAACAAAATTAAGGCTATTTTAATGTTCTTGATGGGTGGCAGTTGGCTTTAAGCTCAACCTGGCCTCTTTATAAACGAGAATGTATTTTCTATGATACTTCGGATCTGTCCTAAGGCAGAGCATCAGAAAATATCACAAAAACTTAAATCGTGCCCCACACTCATCAAATGCTGTGACTCTCCTTTGAGTTTTGCACATAAATCCTCCCAAATGGTTTTGCAATTCTGTCAAAAGTCGGCCTCAGTTCAGCCGGATCCTTTTAGCGATGAAAGGGGAATGCAGTTTCTAGATGTTAAACCCACATGTTCAGTCTGAATTTCAATAACTTTCCTTTTAAGTCGCATCTGTTTGTGTTTTCTCACATCAGTGAGAAAGGGGTAGAGAGAATAGGTGTCTCTTAGAGACCTTTAATTCCCTCCTGTCCCTGATCCGTGTCAACAACTGAGTCTACGTCTTAATGAGTATTTAAACCTCATCTGAATGTATTTCAATACAATAAATTAAATGCCCATAAGGTACTCCAGCTTCCTCTAAATAGCTCATGAGCTAGAGAACTAGACAATGTAGTAAATAAACCATCATGATCAGTTTTCTCCTTACATCAAAGCACTAAACCTGCTTGCAAAGTTCATAGCACGCACTCTCCTGGTGAGTGATGCCAAGTGGATGCAGTGAATTTCTCTTTGGATTTGAATGGATTGGTGAAACGTACCACCCTTTCTATTCTGCAGTCCCACTGCTGGACTCAGCCCTTCCAGATGGAGGTTCTAGTTTTCACGCTTAACTTCGGCCACTGGCTAATTTGTGTATCATAACTATGTGGGTACTGGCTTATTCCCAGAAGAGTTGAACAGGTCAAAAACCCTGGTTTAGATGAGTTAACTAGGAGTACTAATTTCATAGTCCTTCATTTTTTCAGAAAGCTTAGGTTATGAGCCATCAAGAGAGAGGTGGCTTAAGGGATGCAGCTGGTTCATGGCAGAGCCCCCAAATCCCACCCTGGTCTCTAGGGAAGAATATAATTAACCTGGGTTGTAGTAGTTGAAGAGGAAGCTTTGTGGAGCAGGTGGAACTTCCTATAAGCCTAAGTAATGAGAAACTCAAGGGCAGGACGAGTTCAAGGGCAATACGTTCTCTGTATGAGGGGGGAGCATGAAAGGAAGGGCTGAGAAATGATGAGAAACATAGGTGGGTATGGAGGACCACAAGCAGGCCAATCTTTTCTTGACATCAAGTAAATTAAACACAAGCTGAGCCAAGAGGTGCTATTATTGTTTTTAAAGAAATCATTGAACGGCTATGTATTTTAAATCAACAGATATAGAAGCTTGGCCTGGCATCCAACCTTGGGGTTGGGATGCTTGGAAATTGTGTAAGAGAACATTTTATAGACAAGTAAGAAGTTGACACAGCTAGTACTTTTCCACGCTCTCATATGGATGCTCCTGGAAGACTGGTAGGAATACAGACAAGTGCATTCCTGTGTCTGAGAGTCCTAGGAGGTATCTGTCAGGAAAAAAAATCTGGGTAGTTACTGAACGCATCTGATGGGTTAGTGCAGATTTCGAGAAGTGTGGTGTTGACTGTGTAAACTTAAATTTTGTACATTTGTAAACACAGGGTATTTATCGTATTGCATTGTGGCCATGCAAATACAGGGTCTAACTATAAATGGCCTCTAATTATTCCTAACAGCATGCTCTTTGAAAATTGCTTTTCAATCAATGCAATGTATAGGATTCTTATACAAAGGAATGAAAATAAAATTCCATCTTATGAACGCTTTGGTTTTAATTGATATCGCATGTGCATTTACAGTGTTGAGCTCATTTTCATTTGGACAAAAACCTTATTTAAAAAGGACATTATCTGGCATGTAGGCGCTTGCTAAGAGGAATGCGGCTGGCTGGCAGAGAGTATTCCAAACTGCCAATCTCACTGGGGGCCTGCTGTAAAAACATCTGCGGCCGGGAAGAATAGGAGCTGGCTAAGAATAGTGACCATAATTAATAGTTAATTGTTTTAAAGAAAGCAATTAGCAAATTGAGCCGATACTTAATCTACCCAATTAAAAACAAGGAACAAAAAGAACTGGGGGAAAGGAAGCAAAGAATATTGTCTCTACCGCTGTTTGTTGTGGAGATCGTTTGTTTTACACATTTTCTTTTTGAAATATACCTGTAGCTGATAGTGGTGTTTTGAGCCCATAACATCCTTGGGTTATTTTGTCTTTCTCTTCGGCCTTATCGTTGTTAAACCTTGCATTCTGGTATTGCGTGTCCAGACTCTATCTGGTGCTCTATTCTAGACACCACACAACAGGGGTTGATTGTATAAATGCTGCTGTGTGTGTAGTCTGTGGAAGAAAAGGCTAGACAAAGGTGCTAAGTCTAGTGTTTCCAAGGCTGTTTCGAAAGTCAGACATTTATGGTACTGTGTAGTTCCTGAATGTTGACTTAGGACTAAATGGATTAAAATGAGCAGCTTCACCCCCCAGTACAACCCGAATAAATTTTTTCTCTCTCTTCTTTTTTAATTTAATTAATTAGTTTATGTATTTATTTATTTTTCTTTCGGATTGGTCCAAGGGTACAAATATTTGTTTTCATTTCTAAGGTAAAGTTCAAGTTGTAGTTGAGCCCTTCACCAGGGGGCGTGCTGAACACCCTCACCCTGTGCACATTAGGGGAGATGGAGCCCATCGCCCTCCCTTCTCCCCTGCCCCTCTCCCCTCCTCTTCCTTCCCCTCACTGGAACAGACTTGTGTTTTTCTTTCGTGTGGGTGTGTAGTTATCTGCACATTGGTTTCATATTGCTGTTGGGTACACTGGATACTTGTTTTTCCTTTCTTGTGATACTTTACTAAGAAGAATTTGTTTCAACTCCATCCAGGTAAACACAAAGATGTAAAGTCTATCTTTTCTTATGACTGAATAATACTCCATGGTAAACATATACACAGTTGGTTAATCCATTCATGGGTTGATGGGCACTTGGGTTGCTTCCACGTCTTGGCAGCTGTGAACTGAGCTGCAATAAACATTCTAGTGCAAATGTCCAAATAGCTTTATAAAAATGACGTCCTCACACCACATCCTCACAGAGTTGATAGTTGCTACATCTCTACCTGTTTTGGATGGAGAAGTGTCTCATGTTGCCACCACTTTTTGCTAATCCCCAACACTGAGATCAAGCTTCTGTGATTGCATATAATTGTGCCTGCATGATGGCTTCTTTACATACTACACTCATTACTGATATTCACTAAGTTCTCGTATACATTGGAGTTTTGTCCTGACCTCAGAGGTCTCTTCTAGAACCCAGTTATAATGCTTAAGGATCCAGAATGACTGGCATGTATTCATTTTTATTTCATGTGGGATTCTACTCAATTTACTTAAAGGCTCCCAGATTCTTGAAATAGACCTTAATTAGTCTGAGCAATATGATAACCCATAACACCGTAATAACAGGGGACTTCAACACTCCTCTTACAGAGCTGTACAGATCCTCTAAACAGAAACTAAACAGAGATACAAGGGACTTAAATGTGACCCTAGAACAATTGTGTTTGATAGACATATATAGAATATTCCATCCCAAAGCTAAAGAATATTAGTTCTTCTCATCGCTGCATGGAACATTCTTCAAGATAGATCATATCCTAGGACACAAATCAAACCTCAACAAAACCAAAAGAATTGAAATTTTGCCTGGTATCCTCTAAGATCCCAAGGCAATAAAGGTGGAACTCAACTCCAACAAAAAACGTTCAACCCGCCACAAAGGCATGGAAAAATAACCTTCTGCTGAATGATAGTGGGTTCAGGAAGAGATGAAAGAGGAAATAATTAACTCTCTTGAGCAAAACAACAATGAAGACACAAGTTACCAAAACCTGTGGGACACAGGAAAAGCTGTTCTAAGAGGAAAATGTGTCACTTTAGATTTCTACATCCAGAAAACAGAGAGCACATCAACAAACTCACAAGCCATCTTATGGAATTGCAGAAAGATGAACAATCTAAGCCTAAACCCAGCAGAAGAAAAAATATCCAAAATTAAATCAGAGATTAATGAAATTGAAAACAAAAGAATCATTCAGAAAATTAATGAAGCAAGAAGTTGGTTTTTTGAAAAAATAAATAAAATAGATTAAACTTTTGGCCAGACTAACTAGAAATAGAAAAGTACAATCTCTAGTAACCTCAATCAGAAATGATAAAGGTGAAATAGCAATAGATGCCACAGAGATACAAGAGATTATGTCTGAATACAGCAATAAACGATATGCTCTGAAATCTGACAATGTGAAGGAAATGGATCAATATTTAGAATCATACCCTCTCCCTAGACTTAGCCAAGAAGAAATAAATCTCCTGAACAGATCAATTCCAAGCACTGAGATCAAAGAAACAATAAAAAAATCTCCCGGCAAATGCCCTGGTCCAGATGGCTTCACACCAGAATTCTATCAAACCTCCAGCGAAGAGCTTATTCCCATACTGCAGAAATTATTCCGGAATATTGTACTTCTTTTTCTGTGAATTTTTGTTTGTTTGTTTTGAGATGGTCTTGCTGTGTCAGCCAGGCTAGCATGCAGTGGCACAATCATGGCTCGCCTCAGCCTTAGCCTCAAATTTCTGGGATCAGGCAATCCTCCTGCCCCAGCCTCCCAAGCAGCTGAGACAACAGGTCACCATACCCAACTATTTCGTTTTGTTGTTGTTGTTGAGATAAGATCTTGCTCTTTTGCCTGATCTTGTCTTGAGCTCCTGGTACATGATTCTTGCTTTCATAGAGCGTATAATCTGAGATGATTAATTGAATTAGACCATGCATCACTATGCAATCAGACAAAAATAAACAATGCTATGTTAATTTTACTCTTAAATACAGTTCTCTCCCCACACCATTAAAATCTGTATTATGCTTAAAGCTTTCCTTTTCCTTAAGGTTGAAGCTCTAGCTTTCTTGGAGCCAGTGGGGCTATATAGGGCCAGAGGGCAATGATTATTTCCCGTGCTGTGGTCTGGGCTCCACAGAAAGCCAAGGCCTGGGGAGGAGAGGATCCAAAATCTAGGCTGATTTCACATGCCATGCTGAGTATCCCAGAGCCGGTTGAGACACCTGTGTTTAACTGTCCCAGCTGGAGGACACCCAATTCTAATGTGTGCAGAGGTACTCCACGTGCTAGCGGGGGCCCAGAGCTAGACTTCCGCCTACCCACTTTGAACTGAGGGATAGTTTTCCACTGTGCTTAAAAGCGTGCCATAACTTACTTTTGTGGACCTATTCTTGAGGGTAGGATTATTTGAGGCACTGAAACATGTATCAATAATAGCTTTGCTTACTTGATGCCTTTTTAAGGATGGGGACATTCACTCCATTTGTCATGATCCTACTTGACTTCAGTCTCCGGGGCCACCTGGGGCACAGCTGGTAGGACGTCCCACGTGTGAGCCACAGGATGTATGTTTTCTTTCAATAACGTTTCGAGCAGATGGTGCCATATCTGCTTGATGGCCTTAATTGTCCGGGATGGGCCAGACTCAAGAAGAGAGAGTAAACAGCTGACACCTCAGCGAATGTAGCTTAGTGACTGGAATGGCAAAACCCAGCTCAGAGATTCAGACACTAAAACATGTTTTGAAATCTCATAAAGTTGGTCTGAAGTGCCAGAAATTCCCATCTTGGACCGGCTTCAAGGCATTGAAAGCTCAGACACTGACTCATTGAACTATTTCCTTATTAACAGACATAGAACCAAGGCATTTTGGAGGCTTGAAAAAAACAACCGAACTGTTATCCAAAACCTTCGAGCCTCTCAAATACAAAGCTCGTTTAAACTCTTAATTTTGAGACTTTGGTAATTTCAGAGGAAATCTGATCTAGCTGTCTTCATATGTTGTTGATTCTTAACTCATCCAAATACTATTTGGCCAAGGTTGGTTTACATTTAAAAAAAAAAAAAAAAACTCTTAAGTCATTTTATAAGCCATTCCGTGCCTTATTTTTTTAGACCAGGAAGTTGCAATTTGCCAGGGGTAAGCAGAAGGTATGTTATTGAGGGCTGGCTTTGTTTAGACAGGATGAGGTTCCAGGTATCTGTGAGCAGATTTATTTTACTGACAATCTACCCCAAGATATCATTTAACCGTTGACATTTCTCTTAGGTATACCATTTTCCTATTAGAACAAAGTCCATCTGAATTACTTTAATAGAACATAAATGTTATATTTACATGTTTATATTTAGCACAGCATTTATGGAAGAGTTCTTCTGGAATTAAAATCAAAGTATATATATTAATATATAATCTTTGTGCTAATATAATGATATTCCAAAGGCTTCGCATTATTATGCATATGTATTAAACTGAAAAATTTTCATTTAATACATGCACAAAAACTGGTTTGTCCAATTGCCCTGAGGTAAGCAGCAATAACTTCAAAATCAGGATTGTCCGTAGAAAACAAAGGAAAAAGGATCTAACAAGCCTTACCTTTGCTTCGACTTGAAAGGATTTGAATTAGTTTCCTAGCAAACACTGAGATGTTACCTGTTCTAACTTTCTAAAATAAAATTAATAACCTATAATTGATTCCCCTGTGTTCTTAGCCCTCAATTTATCAATTTCCTTCAGATTTCTCCTACAGGCTAGCAATTAGGTTGCCATTCCCAGTGAGTGAAGGCCTGCGATTCCTCAGCAGGGTTATATAATATTGGCCAATAACGTCCTTATCTACTTACAGTGGAAAACTTAGAAACAGAAACGGGAAATGAATTCTGAAGCAGCCACATGAAAGTGCAGTTCTGAATCAACTTGTGTAAGAAATTTAAAACCCCAGGCCTGCATTCCCCTTCAGGCAGGCCGTGTAGATGATTCAGAGGGGATCAGAAAGGGGGCTGGGGACTTGTGTCCACATTCCTCCTTCTCTGTGGAGTACCAGATTTTGATAAAGACATTCAGCTTCCGGATGAAGTTAAATTTCTACCTTTTTAAGATAGATAAAGGTGTCTGTGTGTTCACCTGCAGGACAGGTGAAGGTTAGTACCAGTGAAATGTACTTCCCTCCCCAGATGGCAAGTGGCATTTCCCGGTGCCCATTTTATTGCCATCTATAGAGATATCATAATGGCTTGTTCACGTGACAGTGAAGTTGTCATTCTCACCTATCACCTCTCTGTGCTTTGGGGGGAGGCTGACAGCAATGGATTCCAAACCAGGGTGAAGTTACAGGTCTGCAAAATGTGACTGTATAGAATATAAATTTGTGGACCTGCTCGAGACAGCACAGTTAACTCACTCAAGTCCCAGCAGTGACATCGGTGAGCTGTATTTAACATCAAAGTGCCAGAGAAGGTCACCTAGGTCCTACAGGAAAGTCTGTCAAATGTAGCGAGGCTCTGCTGGAACCAGGAGGCAGCTGAAGGCATGGCATGCCCAGATGCTGTGAATGGAGCACCTGCACACTGAATTTCTAATCCGGCAACGCCCTGCAGCTGTCACAGTCCTGTCGCGAGTGGGCTTTGTGTGGATAGTCTGGGGGACATAATAACAGACCCACAAGTAGTCCAGAAGGAGCTGAGTGATCGCTCCTTTCAGTGAGTGACAGAGGCCTTAAAGGGGCTGTCGGTCTGCTTTTTGTTTTCTTATTTGTGTTTTTAGCAAATGGCTTTTGCACCTAGGTCTTCGAAACTAAGCACACTATCTAAGCAGGTATTTAATCATCAAATTTTATGCAAAAATATGTTTACTGAACAAAACTTGTATTTCATAAGCCAGTTAGGTTTAGTAAACGGTGCATTTTGCGTAGACTTTCTCCTCCTTTTGAGAGAGCCTTCTATGGGGGAGGTAATGGAAGTCACAGACAGAGGACCTGGCTTTCTGCTCTGGACCTGCCCATTCTGAGGCGGGCTTTCAGCAGCCTCTGTGGGGTAGGACCTAGGTGAGGAGTAACATGCATTGAGGTGGGCCTGGCTGCTGTTTCCCACACAGTGAACTGAGAATGCACGCACTCCGCCCAGTTTTCTGAGTTGCCGGTTTGGGCCAGAGTTTATCAACTACACAGTATGCTCACTATACCAATCTGCTAGAATTAGAGGGTGCCCATGTAGGTGCATTTAACAAATCCACATGGATGCATTAGGCAGCCACATCAGGAAGGCAAAGTTGGTGTTTGTCTTTATTTTTTAAGATAGGGCAACTGCAAACAAAAATAGAAATTTTGGGAGAGTTAAAAAGCTGACACAAAAATACAGTCCTACCTGGTTAGTTTGATTAGACGTGACTTCAGAGATGTGAAACTGCCAGATTCACACACAACAGTCTCTGTATGTTGCGACCCTGTGACTTTAGATCATCCCATGGTATAAAATGAAAGCAAGAAAAATAACGATTTTTACTGGTGCTTAGCCAAGTTTCCAGGTGAGATTATGCCCCTGTTTAAAAGGACATGACTCCCAGTTTGGCTTAGTTTTAGGGAAATTACAGGTCTGAACTGGGTGGGGGCATGTTTTCATAGTTTGAAGTATTATGTTGTCATGAAGTGACCTGAAGGAGTAGGAAGAGAAGGGACTGTCTGCTTAACAGAGACGTTAGCAGGCAGATTCCATGAGACCCCTACACTGTGGTTGTCTGGCTGAGAAATCTAATAGACCGCGCCTGGGAAGGGCTGATGCAGTTACTGTCTCAAGAATCGATGATGGAGAAAGATGAACAAATGCAGAATTTCCTTCCATTCTTTCCCCATTTTTTGTCATTTTGGGGTGGTGAGAGTGGATGAGAGTGGTTTGGCTAAAAGTATTCACTTCCTTATTTTTCAACACCATATTGGAGAAATAGAACACGGAGACTGCAGTAAAAGGAGAAGACCTGTGGTTGGTGGAGTTTTTCAGAGTTACTGAAATAAGACACAGTATGTGGCATATCAGTCAGATGGGAGAATTCTTTGGATATCTCTGTAAAGACCAATGAGAGCCCTTGACATTGTGATCACGGCATCCTTTATTCACACAGGTCACAGCTTGTGACCTAAGGAGTTAGTTGCAGTGTGAATCATGATTGTTGTACCAGCTCACTCTTCTCTTTTCTAATCCTCATCTCTACTGCTCCAGCCCTGGGGACATCAGCCTTTCCTCTCTCTGACCTCATCCGACTGCTTTCTGATTTACCGTGATGCTATTATTGACGCGAAACTAACTCACTCATTCATTCAGTAGCCTTGAAGTTTGTTTTGGGTGACACAAACATCCCAGATGCTTTGCTAGGATTCTAGGAATAAAAATGTTCATGAAGAAACTCAGCCTCACCTGTGAAACTCATACGCAAGGCATAGAATAGCAGTGACACAGGACAGGTTATGAGGCACAGGTACTGGGAACCCAGGAGAGGGAGTGACACTAGCAGAGCCAGGGAGGTGGCTTCCCACAGGAACTTGATTTTTGACTTGGTTTCTGAAGGATGAAGCAACATTTTTCTGATGAAGAAAGTACAAAGGGCAATTCTGGCAAAACACAGCTTTACAATAGCAAAGAATCGTGGAAAAGTATAATACACGTATCTTCCTGGAAAAAATGAGAAGGTCGGTGTCATTCAATCTTAAGTTCATGGTAGGTAGTGAAAGACGTCAGATCTGTGGGAGGAAGTAGGGGCAAGATTATGATGCGGGGGACATTCATCTTATGAGATTTTACCTTCAGAGGCCAGGGTAAAAATGAGTGCCTTAAGGGAATGAAGGCCTTTACAAATAGAGCTTTTTATTGTGCAAGTAGTCTATGTTTATTGCAAAAATTGGGGGGGGAAATATGTGAATTAGCAGAAAAAATAAAGCACACCTTACTTGCATATCACATTAGTAATATGGGGGGCACTTGGGTGATTGTCCTATGATAAAGTGTGTCAGAACTCCAGGCCACCCTGGGTGCGGCTTAAGCCACATGAGCCTATGACCTTGCTGCCTTGAGTAGAAAGGAAAGTGGTCTGGAGTGTGTTTGGTGGGAAGATAAAGGCTTTTTATTGATCGAAAAGAACTCACTTCATTCGGGTAGCAGTTTTTTTTTTTTATCAGAGAACTCTAATGGGACCTGAGCCCTTGATTTATACCCAGTCTTCCGATTTTTATCTTCCAGAGTGAGCCTGAGCCGCAAGTGGTTTCAAAATTGCCTTTCTATACATGGAATAATTAGGCTCTGTTTCAGCAACGTGAAAGGTTAGACAGATTGTCCAGGGAATCCCTATGTCTTTGTGGAAATGTGACCTCATCTTTTAGCAATGGACTGACAAATACATTTCTCAATAGCTGATCTTTAAAAAAAATCATGTTCTCAATTTCCCCTAGATCTCTTTCCTGCTAACTTGGAAGCTATTTGCACACATAGGTATGAGATCCATTTTTTTTGCACAC
Organism: Otolemur garnettii; assembly: GCF_000181295.1. Taxonomy (NCBI): domain Eukaryota; kingdom Metazoa; phylum Chordata; class Mammalia; order Primates; family Galagidae; genus Otolemur; species Otolemur garnettii. The sequence continues at coordinate 13,894,627 of NW_003852414.1, read as the reverse complement.
ATAGGCATGAGATCTGTTTTTTTTTTCTCTCTCGTACAGAATCAGAATCTAAGCAATGGCTGGTATAAGGCTAAGGGTCAGGAAGAAAAAAATAAAACAAACCTGCTTTTCCACCCACACACTCTGAAATATAGCCACTGATAGCAAGAAACTGCGTATTGGTTAGACGTCCTGGGAGAAGGGATAAGAGAATAGTTTCCATTACCTTTTTTTTTTTTTTTTGCAGTTTTGGCCAGGGCCAGGTTTGAACCCACCACCCCCAGCATATGGGGCCAGTGCCCTACTCCTTGAGCCACAGGCACAGCCCTTCCATTACAATTGTATGTGAATCTCACCCCACCCCCCGCCATTCATTGCACTCTCTCCATATTTAGTGGCTGAAAATCGCTTTCTAGATGGCCTGGGTGAGCACATCCTTCATTTGTTTCTTTTCTTTTTCCCTGCCAGATCAGAACTTCAATTCCTAGCCCTTTTTTTGTGTGTTTCCATAAACTTGAAGTTGCCCAAATTCCCTTACTGCCACTTAAATATAAGGCATTATCATTTACTTAGGTCCAAGTTCTAAAATTCCACATTTGGGAGATTACTGTGTTAAGAGGCTGACTGAAACCAATTTAAACATGAGGATACATCTCAGTTGGAAATAGTGGAACTTTAGTAGCAAATATTTATTAATCTATAGAAGGATAGATCCTTCCCTTAAACAAAATTAAAAAATGTTGAGCTCTTGAGCTCTCTGCAGACCACTAATAAGGCCTTTAGCTCTGTGATCGTAGCATAATTCATGGTTGTCAAGAGGAATATTTGCCAACTGAAAAGTTATGTTGACTCTTACCAATGAAATGCACTGAGGCTGAGATTTGAACTTGGAGTTTTTATTTTGGGCACACTGGGCCTGTTTCAAAATACATCGGACAACTAGGGAGGAAAATAGTTCTCTGATAAGCAGAGGTGTACAGTGATTTTATAAAACGCGTCAGGTACTATTGGGGAGATAGCTAAACCAGTCCAAGAAAAAAGTGGTTTAGAAAGGAGAGGAGGAGCTGGCCCTTGTGTGTGCCGGGTGATGGGATTCACGGCACTATGTGTTTCTTCCGTAAGCCACAAAAACCCGTGGGAAAGAGAGCTTGTCTGGTTCACTCAGATGACTTGTGTTGATTAAGCGTACAAAAGCCGGGCAGGAGAAAGATTTTTTGAGAGCGTGATCTGATTCCCCCCTGCTAGCTGGCCTCGTTGGAAGACCCGAGGATGAGCCAGTGTGGCAGGTTTCTTTTTTTTAGCATCACACCTGCATTCCTCGCTTCCCCTCTTCCCTCTGCGAGCTGGGTATGGGCGCTGATTTGCCTTGCCTAGGGCCCAGGCCGCGGGCCAGCCTGCTTCTAATGACGGTCCTCAAGCTTCAGCCAAGCATCTGTTTTACAGGTGCACATGATTCAACTCACTGTTAATATGTGACCTCAAAGGTGTGTGTAAATCATTTAAACATGGATTTTAAATGCTCCAACGGGCTCACTCTTTAAAGCAACCCTACAGCCAGTGTTTTTAGGGAAGGGAAGAATCTCTCTCTAATGTCAGTAACTATTGCCATCCCCTGGGTTTGGCTTGGTAAGGATCTCATAGATTTAGAGTGGGGTAAGCTCTGTTTTCAGGCTGTTAGGCTCTGCAGAGATCTGGGGTGAGCTTTACCAGCTTGTTTATCGATTTTGTCACCACCCGTTCTCTCCCCAGGAGCTTGAGCTGGTTTGGCAGGAGGAAAATGCAGAGCTGGTGTACCCCCCGATCTGGCTCGCTTTCATGGCCAAATTCCCGATTTCTGTGAATGAACCTTGATAGGGAAGCTCATAGTCAACACAAAAGAAAATGACTGGAGTGTCAAGGATGACAAATGCAGGAAGGTCGCCAAATGGAGTTTAATTTCAAAATAGGAAATTCCTTCTAACGTGGGAAGTTTGGGTGCGTGCGTGCAAGCGTGCATGCGTGTGTTCAAGCTTTGTAATAAATCTTCTAAAAACTTCCTGCTTGCAGAACTCACGCGGCTGCACAAACAAACAGCATTTTGATACTGGACATTGAATGCTGTTCAAATAACCTTTTAGTCCCAGTGGGTCCTGGGTCAACTTTCCTCCACGATTTGTTCCATCCTGGTGACACCGTGTTCACTATTTTTATCAAAATGTCGACAAAGTGCCAGGTACTAGCTCAATTGCTGGAGTTGGTCTTACTCCTAATTTGTTTCTTTTCCTGGTGCTTCCAAAGGATCTAATTTTCACGCTTCTGTTTATCCTCTTGTCTTTTTCATGCTGTTTCCCTTTTCCCTTCTCTCAGCACGCAGGTGCCTTTTCTGCTTCTTGAACTAGTCTTTCCTTGCGGATTTTCTCTCTGCGTACCAAGACCATTCAGTAAGCCAAGTGCAGTTATCAGGGCGACCTTTTGGCAAGGTTCTGAATTTCTCTCAACAACTTTTAAAATAAACATGCCCTTTCGCAGACTTGTTTTTGGCATCCTTCAAATATTTTTATTTGGTTTGCACACCATACAGTGGTTGTTTTTATTTTTCGTGTGTGTATTTTTAATTCTTTGCTTTAGGATTATGGACTTATTTCTTCTGCTTAGCAAGGAGCCAGCCATATGTGCTGTCAGGAGAGGGAAGGATGGCTCTCTACACGAAGTGAATTTTAAGTAAATTGTAATCTTTTGATCGATCCTCCTCTTATCTCATATTGGAGGTTTTCGTGGCAAAGCCCAAAGTCAGAATGATGTGGGAATAAAAAGCAAGTTCTTTCTGAGCATTTCTGAATGCTAAACTTTGGCACACCAAATATTCTTCTGAACTCATTGCACTCCGTTTAAGCAATACATCACATCTGAGATCTATAGAATCAAGTTCGTGACCTGGGGTCAAGTAGAAAGCGATTTGGCAGTGCATGAGAGAGGATTTGGCATATTCAGTTACCTTTATTATTTCATTTACCTTGGATCTAAGACAACTTTAACTGCCATATACATAAACTGTCTTCAGCAAAGAAAGGTTAGATAATATTTTGACAACAAGATAAAATTGTTAAAAAGTAAACAAGAGTAGTACCAAGCACGTACTATAGTTAGATCGGCCTGGGCTGGACTTCTGGCCCACCTCCTAGTGTTTGTGAGATCTTTGGCAAATGGCTTAGCTGATGTCAAGCTAAGGTTCTTCTTCAACGAAACGGAGGTGGTGCCTTCTGTGAAAGGTCGATCCTGTAGTTTCTGGTGCAAAGTTAAGTGCTCACAAGTGTGAAATTTCCTATTACGGTAATGGCATTGGGCACCTTGATAGGAAACAAAGATATACTGCCTTTCCAGTCATGGCCCACTTCTATTCAGTCTCTACTTACATTCATTTGTAGTTTGCAAAGGTGTTTCTGTGACAGAAGAAGGATAAGAGCACAACTTTTGCTTCTTTTGCCATGTTGGGGAATAGTTGGTTAATATATATATGTAAAAAAAAAAAAAAAGCAGTGTACTAGTTTAGCAGGTTTCTGATTCAAGGCAGTGCATAAGTAGTTTGCTCCCTACACTGTTTCATCAAGGGTTCTCAGAGTTTGTGTAAGAGCCACTTAGCTATCAGTAGAGATGGGGTCTTCATCCAGACCTCAGTAATACTCTGCTCCTTTAGTGTTTCACTCACTAAAGTGAAGCAGGTCCTTACCTGGGTTTCCTTATTAAAAATTATCCAAAGAAGACATCACTCGTGTATCTCAGAAGGCTTGTTAGAGCCTCTTAGAGCCCAAAGCATTTGAGCATTAACTCCAGTCTTCCTAATGCCCAAGGACTGCTGCTTTTCCAGAAGGAAGACATATACTTCACATAAACATTTAATAGAAAAGTCAGAAATGACTTGTTTTGTTCAACAAATCATTAACCATTTGTATGTGAGGGCATTTTGGCCTCTTCTCACATACTATACACACCATGTGCTTTGGCCCTATGTTGGAGTTAGTTCATGGGTGGCAGAGGCTGAGAGTGGGAGTGAGTCCTTTGACAAGACCGGTTTTTTACCAGCATCCCTGTGCTCCTGTGTCTGGTTACTCAGTAACCTGCTGCCAGCTGCTGGAGCCAGAGCCAACAGCTGACAGGTGGTGTGAGCCTGGAGCCAGAGGAGGGTGATCTCCAATCCAGGAGGTTGCCAACCTGGGGTCTGGCTGGAGGTGTGCGCTCCAGCCCTGCTCATTTCTTCTCAAGAGAGAAACCCAAGCTGTGAGAGTGGCTGGGAGAGACGAGATACCTGTGTTGAGGAGTCACACCTGGGAGCTCAGGCGTCATGTGTGGCTGCCTCCTCTTGGGCCGTGGCACACACATCTGAATAGGTGCCAAGCATCTCTTTGTCTTAACCCTGTCACCCACGAGAGTGTTAAAGTTGATGGGATTGACCTGCTTCTCATTTTTAAAAGTCCTGTTTCTGCCAGTCACCATGAAGAGTTACCTGCCCAAAGAAGTGCAGTGATCCCATGAATAGACTGAGTAGTAAATGACATTCAAGAGAATGAGTATTAAAAAAAAAAAGAATGAATGTTTTTGAACAGTGAAGTTATAACATTGACACCTCTGCCAAGACACTAAAGATAAGAAAATATTAGTAAAACCATCAGAAGAAAATTTTGGACAGAATCACATCATCCAATAAACAGACCCAACTACTTAAGCGCTATTACTGGTGGATAGCTATAGCATTCATCAGTGTATATTGCAAATCAAACAAACGTGTCTTTTAGTTCTATTTTGAGATTAAAGAAAGAGCAAAAGTTTAAATTACTGAACAGAATTTATAAGTTTTTCCTTGGGAATTCTTGATTTTTTAAAAAAAGTTATTGAAGTATAATTTGCATATAGAAAAATGTACAAGTCTTAATTGTAGCCTTGACATATTTTCACTGGGTAACCAGTACCCCGATTAAGAAACAGAATGTTACTGGTACCCAGCACGTCCTGTGTGCTCTGCTCTTGCTCATCCCCCCTCATCTTTCCTCCCTCACAGTCTCTACAACCTGACATCCAAGAACATAGATTGGTTATGCCTGTTTTATATTTTATGTTGGGAGTTGGCAAATGCTTTCTGTAAAGGGCCAGGTGGCAAATATGTGAAGTTGTTTGGGGCTGTTGAGTCTCAGATGCTGCTATTCAGCTCTGCCATTGCAGTGCAAAAGTTTCAGTAGAGAATATACAAACAAATGAGTGTGGCTGTGTTCCAATAAAGCTTTATTTACAAAAATGTATTTGACTCATGGGCTGTAGTTTGCCAACTTCAGCTTTATATAATGCCTGACAATGTGTTTGTGAGATCCATCCCTTGGTGCCCTGGGAATGGCTCACACCTGCTCATGAGATCTGATGTCACTTTTGAGATCTCTTCCCAACCATGTATGCATTCAGTGATGTTTCCTTGATAGCTTGAAATTGTCTGTGGTGGAGGAGTCTTTACACCATGGAAATTGGCATATGCTAAAAATTATACCCCTTTAAATTTGTTTTGGATTGTGACAAAATTTGGCCTCAGTGGCAATTTACTTGACGATCCTAAGCCTTTGTTAATTGAGCAGTGGGAATATAGAAACATACAGAAATCATATATACAAAGTGTTTAGTAAGATGGCTCTTACATAAGCGTTCCATTCCAACACAATGGTGGTCTTCTAGAATATTCCAGACATAGGCAGGTATTGAGAGTTCCTTTGAGTACTTTTTATGTTTTGATTTTACATCTTTGATGTTTTATTGACTCAGAAAATGTCTTCCAAATTTGTTCCTCACTCTCCCATTATGTTGGAATGTAGACTTGACTCTCAACATTTTGAACCTAGAATCATCCTAATGTCCTTTTTGTCCTCTGCATTTTTTGGTCCATCCTCTGCAACTGTCACCAGGGTTACCTTTTCAAAAGTGTGACATTTATCTGCTTATGGGGCAACTGAATGGCTCCCAATGCCCAGAAAGCAGATTTCATCCTCCTTAGCAAGTCATGTCCCAAGCCCACATCTTCACAATCATTTTTAGACCTTTGCTTGCTCTACACTGAGAACATTCTAAGGCTTCACACATTCTGATGGCTCTGCACAGCATTTTCCATGTCTACTCCTCTGGACCTATATAGGCCGGTTGATATGTACAGCATACCTCTTTACTTCTCCACCTCTCTCATATGTGCTCCCATGGTCACGTGAATGTAGTATTGTTTGAACATATGTCATGTTATTTTCAATTGTTTATCTCTCTCTTTTCCCCTTTAAATTTCAAGTTCTGTAAAGACACAGACTGTATTCTTCATGTGACTATTGGCCCGCCATAACTTCTCTGGCATACCAATGGACACACAATGACAGTAATACTGCAGGTTTATTGCCGCCCATGCATGGGAGGGCCCATCCTCTCTGGGCAGGCTCATCTAAATACACTTTCTCTCTGGAGGAGGAAGGGGACCTGTTCTTGACATGACAGTGAAGGAGGCGGTGACGAGTCCTTGGTAGCTGCTCCATCTCCAGGACGCCTTTGGAAGAGTTTTTAACCAACCTATGTCCTGTGCTGTTGGCTTTGCCAAATGCTAATTGTAATCCTGGCTTCAGGCACAGTGTAACAAGAGGTAATGCATTTTTCTTCAGCTCTGTTTACCTTTTGGACTTCTCCATGGTTATAAAAACTTGTAACCCCTATTTTCAGAATGGCATTGCTAGTCTTCCTGATTTGCAAACCCTGGGCCTGTCCTTACAACATTGTGTGCATGACGTACAGCCAGTGTTGCTTATCTTAGTTGGCGTAAATCTGTAGCACAGTGGGGAGGCTGGAGGCTCTAAGTCAGGCAGAAACATTAAATGAATCAGAATGATCTCTCACAAACAAGAGTTTCTGTTACCTGGTACACAAGAAGATAAATTTAAAAAGGTAGTGAGATCAATTATGGATGGCCTTAAAATAAAACTGTAGAGATGGGCTTCTGCTAGGTAAGCAATCAGAAGTAAATAAAGGTTGAGTATCAGGGGAGTGTTGTAATCAGAGTTCGGTCAGAGGAAGGTTAAATTGGCAGTTGTGTGTGGAATAAATACGAAATGCCAACTATACCAGTATAATTCTCTCCCTTCCTTGATACCGCAAGTCCAAATAAACATCTTTCTAATTTTATAAGCTATAGTTGGAAAATGAGAAATCCGTTCCGCTGATAGCTTAATGCTCACACCATTTCCTACTCATGTGTGAGTAGTCTGTTGCAGTAGTCCAGAAAGGACGTAATGATGCTACTAACTAGGGAAATGTGATGAGGATAAGCAGTGAGAAGAATGTGGATATAAAAACATGACTGAGGTAGAGTTCTTGGGTCTTCAGAGCCAGCTGTGTGTCATGACCAGAGAGAAATAACTCCTGGAATCAAAGAGTAGAATGCAGAAAGGTTTCAAGGTTTCATGAGTGGTGGCTGAGAAGGTTCAAATGAAATAAACACACATATATGATAAACTAGTTGCAAATTTGTTGGATAATGTAAATTATCCAATTAACACATGAGTGTCCCCTGTGAGATGTCTACACTGGGAACTTCATTAATTTATGAGATGAAATAGCCATTGCTTGGCTGAGATAGAATAGGACTTAGGTGGAAAGCAACATTGGCAGTGACCTTGGATACAGATTGGGTAGGGAGGGATAGATTACTTCACCTCTAGAAATGGAGGGAACTCTGAAGAAAAAAAAATTAAGGAATTTCAAGGGATTGTGTTGGCCAGTGAGTGTCAGCCTTAGTCAGAACGTTCTCAATTAAATTTCCTCAGATTAGCATGTGGGGGCATGGTTTTTCTAAAATGACCTCTCCCCAAAAGTATTGAATCTCTAGGTCTAGGATTTATCTAATAACAATTTTAAACATTCATTTCTTATTTATGAGGTTTTATAACTGAAAGCTTATGAAAAGTAGGTTTAAAGGGCTGACAATTTTCTCCTCTTCCTTTTTTTTTTTTTTTTAGCTTTGGAAAAACTCATATAATGATGTGTGGGAAGGAAAAAGCAATACAGTTGCTGAAATAGACCCAATATTTGTAGGGTTCTACTAAAGCCTTCTGTTGGACAAAATGTGACATGTGGCACAAATAGCAGAAAGTGTGGACAGTAAGCTATGAGCGGAAAGGAATTCTAATTTTCCAACTATAACTTATAAAATTGGAAAGATGTTTATTTGGACTCAAGGTATCAAGGAAGGGAGAGAATTATATTGGTATGGTTGGCATTTCATACAGTATGTTTATATATACATATATATTCAAGATGGTTGCCTTAATAAATTCAAACTTGAATAATTTTCAGTAATTTCAAAGAGTTAGGGTGATTTAATATAGTCTTGGGGACTTGGGGAAGACTCTCAAGATCAGAGAGCCTTCTCACTAAACAAATTCCTATGCTAGAAATGGAAGGTAGGAAAATAATGTGGTGGAATGCCGTACTAATCCTATATTCTAGGAGGATTTACTCCATTTCAAATACAGTGAAGAACCTTGAACATGATCGCTAATTTGTATGAAGATGTCTAGAACTTGAATATATAGACTCTAGTACGATTTTTTAAAAACTGCTAAGAGGTCATTAGTTTTATTTTAAAAACGTTTTAATTTATTTCAATTTATGAGGTATAAGTACAATTTTGTTACATGCATAGATTCCGTAGCAAAGTCAAGGCTTTTAGGGTGTCCATCACCCCCCAAAATGTACGTTGTACCTGTTAAATAATTTCTCATCTCCCATTTTTCCCTCTAGTCATTAGTTTTGAATTCACAGTAATGCCTGAAATGATCTATAGAATTCAAGAAATCATTCATATGACTTATCCCTGTAAAATAGATGTGATTTCAGACCACAATTAATTGAATAATAATGGAATAAATATATATATTTTTCTCTTTTGAACTCCTACTTATATGGTTTCCTTGGGTAAGTAAAAATAGATTTCTTCATTTATAAAAATATCATTAATTGTACCAAAAAAATACCCAACAGTGTTTCCTGGATGTTTGAATATTTCTAAATCAACTTCTGGAAAATGATTGTTAATGTTCTTTGGGCTATAGATTTGAATTTTCTTTTAGGTCTCAGTAGTATTTAAACTTGTATGGAAGAAGGCATGAAAGATTGTTGGTTAGAACAGTTTCTCCTGTTTCTCTTTCCAGTAATTGCTCTCTTAAGAATAAAGAAATTAAGTTCTCAAGATTCCTTTGCTACTTTTGATTCTGTGACTAACTTTACTTTTGCTCTGCAAAGATAGGATAATGATATCTATAACCAAGGTTTTAAAAGTACCTTGTGATAAAATATGAAAGAAATAAATTACTATTGTCTCCTTGAATAATAAGAAATAAAAGATACACACACCAAGCATCTAATCTCTTAAAGCTTAGCAAAAGAATTTGAGACATTTTTATGCTTTTAAGATCTAACAAGAATTTATAGGCTGGGCACAGTGGCTCACGCTTGTAATCCTAGCGCTCTGGGAGGTCTAGGCAGGTGGATTGTCTGAGCTCACGTGTTTGAGACCAGCCTGAGCGACTGTGAGACCCCCATCTCTGCTAAAAATGAAAAACTGAGGCAAGAGGACGGCTTGAGCCCAAGAGTTTGAGGTTGCTCTGAGCAATGTCACCAGGTCACTCTACCAAGGGTGGCAGAATGAGACTCTGTCTCAAAAAAAAAGAAAAAAGAATTTGAGATAGTCAGTTGATTTAATATTTGATAAAAAAAAAAAAGGAATTCTGACACAGAGTGGTTGTTAATTCTCTAAATTGCTGGACCCATAAATGTTGGCTATTCCTATCTTAAACTATAGTTGGGATGCGGAGTGTGTTTAATATTAAAACAATTGTCTCATTGTGGAGCTGGGCGCTGACATCACCTATGAGGTAGAATGCTAAGATCATTTTAGGCCTAAACAATCGCAGAGCAAGAGGAGATCAGTTTTCTAATTTCACAGGCAAATAAACTAATACAAGCAGAACTCAGGCAGAATTTGATTAAACTTACACAGCTCTGCAGTGCTAGAACAGGGCACCGCTGGATCCCTGGTGGCTGGAGTTCCCCAAGCATCTGCTTGATCTCAGATTGTATAAAAAATAAAAATCAGCACATTGTACCCCACATATGCATGAATGTATTCATGATCTATGTGTATTTGACTTAATAAAAAAAAAAGAATAAATAAATGCTCTTACGTCCTAGTTACAGGAACATCCAAAGACACTTCCCAGAGAATAGAAATTTAAAGGTGACAGGATTTAGCAGAGCAGTAATAGACATGAGCACTCTGTATTTTCACTTTGTACAGAAATTATGTTCTTAGCATCATGTTACCTCTGTGTTGTGATAGCATGAGTCTGTATCCTGAATCCCAGCAGTGGGTCCCCATCAGCCAGGCCATGCACTCACCCTCAGCACCATACCCACCATGCATGGACACCTGAACCGAGATGGGCCAGTCAGAACCTATTCCCCTGAGACTGGGAATTGTGACAGAAAGTTACTGTCATATGACAGGGCTATTTCAATGAGTGCAAGAGCCCTTGGTGGCAGTGGGTAGCTCTTGGAGCCAAGGGAGCTGTGTCTTTGACAGCAAGAAACCATTGGGCAGAGAATTTTGCTGCAGCCTCACTGGCTTCCCAGTTCTGGGTCTAGCCATTCCAGAGAACCAGCTTATACAGCACACTACTGAAAATTCTCCTTTTCTCCCCACCTCTGTCTCTTAAGCCAGTTCAAATAGGAGTCTGTCACTTTACATGATGGCCAATCCGTGTTTATCCTTTCAGATATCTTTACCGAAGAGCAAAGAATGACTTGTGTGACTACTACAATTACAAAACACTTTACACTTCATTTATGGAAATACACAAGTCCCCAGCATCCATCTTTTCTTTCTTTCTCATTTCCACCCCCCAACCCCATACCTCTAACATGTATTGAGTTCCCCAAATCCAATTGCATTGTTTCATGTTTGTCTTCCCATTTTATTTCAAACCAACGTATAATATTTTTTATTTTTTCATAAGATGAGGTACACCTATTCCCCAATCAAGCCATTTTATATTGCATTTGTCTCCAGCCTTTGAAATTTAGCAAAAAAAAAAAAAAAAATCAGAAACTTGGTTTTGGAGCAGAGCTTTTAAAGTGATTGAAGAGTCGGGTGCAGAGGCAGAAAGCCTTATTTATCTTGAACGGAGGGGAAGATTTAATAACTATCTGCAGTTGCTATTCTGTAAAGGTGGTAGTAATTTTGCAACCATTCTCTATCTTTTCCAAAGGCCAGCGAAAGATTGAGTGGACTTAAACTGAAAAATTAGAAATGCTGTTTAAAAAACTCTGTTGAAAAGATTGTCCAGACAGTAAAGCTGTTGAATTGCTATGTGCTATGGTGCGCTAAACAGAGCCATACAATGCCTGCTACTGTGCTTAAAAGCAGGATATTTACCTGTCTGGTATTTTGTAGTTAATATTTTCTCTAATAATTCTGAGTACTATCATAGAAGGTTACATCTAATGATCCACAAATTTTTATTTCAATATAGGCAAATTCTGTTTCTAACGACTGTTTTACATGACCCAAAACACACTTCCCATTAAATCTGATTGGGTTCTTCAAAAGTACCACAAAGAACAAAGAGTCAAATCTACTGTCTTGTCTAATTCAATGTATATTGTATGGTTTTTCTCACCTCTTTGTTAAATGTCCATGAAATTATTTATAGGGGAAAATGAAGGACTTATTTGTAATAACATATTATGAATAGTTACATGTTCAGTTTAATTGGAAATCAGTACTTGAGCCACTAATTATAATCCCTCCACTTGAGAAAAAGCATCTTTTTCATGCAGTTAGTTACAGAAGTTCTAATGATTTTGTTTGGCTTCCTCCTCTTACTTTGCCAGTAGACTGGATTTAAAGATCAGGACACAGCTCAAACTCTTTGAGAGAGGAAGAGACTGCAGTTGTGTGCTTAGCCACCGGATCATCCAGATTTAGTTCTTTTTCGCCTCTTGCTTATTTATGAGGGCATTTTTCTTGATTATAGGTGGTTTGTAGCTTTGGGACCTTTGTCAGTACACACATGTATCCTTACACTAATGGCTACTGGATTTAAGCAACTCTCTAATGTCCTATACAATCTACTTCAGGTTTAGGTGAATATTCTAAGCATGTGATACTACGGGGTTTCATGTCTTTTCCATCTTTCTTTCAGAAACAAGATACCTTTGCCAAAGTGGGAAGTTCTTTGACAGAATAGCCGTCACACGTCCCGCCATACAGTATACTAACACATGAGCATTGCCATATGCACGGTACCATTGGTGTGCCCTTAATTTTGCTAGTCAAAACCCGTTAAAGTACAAAATGTCTGTGCTTTTTGAAATATCAGACCAGACAAAGCTTTCTTCTTACTCTTTGCTGGATATTTTTCCCTAGTATGGTACTAGCCATTTAAAGAAATTCCTAAAGTAGGAAAAGTATTATCTTGTCTGGTAGATGTATTCAATGCAATGAACCCATCCTAAGAAAATGAGTTATTTGAGTGACTTGTTTACTTGGAAGAGAAAGTAGTAGTAAAGGTGAGTTGTGTTTCTTTCTGAAGGAGACTGGGTTTTCCTGTGCATTGTTCACTGGGACAGTGGCTTGCCACATTTAATAGAAAGCAGCCTTTGAAACACTAAAATGCCTTGATATGAACTCTTACCACTTTCCATTACCAACCTGTAGGCTACTTCCTCCTTTCCCATAGCTGTTAGGCAGAAGAAGTCACACAGTAAATTTCAGTGACTTGAACATTTTAGATTATAAAGTAATCTATGATGTTCTCATAAACCTGAAATCAGTTTAGTATGCTTTCCAGGTGGTACAGACTTTCCCAAGCATTTCCTTGTAGCTGGGGGTAGTATTACCTACAAGACAGAAAACACATCGTATAGTCCCATGGAGAACTTGTCACAGTCCACTTCTGTATTTTAAAGAAAAGGAAATATGGTCCAGATTAACAATCTTTTCTGCAACTTCTGCCATGAAAACCTTCAGAATATACATATATTAATTCACATGGATAAGGCAGATAATATATATTTGGAATATGTATTTCTTTACCCTTAACCTCTATGACTGATAATTTTTCATTTAATAAAAAAGAATTCTATTCAGACTCTTGCATGGTACAGTAAAGTTTATGTTAATATTGCCATCCAGATATATGAGCCCTTGTGGGTCTAGTTTGCCCTTTCAGAGTTTCCTTTGCTGACCTAGGAACTATACTTGGGGGTTCATGATTGAGCAGTCTGTGTCAATGTCCCTCATTTCTGGCCTGTGTGGTTAACAAGAAAATCTGATAGAATTATTAAAAAAAAAAAAATCTTGATGTGCTGTAGCAGACCGCAGCCATGCGGTGATTAGGTATTCTTCCCATTCTGTAAACCTTCAATTTGTTTGGAAGAGGATGTCATGTTGGCAATACCCACCAGGGATCAGCCTTGCCAAGGCCAGGCTGGCCTGGATTCAGTTCTCTTGGCCTTAATCTTTGATTCTCCCCTGTGCAGCTCAGATGGGATGGAGGATGGCTTTTCGCCTTGTGGTGCTAGTGAAATCTTTGGCTGAGAGCAGTTGGTTATGTGACCTGAATTGTCTTTGGGTTCATTAGATTTGCAAAGGACTTCACAGTGTTTTGCTGTTATCTTGTCTGTGCTTCATGAGTACACTCATCTGCTTAGAGCAAATTCAATTGCCTCTTGATAGCAGCGAATTAACTGAACCTTGGATTGAGAAAAGCCCGTACCTAACCCCAACAAACTACTCTTAGTCAATGTGACAAAGCCTCCAATTCACTCCAATCAGATATGAAGGATTTATATTATGCTGTTCCCTGTTGAGTTGAAAAAGATTTCCAGAGGACTGAAAATGTATTTTCACACCAGCCTCCAAATCCCTTGTTATAATTTTAGACAAGAACTTATAAGAAAAGATGAATTCCAACTGGAGCAAATACTGTGTGCTGTTCAAATTCCCTTCACCCGTTGATTAAGGGTAACTGTGAATCAGACAGAGTGCTTTCAATTTCGAAAAGACTGTCAATATTGTCATCGATCGGTCATGGCGTATTAAAGAATTTTTTCAAGGTGGCTCAACTGAGTCTGCTGAGTTCTCACTGAACACCACCCTGCCTCCATCCCCTCATCCTCCAACTAATTCTAGATGCTGCCGCCTTCGTGAGTAATCTTCTAAAGGTATCTCTAATGTTGGGGAAGAGCAACCTCTCGCTGGCTATATTTAAAAAAAATCTAAGTTCATTAATATTCAATTCTTTCTATACTTTCCAGCTTTGATGAAATTTGATATCCTATTTGTAGTGGCCAGAACGATACCATCACCTCCCTCCACCAAAGATGTCCACGTCCTCCTTCACAGAATCTGTGATCATAAAAAAATAAATAAAGCAGTGTTTCAGCAGCAGGAAACATACCATTGTATAGTATAGTAATTAAAAAAAAAAGCCTGAGAGCCTAGACTTGCAGGTAGGAATGCAGATCCTGACACTAGCCGTGTCCCAGGCAATGGACTTGAAGTCTGCTATGATTTGATTTCCTTTCTCTGCTCACTGTTGCTTCAACTAAATATCTCCTTTCCCTCCAAACATCTTGTGCTTTGCTTCTACCATGCTTGCTAATGTTGGTAGGCCAATGTTTCTTTTTGGAAAAAATGTGCCTGCCTTGTCGAATGCAATTGCCTCTTCCCTAAAAAGTTTCTGTGATCCCCCTGGGGGGAATTTATGTGTGTGACTCTCTGTTCCTCTCTGTCTTTGATATAACTCCAGTGTTATCCTTTTTTTTTTTTATCAAATCTTAACTTTTGCAAATACTAGTTATGGCATTTTCTTTAGTATTATTAATATTAAAATCCCCTTTAAGAGATGGATAGAGTTTGTTCATACTTGAGTCCCTTTCCCTCTTCGTGGCCTAGGAAAATACCTTGCTTATCATAAGTGCCCCTGAACACCTGTGGAATCAAACATAACTATTGATACCTATTGACACAAGTCTTGTGAACTTAATGGTCAAATAAGATCTTTTATGTTTGAGACTGTGTTACGCATTTTATTAACTAAACAAGATCATATACCCAGTAGGTTAGTAACTTTAAAAATGTTAAAGGATGAAATGGTTATATCTTATTCAAGGACTCCTTGTGAAATGATTTATTTTTTAAGTCTGCAACTGCAATGTATAACATAATTCTTCATTAATACTGAAAGGTAACCTTTGCATGTGGTATATGGTAAAGACTCCATGCACTCAGCTTGTTATTCTCAGGATCTTAGATGAGGGTAAAAACAGAGTTGTTTCTTTGCTATTGAACAACCCTCTACTGATGACATTTCTCAAATTGCAATGAAGGAAAATGGAGGAAAGAAACAGGGTGTTAAAAGTAAGTAGAGGAGTGGCATGAAGAATGATGTCCTATTTCTCAGGCGTAATGGAAAGAATGCAGTATCCTTGGTTATGAATGATTTCATCTTCCATTCTGCTTCAGACTCTGTAAGAGTGACCAACAGTTTGATGGTTCCACTTTTCCATTTATGGCTGAGCGTTCTCTATAAATGATGCTTGATCTTTTTAATGGAAAACTATGGTTGGGATCAGAAAAATGCGGCGTTGTGTGGTGGTTGATTTAATGCTCTGAGTTCTGAAAAGAGACCTGTTGTGGATCTGGTTTTGTCAGTGAGGACTTCTGTGGCTCCTGTTTAATCTGTAAGACTCTCTCTCTTCTTATGGAAAGGTGTTAATAATAAAATGACTTACCGTTAAAAAGGCAATTGTTATTATTTCAGATATTCAACTGCCTGTATTATTTGTTTTTTAAAAAGAATAAGGCATTACATTATTAATTAATAAAAGCATTTGAATAAATATATATTACATATTTATACTATAAAGTTATTTTAATATATAAAGTACATGTATATACACTGCTATTCATTCTCGAAGTGTCTGAATTTGTACCAGAGCGTGCTATACATCAAAATACTAATTCTTTGGGTATTTAAAGCCTAAGACTAGGCTCGGCGCCTATAGCTTAACCGGCTAAGGCACCAGCCACGTACACCTAAGGTGGCGGGTTCGAATCCCCAGCCCAGACCTGCCAAAACAACAATGACGGCTGCAACCAAAAAAAAATAGCCGGGCGTTGTGGCGGGCGCCTGTGGTCCCAGCTACTTGGGAGGCGGAGGCAGGAGACTCGCTTGAGCCCAGGAGTTGGAGGTTGCTGTGAGCTGTAATGCCACGGCACTCTACCCAGGGGGATAGCTTGAGGCTCTGTCTCAAAAAAAAAAAAAAAAAAAAAAAGCCTAAGACTAGTTGAAAACTTGACCTTTAATAGTCTAGTGGGGAAAAAAAAATGTGATATGTGGAAATGAAAGAATTAACAGCTCTTCTGACAAGATCATTTTTCAGGGCTTGTCAGAGCAGAGGGCTTTGAATATCTTTCCAGAGTATACAGTGAAAAACTCAAACAATTAAAGGGAATAGTAGGAGGTAATCAGAGATGCATCTTGAACCCCAATTGAAATGTGATAAATGAGATTAACATTTCAGAGTATTATTAAAAAACTACAGGTATGGTGCTCAGTCAATGGTGCTCATATTAGAGTGCATAAGGAAACATTCATTTCTTAACATACACTGATTTGCTGTGTGAGTATCTAATACAGTATGATAATTTAAATTGATAGTGACTGTTCTGTAAGGAGGTCTATATACACACTAGAGCTATTAAGTGGAAATGTGATAATAGATGGATTTTACTTGCTCCACTTAGGGAACACTTTTTAAGGGAATGGGTACTTAATACATGTATGTGTCCTGTTAGTAATACCCTAATATTATTTGAGGAACATTAATTGGGTCACAGAAGATGCTCTGATCATTTAGCCATATTCAATAGGCAGAGTCATTATTATAGTTCAGCTTCTGGAGACCAAGGTGAGTTACTGACGGACAGATGCTCTTTCAAAGTGGTACTTTGTTCTCTTCCTTCCCCTCTCGGGTGTCCAGCAGATCTCACTGGGCCTGTCGGCCACTTCATAGCAGCTATTTCTTGGACCATAAATTGAATTATTCACTACGTCAGCCTTTCCACCTGCTGACTGGCTGCTGACGTTCTGAGAAATGACACTGATTTCTTAAGATCCCCACCTAAGCAATGATAATAGACTGCCTACATTCATCCAACCTTAATGGAATAAATACCATGTAGATTCTCCCACAGGATCTCACAGCCAAACCAAAAGTTATTCAGCTGAAGTTAAACAAGCTCTGGCTATATAAAAACCAATGGGATTTGAAATGCAGAAAATTCCATTTAGCAGTCAAATGGCCCAGAAGATACCAGCCTAAATCAGAACATTGCCTCTATGTTTTGTTCAGAGAATATGCGGGGAAATGTGGAATATATGAATTTATAATATGATGTCTTGGGTGAAAGGGACCTCCTCGGATTGTGTTCCTATTAGAGGCACTATCTTGGAAACATAGTGAGCTTTAAATAAAATCTGTATAAGAATTGGCTAGTAGACACGTATTTCGTGTTTTCAGGAGGAAAATAAGATCAAGCCGTAGAGCAGCTTTTAAACAGGTTAACTTGCTCTTGGGTGGCTGGAAGGGGGTCAGCCAAAGGAAATGTAATTTTTCTTTCAATCTTATATCTTTCTACTTGATTTTATATAAGTAAGTCAGAATTCTGTAGTTTCTATACATTCTTTAGAAACAGAATTCCAGATGCTACGCCTTCATTTTTAGACCTCATATGTACTACCAGATAGTTTAGACTGCTCCAGAAAGAATGATTTGCAGGGAGTCAGCAGGAAGAGCAGAATGACCATGGAAACTGCTGTGTACACTCAGACCATGGGTGGTGGGGATTTGGGTTAAGTCTGTGGAGTGGAAAGGGAGACAAGCAGAGACATTTGAGTCCACCAGGACAGAGAATTAAGTTCACAAACTCATCCCAGAAAAAGTGCTACATCCCCCATTGTTGAATATCACTACGGTCACCTTTGAAGTACGCCCTTTGGGAAGCTATGCACTGATGCCAGTGTGTACTCCCCCCCTCAAAGCAATTTTGGAACTCTTTTTTTGGACTGTCCATCAGAGCTGTCATCGTACAAAGGTCTGAGAATTAAGTTCGTGAATTCATCCTAGGAAAAGTGCTTTGAAGGGTAGACTAGGTTTTGGTGTCAGTGCATAGCCTCCCAAGGGGAGTACGTCAGAGGGGACCATAGTGATATCCAGCAATGGGGCATATAGCACTTTTTCTAGGATGAGTTCACAATTGTCTGGCCTCATCTTGTTGGTAGTGATGGTAGGACTTGCTGAAGTCTAGGAGGTGTAGGCTTATGAATACAAATGAAAGATGAAGCAACAGGACAAATCTAGCATAATGTCTATTTCTTTTTGTTTGAATAATAAAACAGAAAAAAGATCTATCAAAAATATGAATCTTGTTTACACTTTGATCAGAGATCCGAGCTTCTAGTAGGTCTAAAAGTAGTACTGGCATTAAAAACCTATTCTTCCAGCTGTATTTTAACATGGAAAGATGGAAAGGGGAAAGATATTTCTACTTTGAATTTCAAAGCTGTCAATCTTCTATCTTTCTTGAGCACCAAAGTTATTTTTCTTACAGGAGCTTATGATCACCATGCTCTAAGTGATGTCTAAGAATAATATGAAATTTTTATGATAAATTATCCATGATACAGGATAGAAAGAAACCAGTCTCTTTTTTCCTTTGAAATATGACAGCAGATGTACTATCTTATTGATGAAATGATGATTCCAAGCCTTGGTGATCTTCTTTTAATTTTAAGAGTCCGGAAAACTGAGGGCTGATAACTTTTGGAAGTGTGGGAGAGGTGATGTGATCCTACATTAAGTCATGTTGAAATCTTGACTTAAATCTTTGAATGCTTAGTAATTTATAGCAAATTATAGTCATCACAATCCAGCTTCATCTAATGAATGGAGGACAGATTACTAGGTCAACACTGGTGCACAGGCAGAGATTATGAAAATAAAAATAATAAAGGAAAAATTAATTCAGTTAAGCAAAAATGTATGGGCTTATCTTTTTTTTTTTTTTTTTTTTTTTTGCAGTTTTTGGCCTGTGCCAGGTTTCAACCCACTCCGGCATAAGGGGCCAACGCCCTACTCCTTTGAGCCACAGGCACTGCCCAGGGCTTATCTTTTAAGGCAGTTTGTTTGGACTTAGTTAATGAAAAGTACATTAAGCGTTGTCTGTTGACTGATTGAGTTTATTTAACACTATCTCTTAAAAGACAAAATTTGGTGCATTTTTACCCTTTATTGTCCTTATAAATGTTTTGAATAATACTGTCCTTCTAAGCCAATCTTGAATAAGGGCCAAAGTAATTGGTAAGTGCTATTTGAGAAAAAATATAGGAGAAAGCATCTACCTTATTATAGCCATTCAGATATGTCAGATGATACTGCATTTTGTAGACTGGAACAACTTATTAGCACCTGACACCTGATTTTTGTTGATCCATGTGTATTCTGTATCGTCTACGTAGGACTTAGAACCAAAACGTATTTTGAACTTTAATTCAGTTGTCACGATATAACTTCATGTACATGGATCTTACTTTAACTTTTATTCGAATGAATTAATTTAGAATGACTAAAAACTATTACCTGGACATTCTGTTCGACTTATTGATCCCTCTAAGTTAAACATGTTGTTTAATACAGATTGCACACACAGAGAGCTAATAGGCACAAAGGTGTTTTGAACTGGGTTTATTAACTTGGGTGTAAGTTGGAAAAACACGTCTCTGTCACTAGTTAAGCAGTCAGCAAATTCTTAGGATACCTTTGGTCTAATTATGCGATAGGTCACTTAAGGGCTGCCTTAACTGAATCATTGTTTAGAATACTGCTCCTAAATTAAAAATGTGCGATTGTGTTACTTCATTGCTCAAATGCGCTAATTCTCTCTTATCAAATGAAGCCTAGATTGGGCTCTAGTTGGGCCTTCTCCATATTGACCACCTGTATCTGCTTCTTATTCCACCTTTTCTTAACTTTGTATTAAATGGAATTACACATCAGGAAAAATGACATCCTCTGCCTCATCTCCAGGAAATGCATCCTCTCCTCCACACTCATGATTTTCTTTCTAGATCTTTCTCACCATATAGTCCATACCTTTCTTCTCCCACTGAGGATGTTCCAAGTTAGGGATTTTAACTCTAACAGACCTGGGTCTGAGGGCTGCCTCCGGATAGAGTGAAACATTCCCATTTTTAGCCATAGTTTCCTCATCTGTAAAAGGTAATACAATACATGATTGTTCTGGGGACTAAATGAGGTAAAAACCACAAAATATACAAAGTCCCTGGAATGCAGTGGTCACTGTTTAGTAAAATCAATTTTCTGCTTTAAAAAAAAATTGTTCTCAACTGTTTTACCCCCACCCTGGAAATAAGATGTCCTCTTCTGAGCTGTCATGGCATTTTATCAAAATTTGCTTCATATTCTTACAGTCTCTAACTATTTTTTTTTAATTGTTTGGGAGTAATTGAGGGTACAAAGGATTAGGTTACACTGATTGCATTTGTTGGGTAAAGTCCCTCTTGTAATTGTGCCTCTCCCCCAAGAGGTGTGCCATACACTATGAGCCCCCCACAGCTGCCTCCCTCCTCCCCTGTCCCCCCTCCCCTTTCCCCCTCCCTCATTCCCCTACTCCACCCCTTGTACCTCATTTACTGTCTTCATATTAGAATTGAGTACATTGGATTCTTCTCCATTCTTGTGATGCTTTACTAAGAAGAATGTGTTCCACTTCCATCCAGGTTAATATAAAAGTTGTAAAGTCTCCATCTTTTTAATGGCTGAAGAGTATTCCATGGTATACATATACCACAGCTTGTTAATCTGTTCCTGGGTTGGTGGGCATTTAGGCTGTTTCCATGTTTTGGTGATTATAAATTGAGCTGCGATAAACAGTGTAGTGCAAATGTCCTTATGATAAAATGTTTTTTTTTTTTTTTCTTCTGGGTAGCTACCTAGTAAAGGGATTGCAGGATCAAGTGGGAGGTCTAATTTGAGTTTTTTGAGGATTCTCCATATTTCCTTCCAAAGAGGCTGTATTAGTTTGCAGTCCCACCAACAGCATACAAGCATTCCCTTCTCTCTACATCCCCGCCAGCATCTGCAGCTTTAAGACTTTGTGATTTGGATCATTCTCACTGGGGTAAGGTGATATCTCAGGGTGGTTTTGATTTGCATTTCTCTAAAAATATGGAACACTTCACTAATTTGCATGTCACTCTTGCGCAGTGGCCATGCTAATCTTCTCTGTATCTTTCCAATTTTAGTATATGTGCTGCCAAGTGAGCACAGAATTTCTAAGTATTAAAATAAATATTAAATACATCATCTCTATGAGGCTGCAAATACCTTGCAACTATGAATGCCTTGTGTCTTTCTGTAATCTCTGCTGTGCCTAACAAAAGTCTTTTTTATGGGAAAATGAGGCTTTAGTGATAGAAAGATAACTGAATGAATGACAGCTACTCTCAGGAGGTGATCTAAGCACCTGAGTAAATATTTTAAAAATAATGCAAAATCTCTCTCCAGTTATTTTCATATTGATTACATGTTAAAATGATAATGTTTTAAATATACTGGGTTTAAGAAAATACATTTTAAAAATTAATGTATCCTTTTCTACCTTTAAATGTGTCTCTGTTGTGGAATCTCAGTAATAACATCACTCAGGGAAGACGTCAGCTCTCTAACCTGTTGTTGACTTGAGAATTTACTATTTGCTAATTGATAATAGACATTAGCTGATGTATTACCTAAATGAATGAATGAACAAAGGTACACTTGGAAGAACAAATAGGTGGATGGAATACAAGATCAGTGAAGGCTCAGATTGTGTCTGTCTCAACACACTTAGGTATCCTTGGCATCTAGCACATTCTGCAGGCTAGTTTTATTGAAATACTTTGATTGGTTTAGCCCTCGTATATCTGACTACCTCAATTAGTCTGTGACTACTTACACCCATAAGTTTACATAATTATTTCCGTATTTTGTTCCAGATCATGAAATCTTACGAAAATTTAGAGGTACTGCCAGGAAAAATTCTCTTTAATTAAAGAGCAGTTGTTTTTTTGTTTTGGGGGGTATTTTTTGGCCAGGGCTGGGTTTGAACCCACCACCTCCAGTATGTGGGGCTGATGCCCTACTCCTTTGAGCCACAGGTGCTGCCCAAAAAGAGTGATTTTAGATATGTACTCTTTGGACACCTCTTTAATTTAGGAAATGTTAGCACAGATGTCTCTGTCTTAGGATAATTCAATTTGTGAAACTCAACAATTTGGAAATTTTACAAATCTTGGAAAAGATTTCTACGCTTTGTTTGTACACTGGAGCTTCAGGAGATCACAGGCAAATTAACACTAACTTAGTTCTGTCTCTAACTCTAGTGTTAGAACCGGAGCTGTGTGGAAATTAATTTTTGAGCAGTAGAGTACACTATTGATATGTTTCAAATTTTAAGAGGGATATTGCTTTTTTGTCGTTTTTTGTTGACTCTGGGAATGAATTACCATAAATGCTTATTGTAATGGAAATATAGAAAGTTTCATACAAATGACAATTAAAAAAAAATTGAGTTACTGATACCAGAGGCAGCCACTTTAAATGTTTTCTTATACAAAATTCCAGATGGTGTTTCAGTTAAACATACATTTAGATTTTATGTTTACAATTTTACAAAAATTAGATTAATTATGTAATTTTTTTGGCTCAATGATATTCTGGAAATAGCTTCTTTCCATGTCAACTCATGGCACTATTACTTTAATGGCAGGATAACATGGCAGTAAATTAATGCATCATAATATGTGCAACCTGGACTTGAATGATGGCCATGTTGATAGTCTCCAAATTTTTGATATAAGTGACACTGTGATGAAGTTACTGATGCATTCATCCTTGTGCACTGGTATTACTGGCTCTCCGGTAAAACTTCGACCTATGGCCCTGATGGATCTAGCTTATACAGATAGTAATACATATTGCCAAACTGCCCTAAACATAAGTTGTATTAATTTTCATTCTGTTTTCATTTTCCTTAACAATACAAATCTAGTTTTTGCAATAACAGTTATTGGGACAGTAAGATTTATTTGAATTTTATGCGGTTTGGGTTCCTATACATTGGATGATGCCAGAAAGACTGACAAATATACTCTTCTGATTGTTATCTCTTAGAGGTGAAATGCTTAGATTATTCCCTTGAAATTGATTGACTTGAGTCAGTGTATTCGTATAAACTCACGTTTCAATGAGGAGTCTAACTTTTTTTTTATCAGATCTGCTATCTTCCTTTATTAAAACATATTCGTCTTAAATGAAAATTGTTGTTCTCTGTGTACACTGCTGGTATTTCACACACAGGACAGCACATGAGGGTAATGATTCATTCCTTCATCACCTCTGGGTGAAGGTAAGCTCCATTGTACAGCAGTGCAGTTCCTGTTACACGCTTAAGACAGACATAAGTGACTATTTTCATGAAAGTCAGTGTTTTGACCTCTCTCTTTATCAAGATAAATTTCTTGAGCACCCACTATGTGCTTGACTATCGATGTAATAAAACCTACAGACCTAAAATAAATTGTTGCAGCCTATTAGCTGCACTGTCCTTTGCCCACCCAAACATGTAAACCTGAGCTGGGACACTGCAGTTTCCTTTTTGGTCATTCATTCAAGTGTCCAATAAAGCCAAGGATCTTTGCGACCAGATCTCTCCTCTTTCTGAATGTAGTTGGAACTGTATCTTGAAATATTACTGAGCAAGAAAGTCAGAATTCAGTACCCCCAAGGCTGTCAATGCCAGCCCGGTACTTGAACTTCCAAAAGCTCATCTGTCTTTTTCTCTCCCAGTACAGAATTAGTCTGAAAGGAGTGCTTTTGATTTTATTTTTATAGGTAAAAGGGAGAACTGATCATCACAAACAATTGTGTTTAACTCCACACGTGTAAATACACTGGATAAGCATTATGCATTTTTTTTTCCTTTCTCAAATTAAATTTTTTTCCTTTCTCCAAACTGAACTAGACCCTGTTTCCAGAGAAGTAAGTGGAGCAGTTGGTCAGTGTTGTCAAGGCACATCATCTTGTGGCCAACAGAGGAAATTTGGAGACCTGACCAGCTGCTGTCCCGACAGTAAACCAGTTTTGTGGCCTGCTACAGTCAGGCTTCGGATTAGATGTTGAAACAGAATGCCACACGGTATTTACTCTTCTTCTTAATATCGGAACAGAAGGGAGAAAAGGACCTAAATTTGGCCCTTCATTGTCATCTCCTTGAATGCTCCTGTTATAAATGAAAAATTAATCCTAAAATGTCAAGCAATTTAGCGAGGATTACTGTCCCATCCATAAAAATCATTGTACTCTCCATCTAATGAGCCGTCTTTTATCTTACAAAATTGGTGAATGATTTTTAGTAAGAGATAATAAAGGCACAGGGAAACACGTTTTGACCAAAAAGGAGGATGAAATCAAAGATCTTGTGGCTAGAAATAATTGGATGGGAATCTTATCCCACTTTATCGTTTATTGAAAAAAAACGATTCATCACTGAAAGGAAAACAGCTTATAGCAGAGTGATATCTTTATAGCCAGGAGTTTGATTCCTTTTCAGCAATAATGTCATCCAAATTTTCATTATATCTATGATCAATGCAAATTGGGAGCTCATATCTTTTTTTTTCTTTTTTAATATCAGAATATCAGGGAGTCCACATGTTTTGCTTATATACTTTGTTTTAGTATAAGTTGAATCAAAGTTATACACATAAGTGTGCCCCTCACCCAGAGACTTCATATCTTAATTTGAGAACCTTGAACCTTGAGATAACTTGTCTCCTTGATACTTAAAGCAAATCTAGAAATATTTGTATCTGAAATACATCACAGTGTTGAGTGAATAGCATAGTTCTTTATTTAAATCAGCCATTCCAAACCTGGGGTCTCTGTATCACTTATAAAACCTTTTCCCAGGGGGGTGTCACATTCCTTTATAATGTAAAACATCTAATAACCCAAGTGGAACCCCAGGGGGCCACATATCTTAAAGATCTAGAAGTTTGTTCAAGACCTTCACCCCTAATTAATGACCCACAGACATACAGGATTTCTGAAAATACCCAGGGTGTTTTTTGGGTATGTTGCAGGCTCCCACTTCCTACATATCCTCTCCACGCATATTCTCTATGTGGCATAGGTGTGAAAATTAGCACCATCTTTGAGTAGCTCCCAAAAGCATTCATGCAAAACATAATGATTCATGTGCGCTTGTTATGGAAGGGAGGTTCTGGAGAAGGGGTTTGAAGAGCAGCAAGGAACACTGGCAACATGAAACAAAGGTGGTCTCTGTCCTTAAGGCGTCTTCTGGGCACTCCAACCCCATCGAGGCTGTGAGGGCTGAGTGTCCTGGTCATGCCGACTCTTCTCTCTTTCCTCCCCGTTCTCCTCCATTCTCCACAGAGGAAGAATATGACACTCCTAATAGTCTG
Source organism: Otolemur garnettii (assembly GCF_000181295.1). NCBI lineage: Eukaryota > Metazoa > Chordata > Mammalia > Primates > Galagidae > Otolemur > Otolemur garnettii. The sequence continues at coordinate 13,868,993 of NW_003852414.1, read as the reverse complement.
TAGTCCAGTGGTGTCACAATCCTATCAACTTGGTCTCATACCTTCTACTCAAACACCTTAATAGAATATTTTCCCAAGCAAAGCCTGTCTACCCAGTGACCAAGGACTTACTGTACTGGAGTATATACTTTTTTCTATCATGTTACAATAAAAATTGCCTAATAACCATGACAGCCACAGCCACATGGCCCTTGGTCACCTTATTATTCCTTAGCTGTCATTTGCATTATCAATTGAAATATGAATCACTTATGTTCCTAGTTTGCTGTTCCTAGAAACTAAAACATAAAAATTCAGTGAGGGCTTAAGTGTGTCAGTATTTTTAACACCTTGGAAAGCTGAGAAGCAGTAAGTCACTTGCCTTGTCATTTTCAATTTTACTTCTGTATTGCCAGGGAGTTTGGGGAGCTGCTATTATTTATGACCACATAGCATAGGGCTGTTTGAATTCACTTTGTTGTTGTTAGCCGGATGTTTCCCATTTTGGGGGGTGGGGGCAAGGTCTCACTTTGCTGCCTGGACATGAGGGCAGTCACATGATACATGATCATAGCTCACGGCAACCTCAAACTCTTGGGCTCCAGTGAACCTCCTTCCTCAGCCTCGCCAGTAGCTATAGGTGGACACTCCACACCCAGCTAGTTTTTCTATTTTTGTAGAGATGGGGCCTTGATACATTGCTCAGGCTGGTCTCAAACTCTTGACCTAAAGTGATCCTCCCACCTTGGTCTCCAAAAGTGCTACGATTATAGGCATGAGTCACCATGGCTGGACTTGTTTTTTTGTGGTTGTTGTGGTGGTATATATTTTTTTTATTAAGTCATATGCACATAGATCGTGAATACATTTATGCACATGTGGGGTACAATGTGTTGATTTTTTTATACAATCTGACGTGCTTACATCAAACCATTCAACATAGCTTTCACCTCATTTACTTGATGATTGTGTTGAGATGTTTATGTTCTATACTTGACAGATTTGACTTGTACCCTTGCAATATGCACCGTAGTTTTTTCACAATATTCTCTAGTGCTTTTGTGTAGTAATTCTGTGATTTCTTACACACTGGGAGAAACCCCCCCAATGAAATACTTATTTTGTTGTTCTCCTGAAGAGAGAGGTAACACAATGACAGCAGTTATGCAAACCTGTTATTTTCAACATCTACATACAAAGCATGGATTCTCCCTCCAGCTATCAGCAATCATCACAGCATCACGGCAGTCCCAACCAAATAAGACAGGAAGGGTTCAATGTTCAATGCTAGATCACCATTGCTGTAAGCGCTAAGTCTACTTTAGTAGGTGTGACATGGAGAGCCCTTGTTCCTGGCATTCTGATAAGATTCTGGTACATGTGCCACAGCCAAGAAACCTGCTAAGAGAAAAAGTATTAGCAAAATCACATACACTAGAACTGACAAAAATTGCGTTGAGACCAAGTGCACAAAAGCCAGTTAAGCAGGAATCCTTGTTGTATGACCTCAGTTCTAGAATTTAGGAGAGGAACAAGGTTAACTTCCAGCAAGTTATGGAACATATCGAAGCCAAATCTGTTAATCTGTGTATATCTAAATGAGTCAAAAGGTGCTGATACATACAGAGCTGTTTGATCAGGTGGTACGTGCAACCGAGATCTTGGAAAAAACATTTTCTCTGGGAACACTGTAAGGACCTATGCAAAGGAGTCAGTTTGATCAGCTTCATCAGAATATGCCTTGGTTGCTGAGTCTAAGCTTGATTGCTTTGCGTGGGTGATGTCTCTCCCAGGCCAGCGAGCTCCCCAGAATGACATCACATCATCTCTTGTCTCATGCATTTGCTGAAAAGTAGTTGCCTAAGAATCTGAAGAATTCATTTTCTATCATGGCAATTGTTGTATAACTGGGGTGAGAACTTGCTCTAATTCTCACCTCTGCTATACCATTTCCCCAGCCATAATACCAAAAGCATTGTCTTTTTATCATATGGAAATGAGGTGCCTTTTTCTGTCTAGATATTTGTTTAAAATGCTAAAAGAGATTAATCATGGGTTTTTCTTGCCATAAAGCTAAAATTTAGTTAAACATTTTTGTGTTAAGATACTTGTTTCAGGAAATAAAGGGATGAACTTTGTAAGTAGAACATTACTGAATTTAGAACACTGAGGTGTTTTTATGTCTGGGCACTTTTCACTGGAGATCTCCCAGGGATAGGGAATAAATTCCAGATCAGATGTTTGAAAGTAGGATTCTATCTATAATAGTAATATGTAATAGAAATGTAAGCAAAATTAAATTTGAGGCAGGGCCTAAACCTGACTTTCACTCAAGGCAACTGAGCCTGAGGATTTTTCATGTGGTCAGTTAGCACTCTTTCTTGAACTGCTAAAGGCAAGAAAAAAAGGCTGTTCATTCAGGAAATATTTACTGGCTCTGCATGTGGGCCAGACGCTTTGGAAGACACTAATGATCCAGACATACCCAGAGAGACAAGCTGTGCCCTCCCACAGACCATGTGTCGGTCCAGCTGGTGGCAAGCCACACTACAGACGCCCTTGTGAAGGGAAAAATATAAGTCCCTCTTTGTATGAGTTAGAATTTACCCCAGTGTATCTTGTGCATCTAAACCAGTGGTTCTCAAAGTTGGTGGGAGATCAGAATCATCTTGGAAGTGTGTTAAACCAAAGCTCACTAGCTCCACCCCCAAAGTTACTGATTCAGTAGGTCTGAGAAGAGTCTGGCGCTCTAAACACAGACCAGAACTGCTTGAACTTGAGTGATGACAGGTGTGATCGTGATCATTCACTTAAGTCATGCTGTAGCAGAGGAGTCATTAGTAAACTTCAAAAAAGCATGTCTATTTTTTGTTACTAGTATCATTGTAAAAGTAAAGGACTTCTAAATTATTCCTTTGGTAGTCACAGAATTCACTTTACATTCAAAGAACTAACCAAACTGGGCAGTTGTTGATAAGACCCTCAGATATCTTTGGAAAAAAAAAAAAAAAGGAGTGGAAGCTACAGATTAAGAGCCACAGATTTAAATATAGAGAAATGCAGCATCTAATTTATGATTGATCCTGATGGACTATTAATATCATTTAATAATATAAATTATTCATTTTGAGATTTTCTTGTTTTCTTCAAGTGCCTGCAAGCCATCTTGTGAATTATTTTTAATTTTTTCTCGCTATTCACTGTGTAACGGATTATGTTGGAGAGAATTAGTCTTGATTCTTCTTACGCTGTGTCAGTAACTCACTGAACACCCCAGGATGACAGTGTTTCCAAAGTAGATATTAAAGGAAGCTATTCTGTGGCACGCTCGTTCCCCTGACATGAGAAATAACAAATCCCCTGGACCCTACAAGGGTATGAACATTTTTCATTACTGTTATTTTCATCTGACATTTGATGTACTTGCCCTAAGAATAATACAGACCGGGAGAGGGACATGATAAAAAATGTTCAAAGAGCCCTTTTAATGATCGCTGATCAGAGCCAAGCTTCTGTTTCTTGAGGTTTTGGGTCTTGTCTGAAGCCAGCGAACAAGCTTGAACTCTGGTCCTCTGGGAAGGTAGCAGTGGTCTCTCTCCTTCCTACAGATAGAAATTCTAAAATGTGTCAGTGCGAAAAATGGCTAATTCATTGGTGGGTGAAATACGGGGAATGTGGCAACTAAAAACGCGTGACTGCCAAAATAGTATCAGCCGTTCTGAGCAATGGTGTGCCCGTGAATGTGTAACGGCAGACTCTCTCCAAGGATAGGAAAAATCCCAGATTTGTGGCCTTTGCCAGTCTGCTTGGCCACTTCTGCCATGGCTGATGTTAAGCTACCAACTCACCGTCACTGAAAATGGAGTTAGGAAGACGCTCCATTACTGGAGCCAGTTCCAGACTCAACAGCAGCTTACAGCTGTATTGTTGGTTGGCTGGCTGGCTTTTCAGGTGGGTGAGCAGAGCAATAAGAAGGACGCAAGCGTGTTATGATTTCCAGTGTCGGCCCTCCGTGCAATCAAAGAAAGGTTCAGGGTTAGACCTTGTCCAGACTACCAGCTTCCCGTTGCTACATCATACATTAAATAGCTTTTCGGCCTTCATCACAGCAGAAGTAACTCAGAAGTCCACTGTAGCAATGCACTAACAGGAATTAAAAACCGATTACTACAGGGAAAATGATTAACAGGCAGCCTCCTGGCAGTGTTTCTGCAGGAGGTCTGAGCAGTGAGCATGGTCACATGTGCAGCCCCTGTGGCACAGGTCCCACGGCACTCGTCCCCTGGCTGTGCTGTTACATGTTAGCATGTCTCTCTGCCTCCTAGACCCTGCTTTCTTTGAGAGCAGGCACAATTATTTTTGTCATTACCTTTAAACCTTAGCAGTTTTTGGTTCACCCCAGGCTCTTTTCACGCATCCTGCGCCTCCCTACGGGACAACTCCAAGAGCCATCCCCACCCCAGACTTCCCTGGGGAACAGCCCAGCCCTCTGTTAGGCCTGTTTTGCAACTGAATTTTCCCCTTTGCTTAATCCAGCTTCCCTTGCTCCTGAGAGTTTTTCCTGAGAATGCGCCAGCACACATCTCCTACTTGCAAACCTCCGTTTCACAGACAAAAGTTAATTTATGATTTTTTGAATAGCGTATGGAGAAATCGGGAAATTTGTTTGGCCCCATTTTTCTACAATAATGGGCTTCAGAGCAGTATTCAATAATTTGCATTATTCAAAAACGAGCATGCCACAACATCAGTGCCCGGGGCTGGAGAGTGCTATTAAAACTATACGATACATTAGAATCTTTGGCTTCCTAAAAATTTTTCTATCACTGTGCGCTGAAATGACCTGACTGAGCTGTGATTAATGTAGCACTTGTTTCAGGAGAGAGTGCAAAGGCTTTGGAGAAGGAGTTCTAGAGCGGTCCTAAAGTGTTTTCCTGGATAATTTTGAAGAATTTCACTGGACTATTGCCCAAGTTTTTTGGTTCTGATACTGAATAGGTGAATATGTGCTTTCAATCCCAAGGTGAATGCTATGCTTTCCAAAGAGCGATTTTACATTACCTGAATTTTTTAGTATGTTATTTGGGATTCCTCAGTACAAATAATTCCCACATGTTCTGTACGTCACCTGGCCAAGACGGCCTGACACTGCGTCTGGGATAACACTGCTGTGTGTGTGGCCCCAGCACATACTTTGGCTTAGGTGAAGCAGGAAGCATTGGCTTCAACTATACAGATCCACAAGAGCTCAGCAGATTTCTCTGGAAAACACTGTGTTTTCCTTTTTGTTCTACAATGAAGTGGAAGTGTCTAAATGTCTGAATATCAGAAACCAGGATGATTCACTTCTGACTGTTCTGCCCCAGAACAACCATCATTAACCCTGGGCTTGTGTGCCCTAGTTTTAGAATGAAGTTCCCAATTTAATTATATCCCAGTAGTCCTTGATGGATTTACAATGCCCTTCTTATTAATGGGATCCCATTCGCGATTTCAGAAGATTCTTCTTCTAGGTACCAGTAAAATGGGACAAGTAGAACTTCCACACATTTCTTGAGTGAGAGAAGACTGGTCTGAGCTATATATAGAGAGATAGAACATCTGTATATATAGAAAGATAGAACATCTGTGTAGGTATATGTAGATATACAAATAGATATATATATCACAATTTGGGTCACATTTTTAAATGATGCTGCTATAAGCCAACAAATAAAAGTACGTGAGCTTATTTTATTAAATGCTTTTATTGTAGGGGTTTAATACCAAATGCTGCATTTTGTCCTTGAACTTTCCCCTCCCTTCCCTTTCCTTCACCTTTTTAAATAAGACTGAATAAAACCAAGAGCGTAGCTTGAGTCCGCCCTGTTGGCCTTGAGACTCTGCTGGCTGTGCTGAGAGGCCCATGACGCAGTGGCAGGTGCCATGAGAAAAGAACAGTTTGTATTAATAGTTTTTCCCGACGTTGTCTGTGCTTCTCCATGGGGGCCACCTGGAATGCAGAGGCAAGGGGAAATAGTCAGGGGTGGTTCTGAGGACCCAGCAGTGAGAGTATCTCAGCTGGTGCTGGGGGTGGCTGCCGCCCAGCCACATTCCACAGCTCTGAGTGGTCTGTCCAGACATAAATCCTGGCCTGTCTTCGTCAGTGCTAACAGATGGCAACCTCATGGTGGGCCTGTTTGATGGCACACATTTTATAATGAGTTGAAACAGCCAACCTTGTGTAAAATGAGACCATAATGAACCATCATTTCCCCAGCTCTAGGAAACAGAAACTAGGTTTTAGAGTATATGTTTTGGTACGGTGGATTAGCTACTTTGTTCTAAATTTTGTCAAGGTAATAATAAAATCACCCCCTGGGCTTGTTGAGCCAAAATGAGTCAGTAACTTAGGGAACTAGTGTGAGGTCATGAAGATTCTGATATCAAGCTAGATATTTGAAAAGATTTTTTTCCCCCAGAAAATGGAAAGATGGCATCAGTATTAAAGAGAAATAAAAAAGGATATCAATTAAATTATATCTAGAGGAATTTAGAGAAACAGAGGAGTTTCAAAAGACAGGTAAATGAAAAAAATAGGCTCAAGCCACATTATTTGGAGATTATATCAGGAATGACATTTAATTCATTTGCTGCTTCATTCTTTACTATAAAGAACTAAAATCTTCAATAAACATTTGCGTGCAGTGTCTTTATGGTAAATTGCCTTCCTTTGTCTTTTGGGTCAATACTTTCTGGGTTAAGGACACACCTCCAACCAGGACTTTAACCTTATAAAGGCAAACTATGTAACCTAATCACATGCATCTCCATATTAATCTGAAATAAAAAAAGAAAGAACTATAATCGTCAAAAAAGGAAGAATAAGCATCGTAAGAGGAAATAACTATAATAATAATAGTAAACATGTTAAGAGGGAAATAAATGCATGAAAAATATGTTAAAGTCAGACTTACCACGTAAGACAGCGGTTCTCAACCTGTGGGTCGTGACCCCTTTGAGGGTCGAATGACCCTGACCCTTTCACAGGGGTTGCCTCAATACATGCTGCATATAAGATATTGACATCATAATTCATCACAGTGGCAAAATTACAGTTATGAAGTAGCCACGAAAATAATTTTATGGTTGGGGGTCACCACAACATAAGGAACTGTATTAAAGGGTCGCGGCATTAGGAAGTTGAGAACCACTGACTTAAGATTACCCAAGATTCCAGGCATAAATTTCAGTGAACTTCAAAGAAATTTTTTTTTAAAAAAAGGGAAGAACTTGCTTTGCTTTTCACTTTAAAGAGTCGAAGATAGGACCACATTGCCCCGAAAGTAAATGTGTTATTAAGCTCTGTTGACAAACGCTTAATTTCCCAAAAAATCAAAGATGCATCCCCATTAAGACTATTTTTTGGTGTTGTGTTTTCAGAGAACATTTGAGGCTGGCATTGATGAAACAGGTTTGATTTTTAACAATGAAAATAATGAAGAAAAGGAGACACATAGGCATTAGCTGAAATAACTCAGAATAGTTAGCTTAGATAAGACTAAAGGAGAGAGATTGCTAGCTCAGGTATTTGAGAGACTGTCATGTAATGCGAGTTAGACTCATTTATGTCACTCTGACAGGCAGACTAACCATCAACAGGTTGAAGTTACAAGTAAATAGGTGTCTACTCAGTGTTAGGAAGGGTCTTGTAAGGTTGCCAGCTATTTAATTAAAGTGGAAATGAACTGTTTGGGGAGACAGTGAGCTCTGTTCAAATGAAAGGTGAAGGCAATTGTTCAGGTTCACGGTGGAAGGAATTCTTGTATTATGTGAGTGTTTAAATATGATGACCTCACGTCTCTCCTTTGTTTTTGAAATTCTGTTCGGTTTTAGGGAAGACCGTCATTTGGGGCTTAGGCAACAGCTACATAAGGCTGTAACACTTGAATGATGTTATTTATTCCGCCTGTTTTATTTTTACCTGTTGTAAAAAGTGGCCGAACATAGGGGGATAACTAAAATAAAATGTCAAGTCGGCCGTGTAGACTGGTATCCTGTAAAAAACAACTGATGAAATACCAACATCATTGCAACAGATGGCATAACCCAGTGTCAGGCTAGGAAGCATCGTCAGGCAAGGCCTCCATTCCACATATTGAAAACAGGTGGCACAAGTTCCCTGGGGGACGTGGCGTCTGTAAATAATCAGTTACTGTAAGGGCCCTGGACAGACACGAATTAGCTCCATTGCTGATGACATTTTTAATAGCTGAAGAACCTCACAGCTTTATTTAATTAGAATTGTAATATACAATGTGCATGCAGTCGATCACCTCTGACAATTGTCTAGTTCTCCTCTTTTTTGTTAGCCTGAGTTACCGGATACCAGACGTTTCATTTCTGTAACACAAAAGGGTCATAGACACTGATGGAAGGTGAGAGGAACTTGCCTGTCTCTCCTGCCAGAGTGTTCCTCTGCTGCATTTTCTGTGCTTCTTCCATTCACCCATAACCAACCCTCAAGGAGAAATCAAATACATGTGTATTTGGTTTCTGTTCAGTGGAAATTAAATCCCGCAGAAACCAAACCGTGGTTTGCACTGAAAGTGCTCATGTTTAAAGTATGTTACAGCCTTTCTAACGTGAAGTCCCGTCACTCTCCTCCCCCGCCCCGAGGGATATGGAAGGGAGTTAAAGTTTATTCTTCATGGAATTGGTAGATGAGACGATGGATAAAAATATGATTTTCTAACATGGTCCAAAATGGATGCTTTTTAAGCCCTGGGTCTTGCACATCAAAGCTTCTTTGGAAAATGTGGTGAAAAGTGAGAATTGAGTGGGAAGTCCAGGCAGTTTGGGGCAAAAATGAATAGTTGAAGACCTTTTAGGAATCTCGTGGGAATGTTTCTGTAGATTCCTACATGCGATTAGCCTTTGCTTCAGTCAGTAGGGTAAGATAATTTTTCTTCTGATTATACTCGGTGAGCAGTCAAAAAAGCATTTGCTTGGTTGAAACAGTAAGTTACTTGTAACAGTTGAGACTGGCCATAAGACAGAAATGTAAAGGACATTCCTGAGCTGTAAAGGAAACAAGCAGAATGGTTAAAACACCCAGTTATTGAAAAATAAATGCTATGTGAAGTCAAAGGACAATATATTGCATGCGATCCAACAGTTTCTATTTTCTCCATAGTCATATAGAGAACTCCAGGGCAGAGGTCTGCTGCATAACTGAACTGGCTAAATTTTTAGTCTAGATGCGGAGGCAGTAGGTGGAGGTGGAAAAATTCGGATCTTATTCTTATGGTTGCACATTAGCTTGTTTCTGCCTTGTATCCCCTCCCTAATATTCTATCTTCACAAACTGCATTGCTTCCTACTAAGGCATTCATCCGTTACCTGAAACTTCAAATAATTTTGCATTATGGGATTTGGTCAAGACTTTGGTCTGCATCTCATTAGTTTAGGTAATAACCGGCTGGTTTATAAGTGTTCGGGAATAACTGTCTGGTCGTGAGGGCCCTCATACATGTTAGGCATCAACTGTCTAATCGTAATCCTCATCGGAAGCCTGGATCTTGTTAAAGTTTCAGAACAGCAAGCTCTTTGGTGGATTACAGTGACGTTTCCAAGACAGTTCATGTGAGGAAAACGGAACCAAGCAAGAGGCAGCACAGGCCTTGTGTTGTGTATCACTAGAATACAAACTTAAGCCTTCTGCTTATGATGAGTGCTCTGCTGGATTAACTCACATAATCCTTCAGGTCTCATCGTCATTGCTAACCGTGAAGCACAAACAGTGACCTCCTCCCAAGTTTATGAAGACATGCCCTTGGCTTGCCTGTTCATTCAGTCATTCATTCATTTGTTGATTATTTAGAAGACAGTATGGCATTTTCTCCTCGATTGCACAGTGCAAACATAAAGACATATTTTAAACTCTTGACTATTAGAATCTCAAACCCTCCAGTCTGGTTTTGCAGCCTCTAGGGAGGCTACTCTGGTTCAGGAAGAGATTTCTGGGGCTACATTGTAATAGCTGGGCAGCGCCTCAGTTCAAGTTCAAGAACTAAGACTGAGAAAAGGGGATAGAGAACAGGCATCTGTCTGGGGACCCTGAGACATCCTACGGGAGTCTCATGGAATTTAGACTAAACACACTGGACCATGGGAGCCTCTCTGAACTTCATTCCTCCAGCCTAGAGGATTTGCAGAAGTTGACTTGAACTTGAAATTATAAAATCCCTTGGATGGTGTTGGGATTAAACCCCACAGCTGTTCCCAGTATCTTCAATTCTAGACTGCTTCTTTGTCTTTGTAAGACTTTTGATTTTGTATATGATCTTTAAATACAGATAGGTATGTGATGAATTTATAGTACAGCCCATCTGGGCTTATTTTTTAGATTTTAAAGAAGTTGGTGAATTATTCAGATATATTGTTTCTTTTTGCATTTTACAACTTACCTTTTAGTTATTTCTGTTTTTCAAGGAGCTATTAGAGAATGAGGGGAGTGATGAATCTGTGTTTTTATATGTTAATTATTACCTAATGAGTGAGTTATTTCAAGAGGTGAAAGTCTTGACCTTTATAATTAATTGTATGTTTAAGTCGATCACATGATCTCAGTTCCTCATCACCACAGATAAATTGGAAAGTATTGTATTACTGGCTAGTCAACATCTCATCTTTGACGATCAGGGCTGCTGTGCTCTAAATCAGATGTAAGAAGTAGATGAAAGGGCTGAGATGACAGGGCGGTAGGCTCCTAGGCAAGAGATGCCAGGTGTGAAGCTTGCCGAGTAGGAAGCCTGGATGGAGGATGAAGGGAGGGTCTAATGTGCTTGATACAGGACAAGAAGAAGGAATAGCTTCTGGGCATAAGAAACACATTTTTGTACATTCAAGCTTGGCATGTGGTTTCCCCTGACTCTCCACAAACATTGGTTAAACTTCTTTCCATGCAGCAATGTGTCTGATGCTGAGATCACAAGTTTACTTGGCTCACCCAGGAAAAAGAGAAAAAAGATGTGTTTACATGTGATATAATTCAGCATATGTTAATTGCCAGGGCAAAGAGGAGAAGGTTCTGTGAACCTGTAATCAGGCAGGGGACTATGACTGGGGTGGGGATAAAAGAATGGTACGGAGGAAGGGAGACATTTCAAGAACCAGGAGTCACATGAGGTCAGATAGAGGGGGAAGGGTCAGAGATTACCAGGGGAGTAGGGGAATAGTTCTTGAAGCTCCAAAGTTTAAAGGGTGGTTGGACATCATTTGGAACGCCCTGGAGTATCAGTGTAATACACACAGATCCAACCTTTATCCTGTGCACAATTTACAACTAGTTTTTGAGCAGGTCCTCTGATACTATCAAGATGTATTTGGAAACAGTGAGCAAGGCAGACTGGATCAGGGAGAGAATGAATGCAGGGCCCCCGTGATAGTTATTAACAAAAGATCAGCTTTAATTTAATGTTGAAATAAAAAAGCAGCAGCCCTAAATTGATCAATTAGAGGGACTTGAGCTCACTAATGACCTCAGGGTGTTTTTTTCCCCCCTGGCTGGTGAAACAAATACATTTAAAACATCACTACTCTCTATCTCAATGTAGTGAATAAGCAGAATGATGGAAAATATCTAAAATGTTAGGTTAACTAGTACTTTGCTAAAGGGAAAACCTATTAAGACTTTATTAACTTTTCTATGATAGGAGCAAGGTAGGAAGTCTGTGATTTGCCAGGTAAAAATGAGAGTCCATCATTAGATTTAAACAGAGTTCTTAATTTTGAATTTTAATTATTTTTTTCTTGATAAACTGTGCCTATGGTTAATTTCTACACCTTTGTGAAAATGTTGTCATTTCCAGTTGATGGAGATATGTTGCTTATGTAACATCCTTCAAGATCGGAGAATACACACACACACACACACACACACACACACACACCCCCACCCTTTCTTTCCAGAAGGAAATCAATTCATTATTATTATCCTTATTGCCAATGTGCTAATTCCATTATTGTCCAGAGATTTGGTAGAAAATGACAGGTATTTGCTCAGGGATATTTTAGCCTCTCCATTTCTCATTAGAATTTTCTAATTTCTCTTTAGAACCTAGACTTGATGAGTAGAAACACATTAAAAAAATTGCTTTTGTAGAACATGTGGTGTCAGAGGGCATAAGTTTCAGGTTTACCCTTGGCGAAACAGCAAGATTTTTCCAGTACAGAAGAAAAAGATAGAATAATGGAATTTTCCCTCTTACGATGAATTGCCAGTCTGGGAGGAAGCGGTTAGGGAATGGTGGCCCATCAGCCAGAAAACCTCAAGAACAACCTTTAATAAGCACTCCTCGGTCAAACTCCTATCATTATGGCGACTGAGCTCCCTGGGAGAGCGCCATTCTGCCTCCATCTGACATTCAGAATTGTCAGTAAGAGAATGAATGAGACAGTCTGAAAAATTGCCTAACACAGACTACAGAAGGCTTCCTTTGGAATAAAGAGTAAAAAACTAAAATTGGATTGTTTCATTATTTTCAGTAGAGTTCTTGAAACTGGAATTGTTATGGTGACTTTGATTAACTTGCAAAAAATAAGATTTTAGGGTATTTTATGGATAGCATGTTTAAGTGCCCAAAATTTTCAATATGGGAGTTTTAAGACCCTAACAAGGAGAGATGTGAGAGTATCAATAGTTGGCCTTTTGACGCTGTTTTTGAAAAGCCAGAGAAAGGTTCAAAATGTCTAGATTGTGGGGCTATTCCTTTAAATATGATTTCTTAGGTCATTTTTCCATCAGGAAGTAGGGAAGTGGTCAATTTCTCACATAGTTCCACAATCTCCAACAAACTCAACTTATGACTGGATTCTCTTTGCACCACAAGATGTAAATTGTCAGTTCCCCAACCAGCTGGTGGTTTCTGCGGCTGGGGGAGGGCTGTCAGCCAGTCTATGGGTTGAAATGTTGGCGACCAAGCAACATTAACATGGAAATACGAAGTCGCTCAAAGGCCATCATTTCCCAGGCTGGTGGCTGGACCCTTCTTGGCTCTGAGGAAGAAAGGAAAAATAAATCGTCTTGGTGCTTACTGTCGCAGGAAGTGAAGTCAAGAGTTAGCATGTATGTTGGGAGAAAAACTTTCACAAGGAATGTAGGAAAGAAACAGATGAGCATATAATTAGGGGATTTAATTTCCAGGTCTGGCGGTCTTCTCAGTTAGTAACTGTCGGATAATATCTCTTAGTAAATTGTAAACTGTGCCCAAAGAATCCAGTAGGCACTGGGCAGATTTTTGTTAAATGAATGAATGAGTGGATACCTAAACCTTTGACTGTGATTATGTTTAGTACCAGAATTATGCCAGGTTAAATAATGACACGTGACATGCTCTGGTCTTGATTATTAAAGGCAGCTCATAGAAGGACCTGGGAAAAGGTCATAATTCTGACTTTCAAAATGAAAATTAATGTGTTAGACTGAGTTATTGCTAGTCTTTCTATTTTCATAAAAGTCAGTTTAGAGAGTTGAAAACCATCATTGCCCCAGTATGTCCCACTTCCCAGAGGCAATTATTTTCTCTCCTTTTTTAGCTGTTTCTAATATTTTCCTACATACACCTAAATAATATACTTATGGTGCTAGCTCTTGTTTTTCAATTTTAATAATTATCTCTTAAAACACAACAGAACATGAGATTCTAACTCTAAATTAAATCCTTCCCCCTTATCGCACACCATCCGCTCAACTTTCCAATATCATCATTAGCTTTTCAGAGCTGAGACATGTCTTTCATCTCACTTTTGAGTCGGATTCCCTGTTTCATACATTTCCTAACTTTCCCTTGATTTTCTCTTTGATTTCAGTATAATATATCCTCTAGTAGTTTATTGGAAAAGAATACTTGAGAGATAAATATCTGAGTCTTTACATATTTTCATTGGTGTACCCCGGGCAAAATTGGCTACCTACTGAATTTTAATTTGGAATTCACTTTTCTTCACAAGATTGAAGACATTGTTCTTTTGTTTTCTAGTTTCCTGGGTTATTATTGAAAAATTTTAAGTCATCTTCACTTCTCTCTTCTCTGTCTTTGTTTTTGACTCTTTTTGGCTGTCATTAGCGTTTAAAATTTTTATGATGATATACGCAGATGTGGGTGTATTTATTCCATTGGAGGGCATCCAGAGAGTGCTATCAATCTCATGAGTTTGGGAAATTGTCTTGGAGATTTGTTTTTAAGTTTTTCCCTTTTGGAGGGGTTCTTATTATTGCATTGGGGGCTAGAATAATATCTTATTTTTGTCTCATTATTTTTTTCATTTTCCTCTTATTTTTCCATCTTTTTCCCCTTATTTTTTTCTCCTCAGTGTTCTCTTTCAAGCCTCCTTGTATTTCTAAAATTGAAATTTTAATTTATTAGAGCTCTTTCTCTGTTCCTCATTGTTTTCGTCAAAGAAGATCCTGTTCTTATTTCATGGATGAATTATATCCTCTGATCTTTCTGAGGATATTAATGATACTTTTCATATCATTGCACAATATCTGTTTCATTCAGATTGCCTTTGTCTGTTCACGCTCACTCTTTTTTATTAGAGACATTCCTCAGATGTCTTCAAGTCCTTGGCCATTTGCTCATATCGCGAAGTGGGATGCTATAAAGCTGATTGGCATTCATTCTACACTGATCTGTCTGAGCTTTTTTGTTGGAATATTCTCAGTAGCAGTATTTGTCAGTCTTTTGTGCTGGTCTAAAAATCTGCTACTAAAAGTGTGGATCGTGGCCATGTGTATCCACATCACTTGGAAGCTTGTTAGACCCCATACCTGCTGATCAGAATGTGTTCTTTAACAAGACCTCTGGGGAAAGTATGGAGGGCATACCCTGGAGAACAATCTTCTATTCATCTGCTTGGACTACCTAAGACTGGACATCAGCATTATAGGAGGCCATTAGAGGAGGGAGCAGAGCTCAGGTGTTTCCACATTTAGAAGATGACCTTTTAAGTAGTTTGATTATACGGCAGTGTCCCGACTTGCAGAGTTGCCTAGAGATTATGTCTTAATCAGTTCAGGAAGCCATAACACAGTACCATAGACTAGGTGTCTGAAGCAATAAATATTTAGTTTTCACAGTTCTGGAGGCTGGGAAGTCCAAGATCAAGGTGCCGGCAGATCTGATATCTGGTGAGGGCTCTCTTCCTGGTGTGCAGATGGCTGCTTTCTTGATGTGTCCTCACACAGTAGAGAGAGAGATCTCCTGTGTCTCATCTCTTTTATTTTTGATAAGAACCTTAATCCCATCAAAGGTCTAGTATGATCCTAATCACTTTCCAAAGGCCTCACTGCCAAACATCATCACACTGGAGATTAGAGATTCAATATATGAATCTTGGGGGGACACATTTGGTCTGAAGCACCTGGTGTCCCTCTGTTTTGGTCTTTTCAAACAGTAAGCCTTCAGTTTTCTGTGAAATTGAGCAGATCATCTGGTGGTCTGGCTGCTTCTTCATCCTCTTCAATTTTCTGTCCCACCCTCCTGATGTACCTGGTAGATCCAAATTCTGAGCAAATCATCCTTGCATTTTCCTGGCAGTTAAAACTTTGTATGTCTTCCCTTCTCTTCCATTTTATTTTCTTCATGAATTTTAAGGATCCCAATGCTCTGCTTTTAGTGAGTTTTAAAGTGATCACAGATCATGTTTCTACAAACATGTAGATTTAATTCACTGTCTTTAATCTGAAGTTGATTAATTAATCTTTAAGGTTCTATCTGACTCTCACTTTTTACATGTCAGTTTCTCAATTATCACTTACTTTGCTATCTTTATGATTTATTTTTATTCCATTGTTTAAAAAAATCTGAGCCCTTTCATTTACATTTGTTTCATATAAGCAGCAAAAAAAAAAAAAAAAA
>NW_003852414.1:13811695-13853092 GCF_000181295.1 Otolemur garnettii | reverse complement strand
AAAAAAAAAAAAAATGTAGGTGTATAAAGGTTACTTTAATGCATGAGTTTAATTTCAACCCAGCTCTCAGGTCAAAGTAAGTTATTATCAGCAGAACTCAGGGTTACTAAAGGATGTTAGACTTTCAGAAACATAACAGCAATAGGTGTGTTATTTTTTACCCTTACCCTTCAGTAATTACATGTCATTTGAATTCTGTTTTAAACAATGTGCTACCAATCAGTCGTAATTTCACGTAAAACTCAGCACTTAAAATTTTTATTACAATTGGACCTGCTGTTTGGTGAGTGGTAAATTGAGGGCTTTGGAGGCAAATGATTCATTATAGTGATAGCTTATTGATCACTCTGCAAAGTATGGATTATCAGATGATTACATTCTCATAATTATTATTTATGGCATCCGTGGAAATGATGGAATAAGAACATAGTCAATATCACTATGACAGTGTTTTTTTACATGAATATGTAGAACAGGAACCAAAAGATGTGCCTATTAATAAAAGATCTCCCAGTTGAAGATTTTCGGTCTATGTTAAAATAGTTGGCCTTTAGCCTTAAAATACATCTAGGTTTAGACAAAACTTCCTGTCTTTACTTGCTTCGGGACCTTGATTTGCCTCCTGTATAGCACTTTAAATGTTCCCATAGAAACAAGGAGACAGGGACTGAGCCAATTTTGGGATACTTATGTGCACTGCCAAGTTTTGTATCTCCTGAGAGTCACTCAATACTTGGCACACACTCAATACATAGTTTCCAAATAACCCAAGTCGATTAGATAAGCTGTACGTCTTCCTTTCATCAATAATTTTTAACCAATCTTCTTCAAATTCTCACCTGAGTTGCTTGGGTTTTTACTTTTCTCCCTGCTTTAGATTCTGCAAAAGTACCACTTCACCAGTTTGCCTTACAACCAGAGATTAGTTCAGTTACTAAACATGTGGGAACTTGAGCTCCCTCTTACTACCTCTTAAAATAAACTTGCCCCGGGGTATTAACATAGTGAAGAAATGACTAAGCCTAGATGATCCAGATTGATCCGGGGGGCCTGGCCTTTGGTTCTTTTTCCAATTGAATCTTTATTATTGGAAATCTCTCTTTAAGAAAGTGTTTCCTTTTCTTCGTGTCATATATCCTGATGTCATTTAAAGCAGTATCAAAGCATCTTAAGTGTTCTTCAGATTTTCTTTGATGATTTGTATTGTGCCTCAGGCTTCTTATTTCAATTATATTCGGCTAAACTGTTGACATACGAGACATGAAGAAATGAGAGTAAATGTCAATTTGATGGCATGTCTGTGCATTTTTTAACAGCAAATGATTTTTTATGTCTCTTTTACATTTAAATGAATGGATTTTTGTAGTGGATATATCTAGTTGAAGCTTTCAGCGTATTGACGGATTTTAACAAATCTCGGGAAGGGGCCTGTAGTCCTGTGTGTCCCTCACAGAAACTAATTAACTACTAAACACACAGCCAAGGATCAGTTACAGTTGTGATGTCTGGTATCACAGTCTGTTTGCAATGCTGTAGCAAAATGCTCACAGATTGGGTGGTTTAAACAACAGACGTATATTTTCTTACAGTTCTAGAGGCTGACTGTCCATGATCAAGGCAGTTGCAAATTTGGTTTCTGGGGAGGGCTCTCTTCCTGGTTTGTAGACGGCCGCCTCCTTCACATGGCATTTCCTTGGTGTGGTCAGGCTGATGGGTGTGGGGAATCAGGGGATAGTGAACAGGTACACTCTGAGATTTCTTCTTATAAGAGTACTAAACTTATTGGATCAGGGTGTCACCCTTCTGATCTCATTGAACTTTCTTTACTTACTTAGATGCACCATCACCAATTACAGCCAAACTGAGGGTTAGGTCTCTAACATGACAAACCCAAGGGAGATACAGACATTCTGCCCCTAACATCTGGTTTTTAAAATTTGTTGTGTTTATCATTTTGACTTGGCCTTAATTCATTAATGCTTAAATTCTAAAGTTTTCAAAGATAAACCACTACATCAGTTTTATTTTTTTATTTAATAGGTAAGATTGGCATCTAATGATTTTTGTGACAATGAACATTATATGAACTACAATAAGAAGAAGTCATTTTTGATTCTCAGCTATTTTGACTCAATCACAGAAACGTAACCTTCAAAGGTTTTCAGTATTGATGTATGTTTGTTTTTGTGCTTTAAAGTTAATTTATTTTCAAGATAACTTTTCTATATCTCCTATCATTTAGTTTATTTAAGAGGCAATGCACTTTGAGCAATTTTATTTTTGCTTCTTTCAATTCCTAGTCCACATCTTTGGCCTTAAAGATGACATAGTAGGTGTAGGCTTTTATAGATGAAGAAACTGAGGCACGGAAAAAAGAGAAACAAGAATTTTGGTACGTTAATCTGTAGAACATGCTGTTTTTTCTGTCAAATTATGTAGTTTGAGGTGTGGTTGAGACTTAAACCTCATTCTGCTAGAAATGATTTAACAGATGAATTGATTCCAAACCTGATGAAACAGACAGTCCTAGCAGAAGAAATGCTGGGGGATTTACAGAGACATCTAACCTCTCTCTTTTCAGTAAGCTTACCCAGAACCTGGAAGCAATCTTTGCACAACCTGAGGGTTGAGATGAATTTTCGCAGAATGACTGAAGGTCAGGCTGGTGGGTGTCTATTTTGTTTTTCAGCGGGTCTTTTTGTTAGTTTATAGCCAACTCATTGTAATCGGTATCTAGCAGTATAAACACAAAAATGTTGAATTATATAGTCAAGAAAATAATGGATTATTTCAAATTAGCGTGGTGTTGATTGTTAGCTCCCACTGTAGAATAAGAGCAAAGCTGCTCTTCAGTCTCTGAGTCATTGTAAAGCTTCCTGTGATAACTAACCCTCCATAAATTCCTGAGCCCTCTTCTCTTTGAGCTGGGTCAGTTCAGCGAGACAATGCATGTGAAAGCGCCCACTGCCCTTTGACAAAGAGCAAAACAGAAATTTCTAGCGTTGTTATCGTTAGTCCAAAATGCACGGTCCACAATACCCTGCCAAGCGCTGCAATTTGACCTTTTGATAACAAATGATGAAGACTTTCCCCGGTAGAATAAACGCTTACATTTTTACTAAAACTGGATCTGTGGGAAGTCTTCTTAAAAGAAGAGAGTCCTTTGAAATAATATTTTAGAATTTTCTTCCTTGAGTAAGAAGTAACAACACTTTATGTGACCTATTTTAATCCTAGAGTCCCTGAGTGGTCATGTGTGGCTGACTTGTGACAGATACATTCAAAACCTCCATTCTGTGGATCTTTGGGTATTTTCAAGTCTAATCACCTTCACAAATGCCCATTTTTGTTTCAGCTATGAAAACTGACTGCCTTTTGCAACTTAAGCCAGAAATACCAGCAACAGGAATAACAGTCTAATTTTAGTTTTTCAACTCTATGGTAGGATAGTGAAATTAATCTATATATTTTTGTATCATATAGTTAAAAATAGAAGTCAATGTTTTTTAGCTAAATTTTTGATAGCAATAACAACAGCAAGTTTTTTTTTTTTGAGATGCCTATTCAGCATCTAGCAGAAAGGTTTTTATATTTAACCTAAAATAAAAGACGTACTGTAAAAATTCCCTTCTTTATTCATTTTGTTGGAGCATGACATAAGATCATAAAGAAATGAACTATATACACAGTGGTTGATATGACTGAAGAGACACTGAATCATTACATAGTCACCTCTTTACTGAACAAAGAACATCTACATCTGCAAAGTGCATCTATCTGTCTAAGCACTAAATCTACTGAAATTTAAATATATTATTATAAAAAGTTCACTTTAGCACTTCATAGTAGTCACTGAAGAACCACCCGTTTTCCAATGTGAACATATTTTTTATACCACTTGTATGTTCTTTAGAATATTTTTGTTAATCTAAACTTACCTGTGTTGCCTTTAATGATATACGGCCTCTTCTAAGTAGCAGACATTTTCAGGTACCTCCTCACTTAATAATGAGAAAGTTCTGAATCTCTGCTCTTGATATTTCTAAGTATCAGTAGTAGATTCCTTAGCAGTCAGATCTACAGTAGGTCAATGCTGAATTTCATTTTTCAATTACTTCTTTCTTCTGAATTAATTGAGCCAAACTGGGAAGAAAGATACACTATCTTGTGAAAAAATAAAAAGGAAGAAGGAATCGTTTTCTTTAATTCTCTTAAGTGTTCCTGCCTTGATCTGTGTGGCTTTGCAGTGCTCTTTATTGCTTTGTTTTTTGAGGACAAGTGACTACTTGAGTTCTTTTGAGGTCCAAGTCAGGTGTGGAGATTGACCACTGGACTAGAGCACTTTGCTGCTGAGAGGTGAAGATGTGAAGTTTTCTGGTATAACAGTGAGCCTTACGCAGGAATTTTCAGTAACACAAAGGAACCAACATCCCAGTGAACCAAGAATGTTCACACAGCTTCCTTTCTTTCTGCCTCCCCTCCTACCTGATTTCTCCTTTGGTTCTCAATATTTTCTGGCACCCTAGCTTTAAGCTGTCTCTCCTATAGCCTCGCTGCTTAAGGTGTGGCCACAGACCCAGGGGGCAGCATGATTACCAAAGGGCTTTCAGAAATGCAGAATTCCAGGCCCGTCTTGGACATACTGAGTTGAATCTGCATGTTACCAAGTTCCCCCACTTTCCCTTGGGTTAATCCTGTGCCGATTTGAGAAATAAAGACCTCCGTTTTTCTATGTACCTTGTCTACACAGCCTGTCACCCCAAAATTAATCTCATGAGTTACAATAGTAAGTAGGCCTCAACTATAGGGAAATAAATCAGTGTAAATAAATGTGTGACTGTGATGTGGTCTGGCGATTTGCCATAAGATGGCCTATTTCTATGGGTTGTCAATGTGTCAAGAAAGAGCAGAGAATACCACTCTCAGGTTCACATATGCATCTTCTATATAATTCAAATTCCTAAAACATTTCAGGTCCTGTTATCCCTCATTTTCATTGTGTATTCCCATACCAGGGTTTCCCTTGGCTGGTGGCTCTGTTGGCTATCACTATACAAGGTCTGCTGTTGGGTGGGGTTCTAGTGAAAGAAAGGAACACATAGTGTAATGACACTGAATGGCCAGCTAGCCTAGTGTGGGAGCCAAAATTGAACTCTGAGGACCTAGCCTCAGGTGGCAGCTGGGCAAGGACTGGTGGTGAGACCTCAGACTGCTTTACCCATCTTGCGCTGAATTTCTTCATTTCTTCTGGATAGATGCCCAGTAATGGGATTGCTGGATCAAATGGGAGGTCTAGTTTGAGTTCCTCGAGGATTCTCCATACTTCCTTCAAAAGAGATTGCATTAGTTTGCAGTCCCACCAGCAGTGCTAAAGTGTTCCCTTCTCTCCATACCCATGCCAGCATCAGCAGCCTTGAGACTTTGTGATGTGGGCCATTTTCAGTGGGTTTGGGTGATATCTCAGGGTGGTTTTGATTTACATTTCTCTGATGATTAGGGATGATCAGCATTTTTTCATGTCTGTTAGCCATTCACCTGTCTTCTTTAGAGAAAGATCTATTCATGTCTCTGGAGGTGATCTTTTCAACTCATGTTGGATCATTCCCTTTCCTCCTAAAACCCTTCCAAAGGGTTCCTAAGCCCTCAGGGTAGAATCCAACTTCCTTCCTCTCTGTACAGTCCTGAGGGTTATGGTTCCGCTCACTTCCTCTCCTTATCTCTGCTGTTGTTCCTTCCACTCCAGTCATACTAGTCCTTCTTCTCTCCTCCAGTAGAACTCTCTTTTCTGCCTCTGCCATGTTGTGGCTGCTTCTTACCGCTGGGCCTTTGAAAAGTTTGAAGCTATTAAATAACATGATTGGATGGATGGATGAATGAATGAATGAATGAATGAATTCCCATTGAGTCGAGGAGCAAGGATTCTTTTTTATCATAAATAGAACCTTAGGCATTTGGCAGAGCACTTTGAAATGTCTCTTATTGGTGAGAGGCATTTCTAAATATACTCACAAAGAGTTTGATAAATATGGTAGAGTTAGGATTAGCATTCTCAGGACAGACCTGAATCCAAGCTTAGAAACTGAAATTTACATATAAATAGGAAATGAAATCAGTTTTCTAAACAGGTATTTTGGAAAATCCAATAACAGGTTAACAAACCTGAGGTTTATACAAACACAGAGAATATTTTTGACTTAATTTTAATTAAACTTCATAAAGTATTTGATTGATAAGTGAGAAAGGAACAAGGCATTCTCTGAGCATGCCAAATAGCATTGAAAGTTGTTGATAGCTTAAAAAAAAAAAAAAAAACTCAGGCTGCCTGTTACCCTAGCCAAGTAATTCATTACACAAGGCAGGTTAAAACACTCCACTCCAGGGCAGTGTATTGGGAGATGTGAGACATTCTGTAAAGCTAAAGCGAGAACATGGTGATGTATTTTCTTCTCTTTACTCACATGCCATTTTTTATAAGCAGTATACTTGAAAGTTTGTCTCAGAACATTTTGCTTTCCCTCTTGGGACCTGCGGAAGAAAATTATCTACATAGAATAGAAACACATTAATATGTGTTGATTGACTCTAAAAGAGATGCAGGTGTATTACTTTTGAGTGATACTGGTAGAGTTCAAGGCAGATAGTGATTTCTGTGCATGAATAGTGGAAGTGCTCAAAGTAAGTTATCACTGAGTTTTGTTTTTTTTTTTTTTTTTGAGACAGAGCCTCAGGCTGTCCCCCTGGGCAGAGTGCCGTGGCATTACAGCTCACAGCAACCTCCAACTCCTGGGCTCAAGCGAGTCTCCCGCCTCCGCCTCCCAAGTAGCTGGGACCACAGGCGCCCGCCACAACGCCTGGCTATTTTTTGGTTGCAGCCGTCATTGTTGTTTGGCGGGTCCGGGCTGGGGATTCGAACCCGCCACCTTAGGTGTACGTGGCTGGCGCCTTAGCCAGTTGAGCTATAGGCACCGAGCCTATCACTGAGTTTTTTGAAGTGAGTTGGGGGATATGTATGTTTCATTAAAAACGGGAGGTATCCATAAGTATTTTACTATCTACCTTTCTCAGTTTTCTCTTTCAAGAGAAAGATATTATTATCTTTCTCTATATTCATTGAGCTAAGAGAACAAAGCTGTTACCCAGGTTTCGATATTGAATAAAAGACAAGTGAGGTCAGTGTCATTTGGGTGAAGAGACTGGAAACATAGCCCCCAACCCAGACATGGAACAAATCACAGTAGTTGATACAATCATAGAAGAACCTGCATGTCAGATCAGTTGCTTATTTCCAAAGGAGGTCTTTCCACCTTTAACCAACTCTCCAGATTATATTTATGCAACTTGGCCACCACTCTGTACACCTGTCACTAAAACTCTTGCTTTCTTTTCCCCCCTTTCTTGTGTGTCAAGTGCTTGTCTGGCTTTTCATTGTAATGTTTCTCTCACTTCCCATGAAGTATTTTTAGGATGACTTAATACCCTCCCTTTGGCCCAGCATGCCCCACATACGTATCTTAAAATTGATTGAAATTTAAATATTGGGGTGCTCTTCTCATCCTTCTTTACTCTAGGTTGATTCTCTGAGTTTTGATGTTGTTGTTTTTTTAATTTTATTTTTTTATCAACACAAAGTAGGAGGATAGAATTGTAAACTCTACTGTGTAGTTGATTCCTTTTCCCCTGTCTTATCTTGTTTAAAATGTAGACTTCAACTACCAAATAATTACACTTTTTCTTCTAAGGCTTTATTAATGTTGAATAAATTTATTTTTTCCCTTGGTTTGGCACCAGATTCATCATTTACAAGGCTGCTGTTGTTGGGGTATCATCTGTCATATGAACCTACTCTTCTTTTGTTAGAATTTTAGAGGCTTAATATTCCTGAAAGCATTTCCAAGCCTAACTGATAACTGAGGAAATACAGAATTGGAAAATACCTGATATATACAAGTATAGCTTCCAGGAAATGTTATGACATTCTAATAATTTATAGGAATTTGAAGCTTGGGTTAACTAAAAATTTCCTACCTCTTTTTTTGCGTTATCACCCATAATTTTTTCTCCTTAACCATTTATAACTTAGAGAAATTATGTCTGGTTCTCTTTTCAAAATCAAATAGTCTTCTTAATACTGCTATCTAGAATTTGTGAGAATTGACTGAACATAATACAGTAGAACCTCTGTAAGTTGACCACCCATGGGACTGTAACAGACTAGTCAACATACGGAGATGGTCGACATAAGGAACTAGGCCCACTGTGCTGATATGTATTGTGGTATATGTCTGGTCCGTGAAAATTAGGTCAACTTAAAGAGGTGGCCAGTGTCATGGCGGTCAACCAGGAAAGTTCTGTATTTTGGATGGTGTCTGAAGTGCCAAAATAGGATATTTACTTCATCTAGATTTTTAAGGTTAGCATACTCCAACCAATGCCACAGATATCAGAAAGGAAATCTTTAGTATATGACATCATTTCTAAAATTGTATAATTTGGCAAAGATAAAGTATGTTAGTGTTCTCACTGTGTAGAGATGAAGTCGAATGCTGCAGTGTTTTCAGGATTCTTATTTTTTGGGTAATATATTTAGAACAGGTGATAAGCTCTAAAATGTTTATATTGGCAACCTTCAAAATAGGGTTATTGATGCCATATTTAGATGTCTGGCAAAATAAAACCAGTTGGCTACAGTTTAGTTGAGAAAGAAGGACTAAATAAGAAAATACCTGGGAGATGGTTAGCAGAACGTGGAATTTAAACAAAAAGTAAAGTATGCTTTGAAACTTACCATAGAAAACATGGTATGCTGTTATCTTATCTCTTACCCCAACATAAATGAAAATACAGATCAAAGGAAATATTTGATTTGTATCAAGATAAGCACTTTTCCTGTTAAGGAAACATTCTTGGGTTAAGGACTAATAAATGGGTATACTTCTTCCTGTAGGTAAGATAATTTTTCCAGAAAAGCCCATGGGCTATTATGATATAATTTGAACAGGCAGACATGGTGGTGGTTTCTCCACCAGGAGAAGGAGTTGAAATATTTTCTAGATCTTTTGAGGGGCAGAAGCATTTTCCCCACTTTTAAGGAGTGTTCTCTCCAATGGTATGTGTTGAAAATAAAGATGTAGAAAACCATGCTTGTTGAGCCTTATCTGCAAATATAATCCTTCCACCTTTCCTTGAGTCACAATTATGCAAAAGTAACTGAATAATACTCTCACACATTAGGGTACATTGGGTTGCCTTCATTGGAGTTGTTTCTCAAATATGTATGTAATGTGACTTTCTTAAAATTGTTTATAAATTGACTTTTTACTAAGCCAGTCAGTAATTTAAAAAAGTTTTCTATCCCATAGAAAATATTGAATAATATTTTAAAGCGCTTCATGTTATTCACTATTTTAATGGATACTTGGGTTTTTTTCAAGATAAAATAGAGTGAGAGAATTAGGAAATTGTATAATTTCTATCATTTAGCAAATTTTTTTATTTCAAAATAATATTTCAATAGAAAATATTTTATTTCAGAATAGTAAAGGTGCAAGATTTGTTGTTGTTGTTGTTACATGGATGAGTTTCATATTACTGAAGTCAAGGCTTTTCGTGTGTTCCTAATTAGAATAGTATACCTTGAACCAGATAGGTA
The DNA here is from genome assembly GCF_000181295.1 of Otolemur garnettii. Classification (NCBI taxonomy): domain Eukaryota; kingdom Metazoa; phylum Chordata; class Mammalia; order Primates; family Galagidae; genus Otolemur; species Otolemur garnettii. The sequence continues at coordinate 13,843,443 of NW_003852414.1, read as the reverse complement.
TTTTTTTATCCCTTTCTCCTCTTCCTTGTCCCTGTTCTGAATTTCCAATGTTCTTTGCACCATTTATGATTCTGTGCACCCATCATTTAGTCCCCACTTTTTAGTGAGAACACGTGACTTTTATTTGTCCATTCCTGATACACTTCACTTAGGATAGTATTCTCCAGTCCATCCAAAAGACATTATTTCACTCCTTTTTATGGCCAAGTAGCCCTCTGTGATATCTATGCATCATATATATCCATGTTCTTCAGATATTGCTTATTTATAAAATAAAGGAAGTAATTCCTGCCTTAGTAACCTCCTGAGCATTAGTGACTATCTAAAAAATAATCATTGGCAATATCCTTAAAAGTAGTTCTTGCCCAATAATGAAAGACATTGGTTAATTATTTTATAAAATTCATGTGTTTTTCTTTCTTTCTTTCTTTCTTTCTTTTTTTTCTTTTTTCTTTTTTTTTTTTTTTTTGCAGTTTTTGGCTGGGGCTGGGTTTGAACCCACCACCTCTGGTGTATCGGGCCAGCACCCTACTCCTTTGAGCCACAGGTGCTGCCCAATTCAGGTGTTTTTCTTAGCCCTTTACTAAAAGTAGGGTCCAGCCAGGCCTGGAATTTTCCTAAACTTATAATAAGTATTTTAATGCAAAGGCTCTTCTAATTCACCTGGAACTTTTATGATTGAAAAACCTTTTTTCAAAAAAGTAAGACAATGGTAAAGAGAGAAGCAGTTGGATAAAGTGTGAGAACTCTGCTCATCTGTATGTGTTGACAGATGACTCAACACCTCAATTTGGTGTCGTAATCCTTAGCTGGTTGTTTGTATATTTTAGGGGTATATCACAAAAGTCGCAGTCTAATTTTAGTACAGTTTTTACTATCTTGATTTCTTTTCTTAATGTAATTTTGTTGATTGTGGATTATTTACAATGTTATTTAAATTGTGTAATCAGCGTAAATACATGCAATCATGCAATTTAATTAGGGAACAGTATTTAGGCAAGTAATGACAGAATTCAGACATTCACGGCATTTTAGAAATTCTAGGGAACTTTCTTTTGAAACTGTTCCTTGGATGAATGGCAATTGATATTCAAATTTAAATATTTCTCATTTCCAAAAAAATGTGAAAAAGTCTTATTAAATTCAATGGAGTCAGATACAGTATTAAAAATATGAGGTAGTTTGTGAATAATCAAAAAATTTCAACTAGGGCAGCACCTGTGGCTCAAAGGAATGGGCGTCGGCCCATATACTGGAGGTGGTGGGTTCAAACCCAGCTCAGGCCAAAAACTGCAAAAAAAAAAAAAAATTTCAACTAAATTTGTACTAATGTTCATTTCTATTTCTTGGGGATGGGAAAGTAACAGGATAATTTGTTTTTCAAGTGAAAACTGTAATTTAACATGAATAAACATTTTTCCCCATATCAAGATATTTCACCCCTAATGCCAGCATGAGTTAATTGTAAGGGAAGTGGTAAGTTGGTAATGGCATGGTTTATCTGAGTTAAATTGATAGAGTTGACAAAGTATAATCTGATGGAAGCCTGTGTGTTGGCTGTCATCTGTGGTCACTGGGTAAAATAGCTTGTACTCACGTTGGGCTATTATGTTTCTGACCCCACAGACGGAATATGGTGTTGTGATAATACAGAATCAGATTGAGTCTATTGGACATCTGGCAGCCTTGATTTGGTGGAAGACCCTTGGTGATTTGGGCCCCAAGCATTTGGAGATCATCTCTGACACTGGGCACCATTATAATAATTGATTCCATCTGGCCTATTATGGCTCAGAATTTTCACATTTTTCTTAGCGAGGCTATTGGCTGTGACGGGTTCTTGTTTACAGAAGTTTCCATCTCCCCTGATTGGCAGAGTCGACCTTTTTATGTGCTGGGACGCAGCTCTTCCTGCAAAGCCCTTATTTTAAAATGGGCCATTACCAATACCGGAAGCAAGAGCAGTTTAGGACTGTTAATGATAATAGGAGAGTTAAGGGAAGGTATTTTACCAAGTAATTTGTTGTGTTATGGATTCAGTGAACTATCATCATTCATGATTTCCACTAACAAAATAGGAAACCTGAGCACAGGTGTGGAATATTTAATAAATGAGTCAAATATAGCCTAAAATATATCAATGAAATACTTAGATATCAACAGTAGAATCATAGAGGTTTTTTTTTTTTTTAGCTTTGAGGGACCAGAAAGGCTGTAGAGCTGCACCGCTCATTGTATAGACAGATTGAGGTTATAAACTCCACATGCTTTCTGGGTTCACGATGCAGTGTTCTTTACCAAAACTCAAAAGTACCTTATTAAAGATAGATTCTCAGATTTCGTTAAAAATGCCCTTTTCTTATTTGTAGATTTTTGCAAATTATGGCTCATGCAGAAATAAGCCTGTTCCCTAAATCTGACAGATTTGTCTCTGAAAAATCAGTGGAGGCTCTGAATTCTTTCACCACTGTTCTTTAATTCTGTGATGAGTGGTGATCATCATCACAGGAAAGCAAGTGCTGAAATCTACTTGGATGTCCTTTTTCTTTTAAATCTGTACTAGGCAGTTAGTAGAAAATCCTCCATTAATGTGAAGATTAATTAATTTTGGGGGACTTTCCAAACCTTTCAAGATATCATAAAAAATATGATCAGTATTAATGTGACATTACTTTCTGCTCTGTTTTTATATGAGCAGTATTTTGTTTCCCTATATTAACAGAGTTACCTGATGGGATACTAAGTTCCTTATTTGCTTTCACATGGTGCATTATTTATATATTTTTACTGTGTTAGCTAGCACATTTTGCCGTGGTGGTGGTGGTGGTGGTAGTTGTTATTATTATTTAGATTATTTTCTTATGTTATATCACTGGGGTTTGTGACAGATGGCTAACTTGATCCCTGAAAGATTATTCAGATGTGATTTAGGTGGTCAGCATCAGAAGTCAGTGCTGGCTGCTTTCCCTGCCCACCACTTAACTCCTCACGTGCAACAAATTGCTCTTACCTAAAGTGGATAATATACATGCCAAAAACAATACTGACCCAAATGTGGGTTAGTCGTTGTTATTATTAACCTATAATGTATAAAACATTTTTGTTTTATAGCCATTAACCCAGTTTTATTGTATTTATTTTAATTCCTATATTAACAATAATAGTATAATAAGGAGTAAAATAAAAATAGTGTAATAAAGAGTGTACTATACTCTATAGAATACGTTTGTCTTAAATTTTCCTAACAAGGGCTCATAAGGCTGAACCTGGTTTATGTTTTCCATAGGAAAACTGGACCATTTTTATGTGTAAAATTAAAATGTTTATGATTTTATTTAATAGTGAAATTATTTCCTTTCACTATGAGACATTACGCTTTAAAAGTCTACATTGGTTAAGCCTATAGTATTGCGGATTGAGTGCTGGCTTCGCTGACGTTTTCTTATTTTTTTTCATTTCATGTACATTTTTCTTAATCTGCCAAACCTCTTTCAATTCAAAATTTCCTTCTAATGCCCTGGAATCCTGCAATAACTCAAGTCCAGGAAGAGTGAAGACAGAGAATAGGGGTGTTTGAGGCACCTACGTCTTTAACTGTGGTTCTTTATGGTTTTAATTCCCTGCTGCTGGAGAGATTGAATTCTCATGCCTCAAAGTTCTAGAGTAACCCGCTTGTTTTCTGCTTTTAACTTCAAATTCTTCTCTTTTCATCTTCTTTATAGCCATTCAATCTCACTGGGCTGTGTCCACATTCTTCAAAGACGTGAGTTGTATTTCTTACCTATTTCATTAACCAAAGAAAAGAGCCAGGTGATGAGCTGCCGCCCTAAGTGCTGCTGCACGTTGCTCAGCTGGCCAGGGAGCTAGTTTGGAACTCAGCTCATCTCGGATAAACAGAAGCTTTGACAGATTTCTTTTCCCATTGCCTTCTCCTCTTGTTACTCTTTTCTCTGACTATTCAGAAATACGATTTAAAACTAAGTTGGATGTGACATTGCGCGGTGGGGGTTTATTATCACAAAGGGAGACGGAGCAAAGTCATCAGAGGAAAGAGGCTTATGGCACAAGTCCAGGAAGACTAAGGTCAAGTTTTCAAGAGAGCTTTCTAGACACACAGGACACATTTCAGTTTTCCAGAAATGAGTTGTGACAGCACGGAGGAAATGTTGTCTGAACTTGAAGTTCATTAGAAACTCCATCCCTGAGGATTTAATGGAGGCTGGCCACATGGCTTCCTTTGTCTCGCATGTACCCCAATTCCAGACTTCCAGATGGCAGGCAGGGTTCAGCGCAATCCGTTCTGTTTGCCCAGACAGTTTAGATACAATGAGGCACTTTTATCGGGTGGGGAATGGTGGGAACCTTTGCTAAATCTGAGTTTCTAGGATGCCGGTAGAGGGCCCGTCTTGCAAGTAGGACTTTCTAAGGGTAGCAATCTCCAGCCTACTACATTAACTCTTTTCTGTGTAATCCCACATTCAAGTGGGAGTAGGAGCAAAAGTATTTAAGGAGTTGGGGAAATGGAGGTATTGGACTATAGGGAAGAAAACCAATTAACTCTGCTTGTGGGAGTCAAGGGAAGGTCTGTTTGAAAAGACAATATTAGAGCTGTCTCTGGAAGGAGTTATTAGATGTCCAAGTCTTGGTTATAGGAGGAGGTCCTTCACCCATGCAAAGGTAACTGTTAATAGAGTCATTGGGGAAGAGCTTATTGGGAGATTCTGAGTGCTGTGAGCTCAGAGCAAGAGGTGGGGAGCAGTTGGAACCAGAGCTTGAAGTGATTTGTAGTTGGATAGATAAGGAGAAGTGATAGGTGTGGAGAAGAGATTGGAGAAGGAAGAATTTGATGAGAATAAGACCAGCTGGGAGGCAAGAGAAAGTGGAGCTTACATGTGGTTGGGGCTAGAGCATCTAGCAATTCTCAACTCAAGAAATACAATGAATTTCCTGGGGAGCTTTAATAAAACAGGGCATCTAGGTCCCGCCCAAACTCCTTAATATCTCTAGACAAACTGCTCTGGAAGCTTTACCTTCTGTAGTTATCATCCTCTGCATTGCTACCAGTGGAAACCTCAAAGCTGGTGTAGTCAGTTCATTGATGAACATACCCCAGGATTTGTCTATTTTTATAGAATCTCCTCTTTAAGTCAGCAATAAATTGAGATGTAAAAGCACACGGCTGTCAACTTTAGCCAAATATTTCCATCTATTCACTGATCCATCTTGCCAGCAAAGCTGTTTGCAGTGAACAATCTGAGTGTTTCTGTAGAGGATTCCCAGAGGTGATTTGGTTCACTTGCGAAGTGGGGGACGAAGTTTTTCTCAAAAGGTGCAGTAATGATGGACCCTAATCCAGTAAGATACATGTCAGTTTACACAGTTACTTCTTTGTGGTTTAGAGTGTGTTATGTGTATGATTTGTATGCAGGACTTAAGACATGGTATTAAAATGTTTTCAGCATGTAATTATTTGTTAAATGCATGGTATAGAAATAAAGGTGTAGGAATAAGGCGTAAATATAAACATATCCTTCTCGGCACAGCTTTCTTCTCTTTTGCCTCTATTTTGTTATTTTACAGTATATGATGACCCAAAAATGACTTGCAAGGTTTGTAAAGAATACAGGGAGAGAAGACTCACATGAATTACTTACTCGACAGCAGGTCCCAATACAGTCACCCTTGACGTCATCGTACATGAGGAAAATTGCAGCTAAATGTGCTTTTTTTATATAAAATATTAATTTCAAAATTTTATTAATTACAAAATAGTCCCTACCTGTTGGCCACCTCTTTGCAAAATTGTATAATGACTATTTTGTAAATAAAGGTACATTTAGCTATGATTTCCCCCTTTTCCCGACATATGGTAACTTTAGGGGTGACATTTGGACATTAATCTCAGGCATTAACTAGACGTGGCGTTTTATAATACCGTTCTACTGAAAAACCAGTAAGCATTTTCTTCAATAGCGTTTCTCTGCTATTGTAATCAAAATAACTTGACCATGGGTTAAGATCAGATTGTATTTTCAGAGGTACAAAAACCTCTAAAGCTTTCTCTATATTGATCCAAATGGAAGTCATAAGATACATTGAATATTTCCATGCACTATCCGATTAACAACAACAGTGGCGTAGGTTGGAAAGATTACATTTGAGATTTTCCGTCGGTGGTTTAATTAACATACAGGAGGTAGAAAGTGAACAATCTGTTCAGCCAGACGATTCAAAGATCCCTCCTGTTGTTTTTGTTTTCACCACAGCTGGGAAGGGAAAAATTACATTACATACATCCCTTTGGCTTGCTTCTGAGTGATTCATTTGGGTGCCGATTTAAGGAATAATTTAAAATATTCTTATGAGTTTGAAAGCGTGTGAAATGCATAGGAGTAATTCACAATATAGATAACTGCAGTATGGTTTTTCTGATTATCTTATTTCTGGGAAACATCCATTTCGACTTGTTTTATCTTCTCTAAAAAATCATTCAGAAGGGGAATGAAAATCTAAGCCAATTTCATGCTTCAGCCTTGATGCACCATGTACTACTGAATTATGAACATATAATAACATTTCCCGTATGCATGATTGGATAGCCTTGCTTATTTATAACATGACCGTAGAAAAAGAATTAGGCTTAAAATGCCAACGAAAGAACAGTCAAAGATATTCAGAAAAGCCGGGCCCTAAAATTCACAAATTTTCTCCTTAGAGCACCTCTCAAGTTGTTTTTTTTTTTTTTCTGAGATCCTGTTTACTCTTTGTAAACACAATTAGAGCAAATAAGTGATGCGGTTTTCATGGTCTAAGTTGGCAAATTCTAGGAAGAACAGGGATGGAGGCAAGTCAGCATTTGGCTGCAAGAGTTGTCGGTGGTGACAGAGAAATGAAAACTAAGAAATCATAAAACACCGCTAAGCAATGGGGGAGAAATTCAAACCCACAGCTGTCTGGAGACTTAACCTGCCAAGTGCTGGAACACAGGTTCAGGCTCATTCTCTGCAGAGGCCGACCTCTCTGCTAAAGGCTGACTTCGAAGGTTATGACAAAAACAAGAGCTTGAAACATTAATCAGACTTCTCAAATTCCAACTTAAGTGGGAAGTGGAGACTTTATTGCTTCTCAGTTCTGAAAATCCTTTTCATCTGTTCCCTAGAGTAAGAGAGCAGAAAGAAAAATGAGAAAGGGCGGTTGAGGAAGTTTAGAAACAGAAACCTACAGAAGGGGCCTACAATGTTAGACCCTCCACCTACTCCTTCCCGGCTCCAGGACCCCAGAGCCTAATGCGACATCACAGGACCTAATGGGGATTCTGCAAAGCACTATTTTGTTCAATGCCATAATTATGTAAAAAGAAAATGGTAAAATTAATATCAGGGAAGAGAAAATCACACCTATTTAAAAGAAAGCAAGGGTTGCTTTGAAAATCTGTTTTGAAGAGTTTAATGAAGACTAATTCTTAGAAGTTTCAGATATGGTTTTTTCCTGATTTATATTTGGGAGGACAAGTCTTTGGTTGAAGGTGTTCCCTTGCTGTGAGGATCTTGTTTGTGAATATCATTTTTCTACGTGGGACCATTTTATCCACATCCAGCGCTGTGTGTGTTACCATTTTTATCTAGATTGATATTCTACCAAGAATCCTACGTGGATTTTCAGTTGTTCCTACGTGGCTATTTGTACTCACATAGCTGTGTCAGTGGTATAACTTGCTGAGAGCGACCACCCCAATTGCAAGGGGAACGCGGGTGTCTGATGCTTACCTAAGTGTTACCTGGTTGTTTTAAAATTGTATCGCCCACCTTTGTTGTAAGCTGTCTCGGACATTTTTGATAATGAAGCAGTGTCTATAAATAAGGCAAATACAATTGCTTTAGGTAGCTTTGCCTAGAATAATAGGTCTTAGGCCCGACACTTCCTTAGGAAAAGTGGTTTGCTTTTTGCAGGCAAGGTATTTTCATTCCCATTTAAAATATGGGGTAACAAAAGCAAAGAGACTTTTACAAGTTAATGCAGGGTCCCACAGCTAGCAAACTTAACAGGAAGAATTTCACCCCAGGACTCCTGAAGCCTTGTGCAATTGTTTTTTCCCTTAGGTAATTCTGCCTGGTCCTATGATCATGATCACTCACTCGTTCAGGGAGTCACTAAACACTTACTGAGACCTGTTCAGCCGCCAGTAGGGACCACAGCATTAATAACAACCCCAAACGAACAATGATAGGACTGATTAAGTGTACATATTGAACACTTAACTACATAGAGAGGTGTTTTTCAACCTTTTTAAACTCATGGCACTCTTGAACCTATAGTTAAACTTCCCAGCATACTTAAACTACCAAAAAAGAGTTAAAAAAAGAATATACTTACTATGCTTTCAATTTTTTGTGAAAATAATTTAATTAATGATCTTTACAAATTTTCCTCCCACCTAAAACCCTATCACGGCACACTCGTGGAAAATCACTGATGGAGAGGCTGGGTGAGACTCCGCTCCGAGCTTTATTACGAATTCTTTTCAGCCTACAACAATTCAATGAATTGAACACAACACTACATTTCCCTGGCTTTGGGGTTTCTCTCTGTGGGGTTTTGTTCTTTCAGCTTCTGTTGTCTTTTTAAGCTCTGATATTCTGTGAGCCCAAGGAAAGATCTGGATGGCTGATGCTGTGGGAGTGTTTCTCTCCAGGCTATATCCACCTTGGCATCAGGCAATAGGGGGTCTTTTAGATTCTTTGTGAAACCAAAGAATAGCCGAGAGCTAAAAAGGAGCTATTTAGACCCTTATGTGTGTGATTAGTGGTGGAGCCTTAAGTTAATTATTGAGAGTTCTAAGTAGCTGATCCAGTGGTACCCTAAGCTGCATTAAATACAGTTTGGATTTTTGGAATGTTGTTGCATTGAGGGGCACATCACCGCTGTAATCAAATCACTGCTCTATTAGCCCTTTTGAACTCATCTTCTGCCAGTTATAAAGCCCATCAATTCAGATCTTTGGGAAATGGTTGTGTAGAAGAAGGCTGTTCTTCTTATTCAGAAACTGAATTTCCGATACCTAGGGTACACCTTCCCCAGCTGACCCACCGAAATGAAAGACGGAGAGCAATGATTAAATCTCATTTTTCCTCCCGAGGTAGCAGGATGAGCTGGGTCAGTGAGGCCAGTCCCTGCAGATGGCTTTAAAATACCTTTGTGATTTGATCTCCTCGCCTTGCCATCCATTTCTCTAAGTGCCCATCACTGTCATCCTTTAGACCCTGACAAGATTTCAAGGTGAGAACAGCACAAATGAACAAGAGCGTTGGCGATGACTCCTGAGGGGGCCGCTTATTAAATGAGTTAGGCAGCGAACCAAGTCTGGCTTGCGAGCGACAAGGTTGGCTCTCCCATTTACACGAACGTGATTTCGCGTATTATTTAACCCGTTGGATGACACTGTTGTCTCTTTGCCGTCCAACACACGGCATGGAAAATAAGTATAAGCTTACAAGTGAATAATGTCAGACTTTTATTTTCAAATAAACTGAAAATCACTTGGTTTCGTTTCTCTGTTTGGATTTGTGCTGGCTTTCTGGGAACAGCTAGAGAATGTTTATGAGGTGTGCGCGTCTGGAAGGGGAGAGGACGGGGAATAAAGATGCATTGTCCCACGGATGCACGTCTGTTTCAGGGACTCCCTGAGCTCCTCCCCTTGTTCATACCAAGGTCAGATAACACCAGTAAACGGATTTCCCCGTCCTAAGTTACTTTCCTACCCTTGTGACCACAGAATTATTTCTCTTCTAGCAGGTGCTGCATGTGTGTGTGATTTGTCACAGGTGGTAACGCATTTTCTGTCTTTTCCAGACTGGCAGTATGATGTTGCTCAGGCCCTGCCTCGGACAGCAGAGGACGTGGCTGTGGATTTACACTCCTACAGCCACAGGTGGAAAAGGAACCTGGACTCCCTCAAGGCGGTGGACACGAACAGAGCAAGCATGGGCCAGGACTCTGCAGAGCCACGAGGCTTCACGGACCTGTTACTGGACGACGGGCAGGACAACAACACGCAGATTGAGGTAGATAAACCATCCGGGTCGCTGAGAGGGATTAACAAATATATCTCAGATAAGGTGCCCAAATGCTGAATACACATAAGCTGTCCCTTCATCTCAATCTACAGCTTTCTGGATTTCTTCTAAAAAAATAATTTATTAATGAATGTCATCGCTAAGCTGTTCAGTCATCCATTAACTCATTTGCGCAGGAAACAGACAAATGGGAGCTTGGGGTGGTGATGACGTGAGGGGACAGCACTGCACCTGCTGTCAGGGACTTTGTTGTGTGGGCATCTAAATGCCACAGCCAATCATCCCTATATCATGCGACAAAACACACAAGCTGTACAGTGGCATGGAGGAGGCTGTAGTCGATCTACTTGGGTTTGTGGGTTGGGGTGTTTTCAAAGATGCTTTCCCCAAGAGTGGGCATTTAGGCAGGGGCTTGGCAGATGGAGAGGAGTTCATAGGGCTGATGACATGTTAATGCCAAGAGGGAGGGACATTCCTGGCAGAGTGAACTGCATCTGTGGTGAGGTATAGAAAGGCATGACATTGAGAGTCATCTGGGGAGACCAACCATCACAATTTGCTTGAGGCTGAGATACAGGACTTTTGATGCTCGCCTGGGCCAGTTCTAAACAAACTGGGGTGGCTGGTCATGCTGAGATTGTGAGTCATTCTTTGTTGTGTTTGGATCCATGAAGAGCAAGGGGGGGTTGGTGGTTGGACAGTGGTTCTTTGAGTTCAGGAGTTTGCAGGGGGCACATTGTAGGCAGATTTGGGGGTTGCTCAGAGGCTGCAAAGGTCATGTTAAATTTCTTAAGTTTCCATAGCTCTTAGCACTGCAAATCACAAAAGATGATCTTGTTTGTAAAATAGATATAACAAAAAAAGCAAGTAAATCTTAAGGAAATAAGCAAAGACCACCCAGGGGAGAATAAACAGGGACCATTTATTCCATTTGCTATAACAAGGGGGTAAGCCAGCCATGCCATTTAGATGGCGGAGGCTCAAAGCAGAAGGGAAGGCTTCAGATAAGCTCTGATGGGAGACTGTTGGCACAGGAAGTTAGAGGTGGGCCAATTAGAGGCAATCTTATGTGATTAGCTTGAGGAACGTCTTTGGCTTTCTATGTTTGGTCCTAAGTTGAATGCAGGGACAAAAAATAGGGAAGCTGTCAGTTATTAACCAAGCCCTAACATTTCTTTCTTTTTTTTTTTGAGACACAATCTAATTCTGGCATCCTGACCAGACTACCATGGCATCATAGCTGACAGCAACTTCAAGTTCTTAGGCTCAAGTGATCCTCTTGCCTCAGTTTTTCTACTTTTAGTAGAAATGGGTCTCACTCTTGCTCAGGCTGGTCTCGAACCTGTGAGCCCAGGCAATCCACCTGCCTCAGCCTCCCAGAGGGCTAGGATTACAGGCGTGAGCCACTGCACCCGGCCAAGCCCTGACATTTCTACTGCCAGGGCTTTGTTTTGGCTTCCGGACTGGCTGCTGTAGAGCGTGGGCTAGAGTTCTGCTGTCACGTACTGTCTGCCCCACTGGTGTGCTCTCTCTCTGTCGGGAGTTTCACTTCCTACTTTCTCCCAGGTGACAGGCTTATAACATTTTTATGAACCAGACAGCATTCTTTTTACTTCACCACAGTCCCAGAAATAGTCATTATTTAGGAAAAGAACTCAGTTTCCTAAAGTAGCTGCTACACAGTCCTGCGCATAGTATCAAGATAGCATTTTTGTTCCTGCACAGTGAGAGAAGTCTTTTGAAAATTTGAAAATAGCATAGGCCATGGGAATTCAGTGTGTGTGCAAAGGGCAGGAATTTCTGAGACTCCTTGCCATGGCCTTAGCTACTATGTAGCTGTGGTGTCCCCTGCCTGCCCCTACCTGGTCCATTAATAGATGACAGAGGACACATCAGGAGCAGAAGTCCTGTTATATCTCGTGATGTCTATAAGTGGCTCTGCTGGCTCCTGCGTACTATTTTGGCAACAATATTTTTATGGCAACCTGGACTAGGCCACGAACTTTTCTCTGAGCCCCTCTTCAGCCGGAGGGCGGCATAAAGAAAAAGTTGAACAGATACAGATGCATTGACTCTCTGCCCAGAAGTGGGACCCAGTGGAGATTGAAAGGGAAAGAACACTGATTCCTAGAACCCTAGGATCTAGAACTCTGTGTGCTGAGTTTTGTTAATCACTTACAAAATAGAAAATTTCTTGGTTCAGTGATGTGTCGGAACTCCTGAAAACATAATCCCAGCTGTGCTTCTGTTATTCAGACAGATTTTCTCTTTCTCACTTCAACAGAGGGAGGGCCACCGTAAAGTGTCAGTGGTGGTCTTGAATCTTTAAAAAGGAGGAAGAACAACATAGGAGACTTTGGGGGGTTGCTTGCCTGGGGCTAAGGTCTACCAGGTGCTGTGTGGACACTGTCCTGTTTAGTCCTTTAACATGCTAGCGAGATGGGTGTCCCCAGATTCACTGGATAATCTCAATGACTTTTTATAGCAGGGCAATTTCAGATTCGGGTTTACTGTTTTCCTAAAGGCTTCCGTGAATGAGTTTTCAAACCCAGCTGGCATTCAATGCCAGGCTTGCCAGGCCCCAGGGTTTATCCTTTCTACTTGACTTTGCTTTTTCCAGTAAAAAGAAAGACAAATGGGTGGTGCCTGTGGCTTAAAGGAGTGGGATGCCAACCCTATATACCAGAGGTGGTAGGTTCAAGCCTGGCCCCGGCCAAAAACTGCCAAAAAAAAGACAGACAAATGGTACTTGCATTATACCTATAATGACTCTGAGTAGTGGCAACCCTAGAATATCCAAACGCTGGGGTTTCAGTCTGACTTAAGGGGACTTGTCTTGAGTTGCATAATAAGAGTACTGTCTTTATTTTAAGATTCACATATTTTGACCAGGTTCTGGGGGTTACTAGGAATGACTGAGGATCTAAAGTCCCCACCTCACCCTGCCATCAGTCCTAGACATTGCCACCAGTTTTGGAAACAGATCTACACTTGAAGCTTCTTCGGAAAATTTTCTTTATCTTGGTCCTGAAAATGATATTTTGAATACTGTTGCATCTCTTTTGAGAAAAATAAGTTTTGCTTGATTGAGTTAAACAAGATTAAGAAAGAACGGAACCAAATGGTTATGGAGTGAGTACTCTTTGCTGGCATCATGACAAGATCTTTCTTATCTTTTTGGAACATGCATTCTGGTTTATGTCATCTCATATAAATGACGCTCCTGAAAGTCCATGTGTGCTTTTTCCTTTAGATGCTTTCAAAGTCAGTGTCAGGGATAAGAATTAGTTTGTCCGGTAGCCCTGGCTATGGTAGTGACTGTTAACATCATTTATATCCCAAGAGAGCAAAACCAACCCAGATAGTTTCCCAATATGTGTTCTTCTTTTTTCCCTTTGTTTAGAATGTGTTCATATCCCACATTCATTTAAAATTAAAACAAATAATAAAAACAAAGAAGATAATAGCACATTTACTGTTTTTGTTCACATTAATTCTGAAATTAACAAAGGCTGTTGTTATTCTTTTTTTTTTTTTTTTAAAAGACAGAGTCTTACTTTGTTGCCCTCGGTACAGTCCTATGGCGCCATCGCTCACAGCAGCCTCCAGCTCTAAGGCTTAGGTGATTCTCTTGTCTCAGCCTCCCAAGTAGCTGGGACTATAGGCACCTGCCACAATCCCCAGCTATTTTTTTGTTGTTGCAATTTGGCCAGGGCAGGGGCTGAGTTTGAACCCACCACCTCCGGTAGATGGGGCCAGCATCCTACTCACTGAGCCATGGGCACCGCCCAAGGCTGTTACTCTTTTAACTTGGTCGTTGGTGATAGTATCTTTTTCTGGCCCTACACAAGAATAGGTAATGAAGTGAACGTAGAACTTAGTATCCTAGTGAAAGAATTCTTCCAATGAAAGATTCGCTGTTGTTGTTTTCTTTTTTTAATATTCTCCCCGTGATGGTATAACGATGTCTTGAAGTCAGCAGTGTTTCCTTTTGAGGAAGGAGGGACCCAACAGCTGGCAGATGTCACCACTGATCTCAGGGTTGATTTCTGTGAGTGCTATTCCTCTGCATTTCCTCTGTTCATATGGCTGCACAGCCATTTAGATGAATAGGTATTAAAAATGAGGTGTCATAAACCTGTCCCTGAGTGTGCTACTGTTGTAATTATTATTTTGGAATAATAATGGCTTCTGGGACTCTCAGGTAAGACTCAATTTCATTCATGAGTTGGCCTTTTTTGAGCTGTCTTCCGTGAACCCACAAGCCCAGGGACACATGTAAACAAGCAGGGGAGGCGTCTTAACCTTGAAGTTGCCCTTTCATTACCTGGCGTGGAGCTCTTGCCCCCACAGCTCCTCCTCATGAAACAGACAGGGCTTTAGCAGTGCTGGCTCAGAATTACTGATGCTTCATAAAGCTCAGTTTCAACAGACTATTCCTGGAGAACAGTGTTGGTAACTTACAGTCCTTCACTCTACAGAAATCAGTCACAAATTCCTCTGTGACACATGCTGAACCAAATGTGTGCTTTTTACCCCTTATTCTGGTATAATAGTTAGAAGGGTCGTAGTGCCTCTCTTGGGACAAGGAAGGTCTCATGGAGTTCTTTTTCCAGTACCTAACTAAACATTGCAGGCATATCCAACAACTGTTCTATCATCCATGGGTGCCTGAAAGTTCATATCTGAGGAGAGTACAGTTGAGAATGATCAGGAAATATGTGTGAGAGATTTAGCTAAACACTGGAGATAAACAACTTTTCTCTTAAACGTACATGTAAAAACTCTCTTTGCTTTTCTGTGTCATAAACGCTGCCACTTGTGATGGTACCTTATTTTTTACAAATCGTATAATGCGTTTCTGTAAAAAGTTCACCAGTTAATTTCTGCACACAAGGTTATTGGATGAGTTCTAATATTTTATTGCAATTCCTAAGTAGATAATTTTTATTTGAGGGGAAAGAAATTACAGGTAGCAAATCCTTAATCTAAAAGAGAATGTGGAAAGGAGCACAGTGGATCATGCTTGTCATTACAACACTTTGGGAGGCTGAGGCAGGAGGACCACTTGAGGCTAGGAGTTCAAGGTTATACTGAGCTTGGATTGTACCACTGCACTCCAGCCTGGGCAACGGAATGACACCCCAGCTCTTTAAACAAGGAAGCAAACAGACAAAAACCTAAAGGAGTGTGATTGCTTTGATGATTATTTAATAAAGGAAAAAGCACGTTTTGGAATGTCGACGTGGACAGAATTTTCACATCATATGTTTTCGGTGTAGAGAGTACATCAGATTATCCTTAGATAACAATTCTACTTCTTATCTATCCATCAAGCCTAAAAATCATTTCTCGATTTCACAGGTCTGACATTGCACAAATGACAATAATGAATACAAATATAACGTAGTAATGAGACACACCACCCCACTTCACAGAAATAGTGGGATAAAAAATTGTGGCGCATCACCAGGCTGGTTCTGTCTTTGAGCTGCTTCCGAGCTCAGAGAAGACAGTAGTTGTGTAGGAGAGAAACGTCATAATGCAAACTTTCGACATTTTTCAAAAGGAAGAAAAATACCACCCGGTATTGAACAGTTCTGTTACTCTATATTTATTATGAAAGCTGGTGGAGATTTTTTTTTTTATGAGACATTTCCATTTTAGGGGAGTTTGGAGGTGCAGAGGTTTCTGTGTGTGATTACAGAAGCAGAAATCTGTGCACGGGGAATGCTAGGAGTAATCTTGAGGAAGATCACATCTTGGACACCCCAAATGAATCAAGTTATCCCAAAGGCTTATAGGTGGCAGACTGGCTTTCACAAAAGATAAGAAAGAAATCTTTGTGAAGACGTGCACTTGGAAAGGAGAAGAAATACTGTAGAAGTTAATTAACACACAGAGGGAGACCTTGATTAGCCAGAGAGCCAGGATTAAGGTAGGGGCAGGGTATCATGTCAACCGAGTCATAAAGGGAGACTTAGAAAGATACCGAGGTATTGTTAAACAGAGAGTTGTGCACAGGTAAGCAGGGGCAAGATTTTAAACTTGTGTGAGATGCTAAGGTGTTAGGAATTTATCAAGGAGTAAAATAGGACAGCAAATGCAAAAGAAGGATGGACCCCACTTCAGGTGTAATTAAGTAATAGAAATGTTTTAGGAATTTAATATACCTGCAGGTGCACCTGCAGGGGACTGTTGTGGTGGGCCCACAAGTAGCCTCGAATAATGGGTGAGGAGCCTTTTATACTATTATTATTGTGCGGGTCAGCAAGCTAGTGCAGTGCAAAAGCCAATCATAGCTTGGCTTGCGCACAGTTCAATACAGATCAGGGTCACAAGGTAAGGGTACATCATAAAGGTTTACACAACTCTGGGTGGGGCTATGTGTTCATAAATCACAAAATATATCACAAATACATTACTTTGAGATCCTAAGATGAGAGTCACATAGTTCAGGAGTACAAACAAGTGTTGGGTAAATTTCTGAGAACAACTTGGGGCCTTTTCACCCAGGGCTTTATTTGGAATCCACCCCTCCCTTCGCTCAACCCCTCTCCCTGCATACGTCCTTAATCTCAGGCTATTTCTTTTGGTTTGAGGGGGCTGGGACTAGAAGGCTTAGGAAAGGTTTCCTTTTCAGGAGTAGGGGGCTTTGTTCCCCCCTGGTCTTAGGGAGGGGGTCAAGGGCTGGGGGCTTGGTTATTACAGGAGGTGCTTGGAAGCTGCTAAAAGGTATCAAATACGGAAAGGCAAGTTCTCATTGATGCTCCTAATGGATTGCTGTGCTCCTAATGGAACTGACTGAGAAAGTCCAACTCTGAGAGTGGAAAATAGGTTAAATTTACGTAAGAATTATTGTGGGGTGACATAGTGAGTGGTTAAAGGAAACACTATGAGTGAACCCTATGAATTTCAGAAATATTTAGGTTTTTACGCTATTCACTTAAATTATTATCACCAGCACTGAATCCAGACTTACTGCTTTTGCTTGATTCCAAAGAGGTGTGGATTCTTGGCATTGCTTCTCCTGGCAGAGTGACCTCATAGCGCCTTGAAAACATGAGTTTTTTCGTGTCTGTCTAACATGAGTTGGGAAGAGGCCTTACTTCTTTAGTTCTCTAGGGCCAAAGGTTCTACGTTAACTGACAACACAATCTATTTCAAATTGCTTTTTTGGTTTGGAACTTTGCAAAAATACGTAGTTTTTAAACTCCTGATTTTATCTCATTCATTTTCTTTTGGAATATCGATGAGGACTTTTACTTTGCAAAAAAAAATATGTACTGAAAATAGTAAATCATACAGAAGTGGGATCTACTATCCTCACTCGTCCTCTAAAAAGATAATGAGGATTAAAATAAAATGTCATATATCTTGTTCAGTTATAGATTATTCTTAGCTTGACACATCAGCTCTTTCTGGGAACAAAAATGGAAAAAGGTCTATAACTGTCCTTATGAAAGAGTTCCGTAAAGAATAACTGAATTTTCTCTCTGATGCTTCACTGTTAGCTAATTGAGTTTACTTACGGTAATGGCATGAAAATAGTCTATGGAATGATGCACACAGGTTGTGAAATTATTAAGTGTGTTAGTCATCTAATTTATTTCCAGAACATGAATTAAGTTTCAGAGTGAATAACATTCTCTCAGTCTCCGTGTTCAAAGAGAAATACCATATTTAATCTCCCTATCACCGGAGGGACTCTAAAATGGATTATAAGAATATTGCATCAAGCTTTCTCTACTTCAATTCCCCAGCCATTCATGAGGACCCGGTTATATCTTCCCTTTGAATTCAGTAGCGAGAGTGATAAGGAAATTCTAATAAAGGCAACGTCAGGTGACTTTCTGATCATCCTGCAAACTTACTTTCCTTCTTTGCCTTCTCAGTCTCCAATAGGACATCTAAAATACACTTACGTGAAAATTATTCTTACCATTATAGGTTACATTAATTGTTTAGCCTCAACATCGCAGGTCTCATATTTATCTAATTGATTTCTTTGCATAATGCTCCAAATTCTGGATGAATTATTTTGGTGGTTCAGAATGTGCTGGTCTTTCCATGTTGAACGCAGGTCTCAGGCTGAATGGGCACGTGGCCATTTGGTGTTGTCCACGTACACATCTCCATGAATTGCCGAGAGAACTTTCCTCAGGAACTCAGGAGCGGGAAGGCCACAGATATGTTCCTGGCAGCTCATGGAGATGTGCACATGGACCATCGTTCAGTGGGATACACCCAGAGTGAGGCAGTGCTCCAGGGAGGGATTTGTTCCTTTGCTCTTCCAAGCATGAGAGAGAGATTTGCACAGGGGCAATGCCCATCTGGGGACCAAGTGCAATCCAGGCTTACCTGCCAGCAGTTTAGGAGAATGTGAAAAAAGTCATTCATCAACACCTGAGGACTGGAGTTGCCAAGTCCTCCGGAATGTTGATTGACTTCAGCTCAAGCCATGTCCCTGGGGGGGACCAATACCTGTCTCTTCAGAGATTACTCAGTGGGCACCCCATTCTATATTTATATGTTAGGCCTTAAGCACTAGGTTTTTTCTTAAGATTTTCAGAACCAGAAATGGAATAGTAGAGTAATTGTAGCTCAAAGGCTAAATAAATCTGAGTCGGCACAGACATGCTAGTAGCATGGTATCTTTTACTGCATCTGGGAGAGTGTCAGGGACACTACTTATTCCCAGGAAGATTTGTAGTGTAATGAATCCAGCAGCCTCTACGACATAAAACTCAGGTCGTTTTTAGGATTATTAATGCCAATCGGGTACATTGGCATTATCATCACATCAAGTCTGTGCCATCCAAATTAATGTGCACTCAACAATTTAGCACCAATTCATCGAAACCATAAAGGATAAAGGTTTCTGATAAACAATGATGTTCTGTCATCTTACGCAGCAGTCAAAAGTTTCTGCAGACCTTTGCCAAACGTGTTTCACGTGTCTTTGATGGACAGAGTGCCGTAGATGGAAACACCATTAGGTCTGTACATAAATGGGCCCTTACAAATGTAATGGACATTTAAGCTTGAGAGACAAACACTGCATTTCCATTTTTAAGTCGTGAAGTATAACATAGTCTGCTGCACATTGAGAGAGTTTTACATTACATTTCTGAAACAGATTTAAGATAGGAGTCTCTTTTAAAAAATAAAAGCACGTTCATTACATTTGCATTTGTGATACAGAAATTGGCTAATGTGCTATGTCCTCTCTCCTTTGTTAAGAAAGGCATTAAATATCCAAGGGTCTGAGAATGGGTGGCAATGTTTAGAATAAAAAGAGACGCCCTTAGTTTTCTTCTTTGTGTATTCCTGAAAGAAAACCTTTCTGTTTATGTCTGAGCAAGGCATGGATGTCTGAATCTGTCTAGAAGCAAGAGAAGAACTGAACTTTGCAGCCTTTGGGGACAGCTGCTTTTTAGCTATTTTCTATATATTTCAAGCCTTCAAGGCTGAGCTATTAGATTGAAGTAATAGTTTGGAATCCATCGCAGTGAATTGAATGGATGAATCAAACATGGTTGAAACTATTTTTTTTTTAACATGTAATTTCTACCTCTTAAGAAACTTCCTTATATGGATGCAGTCACTAGCTTCAGGAACAAAGCTACGGAAATCACCAGTATTTACCTTTTAGACAACATCTATATACTTGTCTCCATTTATTTTCCTACTTACCTACCACCTATCTATATTATTTTGGATTCGCCATGCTGATGCCACTTGTGGCCAAAGGAGTTTGACAAAAAAACTTGTAAAGCAAACTTCTGTTTAAATTTTAAAATTTCACATCATTACAGTACCTTGTAGTAAGGAAATCTTTCAGGTACTTCTAAAACTAAAGATGTTTGATTTCACAAGATGTTCTACCTAAAAATAATGGTGCTTAATCTTTTGGGCTTTGATGAATTAAATAATCTGGAAAATTTTATAGTTCATGAAAATGAATGCATTGATTTCAATCCTCAGATTTTTTTCTCTAAGAAAATTTAGCTTCTATTTTCTTATTTTCTTGGACAACAGTGCTTTGCCCAGTACTCATTATTTGAATGTTAATCGCTGCTTGTCGAATCACTTAAAATTAATATGTAGTAAAAGATAATTTAAAATTTCATATGCTGAAGACGTTTGCAAGGAACATTCCCACCCCTCCCAAAACCTGAAAACAGTCAATTTGTAAATGGTAAATAGGATTCCAGAATGATTTGTTATGTTAAAAACCAGATGTACCTGATCATTTTTCTCTTCCTTAAATACCATTTTACTCAAAATTGACTTATCTTCCTCTGTCTGTTGAGTAATCAGACATTGCTTTATTATTTTTGCAAATAAATGACATTAATCTTCATCAGAATAGAACACTATCACCTAGAAATGGGAAGTGCTTGTAAGAAAACAAGATGCCTGGCTCATGCCTATAATCCTAGTACTCAGGGAGGCAGAGGCAGGTGGATTGCCTGAGCTCATAGGTTCCAGACTAAGCAAGAGCAAGACCCCGTCTCTAAAAATAGCCTGGCGCTGTGGTGGGCACCTGTAGTCCCACCTACTCAGGAGGCTGAGGCAAGACAATTGCTTGAGCCCAAGAGTTTGAGGGTGCTGTCATGTGAGCTATGACTTTGACGCCATAGCACTCTACTCAGGGTGACAAAGTGAAACTCTGTCTCCAAAAATAAAGAATGAAAGAAAAGAAAACAAAACAAGATTATCTATACAGACACATGCTAGAACAAAATAATAAGTATTCATTAGAAATTCCGCACACATTACGAATTAGACCAGGTAATAGTAAAATTGTCTTCTAAAGGTAAACATACTTTTTAGGCAAATTGTTTTATAGTCTCTGTTCCTAAAAATCTCCCTTAAACCTAAAGAAATAAAATGATGAGCAAATTAAGAAGCCCCCCACCCCCACACTTTTTTCCTTTCTGCCAACAGCCCATCCACGGCGAGTTCGTTTCTGGCAAATCTCCCAAAGAGAGGGGAGCAGCTCCAGTTCAGCTATTTATTGGTCCACAAATAACATTACAAGAAATCAAAGTTAGTTTTGCCACGAGAGTGAAAATGTTCTTTTACCTCCTTGAATAGGGTGGCCCTGGTCTGAGCAGATTGAGAATGCATTTCAGATGCTTTGTTGAGACAGCGTGGTTGCTGAACAATTAGAGCTGCTGTTTCAAGGATTCTTAAACATTTTGCTTTGTTGACGCGTGTTTCTTACCTTGTTATTGGAAAAGAGAACGCAGCAGAGTCTGCACACACTCATTTGCATAAAAGGCAAGAGAATAGTCCTCTGTGAAAATGTTTCGGTGTTTTTCTCTCAAGAACAGCGTCAACATTTTCAAAGAGGACTATTGTTTTTTTTAAGTGATCACTTGTGAACGCAAATCATACAAAATGGCAAAGGACTGTGGGACTGTTCTTCTCGAGTTTTTACTGACGTTTTAAATGAAGAATCTAGGAAAAGGAAATGATTTCTAACTTCAAAACAGTCCCTGAGACAAAGTAAGGAGTGGGGTGAGGGCAGGCCATCAGAATCTGGGACAAACATTAATTTTCTCACTTTGTTCCGTTTTATTCCAGCAGAGCTTTTGACCAGTCATCTTCTGCCTGCTCTGCAGCCACCATGCCAATATATCACTGTCTTCCTTTGAGCTGCAGTTGCAAAATTAGGAACTGAAGAATTTGGCATTGTAGGTGGTGATTTAAAAACCCTTCTATCTGTGAAAGATTTTCCCCAAAGCCTTCATGTACAAGTTTTGATAATTTGTATGTATGCGTGTGTATGTTTGTACACGTGTGTGAGTTTGTATATGTTTGTGGGCACATCAATTCTGATTGTGTGTGTGTACCATTTCTCATTACAGTAATTAAAAATTACTTCTGGCCAAGCACGGTGGCTCACACCTGTAATCCTAGCACTCTGGGAGGCCAAACTGGCTGGATTGCTTGATTTCAGGAGTTCAAGACCAGCCTGAGCAAGAGCAAGACCTTGTCTTTTGGTAGGCTTGTAGTCTCACCTACTTGGGAGGCTGAGGCAAGAGGATTGCTCGAGGCCAGGAGTTTGGGTTGCTGTGAGCTATGACATCATGACACTCCACCCAAGGCAATGGAGTGAGACTCTGTCTCAAAAAATAAATTATTTCTGGGGGGAGAAATAGTGGCTTAGATAATGCTGTACCTTACCCAAAGTGTGCGCTCAAATAGATATTTTATTTACCCAAGCAGCACAATCAATGTTTTTCTGTTGGAGATGGTACTAAAAACTAAACAGATACTAAACAGGGCTGGCAAGAGTCCCTTTCATGTCAGTGAATTCTTTAAGTTTTAAATATGACCTCTAGACTGTAGCTTTCAAAACATCATGGTTTGTTGTTTTTTTTTTTAATAGTAGGGATCAGAAATTATGAAAGGGTAGGGAAAGGGTGCAGTGGTGACCCCAAGATGATGGGGGAATGATACCCTTCAATCCTTTCTTCTCTCATTGCCTTCTCTTTTAGGAAAACCACATAAAACCCCCAAAGTCTTGTCCACCCAGGTCTGTTCCAACCATTGTGCTCCTTCTGTTTTCTTATCGGAAAATTAGCCTTCCCAGTCACGTATTTCTCTTGTATAAAAGCTCATATACTACCAGTGACTTGTGTCGTCTGAAACCGTGCATGTCCCTTGTCGGCATCATTCCAAGGCCATAGAGGAGTGTCAGGTAGAGTGTCTTGTGTAATAAGTGAAGGGAGCCTCTCTATTTCAAACGCGATTGGCAAATGAAACTCCATGGATTGCCCTCCAAACCAGATAGCCATGAAATGACCAGACTATTTTAAAAGACCAAGTCGAGGGAAAACCTAACTCAGACTGCAGTCTCCTTCAGGGAAGAAACAGTGCCTGGTTCTTTGCTCATGTTCATAAAGCACCCACTGATTTGAAGCAAATTTTCTTGGATGCAGGGAACAGTCGTGTTTAACTGAGGGTTAGACATAAAACCCAGAAAGGATAGAGAGACTTTTCCTTTCTTTTAAACCGAGAAAACCAAGACGCAATTGTGGTTTGACTGTTACATAAAATCTAGGCCATGTGACAAGAAGTAGAACTAGATTGCGACCAAAAGCCTGGCTATTTTTTCCTGGCCATGTCCACATTAAAATGAGCCGTGAACTGGGTTCTGTGATGGGACTATGTCCACTGGGATTCTTTCTCGAGCAGGACATTTATTTTCACACTCAAATGACCTGAGTACCATTTTTCTTGTGAAAAAGAAGAAACACATGAAAAATGGAGGGAAGGAAGGTGGTTACAGAGAGGCCCAGAAGGTGTTTATCTGACGGCCGGGGCTTTGACATCCCTCTTCCCTTAAGTACAGGACCACAAGCAGTAAGTACCTTCGCTCCGGTTTCCATTTACCTGTGCTGATGAAAGTCCATGCTACCTGCATCTATTTTCTTCATCCCCCTCACACTGTGTCTTTGAAGACTTACAGATTGAGGCTGTCCACATGCAAAAGAGGAAGAGAAGGCCGCAGCAGCACTGATGAGAGCAGGATCACTGCTTGTCGTGTTTGGAACAAAGCAAAGTGAAACTGTCTGCAGTTTGCAGAGGGGCGAGGAGGGCGCTTACAGGAAAGCATCCTCTTGGCTTAGCAAGCTGCAGCTTCTGTTCTCCATCGGTTATTTACCAAGCTGCAGCTTCTGTTCTCCATCGGTTATTTACCAAGCTGCAGCTTCTGTTCTCCATCGGTTATTTACCAAGCTGCAGCTTCTGTTCTCCATTGGTTATTTTGCTTCAACAATGGCAGTTTTTACCCACTCTCCTGCTTTCCTCTCTGCTTTCTCTCGGAGGCAAACACAAATTACAATGCTGCACAGCACGCATGGCTGGAGAGAGAACAGAGAAATGCCTTACTGATTCCTGTTCACACCACAGATGACAGAAAACCTGGAGCCACTGCTGTGGCTCTTAAACCACCTGTGTGAGTGCTGAGTGGGCTTTCTCAGTAGGGAGCAGGCATCCGAGTCTCCTGGGTGGCCAGGAGCATTTGGGCATCTTGGTAGAAAAGGGGGATCAGATGCATCGAAACCCCAAACCCTTCCAGGATTACACAACCACTCACTCCTGGGTGAATAACCCGAGGCCCCCCAGCTTCCTTTAATAGAGTGATTCGTATCTCAACTTCCTTAGGGAATCAGAGGCACCTATTTCCACGTTCCCCTGTGGCGTCATCAGTCTGGAACTTCTCTTTCCATTTTCTTGATTGATTGTGCATCTGTCCAGTTTTCCCATTTGAATTCCTGTTTTTAAAAATGATGTATTAAGCCTCAGTTTTGTATCCACTATGCCCTTTCTGTCACACACATCCTCTGAACAGAATTACATATGTGGATTTTACTAAAGTTACCTTGATAAGAGTTCTGAGGGTTTCCAACTCTTCAGTCCCATATATATATATACATATACATGTATATATATATTGCAATCTCATATATATGTATATGTATATATAGAGCAGTCTTTTTTTTTATTCCCTCTCCCATGCCACTGCCCCCTCCCCTGCCTTAAATTACCCACCGTGCAGGCTACAGTGCTTGCCTTCTGCATACTTTTATTATATGCAAGTATATTACGAAAAAATACATCAATAATATCATCGTATGTGCTTTAGAACTTGATGACAAATATATTGTGTTTCTATTGCAGACAAATCCAAGGTAGCCTTGGGATAAACCATTCGGCTCCTGCTCTCTGAAGTTCAGGCGGGATATCCTGCCTCCCCCTATCACCATCTTTTTTTTTTTCTTTTTGAGACAGAGCCTCAAGCTGTCCCCCTGGGTAGAGTGCTATGGCATTACAGCTCACAGCAACCTCTAACTCCTGAGCTCAAGCAATTCTCCTGCCTCAGCCTCCCAAGTAGCTGGGACCACAGGCGCCGCCACAACGCCCGGCTCTTTTTTGGTTGCAGCCATCATTGTTGTTTGGCAGGTCCGGGCTGGGGATTCGAACCCGCCACCTTAGGTGTACGTGGCTGGTGCCTTAGCCGGTTGAGCTATAGGTGCCGAGCCTATCGCAGTCTTATATTTAAAAATAATCACTGTATTTATGTTCAGTTGCCCAATCCGAGTGCCCTTCAGGTCATGCAGGCCATAGCCCTGGTGTAAGAAGGAGACAGAGGAGGAGGAAGGAGAAGGAGGGGGAAATGGAGGGCACACATGTGGCATGGTTTATTTCAGAAGACTGTCTTCCTGGATGGAGGAAAATGGTACAGCATGGGGACACAGGGACCATAACAGAAACTCCCAACCAAATTAGCAGCTGCTGCCCACCTGCAGCTGATAGGCCCTGTGGGAACCTGGGTCCTGGATGCCAGATCATCTCCTTTTTTTGAGACAGAGTTTCACTTTGTTCCCCCTGGTAGAGTGTCCTGGCTCACAGCAACCTCAGACCCTTGGGCTTAAGTGCTTCTCTTCCCTCAGCCTCCCAAGTAGCTGGGACTATGGGTGCCCACCACATCACCCAACTACTTTTTGGAGATTGGGTCTTGCTCAGGCTGAGTCTTGAACTCATGAGCTCAAGGGATCCACCCGCCTCGGCCTCCCAGAGTGCTAGAATTACACTGCATCCAGTATAGATCTCTTCATTTCTAAGGAGACATCGAAACATTAAAAGGTTGGCCATTCATTCATTTTATTTAGTCACATGTGTCCCAACACAGTGATGGCAAAACAAAGCATGTGTACAGGCCCGTCTACCCCAATATGGGCTGCCAGTTGCTGTTGTGAGTACACACCAAGCCAATGACTAGGTGACCTCTCAGAAGACCTCTTTGTTCCAAGTTTGGGGAGCTGCCTCAATGCTGAATATTGTCATGTTTACCCCATAGGCAGCATACTGTGTGTGAGCTGAATCCAGCTACCCATCCTCTGATTCTTGGGTGTATATCCCAGACTTCTCTGCTTTTCTCCTTTACTGATTTTATGTCAGCATCATGCAGGTGAACTACTTCCTTTGACGTCTATTAACAAAAACTTACTGAGATCAGGTAGTTGAAGATGGTTTTAGAGCTCTCCCCTTCAGTGGCAATTTTGAAGGAAATTTCCAAGAGTTTTTTTCTTGAAATATCACAGTGTTTGAAATTGCACTCATGAGAAATCTGCTGCTTGGTTATAATCAATTCAGTACTCCATGTTTTGAAAAGCATTTAGACATATGGAGAAAGAACTTCTACATCTATTATTTATTGCCCATAAATATTATAATTTAAACAATGACATTTCTTTAAGCAATCATCTTTTCTTTTTGTGACTGAGACATTTTAGACATGCCAGCAAGACAGTAGAAAGTCATAGTGATTTGAAACATTGGCAAAGACAGGAGCTGGTCTAGGACTATCACTTGTTCCCTACAAATAAACAAATGAGTTAAACTATACGGTCGTGTGACCACCGCATATGCTGTGATATTCGGTATATATAAAATAGCCACAGGCTTTTCTAAATTTGAAGGGGGAAAAAAAAGAATGAAATTCAACCAAGTAACTGGTGAGGGATAAACTTTTAGTCTATGACTGGTTGCATTTCTTCTCATTTTTATAGTAGTTCATGTAGATATAGGTGGTCGCTTACACAAGAAACCTACTTTAGAGTGGTGCTGAAGTGAGTGGGTGCAGTTTAGACTGGCAAGTTATTTAAAGAAGGAAGGTCAGGACCTGCATCCTCTGATGTTGGTCCCCAAGGTCAGCTATCTCTTTCCCCTGCACTGCCTCTTTCTATGGGTTCCTGGTAACTGATACCTGGTGCTGTGGGCTGAATTGTGTCCCCATTAGGTCCTATGTTAAAGCCCTAGCCACCAACATAACTATATTTAGAGATAGGGTTTTTAGGAAGTAATTAAAATTAAATGAGATCATATGATTGGAGTTCTAATCTGGTATGACTGGTGGCCTTAGGCATACTTCTCAAGGAAAGGCCAGGTAAAGGCATAGGGGAAGGTGGCTGTCAGCAAACCAGGAAGGGAGTCCTCATCAGAACCTAACCATGCTGGCGACCTTGATATTGAACATCCAGGCTCTGGAACTGTGAGAAAATGAAAAAATAAAATAAATTTCTGTTGGCTAAGCCATCTAGTCTATAGCTTTTTGTTAGAGCTTACAAATAAACTAAGATTCCTGGTATGTGTGGAAAGAGAGCCTATTATGTGACATTTTTCCAAAAAGGGAAAATGAAGTTTCCAATAATTGGACACCTACTTTAGGTTGTTCTTTATTAAAGAAAATACTATGCCTCTTCAATTGTGTGACTGATTGTATGGATAGCTGGCAATAAAGACTCACAGTACAACTTGTTTACACCCGTTTTCTCCTGGCCCATTCCCAGTAAACTTATGATAGTTAACTTCTTAAAAATAGACACTTCAATTTGCCAGACTATAAAACTTGCACTTTCTTCATTCATAAGGACTCTCTGTGAAGCTGGAGAGATTCCATTACCTCTTGCATACATCTATATCTCTATTCATGATCTATTATTTGTAAACACTATTCCTTAATGTTCTGAGATGTTTAGACTATTTTGGACTCTGAATCATACAGGTAAATCCTTCTACCACATTTTACATGGGTGAACATGACCACCCATGATTGCATATATTATTCAATGAACATTCATGTCTGATGAGAAAATTAAGCATCATTAGCAATTTTTTCTTGTACCCTACATAACCCTGTTAGAGTAAAATATGGCATAAGTTACATAGTGTCCCAAGAGCTCTGGTCCAATTAAGTGAGGACAAACCTGAAATAAAACCTACAAAGGAAAGGTGGAGGAGAAGACAAATGAGTTCTAATAATCTAGAACTTTTTGGCAAATTCAAACTGATTCCATGTTATCTATCTGAATAGCAAATTATTTAGATACCAATTTACTTCTGGAAGTATTTTAAATATCATTAAATTAAATATAGTTTAAATATAGTTAAGAGTAGTTAAGCTGAGGATTATAAAATCCATGTTTTATCTACATACAGAATACGTAGCCATAGCTTTGTCCAAACTCTTGTAATGGGGATTTTTTTATCCTGTCTTAAGAGAAAATTCTGTTTTAGACCTCTTGATTTATTAACTTGTTTGTTCATTCTTAGCCAGATTTTTCAACCCCAGAACATTCACTTGTTTACCCTCATTCTGACATCTACATATAATAAGGCCAATCCCTCCTGTCAAGCTGTGGTCTCCTCCCCATTTCTTTCTCAAATGGCACATACCTCAGCCATTCTGGTCTTTCTCCTTCAGCCACATTTTCTGTTGTAGACATCTGGCTAAAACACTGAGTTCACAATTGCACGCAGCAAAAATTCATCATGGAACTATTATACATCACACAGCAGACTAGCAGCTGTGTCTCAATTTATTCTCGGCTTCTCCTCTATAAATCAATTTATTAACTGACACACAGAAATTCAGAGTGCTTTTTTTCAGTAAGAGAAAACAGATTTTTTTTGCATCCGTTGATTCATTTATTCATTCCACAATTATTTCATGAATGCTGTTTGTATTTTTTAGTAAATGAAGCAGATAGGAATGGAGCCTATGTGGAGTTTACAATTCAGTGGGGTGGCTAAAATAAAGTAAACAAGTAAGTCTATAATTACAAATGTGATGGAATGAAGTGGTTACAGAGATAATGGGTTAATGCTTTGGGGTGAGAAAGGTCTCAAGATGGAAAGACTGAGGAAGACCTGTCCTGAAGCTGAGATCAGAGCCCCGAGGCCCCTGAAAGCTATATGAGAACAATTGAATTTCTATAGGGTCTGATGTATTCCATGATCATTATTTGTACTATGCATAGCTTTATCCTCTGGGATCCAGAGGCTGCTTTCCAGAATAAGGATTAGAGGATTATAAGTATGTGAACAAATTGCCTCCCCTACCTTCCTCCACTCTCCAAACCTATCACCCCTACCACATACACTTTGCCAAGTTCACTGTGGTTCTGAGAGATGGCCTCTCTGCCACCTACAGGGAACCAGAATGCTTTTGGGGGTTCTTTAGAATCCTATATCACGAAGAAAAAATGTGAAGCACATTTTAATAATCATTGGCTACATCCATCCTTATTTTTACTGGAGTAGGGGAATTTTGACTTTTGAAGATAGAAATCTTGCATCTTTCCTAGAGTCTCTGTGAATAAAATACACTTGGCAGAGTATGAGAAATTCTCTGAGCTTTAGCTCAGCAATTTTATGACAAATACTTTTGATTATTTAAATATGTTCTAGTCTACCTCCAAAGGGGAAGACAAATTAAACATTGTGGCAGTGGCCTCTGGAGTCTGGATGTCATCATAAAACCAATTGAAACAAAAAACAACTTGTAGGGTTTTTTAAATAGTGGCATTTACAAATATGTAATATTTACAATCCCTATTGTTTCAGGAAACAAGCAAAAGAAAGAGAGCATGACAGAATAAATAATAGGTAAAGAACTAAACGTATCTTACCAAATTATCCTTATTTTGTTCACATCTCACTCTTTGAGAATCACTATTTTATAGGTTCTTTACTGTGGCTCTAAAACATGTCTCTAAATCATTAATTTTTTATAAGTAGATGCTATGGTTTGAGGGTATCCCCCGAAAAGCATATGTTGGAAACGGAATTCTCAGTGCAATAGTGTTGAGAGGTAGGGCCTAACAGGAGGTGATGCTTTTATTAAGCCATGGCTGATTAAAGGATGAGTTTTTCCCCTTCTCTAGCTTTTTCTTGCGTGTTCCTGACCTCTCTTGCCCTTCTGCCATGAGATAGCATAGGAAAAAGACTCTTGTAAAATGCTGTCCCCTTAATCTTGGACTTCCCAGCCTCTAGAACCATGAGCCAATATGTTTCCATTTATTATAAGTTACTTAGTCTATGGTATGCTGTTATAACAGCACACTCTGGACTAAGATGCAATGCAAACCATAAAAGTTATTTCTAGGCAGCCACTTTCAAAATAAAACCTTTTATTTAAAAAAAATACCTACTGGGGGCGGCACCTGTGGCTCAGTGAGTAGGGCGCCGGCCCCATATACCAAGGGTGGTGGATTCAAACCCGGCCCCAGCCAAACTGCGACAAAAAATAGCTGGGCACTGTAGCGGGCGCCTGTAGTCCCAGTTACTCGGGAGACCGAGGCAAGAGAATCGCCTAGGCCCAGGAGTTGGAGGTTGCTGTGAGCTGTGACACCACAGCACTCTACCAAGGGCAATAAAGTGAGACTCTGTCTCATAAATAAATAAATAAATAAAAATAAAAATAAATAAAATACCTACTGCAAATTATTTTATAACTTAATATTCTAAGGGAAATTTCCACCTCTAGTTTTTGAGACTGTCTGTTCATGTTGCCTGTTTGGCTTTAATAATCATTCCTCGTATTCCTCTACATGTTTTGAATACTATTTTTGGCATTATTGTTGCAATAAAAACCTCTGGACCAAAGCAATACAAAAATCTTAGCTACATGAGGGGACCAAATATGTATTGGATTTGAGTAATTATGTGCTGCATGTTGGACTCATTACTATGAAATTGTCAAGTCAAAATAGCGTTATGCAAAGACCTAGATTGAACTTGAGTTGTACATTAGTTGTAACAGAACACTGGAGTGCTGTTTGTTCACGCCTGTCCTCACTCGTCTGGTTCCAAGCCCTGTTTATTACATCTTTGCTCTTGGTTCAATGTTTGAACTGTTCCCCTGAACTTCTTCCCCATCGTTTCCGTCTTTACTCTCTGGAGTAATAATGTTTTTTTCTAGAGAAAATACTCAAGGAAAATGTGGGCATAAGTTTCTTTCACTTTTTTCTTTCTTCAGATTGTATTCATGCTTTCACCAATAGGCAAAATCAACTAAATGCATTATGTTAACTGGTGACAATTCTAAGCAACTTTGATGCACATTGTAAATTAATGAATAGAACTACCAAGCCTACCCAGAGGAAATCTGTGAGAAAATGGAAACTGTCTGCTTTTAAAAGTATTCTATTTTACAAGCATATAGAGTTCTAATATAGACCATTCGACTACAAGTTTCTGTTACAATTTCTTTTGAACTTTTCATTTGAGATGCACCAGGAAATCAAGAGGCTCTTGGGTATGTTATTAATACAATCAATTAATACCTGTGTTTCCCACTCAACTGTAAGCAGCATAAATGCAGGGACTATGATTCCTTCTGTTGTTGTTGCTTCCTAGATACTTCTTCAAATGAAATTCTCCTGAATAAATGTTTTTAATATCCTAGTAGCAAAGGAAAAGATATTAACTCTAAAAAAGCAAATGTGATACTTGAACCACGAACACCGGGAAAGAGAATACTCTCCTCTTTGAGTGTTCACCCGAGGCTAACAAGTCTGAACTAGTCAATTCAGTCACATGACTCATGTCTTTAAAAGAGAGAAGAAAAACAAGAGAGGTGGGATAATTTCAGAGAAATGTTCAATTTTGACGTTTTTAAGGATAAAATGAGATGGATAAAATCACCTAGAGGTCACTTAAAGATTCCAAAGGTTGTCCAGGTACAGTGGCTCATGCCTATAATCCCAGTACTCTGAAAAGCTGAGGCAGGTGGAATGCTTGAGCTCAGGACCAGCCTGAGCAAGAGTCTCTCCCATCTCTATTAAAAATAGAAAAATTGGCTCGGCGCCT
>NW_003852414.1:13793758-13811292 GCF_000181295.1 Otolemur garnettii | reverse complement strand
AAAAAAAAAAAAAAGAAAGTGCCTGTGGCTCAAAGGAGTAGGGCGCTGGCCCCATATACTGGTGGTGGTGGGTTCAAATCCAGCCCTGGCCAAAAACTGCAAAAAAAAAAAAGGATTCCAAAGTGCATTCCATACTCCAAGCAATTGAATCAAATCTGGGGTGTAGTGTGTGGTGTAATCCCAATGTACAGACAAGTCTGGGAATTACTGAATAAAATCAAATATACCAATTAGCTGAAATTTCCAAATTGATAAATGAATGAGGCAAATGCACAAATTTAAACTTCCCCAAGGTAAATATAACTTCCTTCTATTAAGTGCTATTGATAATTAGTATTATATTTGGTGTATTCTCATTCAATGATGTGATAAAAAGATAAGTAATATTAAAGGTAAATGCACAAACTTAAACTTCCTAAAGCCAGCTCTACCCTTTCTCTAAGGGCTATTTTAATTATGATTGTTTGGTACAGGCACATTCAGTGCACCACTGTTTAATGCCTTGCACTGAAGCTTATTGATCAGGTGCTGTGGTCAGAAGGTGTCCTCCCAAAATTCATGTGCTGGGCTCCCCATTGCAACTGCATCGGGGGGTGCTGCCTAATGGGAGGTGATTAGGTCAGAAGTGTTATGCCCTCGTGAATGAATGGACATGGTCACAGAAAGGGCTCGTTGGTGTGGGGGTCACCTCTTTCTACTGTCCTGCCATGGGAAGACACAGCATTCCTTCTCTCTTGCCCTTCTGCTGTGTAAGGATGTACGAGAAGACCCTCCCCAGATGGCAGTGCCTTGATCTAGAACTTTCTGGTTTCCAGAACTGGGAGGATATACATTTCTCTTCTTTATAAATTACTGAGTCTGTGGTATTCTGCTATTGCTACACAAACAGATGAAGGCATTATGCTTGCAGACAGACTAATCGTCTTCAAAATTATTTTGATATCTCAAAATGTGCAGAATAACCATTGCACTTTTGAAGCTGCTGTATCTCAACTCTTGTCTCAAAGCTGGTATAATCTGAAAAAAAAACAAAACTTTAAAATCCTACATTAAATTAATGCAGCAGAAACTGTGATAGGAGTATTCCAGATTTGTATTTGGGACATTTGTAGATGCAGTCTGTGAAACATTCGAAAACATCTTTGAACTTGTCTAGACTTGATACTCATTGAGGAAGAGAAATCTGAACACAGTCTACTGAGATCAGTTTTAACATATGTAGAAATTTAAGGGTCACCACTTCAAAAACAGATTAAGGGTTACGTGTTATTCCTGTGGTTTTCTAGAAGAAACCCTGCTGTATGTGGTTTGGAAAATAAGTTCACATTGACAAAAAGTTTACATGCTCCAATTTCGATCACTCTCTAAAGAGGAAAGTCAAAAAATTGTATAGATTTCTAAACTCGGTTTGGGCATGATCACGTAGACACAGAACACGTTCCATTGCATTTTGGAAATTGCAGCTGATCAGTGGTATTTGCTATTATTCAGTAGTTCCCAGACTTGTTTGCATGTTGGGGTCAGACCCTGTGCCCCACCCTTGGTTCTGAATTATTAGTCTAGCTAGTATACTACCTGGGCTTTGGAATTTTTAAAAGTCTCTAGGTCAGTGGTTCTCGACCTTCCTAAGTCTGCAACCCTTTCATACAGTTCCTGTGGGTCACGACCCACAGGTTGAGAACCGCTGCGAGGTGATTCTATCACGCAGACACATTTGAGAACCAGTGCTGTAGTTCAAAGGCATTTGTTACCTCATGCCATTGTCCCACCTTGGGCACATATTCAAGTATTCAGTGAGAGAAAAATTAAAATCCAGGTGTTGTTTGCATATAGGAGACCTTCTCAGTTACCCCTGATCACTGCTAAGACCTTGTATCTGTGATTTTTATATGTACTGTGTTTGGAAGGCAGGGATATAACCCATATTTGTTTTTTTGGTATTTAAAAGGATATATAAATATGCCAAGTTCTGCTTTAAAGTGTTAAATGGCATTAGTTACTCAGACCTCTCCAGCTTGTCTCAGTTATGCTGACTTCAGGGTCATTCTCTGCCTCTCAAATACTGGAAACCTTCTGGGGTTTCCACATTTTCAGAACAGCCTCCCTCGCTTTTGTTCTTGTCAGCAACCAAGTGTGAGCAATTGTGATTTTTTTTCCTTGGCCTAAAACTTCCACATAAATATCTGTCTCATCTCTCCCTTCTCCAATTCACTTCTGTTTTCTAGATGGTTCCTTCTAAGTCCACACTCAATCGGTTACATCACAGGTTCCTATTTTTAATGGTATCAAGTCCAGACTTTCTGGACAAAGTCAAAGTTCTGCACATCTAACTTGCCCATTTCACAATTTACCCCATCTGCGTCTGTTCTAGAGAGATTCTGTCTTATTCCTAGTTTTTAAATTTTTTTCAGCTCATTTTCCTGTGCTCACACCAGCCCCTCTGACTAACGTAACCCTCTCGAGTTCCAGTTTGTTGTTCAAGACCCATCTTAAATGCCATCACTTCTGTGAACCACAATTGTCTTATGCCTAAAACTGAATGGGATATTCTCTTTCTTAAAAGGCTTATAATAGTTAGTCCGCCATTAGTACAGGGCTTCTCTTATAGTGGTTTGGAATAGAGATTTTTGCATATCTGTATTATCGTAGTCTGTTACAGGCTTCTAGAGAACAAGGATTAGATCATAAATATCTCTTTGCCCTTCACAGCCTCTCACTCAAGGCCTCCCACATACATAATCAGTGCATCATGAATACTTGTTAACTTGAATGAGTGACACGCTACAAGAAAGGGTTGTAAATAAATAGGCTGTTTTACTACATCTTCCTACGTTAAACTGTATTCTCTCGAGTATTTTACCTGCATCTATTTTTCTTAGCGTCTTCCCAGCTATTTCTTTACGGAGTAAGAAGCTAACAGTGCTAATTTCCCCCTATGTAATTTTGCAAGACAAAAACAACAAAAAAAGTAAAACCTGCTTCTCACACTGCACTGAAATGAAACCTCTTCTAGCTATCTGAAAATTTTATTGCAAGCTATAAATGCCAACTTTATAGATCTGAAAGAGCCTCCGCCATGTCAGCAAAAGCATACTATGAAAATATTTGTTTGCGTCTAGCGTTGGTGATTTTAAAACAAAACTGTTCAAGAGATTGTGCTTTTATTTTTTGCTTCTTTATTTTTAATGACTCAAGAAACTCTTGCAAACTCATCCCCTTTTCCCTGCCCTTATTTGCCTTCTGTGTCAACCATCTGAAGTTAAGTGAGTCGGCAACATGACTTTCCTTTTTCTAAGATGTGATCCTGAAAGGATTTCTTGCTCCCCAGCACTGGAGGATCCAGAACATAGCTCACTGTGCTTTTAATGGATTGTGATCAGTTATTTGAGGAGAACTCATGCTCTGCTAAATGTTAGCAGGATAGAAATATAGAATGTTGGAAGGGTTTTTGATTCCATGGATGGTAGTCATGCACTACGTGATGGTTTAGTCAGCAGTGGACCTCATATAATGATGATCTCTTAAGATTATGATACCATGTTATTACTGTGCCTTTCTGTGTTTAAATATGTTAGATATACAAATATTTACATTTTTCAGTATAGTAACATGCTGTGCAGATTTACAGTCCTAAGAGTAATAGGATATACCATCTAGCCTAGGTGTGTAGGAGGCCCTACCATCTAGGTTTGTGTAAGGACAGGATACAATGTTTGCACAACACTGAAATCTCATTTAGCACGTTTCTCAGAGTATACCCTATCATTATTCGGTGGATGACTGTATTTGTGTTAACAAAAGTAGCATCTGTAAACCCCAGTAGTCGTTTGTAGTTTCCACCACATACTCACCTATTTATCTAACTTTGACATAGCTCCACTGTTGGCCGGCACTCTTGTGACTATTTTTATTCTAACTTCCATTTTATAATCTTGAAAATAAATTCCCCCAAAGTTAACTTCAATTGCAAAATGATGAGCAGAAGGATAAAGTAGTATTGGATTTTTTAACTATAAATAGGGTAAATGATGTCAACCCCCTAGGAAAATTCTGTTTACAGCTGATAGATGGCTTGTTCATCGCTGCCTGAATCTAACATTCTAACATCCCGAAGACATGGAGAAGTTAGAATAAAAGAAAAAACACTGAAAGGAAGTTTCATTAATGTATATTGATACCTATCACTTGAAGTACCAGACTTAATAGTAACAGCATAGAAATGAGTGTTGACCAGTTGGTAGAAAGAAAACAGCCAACTTTTCCATAACAGTTGGTTATATGAAAGTCTTGACTGAGTTATAATTTTTGGAAGTTGCTTCTGAGTAAATTTGTCCATAATTATTTTAAAATTATAAAACGTGGTTGGTTCTCTCTTCTCTCTCTCTCTCTCGTAAGAAGTAGATATAGACAGAGAACTATGTGGATTTTTGAAAAGCTCTCTTATATTAGAAAGCTTAAATGACAATTTTGATTAATACTAGAAAATGACATAAGTTTTCCGAAGTAATATCTGTAGGACTTTTCTTAAAAATCCAAACTTAATAAAGGAACTCTGTGTATGGGCTGTAGACTGAATTGTGCCCCCTACGCTGAATTCGTATCTTGAAGCCCTATCCCTCAATGTTACTGTATTTGAAGTTAGGGCCTCTTGAAAGTAATTAAGGTTAAATGAAGTCATAAAGGTGGGGCCTAATCTGGTGGAATTAGTATCCTAATAAAGGAAGGTAGAGACTCCAGAGAACTCTTGTCTTGTGAGGGCACAGTAAGAGAGTGGCCCTTTGCAAGCCAGAAGAGCCTTCCCTGAAAATTGAATCAACTGGAACCTTGATCTTAGACTTCCCGTCTTCTAGAACCATGAGACATGGATTTCTGTTATTTATGCTGCCTAGTCAGCGCTGGTGTTTTGTTGTAGCAGTTGGAGCTGACGAAGGCAGTAAGTAGCTAGTATCCAATTTAAGGCCTTGTCTTGAGGACGTTAAATCTAGAACCAAAATTTCTACCTTTTTAAATTATGATGATCTCTTTTATTATCAGAACATTTTAAAGCCCTCTTCGCCATAGCTGTGACTTATTTCCAGTGGTTTAGAAAAACACATGATACCGGGAATTATAGAGACTATCAGAGGCAGTAATGAACATACATCTTAGCTACCACAATCATATTGTGCATTTGAGAAAAGCAGTAGTGCACACGTATGCAAGATTCATAATTTATTCATTCTGCACAGATAAGACAAGGTGTCCCCAGGGATTTTTATACCCCCTGCAATGCGTTTATCAAGTTGCCTCCAATTTGGAGGCCACTAATGTACAGCTTATCAACAAGGTTGATCATGGACTTATTGCAGTGGCTATTCAAACTGCACACTTTTATATGTCTTAGTAAAGATCACTTAACTCAGACAAAGAGGGTTCTGACCTTCGCCTAGCAGTCACTTCCTATTAGCTTTGTGGCCGCAAGATCTTAAGAGCTTAGATGAAAGGCATGTTAAGAGAGATCTAGTTCAAGTCCTCACACAGACTAAAGCCCAGGACTTACAGTGGCTATTTAGAGTCAGAACCTGTACTTCAACTCATGTCCCCTCCAAGCTATATTACTTTAATGATAATTTTATGCATTTTTGGTAGAAATCTCATACATATTTTAAACACTTTTTTCAATCACATCTTTTTTGGTAGATTTTTGAAGCTCTTAGAAATCCCTTGAAATTTGGTGATCTACCTCTTTAGAGACCATTGTTGGGAAATTATTTGCTATTATTTATAGAAGACAAACTCAGATGGTAATTGATTAAAAAATTCTCCCCCAGATTCTTTTTCTGGCCTCTTCTGTTTCAGCTTCCCACATTGGAGAATAGTCTATTGTGCTCATTCTTGCAAAAGTTAAACAATCTTTACAAGGGGGTAGATAAATAAAGGTATACCCTATCTAAATGGAAAACACGTTCTATTTAATTTAATAAATAAACCAACATAAACACATAATGACTTGCCTCAAAATGCCTGTTGATCTAGGCAATCACTTTATGAATTGTGGAGTCTTTTCTTACTATTGTGATGATCCCAAGTAAGCATGGTATACTTTTTGGCTCTGTATTTCACCCATTTCTGTGTAGCACAGAAAACAGTCTCATCTTTAAGAGAGATTGTTAGAGGAAAAATGGAAACTTTTATGATGTTTTATAACATTTACAACATTTCTAGCTTCCCATATTTTATATGGTGCACACAGTGTTTTGATTTCACAGTAAATTTACACACACGTTATTCTAATCTTAGGTTCTTGGAGGTCACTTAAGTAAACTCTCGTGAAGAATTGGTAAAATAAATTATGCCTTCAAAAGTCATATATAAGATATTGCTCGGAGGGCATGCTGCAAATAGATCAAGTCCGTAAAAATCCTTAGGGAAAATGATAAAAGTATTCATAACCAACTGAAAAAATATGAAAAAGGTGTGCATAATGAGAGTAACAATCTGATAAAACCAGCAGGAGATGGATGGATTGATTTTAATTCTTCTAACACTATAACATTAAATTGAATTGTATACCGTATAATTGTTCTTAGTAACTGAAGAGGGTAATATGGGGGATTTGCTGATGGATATTGAAGGCTATTCGAAGATAATATCTTATTCTTATCACACTGAAATTGTCTAGGACTGATTCAATAATACTGAGCATTCTGTGTTCTGTTCATAGGCTTTTCAAATGAGTTTAAACCTGTTGGTTTACTTTGATTCTTTGGCAACCTGGTGAAAGAAAACTAAATCCTATCATTGTTTTTTTTGTTAATTTCTTGACCTACCCATACCACACTCCTTGTAGCCAAAGTAGTATTGCAAATTTTCCTGGGCATGGTATGGAGATTGAAGTCTTTATCTCAGAAAATGTTTTCCTCTAATATATTTTAAGTTTTTTCTATACTAACTACATATGTATTCAATCTCTGTTTTTTCTGTAATTTATATGATGATCCATTGTCTTTTCAACTTGGGATGTCATAACAAAATATCATAGACGAGGTGGTTTAAACAACAGAAATTTATTTTTTTATGATTATGGGGACTGAAAGTACCAGATCAATGTACCAGCCGATTGGTGTCTTGGTGAGGGCTCGCTTCCTGACTTGTAGACAGCTGCCTTCTTGCTGTGGCCTCACAGTGGAGAAAGAGAGACAGAGACAAAGAGAAAGGGACAGAGAGAGAGAATGAATCTCATTTCTCTTCTTATGAGAGCACTAATCCTATTAGATCAGGGACCCACTCTTCTGATGTCATTTAACCTTCATTACTTCCAAGAAGACCCTATCTTTAAATACAGCCACATTGAATTTTGGGAAGGAGACAAAACATTCAGCCCATAACATTTGTCACATTTATCTCATCGGTCTTTTCCATTTCATATTATGTATCCTAGGCCTGTTTCCTGTGTTCTGACGGGTAGTGTAATATTTATTTAACTACAAGTGGGTTCATCTCTGTAAATTTTTACCCGAGTACTGTCAGTTCATGGAGCACTATTCTTAAACTATTTCTGAGGATTATAATATTCACAACTAATATTTAAAACTAGCTTTACCTTGTAGATGAACTACATAGTCCTTGTTAAATCATTCTGATAAGAATGTATTATTAATGTATTCATTAACACCTGACAAGAACTATTCAAATCCTAATTTGCTTTATTAATTATGAAATGGTTTTCAAAAGGCAGCCGATTCATTCAGTCCTAAATAACCTAACCTAAGAACTTCTAGGGATTCAGTATCCATGTACACCAAATGTCTAACATAATGCTAGCCATGCAGTATATTCTTGATCATTTTTTTCTTTTAGATCTCCACAAAATGAATTTGGAGCTCAAAAGCCATGGCTGCATAAGCTGATGTGTGAGGCATTCACAAAAATTAATCTGTCATAAAATCATCTTAACACCCATGATAGAAGAGAAAGCAACATTCGGGTTAGGAGTTACATAGGCTGCTGGTTGCAGAATGGCTGAACTATAGCTATGATGACTTTTTCCTCTGTATTTTTGGTAGCTGTCTTCTGTTTGTCTACAGCTGCACATTTGCAAGCATTTTTGAGAAACACGGATTTATAAGATTTATAGCCACCTCCTGTGCCATCTCCTTTCAGTAACAGTTGGTTTCCTAAATGAATTGGCAAGTAGGCATATCACAGTAGTGTTTTGTTTTATTTTCTATAATGTTAGAAACAGTTTTGCTTTGGAACAGAAAATGAAAATCTTTGGACCCAAAGTGGCTTTTGACAACTCTTTAAGTACCATTATTCCAAAAAAAAAAAAAAGCACAAGACGTGGTTTGAATAATTTAGTAGTGCTAACATGTCACATTTTTGAGACATCTATTTTATGGCTTTCCTGAATATCTGACACAAACACTTCTCTGGAATTTAACAACTGTGTCTCTGCTTCGCTAAGTAAACAATAAATTGTCTTCCTCTTTGAATGAAAGTTGCCATGACAACTTGGCAAGTGTGGGCTATAGAAGTCAAATACCAACCTCTAGTGTTTTCAAAGATGTGATACTGTCTCTGGCAGCTCTGATTTAAGTAAAAATGTAGGTGTGTTTTCACATAGCCCCATCAGTGACATGCTTTGTGATTAGATATATATTTTTTCAGATAATTCATTATTAAAGTATAAGGATACTCTGGTTGCTTATGACAACTTCAAGATTCTTTCTTATTGCAGAAATTTAGAGATAAAGGAAAATGCTGACGTTGTTTTATAAAGATTGATTTCAACCATTGTACTGAATTCTATGTTGAAAGTTTGACATTATAAGGAGAATACCTATTTAGTAATTCGTGTGGAAATTTGGCAGCCTCGTAGAACCTTTTACATAATTGATCCAAAGATTATGCCTTTGACTTCAGTGTTGCTGAACTCTGTAATCATACTAGCAACAGGAATAAAAAAATTAAAAAATTATATTTAAACTCATTGAGTACTTTTTCATAACTACTCTTTATGAATGATCATCATTTGCTATTGAGACTTGATGATTTCTAGCAGGTTAGACACAGACTTCCATTACTGCTGTGTGATTACCTAGAAGGAGAGATGTTTATTATCTGGACCTATAAATGTATTAAGGTCACCTTTTTCAATGTTGCTTGAGTTTACTTGCAAGTAAGAGTCACCTATTTTTCAATTACGATTCTTTGGGTTGACCATAACCTAACTCAGGGTGATTTAACAATAAAAGAAGGCTGGGCATGGTGGCTCATGCTTGAAATCTTACCCCTCTGGGAGGCCAAGATGGATGGATAGCTTGAGCTCAGAAGTTCAAGACCAGCCTGTGCAAGAGTGAGACCTCCATCTCTAAAAATAGCCAGGAGTTATGGTGGACATCTAAAGTCCCAGCCACCTGGGAGGCCAAGGCAAGAGGGTCTCTTGAGCCCAAAGAGTTTGAGGTTACTGTGAGCTATGATACCATGGCACTTTACTGAGGGCAACTGAGTGAGACTCTATCTCAAAAAAAAAAAAAAAAAAAAAGAGAGAGAGAGAGATGTAATGGTTCATCCCAGTGAACAAGTCTAGAAGTCACACTTAGATATGGCTGACCAAGGATGTGGCTGTTTCTTTGTGGTGTTCTTGGTTCTGTCCTTATACGTGTGTTTGCCTTATCTTCAGGAAGTTTTTCTCAGGGTAGCAGAATGGACAATCCTCCCAAGTCTCACACCTATACATCCAGCAGTCAGAATAAGGGGAATTATCTCTTCCTACCTCAACTACTGAATGTCTCTGTAATTGAGCCTTTTAGGTTATGAACTCACGTATGCCCACCAACCACAGTGACCAGTAAAATGATGTGAGCAAAATGCCTTATGCCCAATGTCAAGAAAGGTACCCATTCTGAAGCTTCCAGTGTGACAGGTGTCAACAGGAGTGAGAGAGATACGTGTTAAAGACACAAGCACGTGCCTCAGATCCTCGTAGAGTTCAAGTAATCACTGTCATGAGATGCTGGAAAGGAGAGAGGAAACCCACTGGAATATCCAAGCTCTCTCGGGGAGCATCTTATTCCTGCTTCTTTCTTTGTATCAACTTTCCTCTTCTTTTTCTGCAGAATTTTCTTTCATCAAAGGTGTGCATTGTATGTGATAGTGAGAGTTTAATTGGAGGTATACATAGGATGTTTATTTTTTAAAAAGCAATACTTTACGGTAACATGTAATCACTATTCTCAACCTTCACGTTTTTGTTCCTACTGTTTTAGTGATGAGGCAAAATGTATTTAGAATAAAACTTAGAATATGCTTTTCCTTCCTGTCACAAATTTTATATATAATAAAAAAATGTGAGATTCTTGTTTAGACTAGATTTCGAAAATAATTTTTATTTTATTAGCACTTAGATAACAAATGGATTAGACAAAATTCACATCCCAAGC
This sequence comes from Otolemur garnettii, assembly GCF_000181295.1. Classification (NCBI taxonomy): domain Eukaryota; kingdom Metazoa; phylum Chordata; class Mammalia; order Primates; family Galagidae; genus Otolemur; species Otolemur garnettii. Next base: position 13,800,868 of record NW_003852414.1, on the reverse strand, counting down.
TTTATTATTTAGATCACAGATCATCTATTTACTCAATGTTTTTCTTGTATTCAGTATTTTAAAATATATTCTCTCTAGTGACTCATCAAATTGATAAGGAAAATTGCATTTCACGGTTTAAAAAATTATAGTTAGAATTGGCCAAAAATCATCTGACTTTTGGGGGGGTTTCCTCATCAAAATTGCTTTTTAAAACCTTTAAATCTATTTGATGAGTGGAAACATTACAAATAAAGTCTTTATGACAGGTACCATGATAACACCAATAGTGAGAATTGAAGTGAAAGTAGAATTTTTAAACACACATTAAATAGGAAAATATATTATCTCCATTTCTTGGGCCCTTAATTGAAAGTAAAACCTTATGTGACCTTATTTTTAAAGAATAGAGATTTGAACTCATTGTCACTCAATCATAATTATGACTCAGATTTTTAGTAAATCATCCTAAAAATGGCATTTTCATCAGGTGGCCATTAGGTCTCTAACACTACTGTAGTCCAAGGAATATGTAATATAGTTCCTTCTATGTTTTGTGTATTTTAACACTGTCTTCTAAGGAAGAATACTAATATATTTCATTTTAATTCATTTCCATCAAACATTATATAAATCATTTGGCTGTTTCGAAGACTATGAACACCTCCAAGTTCAATAGGATTTTTTAAAAAAGAATTTTAAGAACAAAATTTCTGTTCATGATATGCATTATTCTCCATTATTACAGGAGGACACAGATCACAATTACTATATATCTCGGATGTATGGTCCATCTGATTCTGCCAGCCGGGATTTGTGGGTGAACATAGACCAAATGGAAAAAGACAAAGTGAAGATTCATGGAATCCTGTCCAATACTCATCGGCAAGCTGCGGTAAGCACTTTGGCACTCAGAGTTTCTTTTTTCCTCCTCTGTGAAAAGCATTGTTGTTTTAATTGGCAGATAGCCACTTATTTTATAAGTGTGATGATTAAATATTAGAACAGCCTTCTGTTGTCATCACTTTTCAAGTATAGTCAGGTCTGTAACTTAATTTAAAATTAATATTTACATGTCTGATATTAATGAAAATGAAAGAGAATTGTTTTGATAAGCCACCGCTAATTAAACCAATTTCTTTAGCATATTTGATAAATATAGATTTAATTCAAAGTTGAGATTTATCCTGTGTTATTTTAAATTTTCTTATAATCCGTGAGTTTATTAGAATATTTTAAAAGATCACATGAATTTTGTATCTTCTGTTTTATATGGGTCTCTTGCTCTTGTTCTTGAAAAGATTTAACCCAAAACATTTATGGCTCAGATAAGATATATAGATCAAATATGGGCTTTTTTTTTTTTGATATAGAGTCTCTGTCACCCTGGGTAGAGTGCCGTGGCATCATCATAGTTCACAGCAACCTCAAACTCTTAGGCTCAATCTTGCCTCAGACTACCAAGTAGCTGTGACTACAGGTACCCACTACAATGCCCAGCTAGTTTTTTTAGTTTGATAGAGATGGGGTCTCACTCTTGCTCAGGATGGTCTGGAACTCCTGAGCTCAAGTGTTCTGCCCATCTCAGACTCCTAGAGTGTTAAGAGTATAGGCATGAGCCACCACGCCTGGCCAAATTATGGGCTTAAATGAAGAAGTTTAATATAAAGGAAAAGAATAGACGGTATCAAACTGATATTTTAAGCTTGGGCACATTATTTACTGCCTGTATTTCTGTTCCTTCTTCTTACTTTTCTTTCTTTTTTTTGAGACAGAGTCTCCCACTCTGTGCCCTGAGTAGAGTGCGATGGTGATGGCATCACCGCTCATAGCAACCTCAAACTCTTGAGTTGTGCAATCCTCTTGCCTCAACCTCCCAGGTAGCTGGGACTACAGGTGTGTGCCACGACACCCAGCTATTTTATTTTTTATTTTTAGTAGAGATGGGGTCTGTTGTTCAGGCTGGTCTCAAACTCCTGAGCTCAAGCAGTCTACCGACCTAAGCCTCCCAGAGTGCTGGGATTATAGGCATGAGCCACTGCACCTGCTAACTACCTGTATTTCCTTAAGTAAACAATTTATCTTTTCTGAGGTACTATTTCTGCATTTGTAAAATGAAAGTGATAAGGAATATTATTCCAGCCTCACTTACTTTACTTGTCATCAGTAGCCTATTCTATGAACCAGAATGAATGCTTAAATAGATTAGCATTTTCAATCTTTGCAACAATCCTTTGATCTAAACACTGTCATCCAAGTATTTCAAAGGAGAGTCCTGGAAAAGGGTGAAAGTAGGATATTAACTTAGGTGGTTAAGCTGATACCTCAATTGCACATGTAAGATTTATCACACTTGGTCCTCAAAATACCCATTGATAACCATTTTCTGATAAATGCCAGATTTAACATTGTAAAAGTTATTTGGTTTTGCTGGCATATGTAACAGTGGTGATCTTGTCAGTGAAACCACATCGTGTTAAGTTTGGTATGATTTAAAGAGTTTAGTATCATGTAAAGAAAAAAGTAAAACAACTCTAACCTTTCAAGGGTTTTGTTCATTATTGACCTAAAGATAGAACGAATAGCATCAGTGGCCGAAGGTATTTGGAGAGGCATTGATTTGACAAATGTTAAATACTACCATTTTTGTCCATGGCCTTCATTGTTTGTATGGAGATGTTCCTGTGTCACAAGATCAACTTCCAGATGTTCAGTGGAAATCAGTTTCAGTTCACCACAATAATTCGCTGAATTTTCAGCATGAAACACATGTGTTTTGAGTCTAAAAAGCAAATGAAATCACAAACTCCCCTTGCCAAATGAACTCCATTATGCCTTTTCCCCCTCATATTCAGGCTACCTCAGGCAAGTTGACAAATTCAGAAATAAGTCCCTATAGGATTTCAAAAAGATTTTCAGAAGTGAAAATGAGAAAGATTAGATTAGGATGACGTCTGTCTGGAATTTATTGCATTTGATCATCTTCCTGCTCTATTACAGTGGCTGATGGGGTAAACTGTCCTTTGTGGAAGTTTGAATGTTGTGTATCACCAGGGGATTCCGTGAAGTGATCGGGTCCTGTTAAGACCTTCCACAGTTTAAATACTGGCTAATGGCTTCTTACGCCTGCCTCTGGGTGCCACCTTTCTCTCATGCTGTCCTAAAGATGAGGCGATTGTCTCTCCTTGAAGAGGCTTTTATCTTTGCAATAGGGTTTATTGGTTGGTCTGTGACCTCAGCTCTTAGAAAGTGTCTCACAAAGCTGTAGATGACCCATTTGTTTCGTATTGTGAGTGTGGGAGCAACCCTGTTACTGTCAACATCTGAAGTAGCTATACATACAGATGGAAGGACTTGAACTTCAGCTTGTAACTTACCTGGTCCTCCATGCACGAATTTTTAAATGTGTGTAATTGTTAGAAGTCTTTATTTTAGCTACTTTGCCATTGTCATAGCTTGGTTTCTTGGTATTCCATGAGTATTTGAGCCATTGCTAAACATTTCTTAGGACTAGAAATTGGTCCTATACTCACTTTGTTAATCCCCCCCCCCGCCCCCGGGAGAGAAAAAACACAACATTCACTCACACACACCACACTGACAACACACTCAGGCACACAATTCCATGAATAACAACAGGATTAGTAGAATTACTTGGGTAGATTTGGGGGGATTTTTTGGAAAAATTTACCACGTGGACAATTTCTTTTAAATAAGTAGTGTTTAGCTGGGCATTGTGGCAGGTACCTGTAGTCCCAGCTACTTGGGAGGCTGAGGCAAGAGAATTGCTGAAGCTCAAGAGTTTGAAGTTGCTGTGAGTTGTGACACCACAGCACTCTACTGAGAGCAACATAGTGAAACTCTGTCTGGAAAAAATAAAAAGTAGTGTTTCTTAGAATGTCTATGCTTACTTAGTAGAACAGTCTTTAAATTTCTTATAAACATTCTTTCTTTCATAAATGTAACTATCAAATGTTGTATATAATAATCTGTTTTAATATTTCCACAGTTGTCCTCCCTACCTTTCCAAACCACCTCATTCTCTTTGCTCCATTTCCATTGTGACTTCCTCAAAATAAAGGCAGGTGATTAGAGAAGACAACAGAATTGTAATATTAAGATAGCATGGCCAGGGAGCTCAATAATGCCCACGTACACTTCCACCCACAACAGACACATGCGCACGTGCAGACATCCACCAAACCAGAGCTGTTCTTCCCCTGATGTTTATGAGAGGCTCAACCCCCAGGGAAGACAGCCAGGAGGAAGCAGGGATCTACTTTGTTAATTAACTTTGCTCATTTCCTCATCCATGTAAAAGGCTCTCTGATAATTTATCTGGAAACCAGATTTACATGTGAGTTCTAAGAAGAAGAGGTAATTGATGTAATTTACATTTCCAAGGCCAGGCATTGTGTCAAAAAATTAGACAAAATAAAGAAAGGAAGATGTAGCTGGGGACAGACCCAGGGGCTGTAAGTGGAGTGGCTGATCCAGCCCTGTGTCTACCACAGGTAGAGTGCAAGGGAGGGCAAGAAGACGGCAACTTCCCACCCCTTTCCCTCCTTCATCAGAAGGGGGGAAGAAGAGAGCACCAAGGCTGTAAAGTCTCCATCATTTTTAGTGGCCGAATAGTGTTCCGAGGTATACACATACCACAGCTTGTTAATCCATTCCTGTGTTGCTGGGCATTTAGGCTGTTTCCACATTTTTGCGATTGTAAAGTGAGCTGTGATAAATAGTCATCAATGTCCTTATGATAAAATTTTTTTTTCTTCTTCTGGGTAGATGTCTAGTAATGGGATTGCAGGATCAAATGGGAGATCTGATTTCAGTTTTTTATGGATTTTCCCTATTTCCATCCGAAATGATTGTATTAATTTGCAGTCCTACCAGCAGTGTAAAAGTGTTCCCTTCTCTCCACTTCCACACCAGCATCTGCAGCTTTAAGACTTTGTGATGTGGGCTATTCTCACTGGAGTTAGGTGATACCTGAGGGTGGTTTTGATTTACATTTCTCTGATGATTAGGACCATGAGCATTTTTTCATGTTTGTTAGCCATTTGTCTGCTGCCTTTAGTGACGCTTCCATTTATGTCTCTTGCACCGTGATATATGGGATTATCAGCAATTTTTAGGTTAATTTGAGTTCTCTCTAGATCCTAGTTATCAAGCTTTTGTCCAATTCATAATATGCAAATACATTTTACTATTCTGTAGGTTGTCTATTTACTTCGGTTGTTGTCTCCTTAACTATACAGAAGCTATTCACTTTAATTAAGTCCCATTTGTTTATTTGTTGTTGTTGTTGCAATTACCACAGAGGTCTTCTTCATAAACTCTTTCCCCAGGCTGATATCTTCAAGTGTTTTGCCCACACTGTTTTCCCAGCATTTTTATTGCTCTGGATTGAGGTGGCACACATTTTTCTTAGCAAAGCATCACAAGAATGGAGAAGCAAGAATTCAATGTATGCAATTCTAATATGAAGGCAGTAAATGAGCTGATACAGGGTGGGGGGGCAGGGAAATGAGGGAGTTGAGAGGGTGAAGGGGGAGATGGGTGAAGCACGGTGTATGGCACACCTCTTGGGGACGGGACACAACTACAAGAGGGACTTGACCTAACAACCATAATCAGTGCAACCTAATTCTTTGTATCCTCAATGACTCCCAAACAATTAAAAAAAATTATTTCTATTAAAATAACTAAAATTCTCTTCTCTACCACCACCACTTATAAATGTGGTCCAAACAATTATTTTTGCACCTTAGTTAATATTCTGGAAAGAGGAGAAAGGGAGAAATAAAGGGAGCGTTTTCCCTATTTCCACATCTACAGTAACATCGTATAATTTCACGACAGAGTTAAACTTGGAAATCACTTAATGCACATGCTTGAGCTGCCAAAGCACATTAATTTTTCTTTCCTTTCTGTAGTCTGGACCATATCATCAGTATTTATATTACTGGATGTATACTAGAATTTGTGGCATGTTCTTTCGAATTTCTCCATTGTCCTTTTTGCTTTAATAACATATCTTAAATCATTGTTGCAAAGAAGGAGATGCTAAAACTGAGTATTGCAGTTGACAAACTCAAGCAACGTGTGTCTTCCGAGATAAAGGAAAGTGAAAATTTTGCATGAGTCCCTGCCATATGGCAAGCCATGAGGCAGGCACTTTATATTAAGTTGCTCATTCTTATCTGAGCAGTTCTTCCTTTTCTCAAAGTCACATAGTTATAAAGCTGCCAATCTAACAGTTTCTGGCTATAAACCTAGAAAACAGTCTTGACTTGTTTCTTGTCCTCCTTGAGGACCTTTCATATTCTGAATTTTCGTGATTTTCTTCTGTACGTCTATATCTGTAGTATTTAATGTACTGATGGGCATGAAGTTTGATTCAATAGCCAAACAAATATTTTGTCCTCTGAATTCACAGTTGATGATGTTCTAATTTATCACTCCTGGAAAAGTATCTCTGACCTGGAGGAAGAAGCTCAGGGTTACGGGTCAGGAGACCTTGCCTCTCATATTTATTTTCTTGGATTGTGGCCTCTCTGCATGTCAGTCTTGTAACCCGGAAGGAAGGGTTGAATACTTCTGAATACAGCCTTGGAAAGTTGGAACTTTTATACCCAAGAGCAGGGTTGGGGTCAGTTGAAAATTACTAAGAGGAGATATCAGAAGTGAAAAAGGATTCTGCCAAAAATTTGTTAGGATTCTTGCTGAAGGAAAGCCTGGGTGATTCAGTCCCAATGTCGGGCGGGAATTCTTGCTAAACCAACCAAGGGAGATTTTTGCAAAAATTGAGTGATGCTGAGATACAGATAGCTGTCCAAAAGTTGAGGTCTTAAGAAGGTGACTCAGAGGAATCTGACTCATGTTTGGCCAAGGAAGGCATCTTGTCATTTCCAAATAAGTTAATTGCTGAGTACTCTGTAAAAGTCTCTCTGAAACTGATAGGTACATAGATATATAGATAGAAAAATCATGGATGGATGGATGAATGGAGATACAGGCATAAGTGGATGGATAGCTAGATAGATATAGATGGATGGATAGATATAGATAAAAAATAGATCTATGTGTTTCTTCTTTTTCTTTTTTCTTCTTTTTTTTTTTTTTTTT
>NW_003852414.1:13638466-13793688 GCF_000181295.1 Otolemur garnettii | reverse complement strand
CTCAAACTCTTGGGCTCAAGTGATCCCCTTGTCTCAGCTTCTTGAGTAGCTGGGACAGAGTGTTACGTTGTCACTCCTGGTAGTGTGCCCTGGCATCATTGGTCACAGCAACCTCAAACTCTTGGGCTCAAGTGATCCCCTTGTCTCAGCTTCTTGAGTAGCTGGGACTAAAGGCGCCCACCACAACACCCAGCTAGTTTCAGAGGGAGCTCTAAAAATCAGACTGCTCAGGCCAGTCTTGAACATGAGCTTAGGCAATCCACCTGCCTTGACCTCCCAGAGTGCTAGGATTAGCAGTATGAGCCACTATGCCCGCTGATCTATGTATTTCTATCTACATTATTACTCTCTATTTCTTCCTGAAACAATTCCCAGTGTACTCTTTTGGCCAAACATAAATGTACTCTGACTTAAAACATTTTAATCTTTCTCTATGTTGTTAGGAAGATTCGTTCTTTAAATAAGAAACACCAGGACAAGGAAAGGCTGTTCTCCACCTCACTCTCCCTCTGTGTTATAATTCAGATGACATTTTTCGAAGCTGATACTCTTTTTGATGTGCTGATTGTTTACAATTTTTAAATTGGACTATTATTGAAGTGATCCTCTAACTCCTTGAATATACAAGAAAATATTCATTAAAAAGTTAAGTATTCTGGAAGGTTTTGTTTTTTCCTTCAGGAAAATAACTTATTGCTTTAGCTCATATTTCCATTGGTCTCACATTTGCATGATGCTTATTTTGGGAGGGTGAAATGTGACTTCCTCCGGTGACATTAGTTGTTTTCTTACATTGCCCATTTCATTATTTTTTTCCTGTCCATCAAATAATCCATCAATAAGTGCTCATTTTCCTAAATGATTAACTTGAAAAGCAATTTAATTTGCTCTCTCTATTAGGCTATTATCTAGGCAACACATTTTTTGCCTGAGTTTTATTCACCGTGTCTTAACAATAGATTGCTGTTTGTTTATTTTTATTTTTGGCTAGTTGGATAAATTTACTGCACTCTCTTCTTTGAGTTGCTTCATTTCAATGAAGACATATGCACAGTTCATCAACCTAGTCTTACTTGCCTTTGCTCATAGGATTTTCCTCCAGTTTGATAACAGTTTTATCTGCAGGTGTCTCTCTAGCTTAATTTTGTTTTTATGCATATATATTAAACTATACACACACATGCATGATTTCTTTTACATATATAAAGAAAGAAATGTACTTAACGTGATTTAATACTTTGGGCAATACTACTAGTACTTTTGTTCCAATCAAATTTAAGGACTCAGACAACTCTGATAGGTATAAAATATTAATGGAATTATCTTCTGATAGTTAAAAAACTTGGTCAAGTCTTCAACTTGCTAAGAAACATACATGTTAACACATTCCCGAGCGGGAACTGGTTCAATTGTTTTAAAAACATAGGGATTCCAAAGTGTAGGATTGGACGTCAGAAGATCCAAATTCAAGTCTATTACAACTGTGAGACCTTGGACAAAGCCTTAAATTCCCTTTCACTTTCTTCCTGTACTCAATGGTTATGATATTAATTTCTCTCCTGCCTACCACAAATGGTAGATTAAAATGAGGTTTTTACAAAGCTTGATAGTTACTTAGGCATTTTCACAAATCCTGCCATTAATCCATTTTACCATTATTCTACGTAAGTAATTTAGCAATTTTGAAGTTAATTCCATCTGTCTAAAGTACCATTTGAAGGCCTGCCTTTGTTTCATTAACCAACACAATGAGAGCGAGTGAGTTCTAGTTCTCTGCATGCCTGGAAAATGGGCTGACCCACTGGCCTTGGAGTCAGTAAGTACATGGGGCACTCGATCCCCTCTCCTGCTGAGGGTGTGTAGGGCACCGATTGAACATTTGACCCAGCTAATACACTGAATTTAGTAAATTCTTTTCACTGATACAATTACATAAATAGAAGTATATCACTAATCATTTAAGCCACTTGTACTATTCTTCCTGAATCTAGGAACCAAATTTTAGACATGAGAAGAACTTTGGATATCCTCGAAGATGGCTGCCTTATGAAATCCACAGTGATCAATTTTTTTTTTTTTTTGCATGTAACAGACACAACCTTTCCAAAGCAAAAATTTGTTGTTGGTTTCTTTGTTTGTTTGTTTTTACAAATCCTATTTGAGTGCCTCCTATTGAATTACTACTTAATCTTGTTTCTTCATTTTAGGTTTTTCGTGGAAGATGGGTACCATTCCTTACATAAAATTAGCCTTGGAAAGGTATCTCAGACTGTCTCCATTGCCAGTGATGGCTGTAAAATAATTTTAGACAATTAAATATCTACCCACCTGTGAAACATCACAAGTGAGGTAAACAGTTTAAGTTTCTGTGAAACACTTTCGGGAGGTTTTACATGTCATAAACTTTCATAATCACAAATGTTTCTTTAAAAGGAGACACCTCAGCCGTGTCTCAGGTGTAATAAGTCCATTTAGTCCTGTTTTTTACCTGAGATTCTCTTCTCCAACCTGTTTTTGATCTTTTCTGTCATCTGTACATGAGCCTAGGAAGACTTAGCACCAGTTTAATTTTAGATAACATGAGTGTAGAACATATTTTCCTCCTGAAGTTATTAAATGATAAAGATGAGTCTTTTGAAAGTAAGCTGTTTGGTATCATGAACAATTTCACCAAATATAAATGGAATATGATGTTTCTTAAGAGTGAACATACCTGCAAGCAAGTAGGCTTAATTCTTCAATTACAAAAGATAAAACACATAATGCATTAGAGGATTGAGATTTCCCAGGCAGATTAGCTTTTTAGTATATTTTTTAAAAGATTCTTTACACCTGGGCACAGTATCTTTATTTTTGTCTGTTCCTTCCTGTCAAATTATAGCAGGTTGCTTAGCTGGTAGATGGATGTCACCCCTGGGAAAATGATCCATTTCCATGAAGATTTATAAATTCCTTTCCTATCAGGAATTCCAGTGTGCTTGGAATTCCAGCCCCAGATTGTGAGTGTCTTTCTCTCATTTTGTTTTTGTTTTTGAGACAGTCTCGCTTTATTTTCCTTAGTAGAGTGCCATGGCGTCACAACTCAGAGCAACCTCAAACGCATGGGCTCAAGTGATCCTCTTGCCTCAGCCTCCCAGGTAGCTGGGACTATAGGTGTTAGTCACAACACCTGGCTATTTTTTGAGAAGGGGTCTCTCTCTTGCTCAGGCTGGTCTCAAACTCCTGAGCTCAAGCAATCTGCTGTCCTGGGCCTCCCAGAGTGCTGGGATTACAGCTGTGAACCACCACACTGGGCCAGGCTTTCTCTCTTTTTACTGCTGATGCTCCATTAAAATACCACTGAGTTTAGAAGCAAAGCCCTGTTAGCCACTCTGTTAATGATGTATTTACAGGAATTCCCTATCCTGAGAATAGGTATAATAGGTTAATAGAGTAGAAACTCCAAATATGGTTCAAGTGTGATGAATAAGCCAAGGTTAGGCTCATTATTCCTGAATCCCTGAAAGCTAAACTGCAGAGATGAATGGACCATGTGTGGTCGAGTAGGGCTTCTTAAGGGAGGGACTCTGGGTCCTGTGTTGACAGGCATCCATTTACTTAGCTTTTCAAAAATAAAATGCTGACAAATGTGATAAATTGATGAATCTGCCTAAAATAGAGGAGGGAGCTGTTTGTGTTATTTTTGTAACTTTTCTTTAATTTGGAATCGTTCCTAAATAAAAACTCAAAGAGAAGAGAGATTAACAGAGGAGAGTGAAGAGTTAAAACTCAACTCTAAATTTCAGTTTCAACTTGCAATCGAGCTTTGAATTATTTAGCCCCTCCTCTGGTATAGGCTGCCCATTGAATTCTGAGTCTTTTCTTAATTGATATGTAATATTTATGGGGCACATGTGATATTCGTTACATGCATAGGATGTGTAAAGATCAAGGCAGTGTATTGGGGGAATCTGTCACCTTGGTTATTTATCGTTTTTTATGGGCTGAGAACATGTTTCATCTTAATACCATCAGTTGCTTGGTATGGTGTTAAAACACAGGGACGTAGACCCAGATGCCTGGATTTGAGTCCTCACTTTGGTAACCAGTAGCCTGGTGACCTTGACCACATTATTTACTCTTTCTTAATCCCTTTCTCTTCATGTAAATGATAATAGTGCAACCCTTACCAGGAAGGTTGTCGGTAGGAGTAAATAATTTAGCATTTGTGCAAATGCTTAAATGCTGGCACAGGGTTAAAGACTTGTTACGTTGATGATCATGATTGTTCTGCAAACATTTACATTTGAAACAGTCACTTTTCACTGGCTGGAAAATAAACAACATTTATTCCCTGGAGGGGAGATTGTAATCAACTAAAGAAAGGAAGGACTTTTACAAACTGTAAATGACAAACTCCTGGGAATGTTTTTTTGCCCTACCTGGTTGGGGGATCGCTGTCCAGGGAAGTAACAAGAATGTCCCTTCCTTTACCTGTATTGGGACCACAGAGAGTTTTTGCAGATCACTATTTTAAAGGTGCCTCACTGCCTGAGAGGTACCTCAGTTCCACTGATGGAAAATTTCAGGCCGTGCAGATACTACCAGGTAAAGAGAGATGATGTTCTCCAGGAACAAATCTGTTCATCCTTTTAACCCGTTTCACACTTCTCAAAGTTTCTTTCTGGCACTGGTTTTAGAGTTTTAAAGACTAATTACATAACTTAGAGCCTTACTGCTCTAAGGAGGGTGTCTGCGACCATCATAGAGGAAGAGCTTATTAGAACTGAAGGATTTAGGGCGGCGCCAGTAGCTCAAATGAGCAGGGTGCCGGCCCCATATGCAGGAGATGGCGGGTTCAAACTCAGCCCTGGCCAAAAAAACTGCAAAAAAAATAAAAAAGGAAGAAAGAAAACAAGGATTTGCTATGATAAATCACACGTATGAGAACTTTGTCTCTGATAATCGAGATAGTAGTCCATCATCCTGGTGCCTCCTGTGGCTCAAAGGAGTAGAGCACCGGCCCCATATACCAGAGGTGGCAGGTTCAAACCCGGCCCCAGCCAAAAACTGCAAAAAAAAAAAAAAAAAACTGAAGGATTTCAGCCCCTTTGCCCCTCAAAATCTGATCTGACTTTCTGCAAGAACCCTACATAATTCATTTGCCCACTCAGGTTTCAGAAGCCCGGAGAGGTTCATTGCCTTGTTTGTAAAACAGCAGGAAAAATCTAGAAATGATTCTGGTTTTCACCCTCCCCGTCTTGCCCTGCAGGGATTCTTTTTATAAAATCTAATCACACTCTCTCTCTGTGCCCTTGAATGGTCAGATTCTCTGAACTCTGCCTGCACTGTAAATATTCACATGGAACTATTTGATAATTCTCAACATTGACAAGTATAGGCAAACCATCCTGAGCCACTGTGGGGAATCATAGAATGGGAAAGATCAAAAGCCTTGGCGACAGTTCACTTACCCTCAAGTTCATGGGAGCCAGTGTCAGAAAACGGCAAAAGGTTTATATTTTGTTCTCAGGTTTATGAATATTCCCTTGAAAAGTGTCATTCAAAAGTCAGGGTTAATTAAGTCCTCAGTTCTGCTATGAAGAAAGTGCTGAAGAGGTCAGAATTTCTAAATCAGAAAATCAATCCCGTTTTCAGAAAGGAGTAGCCAATTCCCTGTCTGTATATTTGTGTATTGATTAGTCCTGTGTATGAACATTTTGATCTTTTAATTAGGTTTCCAAGTGTTTTTAGGCAACAGATTAATGATCCATGTACTGGCCACTGCTCCCAAGGTGTGAGAATTGGTTAGTGTTCCATTTAAAAAAGAAAAAAAAAACTCCTACATGGTAAAAAGCATTATTAATTATCCTTCCCACTGTGCTATATTATTTTGGAATATACAAGGTTCACTTGTGATCTAGAATAGGGTCCTCATACTTTTAAACAGGGGGCCAGTTCATTGGCGGGCAGGACTGCGGGCCCCAGGACTAATCATCAGCAGCTGCAGCAAAAACACCAGATGGGCCGAATAAATGTCCTAGGCAGGCTGCATGTGGCCCGCGGGCCATTGTTTGAGGACGCCTGGTCTAGAAGCGAGACCTTACTTTAGGTTATGTCCAGAGATGTTCACACCGCACTTACCTGTACACATGGCTGCTTCCATCTGCTGTTTCCCCTCTTTAATATTTGCTGGTTGTACAGCTGGTCAATTTTAATATTTTCAACCCATTTATAGTTGTATTTATCATTCTACAACCTTGATGTTTATTCAGTGAAGTGGGGGAATAAAGCAATGCTCAACGGTTACCCCTGAGAATTTTTTTAAAAGAAGTAAATGTTTTGTAAGTCTAGAAAACAGATTTCACATCGTATATCAAATCAGGACCCTGAAACCCATAAATGCATCCATGTACACATTAATGATTTAATAAAAATATGAAAAAGTAAAGAGGCCCCTGGAATTATCCTGAAAGGGTAAGAAATGGAGGCGTCTGCTCTTGAACGCACAAAAAGTGAGTCGTTGGGGCTGAATCTGCGTGACAAGGGACCTCCTGCTTTGTGAGGGCTGCAGGGCTTGGAGCACTGTTCCTCCTGCCCCGGTGATTCTTAGTCCTGTCCCTGTGATTCTTCATGTCTGATCTGAGGAGTCTGCTCCGCACCTTTCTCAGATTTTCCCTCTGTTGTAGCTTTGGCTTTCAAAGTATCTGTTTGCTTTCAAATTATGTCCTGTTACGTTTCATCATTACCGCATTTTAAGGAAAATGGAGTTGTAACGTCTACCAAGAACAAAATGAATACGAATGGCTGTCAGTTCTTCTAATTGTGCTCACTGTCCGCAGATTGTTTTTCTTGCCCAGGATCCAGCGTAGGCCCTGCTTTGCATTGATTTGTCACATCTTCTGGTTTCCTTCAATCTTTGACCTTTGTTTAGTCTTCGTCTTTCGTAAACTTGGCCCTTTTGAGAATTATTGACTGTTTATTTTGTATAAGATCCCTGAGTTGGGGTGTCCTGCTGTTTCTTTATATCTAATATTAATACTACTTGTATTAGTCTTTTTCTTTTGACAATGCCACAACAGAGGTGCTATTTTGTCCTTCTTTGCGACGTGGTCTCAAGAGGTACATGATGTGTCATTAGTGGTGTTAACTTCGATCGCCTGGTTAAGGTGCTAGCTGCCGGGTTCACTGTAAAATTACTATTTTCTTTTTGAAGTTAACAAATACCTTGCTGTGTGATATTCTGAAACTATACAAATACCCTAATTTTCACTGTACTTTTACCAACTAATTTTAGCCCTCATACTTACTAAATACAGGCAAAATTCTTAATGTCATATCTTAAATGATAATTGCATTCTTCTAATACCTGTAAGTATAATTATGATCATTTTAATAAAACAGTAATGAAGCCATCATAACATTTCCCAGAAACAGTGTCTAATTGTGATATCAATTCTATTAGAAAAGAAATTTGCTTGAAATCGTTTCATCCTTTTTTTTTAAAAGTGTTGTGATGAGGCATTTTTGTATTAGAAAGAACATACTGATACATCAAATCATTCGCAGCTATTTGGCATCAAATAAGGAGCTATTTTTGTTTAGGGAAATGGTGTTAAGAAATCATTGCTGTGCTAGACAACTTTATGTGTCTGATGTAATGTTACCAGCATTTATTCTGTCTTAGGAAAGTCCAGGTATTGTTGGTCTTTTGATCCTTATAATAACCTTTTGAAGAAGTGGCTGGATTTGACCAATGAGCAATCTGTGGAATAAAAAGAGCGAAGGATTTAGGAAATCATATGGCTACTAAGTACTAAAGCTGGAATGTCAGGTCTCTGACTCCAAAATCATCCTGGGTCATTGATCAATTATTACAGGAAAGAACAACTGAAAATTTATAAATAAAGCCCTAGCTGCTTCCATTAAAAGACGGTTGGAAAATGCGGGTCATGGTTAGTAAAGAGTAAGACTGAAATAATCTGAACACTTATTCAGTTGCAAGAGAGCCACTTAATTGTTATATGTATTTTTAAGAATATATTGCATCCCAATTGAATCACATTTATCATAGTTACCTGATGTTTATGCGGATATTTTTGTGTATGAGAGATGTGGAAGTTTTACTGGAAATAAGGCCGGCATTACTGGGAATATCCATGTAAATAAAGCAAATATTTTTTTCTTAAATTTTTCAGTTCCTTCCAAAGTTAATACTACTTGGCATAAATAAATAAACTGGATTTTGCCCAGACTCTTAATACTAGGATTAAGACTGTAATACTAGGATTACAGGCATGAGCCACTATACCCAGCCTTACATCCAACTATCATACCCAGCCCTACTTCCAACTTTTGTGTCCAATTAATCACAAAGTCCAGTGAGAGTAGAAGGATGAATGTCCCAGCCTTCCGACCACCAGTGAAATGATTTTGAATGTTTTCTTTGCTGTTTCTCAAAGGGTCTCCATGGGGGTAAAGGGCCAACTGGCTATTGTGGTAACATACCCAATATTATACTCATCATTGGTTTTTCCCACTTCCTTTAGCAAAGGCTTACTAGAACACCCTCCAAACAAAATATCTGTCCCTAAGACCTTTTATCAGGGTAGGTTTTGGGGGATAACATAAACCAAGCTGAGGCTTGAAAAATCCAGAAGCTGTGACTGACCAACATTGAGGGACTATTCTAGTGGAAGGGTTGTCATGTAGAAATACCAGAGGCAAGAGTTATAGGTGGCAGGTTCAAAAAAACTGAAAGATGTTGACTGTGGCTGTCTGGAGCAGACAGTGTGAGGAACACAGTTGTGAAGTACCGGGGCCAGTTAATGATGAGGCGTAGAGTGCATGTCTGCCATGTTGGACAGTGGGATTCTAGAGTGGATGATTTGAAGCAGGGGAGTAATACGGTACCAGGTATGGAGAATGAATTCAAGGGGAACTGAAGTCCCCTTGACGATACCTATGATAAAGTCATTGTAATAATAGAGAAATAGTTTTAGGGGAGAATGTCAACAGTGACTGGATAGAAAGGGATTTTGCAGCCATTTCAAAGGTAACATCTTCCTGAGTTGCCATTGCTATTCTGTATCAAAGTGAAGCAGGTCCTGGCAGGAACTATGAAAAACTGATCATTGAACAGATCAGTTTTCAATCTTAGAATTAGCTCCTCAAGAAGACTTGATGTATTAGCAGATTTTCTCTGAAGTCTTATTTGCTCCTCATGGAAAAGTCTCATGTATGCATTCCTTTAACTTAATCTAATTCTAAACATATTTAAATATTTATAACCACTGAGAAATTCATGTCATATCCCCTCTAGTTCCTCCGTGAGAGTAATTGACAAGGTTTGATAGTAATGCACGTTTAAACCAAACTTCCTTTCTGGAAGTGAGTGCTTGCAGTTGTAAATTTTACCAATTTACTGATGAGCATGGAAATCAATGAGAATGATGGAAAACAATATATGAAGTGAATGCCTTTATAAGATTTTTTTTTTTGGTATCTTCTTTGAGATGAGTGACTTTGCCATTGAAGCTTTCATTTTAGGGCTATAAGTAACCACTGATTCATTTCAGTTAGTGCAGTGAAAATGGGCCTTATGGCTCCTGTTAGTCAGCACAAAATAAAACTGATGATAAACGCATTACAACGATGCGGCTCTCATTAAAAAGAGAAGAAAACCTAATTGAAGGTCTCTATAAATTCTAAGTGATTAATTTCATGCCAAATAAGTCATTAGAAATCTCTGATGGATATAAAAAAAGCAATCATTTGCAAAATTAGAAAGAACTAAATTCAATCTAGATAACCTTTTTAAAAAAAATTTGTATATTGGGAGAGATATTTAAATAGTAGAATTTTAATATAATAGCATTTTATTCTAAGTAGTTGGTATGTGCTGTTGGGCTCTAACCCAGCTAATGACTTTCTCTCTGGACACTTTTATTTCACTTGATCATCTTTGTTATAACTTAATGTTTTTCTTCTTTCTTGCCTAATAATATTAGATTGATTTCATATCATTTCGCAGTTTGTTTTTGGCCAGGGCTGGGTTTAAACCCTTCACCTCCGGCTTATGGGGCTGGCGCCCTACTCCCTTGAGCTATAGGCACCACCCTATATAATTTCAAACATACAAAAAGGCTAGGGTGTTTTGTTTGTTTTGCTTTCTTGTGTTTTGGGATTTTTTAAAGTTTAACGTATTATTTTTAGAAATACACACACGCACATATGACTCAGTGCCTGTAGCTCAGCGGTTAGGGTGCCAGCCATATACAGGAGGGCAGGTGGGTTCGAACCTGGCCTGAGTCTGCCAAACAATGAGAACTACAATAGCAACAACAAAAAAATTAACCAGGCATTGTAGCAGGGGCCTATAGTCCCAGCTACTTGGGAGGCTGAGGCAAGAGAATCACTTAAGCCTAAAAGTTTGAGGTTGCCGTGAGCTATGACACCATGGCACTCTACCATGGGCAACATAATGAGACTCCATCTCAAAATACACACACACATATGCTATATGCGCGCGTGTGTGTGTGTATATAGAGATACATATGTATATACACACACACACGTGATTGTTTTAAATATTAAGAGCCAAAGCTGCAGGCATCTTTTTAGAAAAAAGAATGATAAATTTATGAACTTCCTTTCTAAATAACATTAATTTTCCTTTTATACCAAATAACATAGTTCTCCAGTAAGCAATATTGTTTATTCTACAACTCTGTGCTTTCAAAAGCAGGCATAATATGGTAAATCTGTAGAGTTTATTATATTTAAAAAATGAGAAGGTCTGTAGGTCTAGATTTGTAGGGGCAAGACATGGTCTTCCATGAAACTGCCTTTCATAAGTGGGATGTACAGAAAATAAATTGAATGTGTAATCAGTGTGAAATAAAACCTTTTGACTTTTACTCAGCGGATCTTTATAAATAACATGCACTACTCTTTTGTAAAAGAAACCCCAAAGCAAATTGTCACCAGGATGACTGAGCTGCTTTTTCAGGGGACAATGAAATTACAATAGTGGTATTAACTTTATTCTTTTCACGTACTTCCAATTTAATTACCAGGAAAAATATCCTTCAGTCCCATTCAGGACTCCAGTTTTCAAAGTCAACTACCATAATAGTGGGGTACAGTAAAAGCATCGTTTTTTAAAGTAAAATTCTCTTCACTTTACATTCACTAGGCTATACGTTATTGATTTTCTTCTCTGCTGTTGTTCCTTGCAGAGAGTGAATCTGTCCTTCGATTTTCCATTTTATGGCCATTTCCTACGTGAAATCACTGTGGCAACTGGAGGTAAGTGGTTTTCTAAACATGCACCTTAAGTAATCTGCAGCTTCACTACAGTTATTATTTTTAATTTACTTCATCTTTTAAGATGGATATTTATTGGGAAAAACCATTGTCATTTTTCACAAAGTCATGGCTATATATAAAACTTAAGAAAGAGCATAACACTGGAAAAACTTCAGCAGGAAAACAAATGTGGGTATAATAATTTTCAACTTAGATTCACCTCTGCTTTCCTTTTAAACTTGAATTCATTTCTTGATAGTATATTAAAACTATATAAGTTGGAGAAATTGGAATATTGACAGAAAGAAAAGTTGCTTAAAGGAACTCTTAGTGATTTTTAATTTTCTTTTAATGTATATAGTTGATAGATATACACGTATACACACACATACACAACCACATAGATATTAGCTTTAATCATTTGTTTTCTTTTTAATGCTAGCTATGTTGACTCACAACTCTTTTCAGAGTCTTAACCATGGAAATCCACTTCAAATGTTTGTTTTTATTTTTCTCCACAAACTGGGAGGTTAGTTTAGAGATGGGCACCATCCTACCGAGGTAATCGTCATTCCTTATAGTGTATCTCGGAGGTCAGAAATATTTTAATATTTTCATATTTTAATATATTAAGATGTTGGCCTTAAAGACCAACATAGAGAAATTAGATGAATGAGTGAAAAAAAGAGAAATGGAACAGTAAGCAAAGAAGCAAGTTAAACTAAATCCATGGGTCTAGGCAAAGGCTATGAGTGTCTGTGCCCAGACACCACAGACCAGAGTCCCTTCCCTTCCCTGCTTCTTACCATGGGTCTTCTTGGCGGTATGAAACCATGTTGAACATTGCCATTTTGCCATATTTTACTATACAATTCTGAAGATGTGCAGGATTTAGATAAAAGATTTGTAATCTTAAATATCAACAAGCACATAAAAATTGGGGGGCACCTACTCTGAGTGATAGTAAATAAAGCTACTTCTGCTTCAGGCCCATGGTGGACTATTAGAGACCAGGAAGCAGAATGCATTGCAGAGAATGCCGTAGAATATGCAAATGGTGAAATATGGTTTTGCAGGAATGGCAAAGCGCAAACATCTCAGAGAGTCATTCAAAATATAGAGAAATTATGTTTCAGGTGTTTGTTGGAGGACATCTCAATTTCCTTGCCTCTGTCTAGAAGTCTCAGAGAGGAAGGTCCTGAGCACACATACTTTGACAAAGTGGGTAGCACAGCATGCGAAATAACTGAGTTGGTGACATAAGGTGACCCAGGAAGATTAGCAAAGCAAATTGGAACTATTTAATATAATGCATTAAGGATCAGTTTGAGTCGGTACTCAGTAGTTCTTAATGTAGATAAGGAATAGACTTTGAAAAAGATGAATTTCAAAGATGAATTTGTGTGTTTTGATGCCTTAAAGAAGAGAAATACTGGAGTTAGTACAAGCAGAATAGTCTCAGAACTGGTCTGAGAAATATTGAGGGTCTTGGTTGCTTCACATCAAGGGAGAGAAATGATGCCATTAGAAGCAATTACAAAGTTAACCAGAAATGCTAATTTTTCAGGAAAACAAATGGCTTCAGTTGTGGAACTATTTAAATTTTGTGTGAAAAAAGGGCTACATGTAAATAAAATGTACACAAAGAGTATGCTTTTTGAGCCTAATGTGTATATGCAAATATAGTCATACTTCTAAACATTTAATTAATGTTGAAGGATTGAATGAAAAGGAAAAAGGGAAAATTAAAAGAT
This sequence comes from Otolemur garnettii, assembly GCF_000181295.1. Lineage (NCBI taxonomy): Eukaryota > Metazoa > Chordata > Mammalia > Primates > Galagidae > Otolemur > Otolemur garnettii. The sequence goes on along the minus strand of NW_003852414.1, from coordinate 13,780,645 downwards.
GGCCCCAATAAACTGGGAATCCTGTCCTTTCCTCACACATCTATAAAGTATGATAGAAACACGGCAATCTTATAATAGGAGCATGACACAGGTTTTCATGTCCCTACTATAGACCTTTAGGCTACCAGTGTCCTATTTAATTTAAAGAAGTGAACTATTAATCTCATGTCTTCTAAATCTGTACACACTATGGTAAAATATGGACAGCCTTGCATATTCAATTTCTCAGATTGTTTGGTCTTTAAAACTCAGTGGTTTTGGTCTTTAAAACTCAGTGGTTCGGCCAATATGAAGTGAGATTTCCTGTAGTGGAATGGGTATGATCGATCCCAAACAGACAGCAGTATCATCTTACAAGTTCAAAGTATCCTTCTCTTCTCTTCTCTTTGAAAAGATCCTCAAAATAGGTGAAAACTCTGACATACTGCACGATCTCTTTCTCCTTCTTTTTCTTTTGATTTCAGGTTATTGTGAGGGTGCAAACAACCAGACCACACGTTTTGAATTTGTTAGGTAGACTCTCTCTTGAAGCTGTGTGATCTCTTTCTTCTTTAAAGAAAACAGGACTGTACAGACACTCCTTTTTTCTATCTGCTTAAAATACGTTAGCATAGAACGTGCCTATGTGAAGCTCTACCCTGTTTAAAGAGGCATAGCTGAGATAATATAGCCGTGGACCTGGGTTTCCTCAAAATGAAGCCTCATGTCAAAGTTTTTAGTTAAATCAGTAGCGTACTTGCCCTTTTACTGTTGATTCATTCAGTCAATATCAATTAACTACCTACGAGACACTGTGTAAGATGCTTCCACGTATACGTAGATTCAGGACCTTGGAATCCAGGAAGAGGAAGGGGTGTGATGTGAACAAGCAGTAAGAGAAAGATTGTAACTGCAAGGGCTGAAAGAGCCGAAGTTTGCTCAAAAAAGAGATCATCACCCTTGGTGGGCTGAGCCATCAGGAATAGGTAAGGCAAAGAGTCAATCTTTGACCTTGGCCTTGAAGGAAGGTAGTAGACTTCTGGTAGGAATACAGGCAGTTTGAGAAGAGGTGCAGGGGAGAGGGGCGTTCAGACAGGGAATGCTGAGTTGAGTGACAGTGCGGAGCCCATATGGAGTCTGTTTGGAGGACTGTGGAGTAAATCCGTGTATCTTCAGTGGAGGGCTGACGTAGAGTCGGGCAAAGGGAAATGGGAAGAGTGATGCGAATGCTTTGAACATTAGGAATTTCAATGAGATCCAGCAAAGCACCGGGTTTCCTAGAGCTGAAAGCAGGACTCTCTGGCCTGATGTGGCAGGGGAAGGCAGTATAGGGTGAAGGAGGGGGATTAACGACACACAAGGCATTAGCAGGATTTTTAGTACGTCTTTGTGGGTTACAGAGCCTGAAGTAGATTGGGTGGGGTTGAAAAGGAGAGAAGGAGCCTGTACAGGGCATGTACTTTGAGTTGTTCAGTGATTTGGTTGGAAAGGTTTCCAGCCGAAAGGATCCATTAGAATGCAGTGAATACAGAAAGCTAAGAACAGCTTAGAGGACTTCTGAACTATGGAGCTCTTCTGCGAGGGACTTGTTGTTTATAAGCAGACGATCCCATTTGACAAATGTTCACTGGCTTCACCAGTCTCCAAAAAGTTATTAATCATGGAAGGCTTGGAAGAAAAATGCAACCACAGGTCAGGTTAAATAAAGTTGACTGCAGGTCATTTCAAGTAGATGGGGCTGGAATTTTTCAGGAGGAGCGCGTAGATGCCTCTTCTCCAGACTGTCAGTTCTCTCTCACTGTGTCCGCAAATCCCTTTTGGACCTGATTCTACACTGGATGTGGGAAAAAACAAAGTGAAATGTTTTCATGGTGGATACAAGCTGTGCAAATAAATAAAGTAGATGCCTTAAACCACAGTCCCCTTCCTCTTACCTCACTAGTTTGCTATTTTCTGTACTTCTTTGCTGTCTCTCTCTCCTGTCTTCACAGGGACACATATTTATTTAAAGTTAAAACTAACTTCAAGATATAGCTCGTGTTCTTGCTGGAAACAACATAATTTCGAAACAGGAAGCTGTTTAAAAATACACATACATAATTCTCTGTGTCCCATCTCTGGATTTTATATGCGTTTCCTTATGAATGAACTTAAGTTTCCAGTTAAAAACCATAAATAAAAATTGAACATTCAGTCATTTACTTATAAACTATAAAAGTAAAATTTTCACCTATTAAACATTTTAATATTCAAAAGCTTCAATCATCCATTCAAATGATGCATGGAATGAATTAGAAAGACCATCTTATTTTCTGGTTCACTGAAAGCAGAATCTGAAAGCATTCATTTATCTTTCTATTTAAAAAATGCTCTAGAATACAGATATTCCAGTCATTAGAAAACGAGTTCTCTGTGAATTTTATAAAAATATTTCCATCAATGGTATCACTAAGATGTGCTGTTTGCCTATCACACTGCTTACTTTCCTTCTATATGAATATCATAACTGGTTCTTTTTTATTATTAGCCTGCTAATGGGGTCTTTTCAATGCTTCAGAATGCAGATTGAAGTTTGAGGATTTGATTTTTAATTCCTGCAGCCATCACAAGTAACGATATTTTTACCTGAGTCCATCTTGGGTGTACATGGCTGGAATGAGAGGAGGGGCCTGGGTGGGTTAACAGCTACTCTGTGTAATGGGGAAGAGAAAAAGAGGTGATTCAGGTAATTTGGCCCCCCAATTTATATGGAGAGACAGTGATTCATAATTAAAGTGGGAAACTGCAGGCAGAGGGACAGGCAATTACAAATCAAAGTTAACATGAATTAAAAAGCTAAGGATGAAAGCGTGTCACTTACCTTGAGCATAGGAAGGATTTTCCCCCTTGTCCTTTCTCCGCAAATATCTAGTTGTACATTTCATAGGAAAATTGTTTAAAATTTCAGGACTATTTTACTTCATGTCTCACGTGGTAATTAACCAAATATAAAAATATTTGTTAAGTAAAAAAATTTTGATTTCTGATAAACAAATACATGGGCATTAAAAAAGTCAAAAGAGAAAAATGGAATTAAATCTTCCTCTTCTTTTTGCTTCCTAGTCTACCTGTTTTCAAAGTAAAAGCAAGTTATTCATTGAGCTATGGTATATTAAATTCAAAGTTAGAGTGATTTCCTACATTTCTGGTTAATAATCCTTTGCTTTTTCTCTTTAAATCCTTAATAAGAGAGATTTTTAAAAAAGTAATGTATATTACCTTGACTGGGTTTTCAGGAAGTACATTACCAAATCTTCAGGTTTCTTTTTTGTTCTGGCTTTTAAATAGTAATATTTTAATGGTAATCCCAAATAATATTTCATGGTTTTTAGAGGGACTTGATTAATAACAAGAATAAAAGGCTTTTTAGGAGAGGATTAGAGTTCATTATTACTCATACTGTTTGATTTATAAATACCAGCCCCATCTTCTTTTATTTTTATTTTTATTTTCTAGAGACAGAGTCTCATTTGGTCGTCCTTAGTAGAGTGCGGTGGCATCACAGCTCACAGCAACCTCCAACTCTTGGGCTTAGGCAATTCTCTTTTCTCAGCCTCCCGAGTAGCTGGGACTACAGACGCCCACTACAACGCCTGGCTACTTTAGTTGTTGTTGCAGTCTGGCCCAGGCCAGGTTCAAACCCACCACCCTCAGTATATGGGGCCAGCACCCTACTCACTGAGCCACAGGCACCGCCCCCTCATCTTCTTTCAAATATACAATCTCATAAAACAGAAATTGATGTATCCATTAACTTTCTGAATCTAGTAAGAAGGTGAAGGGAATTATCTTGTCATTGTTAATATTGGCAGGGAGCAGAGGGTTCTGGGGAATCTGGAGATCTGTGCATAGAGAGATAGATGCTGGCTAAACGTAAATCCATTCCAATTTGTTTCACTAATTTAAAGTAATAATCTCCAGTCTCAAGGATTCCTGGACAGAAAGATAAATCATGTGATGTCCGACCTGCTGTGTCTGATCGATTCTCTGAGGCATACCTCCAGACACGTGAGAGGTCATCTTAAAGTGCTGATGGATAACTCAGTCTTCCCCAAACCATGTAGTGTCAGCTGTAGATTCAGCAGCTCACCCACCTTACTATGTTTCATTTCCCTGTGGCTTCACGAATTGCATATTCAGAAGCACCTTGGTTTCAGCTGTGTATCCACACATTTTGTATTTCATAAGCACTGGCTCCCTGGGCTGGGAGTGGAAAGGGTAGCTAGAGAGTAGACCAGTAGGAGACCCACACAGGGATGGCCCTCCTGTCCCCCAGCAGCTAGAGCTGTGTCGATAGGAAAAAGCAAGGAAAATACTAGAGGCAGAAATGTGGGTAGAATGAGGAAGAACAGATATACATCAACAAAAGAGGAAGTGTGTTGGTACACTTTGGGTAAATCATGGTTGGAAATAGGGGTGCAGGAGGATTAGCCAGCTGAGGTAAGGATCAGGGTCAAAGGCTCATCCTCTTCCACTGGCAGAATGACAGCCACAAAAGAGTCCACTTGTCACAAGTGCTTGAATATTTGCTGAGGAAGGTTTGTCTCTAGAAAGCTCGATTCATCTTCTTCATCATCTTCCAGATCCAGGCTGTGTTTAAAACACCAGCAATAATATTTTGCTTGCATCCTTTTCTAGTCGCTGCAGAAGTAATTCAGATAAATAACTGTTTCACACAGATGCTTAAGTACATCCCCCAATGGAAGATAAGTGGTGTCTAGGTGACTGTTTAATTAATATCGTAATAAAATACAGCAAATCCAATTTTGGAAAATAAAAGCAACATTGAACAGTGCAGGACTGGCATTAAGTTCTGGCCATTTTAGGAATGGGTTCAAAACATCTTTCATTTTCTACCAAAGCCAGAAATTAAGCTTCATTTTCTCAGAGAAGCAGTCAGGAATCCAAGTTACCGTAAATACACTCTGGAAACAGAACTCCTGGGTTCCTAACCCATGCCAATCATAGCTTTGTGATCTCCAGCAAATTACTTAATCTCTCTTATCTCAGTTTCCATACCTGTAAGATAGCACTAAAAAATATCTAGCTCTCAAAGAGTTTTGTAAAGGTTAAATTAATTAATATATGTTAATGATAGCTATTTCATAGAAAATGCTACACAAATACCAAATATTATCAGTATAATTTTTTTGCATTGAAGTGTTGTCCTTTATCCCTTTCCAAAAAGCTTTCTCTATAAGGCTTCTTCTTGTTGATTAGTTTCTCTATTATTTTCTTTAATGACATCATTTGTTAGATTTTTCTGTACTAAACATAAGAGGAACTCAAGGAATGTTTAGGAATCTAACTCACTGTCATCACCAGCTACACCTTTTAAAGGCCAGCTCAGCCACTTATGACTGGGACGTATATAGCATATGAGTGACTTGGGAAGTCCTCTGTCTGTCATTTCTAAGTGTGCTTTTGACTCTCTCCTGAAGACTGCCCCGTGATGACATTCTGGGACTGTGGGACTTTACCTGAAAACCTTATAAAATTTAGCAACTTTTTAACATGTGGAGGAATCTTGAAATCTTTCTGTAATTGTGTCACCCTAGTTCATAACTAGGCCACAGGTATTATTATAATCAGCAGGCCACATATATTATTACGCTTCTTATTCTCCCCTTTATATAACAAGAACTTCAGGGACAAATCATCAAAACATAAATTTCGTCATGGGGAAAATGTCAGGGACAGGACAGCCATCTCCCCAGTAGCACTTAGGTCACCTTTCCTAAGCATGAGATTCATTTAGTTGCTAACAATCCAACTCAAAAGGAATTGAAAACCAAACTCCAAATGCAAAATTAAATGTTAGTTAAATTCATGTATGATGCTTTGCTGTGAAGTCAAGAAGTGGGTTTCTGGGAGGATGGGTGGAGGGAGGTGATAGGCGGGACCACACCTGTGGTTTATCTTACAAGGGTACATGTGAATCTTTCTAAATGTAGAATACAAATGCTTTAACACAATGACTAAGAAAATGCCATGAAGGCTATGTTAACCAGTGTAGTAAAAGTATTTCAGATTGTATATAAAACCAGCATAAAACTAGCACACTGTACCCCATGACTTCATTAATGTACATAGCTATGATTTAATTAAAAAAAAATGGATTTCTTTGTGTATACCCATGATTTCAATATTACCTTTATTTCAGCAACTTCTCCTGTATTTTTTTTTATTAAATCATAGCTGTGTACATTAATGCAATCATGGGGTACAATGTGCTAGTTTTACACACAATCTGAAATGCTTTCATCAAACTGGTCAATGTAGCCTTCACGGCATTTTCTTAGTTATTGTGTTAAAATATTAATATTCTACACCTAGTGGATAGATGTGAAAATAGCTCAAAATTTTGTTCTTGCTTTGACCTAAATGGCTCTGAGACATAGTATAAAAAAAAAAAAAATCGGTCTAAATGTTTTCTTGGCTAATTCTAATGGGGTCTGATAGGTTTAGATGACTTTGTTTATCTCACTAGCCTGAGGGCTACAGAGAGATTGTCATTTAAAATGCTAGAATTATTGTTCAAAGGAAAGGGTCCCCTGAAGGCAAAGTAGACCAAAGAAAACGCCTTTTAATTGGTTTATTATCAATTGTCACAGCTACATTAAAAAATAAGCATCCTTTAGTTAATAGCTTGTGGAGGAAAGCACAGCACTTTCAGATGATTGCTGGAAATCAGAAAATGAAGAGGATTGGGAACGACAAGATTTTGCAAAAAAAAAAAAAAATATGTGTGTATATATATATATATACGCACACACATATATATGAGATAAAGTGAAAATTCTGTCTTTTAAAATTATGATATGAATGACCTAAAATTTATCATTTATGAATTTATTGTTTGTAAAGTTCTAGTCATGGAGCTTTAATTATTATTATTATTATTTTCTTTTTTGCATTTTTTGGCCAGGGCTGGGTTTGAACCCTCCACCTCCAGCATATGGGGCCGGCACCCAACTCCTTTAAGCCACAGGTGCCGCCTGGAGCTTTAATATTTTTTTTTGTATTAGCCTGACTCTCCTCCCTTCCCCGACTCTTTGCCTTCTTGGCTTCTGGAGCCTGGTAATCTCCTCAGCTGGTCCATTCGTTTCCTCCAGACTATCTCAAAGACACAACTGCTTTCCCAACTTTTACTCCAGTATCTTCTTATAAGCCAAGTTTACTATTCTCAGTCTTTCTTTTTACTTTTCTATCTCTTAATAATTAAAGATCATCTTGGATAAAATTTTAAAGCTATTTCTTTTCATAGTAGATAAAATCTAAAACACAGTGATGCAATTTGGAAATTACTGAGTTCTCCTCGCTTAGGTACAGTTCAAAAACTAGGAGTCATGGAATATTATGTAACTAGAAATTAGTGTTTTAATTTGAAAAGAATGTTTATAATGATAAGACATATAATTTTAGGATATATTATGATGGTTATTATTTAGAAATGCATGTTAGGGAAATGGAATGGAAGGGAAAGCAAATATTGATACTGAATTTGAAATGGAAACATTGTAAGTGGCTAATTTTCTATGCCCCTGTTTCCAAATGTTCAGTTGAAAATGTTAAGTTTCTGTTTCAATCCTTCTATAATGATTATGGTAAGAAATTAGTAGTAGGAATCTGATGTCCTTTCAATGGAAATAGTTACTCATTTATTTTAATACTACCTATTAAATTTTTATTTCTTTCACTATTATGAATGCTACTTATACTCTGAATTCTCTTATTTTCTGTAGGATTTGAAATGCAGTATTTAAATTAACCTGATTTCTTTTATCAGAAATAGAAAATCTAATTACAAAAATGCATGGGACAAAAACTAGAGAAGAACTATTTTATAGTTTTGAATCTGGAACATTTTTCTTTTCTTTATTAAATGATAGCTGTGTACATTAATGCAATCATGGGTACAGTGTGGTGTTTTCATATACAATTTAAAATATTTTCATCCAACTAGTTAACTTAGCCTTCATGTCATTTTCTTAGTTATTGTGTTAAGACGTTTATATTCTACTTTTAGAAAGATTCACTTGGACCCTTGTGAGATAAACCATAGAGGTGATCCCTCCAATCACCCTCCCTCCACCCAACCCCTCCCCTCCCCATATTCTTAGGCTATAATTAGGTTATAGCTTTCCTATGAAAGCTATAAATTAGTTTCATAGTAGGGCTGAGTACATTGGATACTTTTTCTTCCATTCTTGAGATACTTTGCTAAGAAGCATATTTTCCAGCTCCATCCATGTAAACATGAAGGAGGTAAAGTCTCCATCTTTCTTTATGGCTGCATAGTATTCCATGATATACATATACCACAATTTATATCTATTCATGGATCAGTGGACACTTGGGCTTCTTCCATGACCTAGCAATTATGAATTGGGCTGCAGTAAACATCCTGATACAAATATCTTTATTGTAATGTGATTTTTGGTCTTCTGGATATATACTTAGTAAATGAATTGCAGGATCAAATGGCAGGTCAATTTTTAGTTCTCTAAGTGTTCTCCAGACATCTTTCCAAAAGTAGTGTATTAGGTTGCATTCCCACTAGCAGTGTAGAAGTAGAATCTGGAATATGTTTCAAAGGGTAATACAAGGGCTGGAAACCAAAAAGAAAATACTGATAAAATTATAGATTTTGAATTCCACACATATTAAAAATTTGTGGCATTTAATCACACCTTCATTAAGGGAGAGGAAATAAAAACCTAGAAAAATATTTGCAACTGACCTAACAGCCAGAGGAGGCAGAGGTCCTTAATATAGAAAGAGGCAGTAGAAGAAATAGACAAACTTGGGAACTAAACGTCGAGAAAGTGACAAAAACGGTTTATTAAAAAGGAAGTAGGGAAACTTCTGCTTTCAACTCCCCCTTAGGAAGCATCTGGAAGTTGTCGCTTCTCATTCCAACAAGAAAAAGCTGGACACACTGGAAACCAACAGCTTTTATTGGACACATGAGACAGTTGAAATTGCAGGGCCAACCACTGTCCCCCAAATCTGGAGAGACAGACGCGTCCAAAGAGACTCAGAGGAAACCAAGAGACACAGGAAATCTGCTTATCTGGAGCAGAAGCCACCAAGCCACTGGAGCCACAAGTCGGTAATTACAGTTAAATGGAGACCTCAGCAGCTAGAGTTTGAGTGTAGATTAGCCTGGGGGCTGCTGTCTTAGGGGGACCCTTAAACTTTTGTGGTGTTGGCCTCTAGGAGCCGCATCGGGTTCCCCCAGTGAAGATCTGAGAAAGGTCCCTTCAGGGTTCAGTTGGGGGAGGGGAAGAGTCGTCATTGTGAAATACATCCAGAGCCTTCTCCAAAAAAACCTAATCTTCAGGGGAAAGGCTTTTTTGCGAGGGGGAAAACTAGGGGAAAGCCATTTCTCCCAGTAGAGCCCCCCACTTGCAGCTTCCTGGCTCCCATAAGGGAAAATAAACATACCTGGTCCACAAGACTTCAGGGAAAGAGATCAGATGCTGATCTGATCAGGGAGAGAGGAAGAGCCAGGAGAACCAAAATAAAACTATTCCACTAGAGAAACCCTCGTGAGAGTCACAGCCCAAAGAGAGAAGAAAATAGAATGAGCAAAGCAGAACGGAGTAGGACATCCAAAAACTGCAGTCCAATACTGACAGGTGTAAATACCAGTAAGCGGAATGTTAGAAAAGAAGTGAAAGACAACAGAAAAAAATGCTGGAAATGATGATGGCTGAGAACTTTCCACAATGGACAGTCATGAGACGGGGAGCTCAGGCAACACCAGCCAGGAGATAAACAACCAAATCCCCCCCTCCCAGAACCACAGCAAGGCATATCATTTTCAAATTACAAAAACAAAACAATTACGACAACAAAGAGCAAAGAAAAAAACCTTGAAAGAAGCCAGAGAAAACCATACATCACAGCAAAGTAGCCCAGTAATCCTCAAAACTATCAAGGTCAACAAAAATAAGGGAAATTTGAGAAACTGTGACAGTTAACAGGAGCCTCCGGAGCATGAGGACTAAATGTAATGTGGTATCTTGGATCAGATCCTGACACAGCAAAGGGCATTACATAAAAATACTAAAGAAATCTGGGCAATGCCTGTGGCTCAAAGGAGGAGGGCACCGGCCCCATATGCTGGAGGTGGTGGGTTCAAACCCAGCCCCGGCCAAAAGCTGCAAAAAAAAAAAAAAAAAAAAACTAAAGAAATATGAATGTGTTTAGGGAATAATTTAGTTACTAATTCTGTGAGTTATAAATATGGCTTCATTCATTTTGATAAAGATACCTGGGAAACCAGATATGGGATATATGGAAAGTTTGGACTTACCTTTGCAACTTTCTGTTGCAAAGTAAAAGTAAAAGCTTATTTATTTAAAAAGTAAAATGCAGAGGCCCATTGAAGGAAGGAATTGTTTAATAGTCATTCCTAGTAAGTGGAGTGCAAATTAAAACTACAATGAGATACTCTGTCACTCACGTGATTCGAAAAGATAAAAAGAAATATTTTCTTTAAAGTTTGGAGAAAAATGTAAAATAGACTCTCAAGCATTGCTGATCACAATGATTATTATCTACTAAAATATAAAATGTATAACTCTGTGATTTCTACTTCTGAAACTGTGTCCTGTACACACATCTGTGAATGATACACAGTGTTTATAACCATATATGTGTACATGTAAATCATATATACAGCCAATATATATATGGCTATCCATTGCTAAAGACTGAAAACCACTTGAATGCCCATCAGTAAGGAAGTTCAAGTTCCAAACAGATTAAATACACAAATTACTGTACAACACAGAATACCATATACATTAAATACAATGAGATAGCTTTATGTATGCCTAATGAAAAAAGCAAAGCATGAGCAGTATGACATATACATACGTGGTGTGTATATTGTATGTATATACAAACAGACAGATAGACCTGTGTAAGTTATCTCTGCAGTAATCTGGAAGGAACATATATGTGCTTTCAAGTGAATAGAAAAATCTTTAGAAAGATAATACAAGAAACTATTAAATCTGCAAACCTTCAAAGAGAATTGGTGGATGGCTAGAAATCAGAAATAAGAAAGGTGCAATTTTCACAATCATTTAGGCATGAAAAAGTATCACTGTGTGCACATATCATCTAAACTCTAGTATTATTTAAAATTCTTATTGGTGGCTCTGTGCCTGAAGCACAGTGGTTATGGTGCCAGCAACATACACCAAAGTTGGCAGGTTCAAACCCGGCCTGAGCCAGCTAAGCAATAACAACCGCAACAAAAAATAGCCAGGAGTTGTGGTGGGCGCCTGTAGTCCCAGCTACTTCACTTGAGGCAAGAGCATCACTTAAGCCCTAAAGTTGAAGGTTACTGTGAGCTGTGATGCTGCAGCACTCTACCCAGGGCAACATAGTGAGACTCTGTCTCAAAAAATAAATAAATAAAATTCTTATTGGTAAGAATTGATGGGAGTGATGTCTGCAACGTATATATTTGTTTATATTTACTATAATCTTATAATAATGTACTTATCAAACAAACTGAACAATTAAAAATATAGTGTATAAAGCTTTTTTCCTAATTATTTGGATTTGAAATTTATTAAGTCTGAGTGTTAGAGGCAGTGAAGATTGTTCATGAAATTGCCTATTTAGTGAGGAGAAATCATTTAAACTGTTCTTTGAAGGACTTATGGATACCATCCTAAAACACAGGGCCCTCAACTCTGGTCCAATGCATCTGAGGTTCTTCTGCATAAAACTCAATTAATAGCAAATGATATAGGAGGAAAAGAAGGAGAAAAAACTCTGTGTGATTCTTGGTTTAAATGTAACAGTCATATCATCTACATGTAGTCGATATCCCCATTTGATTAATCAGCACACATTTTAATGTTATTAACAAGAATTTAGCTTACAACTTGATAATCAGAAACTAAAAACCAATTCCCCAGGCTAAGAAGCGGCAGGAACATGGAAGTGGCTCGTGTGAGTTATTACGTCTTTCAGATCTGGCAGCAAAAAGGACTGAGGCTTCCAGAGGAGGTCAGTGAGGAAGGGGAAATAAATGAGAAATGGGTAAAGGCGAATGGGTGGAGCTTCTCTTGCTGTGGGGCTGGACATTTTTAAAATTAGGACGTCCCAAGGACTTGGTAACTTTGGGCTTCAAACTGGGCAGGAGTCGAATTCTGAAAGTAGAAGCTTCCCTGACTATGAAGTCCATGGCCACATCCTGATTCTGGGCAACCTGTATTTGCCCAGGGCTCAAAGGAGCAGGAGGCTGGCTGAGTTTCGGGCTGGCATTTAAGGAAAGAGGGTGTGGGACGAGAAGCACAGGGTTACCTCGTGAAGCCATTCGGAATAACTGAGACTCTTTATGGAAGGTGGGCAGACGGTGGCTTCCCATGGAAGGTGCCAGAACGGATGAATTCCAAAACAAGAAATTATACAGAAAGGCCGTCTAAGACCACAGACAGCTGGCTATTGACTGCCCTGAGTAGACACACCAGTACACAAAGGAGAGACTGATTTGATGGGACAGCCTCGAATATCTCCATCTTCTTTTTGGTTGAGAATGTATAGAATGAGGGATTTTAGGACCAGCTACTGAAGGTTCTCAGGAAGGCAGTAGCAGAGGGAAGGAATTCCGTGAGCTCTGGTTCTGTAAAAATCTCCCCATCGAGAAATCTCTGCTGTTAAAATATTGTCCAAGGAGCATCTTTCTTTCAGTGTACTTCTTACACAATAAATATCATGCCTTTTTATATGTAGATGGCACAGCTCTCAATCAAGAACAAAAGTATGTTTTCCTTTCTTTCCTTTAGAGACGATGAGTTGTTTCATATAAAGGTTGGTCCCGTAGCATTTTCCAAGCAGCTCGGCACCATCAGTACCAGCTTCTGATCTAGGTGCTTAAAAAATATAAAAAATGTTAAAGCTGCTATTCGATTCAGGGTCTTTCTTTTTTTTTAATCTTACTTTCCTAGACTAAACTGCGACTGTGTTTTTCAACACTTCATGCTTAGCAGGTGGCTACCACAGCACTGATAAAATGTCAGCATGCCTGGCAGACGGGGTCTCAGAATCGCCTGCAGCATTTCTCTAAGGTGGGGGTATCTGTTCGCTGCTCACAGAAGCTGCTCTCGAGTTTCCTTGTCTGAGGGTAGAGCATCAACAATTGGGTAGAAGGGTCAAAACTAGTAAATGGCCTGTAATCTGAGTTTGGTAGGATCCACACTGTGTTCTCTAAGGTTTTAATAAAAATGGCAGTTTGCTAATGTTTAAAGTACATACAAGATTTCTGCTTCTGTAGGACTCTGATAGGAAAGATGGGCCATGTGTGGTTCGATTTGAAGAGATATGGGAGCGTGATATGGAGAATGAGGACTAAAAGCCCCCACTGAAGTCACCCCTAGCACCCCCACTCTACTCAATGAAGACTTTGTGCCACCAGGATCTAGGAATGTTGCGTTGAGTAACTCCCCAGGTGATTGTCACGTTCACGCGCACGCCTAAGGGAACACCCGGCTTTAGGAAACAGGGCCTTTATGTAACATCTGGTCAGTGAAGACTAGTAAAAACCTACTTATAAAATTTATTCTGCTTACACCATAAAGAAAGCAATTAGAGGTTTCAGGCATCAGTTCAGCTACAGCTGCCCATAAACCATACAAACGGGGGGGAAAGCCACTACTCATCTCCTAATAACAAGATCGAAGAATTTCTTGTAGTCCTTTGCTTGACAGGTTAAGCTTTAGGCTGTGAAACACATTCTGTTCTTATGAGATCAGTGTCACCTCTGTTTGGTGCTGGTGTTTTCTTCAGGAAAGGAGTGTGCTCTGCCTGCTCTTTTTGGCATTTTCCCCAGTGCAAAGTGAAAGTTTGTTACGGGCTCCTCTCAGCTTGGTTCCAAAGCAACATTTTGGGTGGCCTTTTGAAATTCACATTGGGGTCATGTGCCAGTTGGGTAGGATCTCAAGAAGGGATAGAGAAGAGATTTTTTTTCTATCTTTTCTTTTAATACTAGGATTCAAAAAGGCTGCATTTGTCACAGCCACCTCCCTAAAATCACCCACTGTCGCAGTGAACATTTGGGGTAGCTCCCTGAAAAATCAGGACTGTGGCCCACCTGAGTAATCAACCTCAGAGAAGCAATATAAATCCCACTTATACCATGCCTGTATTACAAGCAATGTCTTTTCTAAGATTAAAGCTCTCCACGTAGAGCCCGTTGGGACCTACGTGCAAAATAAAAGGACATGTAAGAAATTTCTTGTAAAATTTAGAAGATAAAGGATACATGTGTCATTAGAAAGAACTCTCCAAGAGCCCCTCATTTGTGAAAGGCAAAAATGAGAACAAAAATGTCCAAAATCATGACAAAGGTCTTGATTATGTGACATAAACATTTATTATTGTTGGGGATTCATTGAGGGTGCTTAGAAGCAGGTTACATCAATTGCTTTTGTTAGAGAAGGACTCTCTTATTTTAGATTGTTAGTTTCATTGTTCATGGCCCAGCTTTCCTATCAGAGTCAAACTTGCTTCCCTGTGCACCGAGACTACGGACTCCAGAATTTTACCTGAGAACCCCTTAGTAGGTTTGCAGATTCCTCCCTGACATCCATGCTCTGGCTTAAAGACATCTTTGTGTGCTCTATAGCCTCAAAGCTATAGAGGCTCTACCTGGAACTCAGAGAATATTTAACATCATTTATTAATAGTAAAAATGGTTGGCTTGCTGAGTAATTAAAAAATTTCGCCAAGTTGTCCATTTCCATGTAGAAAAGCACAGTTCATCATTTTTATTCCACTTGCCTTCCACAGAGAATAGCTTCCAGCCAATAAATATTGATGTTGTCCTGTGAGATACTCATTGAGCTACATATATAAAGCCCTGAGTGATCTTGAAGCCACTAGAAGCTTCTAACCTTATGTAATTTCTCTTCCTCCAATAGATAGAGTTTAAGTATTTAAGCCTTGACATTTTGGCAGTTGGACACAGTATTCCTGATGAAAAGCTACTTGCTAGCAATGAAAAAGCAATTTCTTAACCTAATGAAGCAGGGGCAATATATTTGCAGTTTGTTTTAAAAGAAAAATAAGTAGGGTATGTTTAGTAGTAGCGTTTCTGTGATTGGACTGTGGTTTCCATGTCCCAGGTTTATTTCATTTGAATCTTTTTATTAATTATTTCCTTACAACTTCTGACATACCTTGAACTTTCTCAGTGTTTTAATCCAGGGCACTTTGGTTATGACATTGGGTCACACCACCCTCTCATACCTTAACTTGAATGCTAATGAATTTTAGTCTGTATCGAATTAAAGAACTGGGAGATATAAATTCCTACAGAGCAGGCTCTATAATCATCATTCATTTTTTCATAACATTAAAATTATCTAAACTGCCATGGGTCAAAGAGTGAAAATTCAAACACTTCAGAGCGCTAGAGACCTAAGTGGCCTGGAGACGTTTCAAGTCTACTTTGTGTTTCCGACAAGTGGTCCCTAATGTGTAGAATAAGGATATCTCCTAAGGCCGCAATTTCTGTGCCAATGCTTATTTTAAATAGCTGCAATGAAGGAGCTAAATGTTTCCAGTGTGTATTAAATTATTTTAGTGAAGATCCCCAAAGCGAAAGAAAATTTGTACCCTTAATGTTTAAGAAGAGAGAATCATGAGTGAATAAGATACTTGGTGGTGTTGAAAAGAATTATCGGGGTTCAACATTTCAGTGAACAGCTGTTACTCTGGAGTAACTACTATTTACTAGTAATCGGAAAGCCTGTTAGTACAAGGGTCTGGTGCTTACAAGAAACAATGCTGGGCCCTACTGATGATTAAACAAACCAGAAGGCGTGGTCTATGTCGCCAAGAAAGGTAGGGACAGATTGTAAACACCTCCTGTAATAAACTGCACACATTTACCACCTGGTTGACAGCAGATTGTGTTGGTTAAAGAGGTAGACTATGAAGTAATATGTCTTGGTTTAAGCTCTCTGCTATTGAGCCTTCTTTTCCTTAGTTTTCTTATCTGTTTATTGGATATATCAATAGCACCTGTCTTAAAAGTTGTGAAGATTAGGCAGTGCCTGTGGCTCAGCGAGTAGGGTGCCAGCCCCATATACCTAGGGTGGCAGGTTCAAACGTGGCCCCCGCCAAACTACAACAACAACAACAAAAATAAATTTTAAAAAAAGTTGTGAAGATTAAATATTATACATGAAGTGTATAGCATAGTCCTTAGCAGATGCTAAACACTCAATGAAAGTTAGCTATGTTTTATATTTGCTAAGGAATATTTCTGCACCACAATTGAGGAATATTACTGCAGCATGTAATTTTCCCCCAGAATTATATTTGACCTTGTTTAGAGCAAATAGCTTCTGAGATGCTGGGACATGAGCTGGGCTCACAACCAGTTGTGAAACTCACTGTGGAATGTTTTTTACACACTGGATAATTGAATCTGTGCTTTCACAGAACTATCAATAATACATGTCACATGCCTTTAGAACACCTACAAATAATCAAAATAAAGTTAAATTAGTACAATTCAAAGGTATGCTGTTAAATGTTAAAAATACATATACATACATGTATGTGTCACAGATACACATGACACACATGGGATATGGTATGTCCATCTTGTATGTGTGCATGTATATATATGTCATATGTTGTAGAGATATTAGCAAAGGCTTTGGAAGCTGAGACATAAAAGTCAATTTCTCTTATGTGAGTCACGAATGAATTCATGGAAGAAGTAACATTTGGCTTGTATTTCGAAGCAAGAGTAGGCTTTTGGTAGGCTGAGAAGCTGGGGAAAGGTATTGTAGGTGGAGGATGTAGAAATATGTAAACTCTACATGTACATTTGGAGAATGATGAGTAGTCCACTGATACATCCCCAAGATGCATTTACTAAGAGAGAAAGCCAGGAAGATGAGTTATAGACATAATGAAAAGTCCTTAGTATTAGGAGAAAGTTGGACCTTATTTAGTGACCAGTGAACTGGGATCATTGAAGGTTTTATGGAGGAGATTATCGTTATTATTTTTATTTCTTTGTTTATATAGTGAAAGATGGATGGGAAACTATCTAAATTGGGCAAAGGTGAAAGACTAGACAGCCGGGGATAGAGAGGTAATAGTGCATTGACCCAGCTTTTACTAAATGGCAGTTGACTGAGGGTGAAAGAGACCCCAAGAGAGAATAAGAATTAACTGATACAAGAAACACAGAATAAATACCACTTTCATGCCTTTATTGATAATCCCACCTATATTTCAAAAGAGAACCCATTTTGACTTGTTTAGGATGAAAATGGGAGTTGGGTTCTATCTACATTTTTTTTTCAATACCATTTTACACTTTGGGTGAATTAGTGGGACACCTTGGTAAACCATGAGTCTTATTTAGTAGCACATTGCCAGGGGCACAGCTGAGTGTCAGGGAAGTTGGCTCACCACAAATGAAGCTGAACCTTTACCACTTGGTAAACCAGCTGTCCTAAGTGCTGGGTGCACAGTGCCCACAGATGTTCATGGTGGTTCAGTGGTGGTTCACATCCCAAGTTTATACCATTTTTAGAAGACGACAGGAGAATTAAATAGTAAGCAGAGAAATGCCCACACTTGAGACACTAGGTTCTTTTTTAAAGTTCAAGCACAGTTCCCACGAAAATCAAGTAACACCAACTGTTTCTCATGGAAAAATAAAGCAAAGAGGAAAACTGACCTCACTCGTAGGATCACTAGCAATAACTGAAATGACAATAGAGGGTTAGAAAGTCATCAAAGCTAAGGAAAAGGTGATCCTGGTCAACAAATGAATTGGAGAAAGATGGAGAAAGATGAGTTTTGTGTAGTTCTACTTCTATGCCCTGGAGATAGAGATAATAAGGTGTATATGTTTCCTTGAGTTTGTTCTTGTTTTTGTTGTTGTTGTTTTGAGGCAATTTCCCATGTAGGCCTGGACTACAGTGCAGTGGTATGTTCATAGCTCACTGCAACCTCAAATTCTGGGGCTCAAGTGATCCTCCTTCCTCAGTAACCCTCCAATCCCCATGGGCTACCATGCCTGATAAATTTTTCTATTCTTTGGAGAGACCAGATCTCACTATGTTGCTCAGGCTGGTCTCAAGCGATCCTCCTGCCTCAGCCTCCAAAAGTGCTGGATTACAGACCTGAGCCACTCTGCCTGCCATCTCTGTTTTGCTTTCTATATACATTTTTCTCCCTAGTTCACCTTTCCTTATTTTGTTTCATGTACATGTAATATTTAAGGTACAGCTAATGCCTTCTGTAAAATGATTTATTAGTAAGGCAAAAAAAGCATTAGAGTAAGGCGGAACCACACCTATGGAGTGTATTGCAGGGGTACAAATCAAATCTATCAAGCGTAGAACATAAATGTCTTGAAACAATAATCAAGTAAATGAGGCGAAAGCTACGTTAATTAGTTTGATATAAGCATATCAAATTGTATAAAAAAATCAACACATTGTACCCCATGTATGCATAAATGTATTCACGATCTATGTGCATATGACTTAATTTAAAAAAAAATAGAGAAAGATCTTGAAATTCTGACCTTGAAAATTTTTCTGCCTAACACATGTGAAGATTCCATAAACACAAGTTGCACATTGAAAGCAATGGCTTTGACCTAAGCTGTCATTACTCAGCTATCTGACTGAAATCCCCAGAAAATAATTCTCCCACCACTGCTGTATATCGTAAAGGTAAAGATTCATCACACATTAACATTAATAGGACAAGCACACCTTGAAGCAATATTAATTGTATCATGAATATAGCATCTCACGTGAACAATTCTAATGTGAAGATATTTTCCCTGGATCAAATTCCCAATGGATGAAACCTAAGACACAAGACCCTAAGGTAATAGGTGACATATGATTTTGCCACCTCTGCAGCACACGGGTTGAATGTGTCCTTGAGAAATCGATCATTGGGAGCTTCCCATGATTTGAAACATCAAGCTGCAGGTATGTTCAGCCTAGAACTTTCTGGGAAGTCAGATGTATATATACACCACTGTTTGGGGGACCTCTCTGTGTCGGGACCCTACCAGAACCTCCAAGGCAATACTGAATTCACTACCACACTGTACACACTCAGCCCCAGCCCACCCGTCCTGCCTCAGTGAAATAAACATCTACCCACCCCTTTGTCCAAACCTAAAATCTTGCTGTCGCACTTGAACTCTCTCTTCTTACCAACTCTCATCACGTCTAATAAGGAGGACATCTTGAACCGTTGTGCTATTTAATCTTCCTTAAATGCAGTGACTTTCTAACATACTTTGTCTTCACCTTCCCCTCCCTCTTCACCTCCCCTCCCCTTCCCCTCCCAGATCTTGTTCTAATTCGCCGATCTTCTTCTAATCTTGCCCCTCCAAACTTTTCTCCACATGACAGAGTAAGAATCTTTTTAAGATATGACATGTTCTTGTCCTTCAGCAGGGATTTCACGGAAGGGAGGCTGTTTATTTCTCCAACTTTATCTCTTCTTCAAACTATCCTTCTGCACTGAGTTTCAGCCACGTTAAAATACTCCCAGGTTCCAATAATAATTTTTTCCTTATCGTGGGCCTTGTAACATGCTCAAAGTCTTTAAGTTTAAAAGATTTGCCAGAGCTACTTTTCCTTCTTAAAGAAACCTAACCTAGGATTCTTAACCTAGATCATCCTTACTTACCTTAGGGTCTGAATCCAGTGTCCCTTGTCCCTCCACGATGCCCACCAGCCATCACCGCCTGTCACAGAACACCTGTTCCTCTATGCTACCTTTATCTCCAAGCCTTTCAAGGAGACATTTGTCAGCCCAGCACATAGGCAAGTGCCTCTCATAGTAAAGACCACTTATAAACATTTGCTCAATAAATATATGAATGAATTTCATGCTTCTAACCACAACCTTAGACAAATATTGACTGAGCAAAACTTACTCTTAATATCTATCATATCCCAGGGAATTGAACACACGGACAATTTAACAAATGTTTTTATATGGCTTTGTCTTTTTAGATTGTAGTTTTGTAATGTATTGATGGACTATAACACCATCAATGGAAGGGCCATGCTATCAGGTTTAAATTTAAGGCTTAAACTTAAATTTGTTATGATTTATAAAATATATGGCTAGTTTAAGCTCTACCCAAAGTCTATTTATGACAGTCTACAATACTGATAAGGTGGTTAATTTTAGGAAACATTTGCTTTTGACTTTTAAAACTTAGATTCAAATTTGCTTGAGTAACTATTGTTTATAAATTACATATTATTAGCAGTATTTGACACATAGTGGGTGCTCAGTAAATACTGATTGAATGGCCATAACTAGCAAAGCATTAGAAATTTAAAAAGATGTTTAAAATGTTTGTAAGGTATTCAAATTTTAGAAATGGGTTTTGGATAAAATTTCACAGAAGCTAATTTTTGACTAAGAGGTTGGAAAGTGAAAGTCACAAAAGTTCTAAGGAAATATATTTAATGTCCATAGTAGTCTAAATAATGGGCCCCCCAAGACTATTAGGTTCTAATTACTTAGAACCTGCAAGTGTTACTTTATAAGGGAGAAAAGGTCTTAGCAGACATGGTAACAGTAAAGATCTTGATGGAGAATTACAGTGGATTATCTCCTATAGAATAGTCTCCTATAGTCTAATATGAATAATGGGGGTGGGGATGAGAATAAATAGTACGGTAATTAGACTAACATAGACTAATAGAGAAGAATGTATGAGAATATCAAGAAAATATTCTAATATAGAATGTTAGTCTGTATTGATTTATATAGATGGATAGATAGATAGACAGATACATGTATATATGCACTTCTTTATTTATTTATCTTTTCTAATGGGCCAGCCATTGGCAACTTGGATTTACATCGAGGATTCATCTTCCTTGCTAAGCTCCACACCTGTGTTGGTTCCCTCAGCCATGATGTTTATTGTCGTGATGGTACCTGTCTTTGGCCACGCACATACGATCTTCCAAGTTCAGGAACATTTAATACTCCATTAAGGAAATAGACCAGTATTAATTGTTTTTTCAGAAAAGTTATCTCATAAGTTACTACCAGAACTGAATCTCAAAGACACAGGAGAGAAAAGAGCTAAAAACAAACAAAAGCCTTCACTTTTAAATTTCAGTAAAACCATTTTGTAAATAGTGGCTTACTTTCCTCACTTCCGATGTCCATTGGAAAGAGTATAAATGGCTTTAACAGAAATTTAAAATGACACAGAGAAAATCTAGGAATACAGCAAATGGTTTACAAGATATTTGGACATCTATTAAATCTTCTGTAGAGGAAGTCACCATTTGGATTTTTAGCTGAAGATAATACGATATCATGTGTGTTGATGAAAACGATTTTGTTGTGGTTTAAAATAGCTGAGATGATCATCAGCATTAAGTTGTTCCAATTTCTGTCTATGGAAGCTTTTAGTATTATTATTTTTAGCTCTGGCATGTTCTAAGGCACAGACAGTAAGCAACTCACCTGAAGTTTCAGCTAGGATAACAACTCATGTCCAGTCTCAGGGCAGATCTTGGACTGCATTTCTGTTAAAAACTGTGCTCTCAAAGTGAATTGTGCAAGAAGTGGTGTAACTGGAAGGACTTGACCACCTTACAACTGACACTTTCTTCTGTCCTCATCTATGTCCAGCAGCCTTCATGTCCTAGAAAGCTATGGAGGTGGTGATGTGGTTTCATACACACCCTACCTTACACGGTTCATAGTACAGGTTTTATTTATAAAGGTTGGTATGATCTTGGGCCTTCTCTATCCTTTCCTTCCATATCTAGGAAAGGAGCATTGCTGCTGCTGCTGCTGGAGGCTCCATTCACAGCCACCAAATACTGAGATTATTCATTTGGAAGATTTTTGTTTCCTCTGAAACGCATGTCTGCAAAAGTTCTATTTTACAAGACAACGTAAAAACATTCCTGCTAATTTATTTACTTATTCAAGAAGCATTTACTGAGTATTGATTCCAAGGTGCTATAATTATGAGAGGGTATGAACCTTCCAGAACAGCAGCATTCAATAGAATGTCATGTGGGCTGGGCACAGTGGCTCAGGCCTGTAATCTTAGAACTCTGGAAGGCCAGGATTGGAAGATCCCTTGAGCTGAGGAGTTCAACACCAGCCCGAGCCAGAGCAAGAGCCTGTCTCTTCTAAAAATTAGTTTGATGCTGTATCAGACACCTGTAGTCCCTCCCAGCTACTTGGGAGGCTGAGGCAGGAGGATCGCTTGAACCCCGGAGTTTGAGGTTGCTAAGAGCAAGGCTGAGGCCACTACACTCAAAGCCCGGGTGACTTTGTCAGACTCTGCTCAAAAGAAAAACAAAAAAACAAAAAAAAACCAGTAGTGGTCCACTAATGTGACCACATGTGTCATTTAAAATTTTCTGGTAGTTGCATAAAAAGTAAAAAGAAACAAGCAAAGTTTAATTTTTAAAAACATTTCATTTAGCCAGAATGCTATGTCCAAAATAATGATTTTAACATTATTAGTATTTAAAATTATTAATAATACATGTTTCATTCTTTCTCTTCAATCTTTGAAAACAGTATTGTAGGCATAAAATGTACCTCAGTTCCAACTAGTCACATCTCCAATGCTCAAAAGTCACATTGTAGCTAATCTAATAGAATTCGGCAGCACAAGTCTCTAGGGTTACAGTTTACTCAGTGCCATGGATTCAGGAGGAATCAGGTGTTTCTAGAGATATTTACAGGTGTAAGGAACAGCTAACTTGCTTTGTTAAAGGGGAAAGTGATCAAGAAAATCTATTCAAAAGTACGCATGTAAGCTATCAAAAATTCACAAGAGCATACCCGGAATAGGATGGGAAAAGAGCAGATGTGAGTGGGTATTTTGAACATTTCAAGTACTTGGGTGGTGATAGCGTGTTAGGCGCACCAGGGAAGCAAGAGTCAGTGGCAAAAGATGTGAGGGGAAGTAAGCTGAGGATAGAATTACTGAAAGTTTGTCTTCTGCTGGGGAGTGCAGGCATTATCCCGCGCACAATCTCAGCCACTGGATTATTTTAGGCAGAAGAGTTGGGAGTTGGGGTTGATGTTCTAGGTGTACAATTCTGGTGGTGGTTAACATTGAATGCTTGAAGCATAGAATAGTTAAACGGCTACTGCAGTGGGGCCAAAGGAATGTTCCTAAAGATTAGATGATTAGTAAGAACAATTGCAGGGTCAGATAAGTTTGTGTGATGTTAAGTTAAATGCAAATGCCTTTATCTCCCCCCTTTTTTTTCAATTTTTACTATGCTAATGTTCATTTAAATTCACAAGTGAGACAGAGTATGCAGTTTTTCCCAAATAAATCTGGCCATGGAATTCTTTCCTTTCAAGAACCTTCTTGCAGAACCAGTATTGGCTGGCATACTTCTATAATGCTGATTTAGGAAATATCTTAGCTGGAATAAATAGAGAGCACCTTGTGACCTTTCTAAGGTCTTTCTACTCTGTGTCTTGTGCTAATTAGTATCTTACTTGTGGGTAACAAATGCCTCCATGCACAGTTTTGATTAAATTATTTTTTTTTAATCAGGGCTGAAGCTAACTAATTATTCTGTATATCTGATGACTGAGATACCTTGAAAAAAGTATTTGAAATTTGAAAGTCCAAGCAAATTTAGAGGTGCCTGTGGTGGGAATAGGAGTCAGGCCAAACGTGTTAATTGGTGAATATGTAATTATTGCAAATCTTACACAAACAGCATATTCTGTTAAAGGTAGGGTCTGACTATGTGAAAAAGACATATTTAATACCCTACGTAGGTTCTCTGAATGAGAATTTCAGAAGGACAATTTAGCATCCATTCCATTTGGCTGGTTTTCAGTCTATCTAGTCATTTCTTTCAGGAAATCTGCCGAGTGTTTTCTTCTTGTGCCTTGGGAATAGGGTTCTGATGGGCCCAGTGAGAAAGATCAGGGCCTCGAATTGATCTGGGAACATTTGACTCCAGTGAATAAGTAATTTCTAGCTGACAGCATATTTCACACAGCAAGTGATGTCTTATTTCACCAAGAAATAGGTCATTTGAATCAGGAGACGCCGAGACTGTGCTTTAAAGTAATTAACTTGGAGCAGGTGGTCGTCACAGCCAGTGCTGACTTTGATGAAAGAGAGCTCATAGTGTGAAAATAGCCTTTGTCACATTGAGTTCTGCAGGGAAAAAAGAAAAAAATTAATAACCGACTTTGAAGTGAAAACCAATATTCTGTCAGCCCTCATTTATTTTCCATGGCGGATTAAAGATACTATTGCTATTTTAACCTTATTTCTATAGAAATGTTGAAACCAGGGATTTTTTTTTCCCCCTCATATCCTTTATTTCTTAAAAATTTGCACCGATTCCATCTTTTGGACTAAGCATGAATCTATTTGTTTATACTTACAGTTTTTTCCCCACAGTTTTAAGGTTGTAATTTAACAGAAAAAAACACTTGAATCAAAGGCCAGTGAAGTGTCAGAAATTTATATCGTACTACCAAGTCTACATTTGAAAACACTCAGGCAGGTTCTACTTAAGTCAATGGAAATTGGTTATAGCTGTGGATGGATCGTGTAACGATACGTTCAAATTTGAAGCAGCCCCTGCTGAAAATATATTATTCTCTCAAAATAGAAATACAGAAGAGTTATTTGTCCTATAAATCATTTAAATTTTTATAACCATTTTATAAATTATAGATTAAAGTAGTATTTATATAGTATATAGTATAGTATTATATTTACATAGTATTATTTTATAATACTTCTAGAGTTTTATATGTTAATATATATACATATATTCAACAAATGTAAAGAGAGAGAGAGACTATGGGGAAGATATAAAATGTTATTGTCCTGTCAGTGTTAGATTCCTTTAGCTGCTGTGACAAATTAGTACAAAGTGGGTGGCCTAGAACAACAGAAATATGTTCTCTTGAAGTTCTGGAGGCCAGAAACTCAAAATGAGTATCACTGAGCCAAAATCAGTATTGGCAGGACTAGGAACCCTCTGTAGGTTCTAGATGGGAATATGTCCTTGCTTTTTCTAGCTGGAGTACCTTGGCCGTGACCACCACTCTAGTCCTCAAGGCCAGTGTCTTCCAACTTCTCCCTGTTGTGTCTTCACATTGTTTTCTTCGTGTGTTTGTGTGTGTTTGCGTGTGTGTGCATGTGTAAGATAGCCCACCACCTCCTTCTAAAGATACATGTGATTGCATTAAAGGCCCATCCAGATATTTCAGGATTATTTTTCCATTTCAAACCCCCCAAACTAATCATATCTACAAAGACCCTTTTTTACCATATAAAGTAACATTTGTAGGTTGTAGAAGTGAAGATAGGGTTATCTTTGGTGGGGAAGGGCAGTTAGGGCCTTTTTCACCTGACCACACTATTCAATACACATTGCCATTTTTTTTCCTGCTAATCAAACTCTGATTTTGTTCAAGATGGCATTGCTCCCACAGGGTGTAGGCTATGGCTTACATGGCTTATGTTGACTCTAAACCAATTACAGTAGTCTCTCTACATACAGTGCTGCTAAGGATAGACTGTAATCCAGTTCTAATAATTGAGACATAAGAAAAAATAAGTCTGGGAGTTGGTCCTCAGAAAGGAGCTTTGGCAAAGATGCTGAATAGAAGAGGCATGACTAACCCTATCTCTGGCCACGTTTTCCACCTTGAAATTAGATATGATCTTTGTTACTGAGACAATTTTTCTAATCATGAGGCAAAAAGTGTATAAGGGAAAAAAGTGTCAAAGCTAAGAATGGGACAGTTGGAAGAAGCAAATCATTACTAGGCAGCTGGAGAAATCCCACCAATTGCCCATTTAAAACTTCTTGATATGTAAAAATATATAAATAAAAATAGTGAATTAACATAAATCCATATTTATTTAAGACACTGTTGGGCTTTCTGTGATGGTAGCCAAAAACATTTCTAACCAGTGTGTTCTAAAATATTTGGAAAATACTAAAGAGCGTGAAGAATAAAAATAAACCACTATTACTATCAACACCCAGAAATCTTCTCCGTGAACTTTGGCAATACATTCTTCCAGCCACACAAAAGAGATCTTGCAATTCATACTATTTTAGAAATTGAATTTTTGGCCTAATTTTGTTACAGCTACTTTCTCATCTCATGAAATATTAATTGCAAAACTAATATCTGCAGGGTGGTTTATCATTTTGATAAATCATAATTAAATAATCATCTACCGAAGGTTATTTAAATAAAATTATAAATTTTCAAATAAAACAGTTGAAACTTATTTTAACCACTTCCATTTCCAGTCCATTTCTCTCAGATCCCCAAAATAAATTGAATTTTTTATTATTGGTATTGTTTAGCATTTCTTTCTTTAGCAAGAAAAAAATAATAGTCCATGAATAGCAGAACAATGACAAAAAAAGGGCTAATTTGTTTGAGTGAGTGCCTCCCAACCAGAAGAAAATTTTGTTGTTTTTCATAGTTGTACAGCTTACACCTGAAGAGAAAATGGGAAGGTTCTGGTAGGATGAAACCTAGTTAGGGTTGTCTGGGAACGTGATTATGCTGCTAGGAGATTCTCTTAATTATGTTTTATTAGCATCTTATAATCTCTTTTACTATTTTCTTTGGGATTTTATTATAAAGTTTAATGTTTCTTTTCATCAAAATCTCTTCTCTGCACAAGATAACCCTGCACAGTTATGACATAATGGGCCTAAAAACACGAGCCAATATGTAATATTAACACAAAAGAAAAATGAAATAATTCACGTATCACCGAATGAATTAACTGAAAGCGCGAGTCTAACAACTTTTTATTCCCTGTCACAAAAATGTGTAAGAATCTGGGGCCCTAGATGAAAGACAGTAAACAAAGCATCTCTTTCTCATCACTGGAAATACATACACAATGAGGAAAAGAGTCTCATGCGAGAAAATGCTGACAATCCAAGGAAATATCCCCAATCCTAGAAACTGTAAGTTGCAGTGGGGAAAGGGCCGACTGGGTTCTGGTTAAACCCACGAGTCACACAGAACCCAGTGCTGTTCTTTCTCTCTGGACCAAGTTACCAAACGCTTAGTCTGCATGGAGGAGTTTGTAATGTAGTGTTTACAAAAGTGTAATTCCATTTTTGTTTTGTGTGTGAAAGGAAACGGTAGGTTTCCATAGCAACGAAATAGAAAATCCATAACACGGAAGTGATGTGATACAAATGATTTTTTTTTTTTTCCCTGCAAGGTAAAGAGTGGGAGTTCAGTAATCATTGTGTAGTTATCAGCCGAGTGCAGACATTTTGTATAATTCAGAAGACACTTAATTTAATTCATAGTTGACTGTAACTCCATTGCTCGGGACATGCCACCCCCATTGCTTTTCTCTTCTCCCCCTGGTGTGTGATTTACGGTGGAATTGCCTTGGCCTGCAGAGCCATTGATAACAGCTTAGCAACACAGAAGACATAAAGGAAAGGGTGGAGAGTCTTTCAGTTAAGTAATTTTGCCAATAATTTGGTGCATCTCACCTTTTGGCTCTTCTGTGATGAATCTGGTGATCTCAAAAGTGTTCAGTGCCAAACCACAGGTTTTGTCGAGCACTCAACTCAAGTGAGATGAAAATCGCATGTTTTGTGCAAGTGGCCCTAATTATTGTATTCATCCAAGCTAAAAGGAAAAAGAAAATCAAACAACAAGGTGTGAATTGTGTTGGCAATTTAATGGCAATCACTGTATCACATTATATGTTGTCCTAATAGACAGTGTGATAAGCTTGTTAGTTAGTAGTTCAAATTGAACTTGTTTTCATTAAGATTTCAAGTCATTCACTGGACAACAGCTGCCTGTCGTCTTTAAAAAAAATTTTTTTTGTCTCTGCAGGGTGATGAAAATAGGAGGGAAAATTATGATATAATTTTGATATGGTTAATTATGATATAATTATGATAAAATAATGGCATCTAGTTTGAGGGTATATTTGCATCTAAAAATGATGTGTGGGTTTAATATAACATGTTTAAAAATTTGAGATGATGAGGTAATGTTGATCTTTTCATCCACACTCTTTCAGAGCACGTGGATAGCTCTTGCTGTACTTCAGCTAAGACAGGATCAGAAAGTTTGTCTTAATTCTGAATCAAGAAAGGAACATTGAATTATGAGCCTAAGTGACCTGCCAACCATCATCCCTCATCTTACTCTTTAATCTGAGACTCCTAAGAATCTATGCTCAGGATCTATTCTGTCTTCCTGTCTCATGACGTTTCCTGTTTTTTCTCTTTGACTTTTGTGCATTTCGTAGCTCAAACCTTCTTACTTTAAACCCTGAAAACTTGTTTCATTTAATTTCCTTCTTTTGTTTCAGTGCTATTTCTTTTCTTTTATTAAAAAAAAAAAAAGTCTTTGAATGAAGCTTCTCATGGACAAATCCTTAATGTTCTTACTCTGCTTCCCAGGCTCAGCTTAACAAAATTCAACAATCCAACACCCTGACCCATCTATGGCCGTTGACCAACTTCACTCCTGAGCTCAGTGTGGCATGAGGCTCTCTCTACTGGCTGCGTCTTCTTCAGAAACATTCTCTTCTCTTGGAATCTATTAAGTGACCATATCTTGGTTTCTTACCCGTCTTTCTAAGAGATCCTTGTCAGTCTCATTTTAGTGACTGCACCTTCTACCATTCTGTGCACATAAGTGTGTGTGACCCTCTCCTTCTCATCTTCTGTTTCTCTATTTCAAGAGCTTTCTATCTGCCATATTACCAGATCTATACTCTGTATTCCATATTGTTATGTGAACATCATCTTAGATTTATTGATTAGCTTTCTACTGCCATATTACCAGACCTACAGTCTACATTCCATAGCGTTATATGAATATCATCCTGCATTTATTGATTAAAACACTTTGATTTGGGTACCTCAGTGTTTCCCCAAATGCAGTACATTTGGATAATTATCATCCTCTGTGTGAAACAGAGAAATTCTTCCACCCCCAAATCCCTGTTTTTCTCTTGGTAGCACAGTCCTTATTCCAAAATATAGTCAGGGTTTTTGTTTTGATTTTTTTTCTTTTATTTCTATTATCCTTTAACCCATAAATCTAATCATTCTTTTCACTTATTAAATGGGCTCTCTGCCATCCTTCGATTGCCATCAGTGGAATGACTCTGGATGTGTTTTGAAGAAATTGCTGATAACATTTGCTATGAATGATGCAAGGGCTATGAAGGCACGGATAAAACCAAGGGAGTTTTATGGATGTTGACTTGAGCAATGGAGTGAATGGCAGTGGCCCTTTATTGTGGTGCAGAATGATGCGGAAGAATGAAATGGGGATCCTGTTTTAGGCATGTTAAGTTTCATATTCCTACAAAGCATTCAAGTGAGCTCAGGCAGTTCACCTGCCTCAGCCTCCCAAGTGCTAAGATTACAGGCATGAGCCACCGCACCTGGCCCCAGAGTACTTTTTGATGGGTTCTACTAACATGTGGGCAAAAGAAATAGAACTCATCCTTGAGTATCAGGAGAAAATGAGACAGCAGGCTCTGTCAACAAAGATTTATATGGAAGACATTGGTGTAAACTGATAAATTAAAACCAACAAATACACTGTCCAAAGAGTAGACATCTCCATTGTAGCCATTGATCCCTAGGTCTGATCTAAACCTGCAAGAGTGGAGATTGGCTATAAATTGTGTTACAGAAATACTCATTTCTTAAGTCTGTGCTATAATACCTATAAAAAAGATGCCCCTCACCAATACCTGAAATAATATGGAGTATTCCTGGGATGTCATCAAGAATAAGGGAGGAGCAAGGCAGGAGAGAGTTTTTTGAAGGCCATTGTGGGAAGCAAAATAAAGCTGTATCCTCTGGGGTCAGCTCACTTACTCAGCTGGCTAATTGTGAAATGAATTGCGGTATTGAGAGTGGCAGTGATGAGAGTCATAGTAGGGGTGGTGGGTGATGGCAGGGATGGTTGCCATTCATAGAAATCTTACTAAGTGACAGTCGTTATATTGAGGCCTTTATTTACATTACTAGATTATGTCTAATCCTTACTACAACCCAATCGTATAGTTGTTCTATCTCCAGTAAGCATAGGAGGGAACTGATACTTGGGGAGGAGAATAAATCAGAGACACACAGGTAGCAATGAAAATGGAGAGAAGAAATGTAATTAAATGAGAAATAGAAAACATTTTTAGCCGTCATCTCTCTTCCTTCTCACGAGCATAAGAGCTTTCAGATCCTCTTGACTCAGTATGTGGGGTGCACCGCCAACCCTCCAACTCCCTGACTCACTGTGACTCACTGCCAGCCTTCTACTGGCATGTGGGG
This sequence comes from Otolemur garnettii, assembly GCF_000181295.1. Lineage (NCBI taxonomy): Eukaryota > Metazoa > Chordata > Mammalia > Primates > Galagidae > Otolemur > Otolemur garnettii. The sequence goes on along the minus strand of NW_003852414.1, from coordinate 13,750,238 downwards.
AAGCTATACTTACTCAGTTCCCTACTACTGCTGCTTCATTCTGTTCCAGGAATGTTACACGTGCCACAAATATTTGCACCACACAAAGCAACATCATATTTTCAGACTGGCCTGAATGTATAATGTCATTTCCATGAAACATTATATTCTGAGTGTCAGGTAAGATGATTTACAAGCAGTCGTAACACTGTCAACCTCGAATGACTATTTTGATAAACATGATTATCCGCATTAATGGCAGGAAGCAATGAAATGTGCACTCAACATCAAATATTTGTGCTTGTTTAGCTTTGGAAGGGATTGTGCAATTCAGTTCATGTGTTCTCCAAGCAACTGGCAGGGAGGACAAGGGGAGTCCAGTCTGCCGATAATTCACAAAGTGGATTATCAAGAATAAACACATGTCTGCTGTCTCTTCTCTCGCCCCCTCCCTCTCTCTTTCCAGCAACCCTGAGCAAGCCAGAGAAATCGGTGGTCACTGGTATAGGGGAATAGCTGAGTCACCTGGTGCTCCATCTTTTATCTGTCCAGTTGGCAAAGCTATCCCCATGGTGGCTAGGCTCTCACTGTCATCACTGAACTTGTGATGAAATTACCAACATCATTACAGAGATGTTGCATCCGGAGTCAGAGGTTGTTGCATTCAGGGTCCGACGCAGGGTCCATCCCCAACCTGCTCTATAGGGATGTGTCTTGGGATATCATTTCATCTCCACAGATGGATTTGCTCATTTCCAAATTGGAGATTCAATTATACAATCAATAAAGCCTTGAAAAGATCTGATTATTTAAAATACAATGTGGCCTTGAACAGTTTAAAGTATTCATTAATTCCAGCAACATTTATGGAGTGCTCATTTTGTATCAGACACTGAACTGAGCATCGGAAGCATGGAAATAGATCATAAATCCTCCCTGTAAAGAGCCAGAAAGCATGGTGGGAAATGGTTGACCAGTAGTTTCACTTCCGTGGTAGCAGAAATTCCCTTCAGTTTTCTAGTTTTGCAAAACTTAGTTGTCAGTTGAAGACTCCAGTTTCACACAAGCTTGAAATCAGGCCATGTAGATCAGATCATAGGACTCAAAGGTTGAGTGAGAAGAAAATAGAAAATCTCAAAGTGGGTGGTGTCATTCTGCCCTGAAGCTCATTGATTTTATTCTGTGGCAAAGGCCAATGTCCCAGTGAGACCTTGTCCAGTGACAGAGTGTAGGGCTCATGTCAGGCCAGACTATGCAGGTTGATGCAGGCTGTGTTATCTATCTCAAGCACCGTGGGAGGTTTGGAAAGGGCCTACACAGTACAGCCGCTGACTGTTGGACTGATTTTTGAAAGAGAACTCCGGCTGACACCTCAGCATCCAGGATGTCCTTGGCTGTGGCCACAGTGCCCCAAAAGCATCCTTAGACAAAGATTGTTCTTCTCTGCCTCCCTTCACCAGGCCTCTTGCTGGCCATGGAGAGGTGGGATTCTGCACAGAGGAGGGTGTCAGGGTTGTCAACGCTGGGACCTGGGCTGGTTTGAGAGCCGACAGGGAAACAACGCTGGGGAAATGATGATCATCATCTACACAAGCCTAAGACGTGGCGTCTGAGAATGCCTGGAGAAAGACGTCCATTATCTCACAGTGGCAGGCGGGCCGGGGCAGTGCAGCAAGGCTCGGCTTCTTTAGAGGCTTTTATTGATTTCTAACCAAAGCACATGTACAAAGTGCAAACATGCCCAACGATAGGGTTAAAAGAATCCCGAGTGCCCGGGAAGACTGGATAGAGAGAAGGTTGGGTAAAAAGACAGAGGAGTGGTAACAAACGGCCCATAACTAACTTAGAAAGGGGGAGGGAAAACCAGGTCTATCCCCACAGGGGAGTAAGCCAGGTCCCTGCTGCCAAGTGCAGATCCCGAGTTCAAAGGATTCAGCGCTGCTTCAGCCCCGCCCACCTGCTGACCTGCTGCCCCTCGGCGCACTGGCATAGTTCCTCCTGTAGGGGGCGCCTCCGGGCTCTTTTCATCTTCATAGGTCTTGATGAGCCCCCAGGGATGGCCCCTCTGCCCGCAGGCTTTCCCCTTGCTAGCCCTGGATTGAGGGCGGGTACCTGCTTCAGTGAAGGGGTGAAGGGTGGTAGGATGAATAGAGAGCGACAAGCCTTTGGGGGTTATTCTTCCCTTTATTTATATTTCCTTATGATTTAGCCATGTTGATTTTTTCAGGCTTTCAAAGGAATCAGGTCCCTTATCATCTCAGAGCCATTGGTAATCTGTTTTCTCTGGCCTGGACTCTCCCAAGCTCCCTGTCCTTTTCCCAATTAACTTCCAAGCGTCCTTCAGCTGCCTTTCAGGCCCTTCAGCTGGCTGCCCCTTACTATGCCCTGCATATTACGTTATATGCTCCAGACCACATACTGCATGAATTAATATTTTTTACTGTCACGACACATATACATAATATACTATAACGTACTGTATGCTACATATTCTAATTCACAAACTATATACGATTACTACATACTTGGCAATATACACTGAATATACAAGTTATAGATGATATACTGCATGTTTCATTTAAAGTAGAGTATTTATCACTGTTCCTTAGAGGATGTCAGTGTGTCTGGTTATGAGCATTTGGTTAAATATAATATTTCATCCCCAATAAAATGTTCCACAGGGTTTGAAACCCTATCTGTGTTGTTTCCCGTTATATACCTGGTGGCTCCACCAATGCTTCTCAAAGGTTAAAGCAATGACGATCTTCTAGAAGAAATAAATTTTGAGATTTCCGAAGGAAGGTATATAGAATTAAGGAAAATTGGGGAATTGACATAATATGGGTAAAAATGTGAGGGCAGAAATCGCCACTTATTAGGCGACATCTAAACATCTTTCTAAAAAAAAAAAAATGCAGTCAAGGATAAGATTAAATCCATCTTTATGAGACGTCGTCCTAAGAATAGTGATTTTTCACTGGCCTTCCTTCACTGTCAGAGTCCAGGTCGAGAAGTTTCTCTGGAAGAGTGCTAATGCAAAGGTGACTGTCATAAATCCTTCCAATGTGCAGATGGCAATGGAGAAAAAAAGTCTTCAGTTTAGAGTTTTTTGTGAATTAGAGTTTATTTTTATTAGAGTTTGGAGTATTTTAGCTTCCTTTGTTTGAGTTTATATCCTCAGGATTAAAATTACTTCAAGATATTTACTTCTTAGAAGTAAGGGTGTAGATATTTATCTGAAATGAAACAGTTTCACAAGAGAATATAAACAAAAGAAGGACAATTCAACAAATCCACAGGATTGTTTTAAGGAAATTATCTTTAATAATTATTTTTGATTAATCCTTGCACTCAGTTTCCTCAGCAGTTTCAGAAGTCAATTAAATGGTTTTGCATTTCTCCCTTTGGGATCCCTGTTCTCTATCATCCTCAGACTTTGAGATACTTAAAATAAATCTTCAGTACATCTGAACTCACAATTCACTGAAGAAAAACTTCATCTTCCATTTGTTTCATCTATGTTGCTCAAAGAATTTAACTCAGGATCATACAATCAAGGGAAGGGAATGGAGAAATCTCTTAGGGGAGAAGCTGATTGTTACACAAGATACTCTGGTTGATCTTGCTTGAAATCAACAGATTATATCTTGTCACCAACTGCTGAATGAAAAATCAGTCTGAGCACCAGGTCAACATGGCAGGGTCTGTTTTCTGAATTCTTCTGCTTGTCCTTTGCTGATGTGACATCTCTCAAATTGTATCCTGAGATGGTCAGCAATTACAAAAACATCAGATCCCTGCCCAAATAAATTTAGGGATTATCACCTACCAAGTGTCCCTCTTTGAAATTTACATTACATTAAAAACTCGGAAGCATCTTCCAATTTCTAGCAAATGCTGTGCTAAGGTGAAGTAATTCGGGATTGGGGAGAACAATCGAGGCAAAGACATATAATAGCAATAATTTGTTTATCCTCTCCCCAACGCTCTGCACAGTAGATAGTGAACATGTATTACATGGGAAACAGAAGGACAATTTTAATGGCAGTTAAGAAAATCTGTGCATGTAGATCAAGTAAAATCATATAATGGCAGAAAGAACTCATACCAGTTCAACAGTATTAAAAAGGAATAGGAGTGTGCTATTATCAATATTAAAATGAAAGGTAGCCTGGCCTTTTTAAAAATGGACATTATATCATTTGATAGCTTTCCAAATTCATCCCCAATCTTCAAACCTTTTTGCCTTTAAAACCCCCTAAGTATATGCCTTCTCCTGATATGTTTTTTGAAATATTCTATGAATATCAAGTTTATCCTAAATGCAAAGGTAAGACTGTGGGTAGAATAGAAGATAGGATTTTGCTAAGGGTTTTTGAATATCTTACAATGCAATCAAGAGAAAATTATATGGATTGAGACTTTCTTGTGTCTGGTACATATGAAATAAAGACAGAAAGGAACGGATAAGAACTAAGATCAACAAATGTCACAATCATTTCTGTAAGGAGAAAAAGACGAACTTTCTATCTTGCCTGATCGTGGGACAGTTGCCTAGGAAAAAAGTGAGAAGGAGTCTTATTGATTATTATTCAAAATGTTAACCCAGAGGTCAGAGAGGTAACAGTATATGTTGTTTTGTCTTTGTTAAATAGAATATCACATTTTGTCAAATTTTTACTTATACCAGTTAATCTCAAAATGTGTTTTCATCCTCCTATTTCCTCGATGCATTTAGCAATAGCTATTAGATATTGGGCATTGTCTCAAAAACATGATGCGTCATCATTTTTTATAATGTATTATTTTTATAAAGTACCACGTGGCCGCCTCCAGTGGGAATTACTGCCATGTAATGGTTTTAAATGTTTCCATACAAATTGGTAACTTGAGCATATTAGATTATTGTTGTTACCCTTTGAGTGAAAAAGCAGCTTCTCTCCTAGGCTGATGTATTAAATTATATTCCCAGCGATACGCTGAAAACATTAAAAACTCATTATACCAGAGTCTTTCTTCTTCTAGGACATTCTGCCCCAGTGTTTGTAAGCTTAGCTCTAAAGAATTAGATCAGTTTGATTATTCTCTCTGAGAAAATATCTTCGTGTCTGGTCTCTCTTCTTAATGATGCTTGTCAGAATTACTAATTCTTCTGTTTGAAAGTTGCCTTTCTGATGTTCTCTTTCAGACAGAAAATAATTACAAGCCCATCTCCATAGTGGAGATTATGTAAATGTGTTTTTTAAAATGGCTGTAATTAGAACATGGTCCCTATAGTAATAAATCTTGGGCTTTGGAAAGACCCTTAACTGGTCAGTGCAGGTCCAAAACATGGGAAGGAGATGTGCAGGGGGCAGGACCCTCTCCATCTTTTCACTGCTGGATTCAGCTCCAGAAACAGCAGCTGGCATAGAGTCAGGCCTCCAATGGCTAAATGTAGGAAGAAATGAAATATATGAAGCACGGCTATTGTTTGTAGGCATTCGTGGAATGTATGAAGCTGAGTCGAATCCTTTTTTTCTTGGAAGGCATATATCTAGCTAAGGAAATAATAAAATACATGCACACTCTTGTATATGTACATACACAAGATACAGCTATATATGAGTGTGCGGGGGTGTGTGTGTGTGTGTGTGTATACACCAAAGGATTCTAAATGCCAGAATAAAGTTGAAAGCTGCCAGGAGAGTTCAAAGGAACACAAGCAATCTGCCCAGCAGGGAGTGTGCTGCTCGGGAAGAAGGCCAAGTTGAAGATCAGGGGGGATTTTTGACAGGTGCAGGTATTCGAGGGGAGGGCTCCCCAGAAAGGGGATGCAGAGATAAGAGTGTGCAGAAGGGAACTGGCCACGAGTGACAGGGAGGAGGCCTGACCTTGCCTACCCTGGGGAGAAGACAGTAGACTAATTAGTGCTGGGTCACCGAGGGCACTAACTGGCAGGCAGTGTACCCCGCTCTGTGCCATCGTCCCCTCTCCCATGAAGTTGCTGTCTCTCGTGCAGTCTTTCTCATAAGCAGTAACAGGCAATGGCTTTCTCAGAAAAGTCCTGCTTATTTATCTATCTCCGTGGCAGCGTTTATACCATACACCCCTGCTTTTTGGAAAATCCCCCCTTTGGCTTCTGTGATGCCATCTTTCCTGGCTGGTCCCCTCCTTCTCTGGCTCCCACCTGCGCTCACTCTCACCCCTCCCCAAGGCCAGCCTCAGCCTCTGGCCCCCTGGCCCGGCTTTGCACACTAGCCACAGCCAAGGCCCCTCCCTTGACCACCCTCTTCCTCTGAGCTGCTGGCCTGGGAGAATTTCAGGCCTGGGGGAAAGGCCATCTCCTCTTCCACACCTTGCTTCCAGGATTTGCAGTTTTAAATCACCTTGGTTATTTTCCCCTTTTTGATCAGATTTGCTCCTTTTATTTATTCATTTTTTTCAGTGACGCTGACCCATTCCTTCCTTTCGTTCACTCTGCCAACCATCGGGTTCCATGTCATCTCAATCATGGATTATTCTAGTCTCCTCTGACTCCCAACTGGGCTCCCTCAGCTGTGGTCACTCCCCCACCAGGGTACCCAGGAAATTCCTCCAAACTAAACTAAAACTGTGTCTTTACTTTCTCCCCTGCCTAGTTACACACTAGAAGTCAGCCGGCGTTGATGGGGAAACTCAGTGTGCCACCCAGAATACGAGGGAGATGAAGTTGCTGTAACACATGCATCCCCAGCTCCAGGAGAACTTTCACTGGTGTGGGTGACAGATTCGTAGCCCAAACTTTTCACAACCACATACAGTCTAAAGTGCCTTGAAATGTCTCCTGTCATTTCTAGTATTTTCACCTAAACTTATTTATTTTAACCTTAATGGGTAATTCATGCCATTTTTAAATACATTCATGGTTCTGTTTATTTTGAAAACTAAATTATGTTTTTACACGCCCCAGCAATTAACGTTATAATATTTACATAATTGTAAAGATAAATATGCTTTTTGTTTCCATTTTAAATGTCTGAAAATAATTGTCTTGGAGTTCACAGAAAATGTATTTTCCTTGGACCCTCGGTTTTCTCCAAGTAAAATATACACAAGTATGAAGTAACATGTGGGTTAGTTTGGTTCAAAAGCTAAGACAGAAACATCAAGGTGAAATGTTTGTTTTCCCACTAAACATTGTAAAAAGAATCATGCTGTAATCATTGTAGGAAAAACATGTTTACTTTGTCTTAAAACCAATTAAGAAAGCCCAAATATTTATTGTAAACTTCATGTGAAATCCCAGGGTGCCAATCTCATGGATCCCCTTTCTCATGAGAAAGTTAATTCTCTGAGAGGACAAGTTCACAGACCCTTACATACACCTTCAGGTATTTTCTAACACTCCACTGCTTCATTCTGATTAAGATTTGCTATGTCCTGAATATTTTTGTCCCTCTCAAATTCATATGTTGAAGCTCCTGACCCCTAATGTAACAGTATTTGTAGATGGGTTTGGGGGGAGGTAATTAGAGTTAGAATGAGTTTACTGTGTGTGGCAGGGGAGGGGAGCTTATGGTAGGAATAATATCCTTTTGAAAAGAGATAGGAGAGGCTTGACGCCTATAGCTCAACGGCTAGGGCACCAGCCATATAAACCGGAGCTGGCAGGTTCAAACCTGGCCTGGACCTGCCAAACAACAATGACAACTACAATCAAAAAATATCCAGGTGTGGTGGTGGGCACCTATAGTCCCAACTACTTGGGAGGCTGAGGCAAGAGAGTCACTTAACCCAAGAGTATGAGGTTGCTGTGAGATGTGATGCCTTAGCACTCAACTGAGGCGGCATAGTGAGACTTTGTCTCAAAAAAGAAAGAAAGAAAAGAGACAGGAGAGAGCTTATCTGTCTCCAACTGCACACACCGTAGAATAGTGGTTCTCAACCTTCCTAAGGCTGCAACCCTTTACTACAGGTCCTGTGGGTTGCGACCCACAGGTTGAGAACCACTGCCGTAGGACACAGTGAGAAGGTGGCTATCTGCAAGCCAGGAAAAGAGCCTTCAGCAGAACCTGACCATGCTGGCACCCTGACCTTGGACTTATACCCTCCAGAGTCATAAGAAAATCAATTTCTATTGTTTAAGCCGCCCAGTCTGGTATTTAGTAATGCCAGCCAAACATACAGATGATGACTGTATTTGACACTCTCAAAGCCTTTCAGTTACTGAACTCAAATGATTCACTAGGGAAAAGAGAAAACTTCTGCCTTCCTCTTGGTATCCACTCTGCTCCTAGCCTCACTTTGGATTCCAAATGTCTCCTTCTCGTCGGTCGTACAGTCTCGATGACTCTGCCTGAAAACACATCCACCTCCGGGCTCTGGTCCTGGGTCCTCTCTCCAGCCTCCCCTGCCTCAGTGCAGCCCGGCTGTGTCCCACAGGGGTCGTTAGTGACCTTTTCACTCTGTGACCCTCTTGTATTAGTTAATCCATGTTGGGTTGTGAACCCTCAGAGCAGACTTCTGTTACAGTGGATTTGTGACCTTTATAGAGTTCTGCTTTATGGATTTTTAAGGATAGTAGTGATGTTATTGCTCTGTATTTATTTAGCATCAGGTCAACATTTACTATGGCTCGGTTTGCTCTAAGGAGTGGGCTGCGTGAGAGTTGGGGAGAAGATCTTTACCATGGAGTCTGTGTGCCCTGCCTCTTCAGTAGTGCTTGGAAAGTACTAGGATTGCAGATCAAGGCATTGTCAGCAGGAGAGTAAGCCCATAGTCTAGGCTCTTTCCAGAGACTGGAGAAAAGAAGTCAAAATGGAGTAAGTGACCATTGAAGTGACTGTTTAGTTCCTTGAAGAGTAATTTAAGAGTGTGTCCATGCATCCTCGCCGTATGGGGTGCAGAGATGCAAATCCAGTTTCGTGGTTAGTTGAGCAGGTGAGCCCTCCCATCTGTAAGCCTTGAAATGGTGGTTGTGCATCAGAAAACTCTGATTCCTCTGCCAGAACCCAAAAGTTTGAAATGTGAGGGCTTAATGCAAAGATAGCAGATTCCAGGGGGAGACTTCCAGTGATGGAAAACCACCCTCTGACCCTTTTTATTATGATGCCTAAAGTTGCATGTGAGTTACAGAAGTTGGGTTACTGGCTTGCACACTTTTACTCTGAAACGAGCCTCGAAACCTAAATGTAGCTATTTTCTACCACTATTCTCATCTGAGTAACTGGAGCCACCATCTTACATTTGCCTTGTTCCTCAGCGCACCCACCCAATAGCTAAGAAATCATCAGGGCATTGATTCTATCTCCAAAATTCTCTGATGTGTCTACTTCTCTCTGCACCAGCCCCAGTCTAAGCCCATTCCACCTTGCCCAGGTTCCTGAGATAGACCGTGCACTGTTCTCCCGGCTTCCACTGTGACTTCCCCCCTCATTGTCTCCATTCTGCCTGCAGGAACGTACTATTTAAAAAGTTTTTGAACTACTTTAGCTGTACCAAAATTTGGATAATATAGAAAGCATTTATGACCCCGTCTTCTAGCTTGAAGGGGAAAAGTTAAAAACACAGATAGAGTCAACTCTTGCTCTGTGTCATTCTCAGTTGGTTCTCTACTCTTCTTTGGAAGTAAACATTATCCTGAAGGCAGCATTTGCCAGAATGTTCTTCCAATAAAGCCAGTCTGGTCATATCACATCTGTGATTAAACTCTTCAATGCTTTCCCATAGCCTTTGAATAACAACAACAACAAATCCCCAGATCTTTGCCGTGGCTGGCATAGCCTGGCGTTGTCTGACCCCTGAATATTTCTCTCTGACCTCATCACACACTGTTCCCTGCGAAGCCCAGAGCTGTCTTTGTCCACACTCTATCCCCAGTGCCTAGCACAATCCTGCAGACGTACTCAGCACTCCATAGTGACTTGAAAATTGAATAAGCACATGAGTAGCTCTCAGCCACTGTGCTGAAACCCAAAGGTGAGACAGTTATGGTCCTCGTCCTCTGGGGTCTGAAGAGGTTGTGAGAGAGGGAAACAGGCCTGGGATGGACGCGAGAGTCAACAACTTGAACTCAGCATGAGAAGACCTGAAATAGAAGCACAGATGAGCTGAGGGACAGGACATCAAAGGAAGATGAAAGAAGTCTTCACACAAGAGGGGATGCTTGAAAGATGAATAGGATTTGTTCAGGGCACAGAAGAAGGAGAGAGCGTTTCAGGTCGGAAAAGCTGCCTAGGAAACCGCATAAGACCCCGGTGCCCACGGAGACCTCTGAGTAGCTGGAGCACGGGGTGCATGCAGAAGGGAGGTGGGAGGTAAAGTTGAAGAGCCAGCCTGTGACCAGACTGGGGAGGACCCAAGAAGGAGGCGCAGCATTTGGAAATCCAGCAATTTTCATTTGAAACCCAGTTTATTACTTAGGTACCAAACACTGCGCTAAGCAAAGTAGCAAATTTGACCTGTCTATCCTCAAATGCAAGTTTATCCAACCCACGAGGAGGTGAAACAAATCTATAATGCATGATTTTAAATCACTTTCTACTATAAACTACCAAGAATTATAGATGTCTATTGAATGGCTAGATTCTGATGACACTGGGGCTTTGTAATTATTGTAGTCATTGGGCAAGAGCATTAGTCGTTGCCAGGCACCAGAGGGGCCAGCATGTCACTTTGACACTTGCCACCTGTACACACAGTGGCGCCCTGTTAGTGTTCAGCCTTTAGAACCCTCCAGCATTGCAAAGCTTGCAAAGGATGGTACAGGCCACTGGAGAGCCTGTGGTGATTTGTTCACCTGATTTTACCTTCCGCCTTTGCAGCGTGGTCCGGCAAACTGGTTTGTGCTTTCTGTCCCTTCTGAAAATGCTTCTCTGCTCTGAAGTTACACATTTTCCCTACTCAAATGTTATAAATGTGGCCTTCTATATTGTTCCCAAAAAGATTTATAAAGTTGACTATCCCATTGAAGTCTTTCTTCCTCCTGAAGTTATTTTTGGCAGTTGTTAGATATGGATCGACTTGATGTGATCTTTTGGCAATACCATCCCATTCTCACTGACTTGCGGTGTGTAAGTCTAATTTTCATAAATATATGAGATTCTTGCTGGAGTCTCCATTCTGATCCATTAGTCAGTTTGTTTATCCCTGTGTAGAAGCCACAGTGTTTCATGGCGACATATTCATACCTGGTGACTCAAGGGTCCATCAGCCATCTCCCTTTTCCTTTAGAAATGCGTGACAATCACTGGTCCTTTGCTTGTCCATAGAAACTTTGTCAATGTGCACAAACACACCTGCACACAAATAAAATTATCATGCATCATTTTGACTGAAATTGCATTGAAATTACACCAGTTTCGGAGGGATTCAGTCCTTTTGATCTTGAACCTTTCAATCCATCAACATGGCATTTATTATTTATTTAAGTAGTCCTAGAAATCCTTCAGTATTTTTTTGTTAAATTTCCCAGATCCAAAACATCATTTTTTTCTATTTACTCTGATGTATTTATTCATTTTGAAACTATTGTTGTTGAAAACTTTATTTGGCTGGGCTCTGTGGCTCACGCCTGTAATCCTAGCACTCTGGGAGGCTGAGGTGGATGGATTGCTTGAATTCAGGAGTTTAAAACCAGTCTGAGCAAGAGCCAGACCCCAGCTCTACTAAAAATAGAAAAACTAACCAGACATTGTGGCGGGCCCCTGTAGTCTTAGCTACTTGGGAGGCTGAGGCAGGAGGATTGCTTGAGCCCAAGAGTTTGAGGTTGCTGTGAGCTGTGACACCACAGTACTCTAACTTGAAGCAATAAAGTGAGATTGTGTCTCAAAAAAAATTATGTTTAATTATATTTTCTAAGAATTTGTGATGGCATTCAGAAACACAATTCAATTTAAACCGGGTGGCCATAAAATTCATGTGCAATTTAACGCACATGGGCTTTACAACCACCCTGTCTGTTGACTTTATATTCTCCAAACTTGCTCAACTACTAAACTAATTCTCACAATTCTTTCCCGTCGTTAATGGCTTTAGTGTGTTGACAATTACATCATCTGAAATTAGAATGTATTTTTTCTTTCCAATCTTGTATTCAGTTTTCATTTGTTTATGCATTGCATTTTGTCTTGATGAAGAAACAATAAACTCTTCTTTTACAACCGTCATCAAAATGACAAATTAAAATGTACAGAATTACTTAGGATTAGGTAATAAGGAAAATGCAAGTCAGAGACCGAAGTAAAACAACTCTCACGAACACATTATTCTCTAAGACTGCCTCAAATATTTTTGTAAAACATTTAGACGATCATTGCTTATAAATAATAATTCTGATGATTTTTCCTTTCTGTTTCTTTGCACTTCTAGAGAATTCACACACATATTAGACAGACATAGGTTAGCTTCCCTCAAGCCACCAATCTCTAGGTATCCAGACACCTTAGTGCTCTTGCTACCATGAGATACTATTTTTACATCTCCTTTTCAACATGTTTACTTTAGTTAAATCTTAGCATCTGATTTTCTAACCAAAATAAAGCAGTGGGAAATGTTCTTCACAAATGCAGCTCAAAGGACTTCCCCACTGCTGATGCCTTTGGCCTGAACGACATTTACTGAGAATAAGCAGAAATGGGTGTTTAGCAGGCAGGCGACAGAACCCCAAGTTGGGTCAACTTGAGAAAGTGGAGGAATAGTCATGCTACACCCTCTCTTAGGTTAACGGGTACAACCCGTAGCAAAAAGGCCTTCTGAGTGGAACTGCGATATCTTAGTGCCTCCCAGGGGAGAAAGAAAAAGAATCCTGAGATTTTTTTTTTTTTTCAGCATCTTTACATTTATAACTACCAAAAAGGCTCTGGGTCAATGCTATCATCTCCTTCGGCTGCAAAGAGACAGGTCTCAAAGGGGACAACAGAAAGTCACGCCAGCCCCTTTACAATTGATAACCTGGTTTCCTAAAATGTATGTAGCATTTTTGGAAAAGCAGCGTGAACACACATCTTAAACCCACTTTTGTGAAACTGGGGTTCAGGCCAAACAGGACTGAAGGGATTTTGTAAGGATTTCATTTTCGATCTGCTAAGGCAGAGAATGAAAAGATTCATTGTGCCGTGGAACTCTTTCCATGGGCGCTCACCTGTGGTTCCTCGTTGAACATGTGAGCAGAGCCGTCTCCAGGGGGCTGCGGGGAGGATTTGACCTGGGTAACCCAACCTGGCTGGGATAGAGCACCTGGTCTACGTGCCCAAAGCTTAATGGAACCAGGGCGAGCCTATGTTAAATGAGATACTGGTGCTGAAATAGTACTCTTTAATTTTTTTTTTTTACAGAGTAAATTTTTTTTTTTATTAAATCATAGCTGTGTACATTAATGCAGTCATGGGGTATAGTGTGCTGGTTCTATATACAATCTGCAATATTTTCATCAAACTTTTAACATAGCCTTCATGGCATTTTCTTAGTTATTGTGTTAAGACATTTATATTCTACATTTAGAAAGATTCACATGTACCCTTGTAAGATGGACCATAGGTGTGGTCCCACCAATCACCCTCTAAATTTTTTAAATAATTGTACTAGTATTTTGACCTTTCTACCCATTTGGGATATGGGAGGCTGAAGGAGACCGAGGGTAAATGTATTAGATTAGAGTCCATTGTCCAGCTTCAGCTCTTCACGTTTTGCTCACATGGTCATTGTTAGAAACCGAACCTGGGTGCACACTACTGTAGCTTTCTCCTTCCTATGCAACCCCCTTCCTGGAATAATCTGATGTGCACCAACATGTGAAAGGTGTACATTTACTGTGTTACCCTCTCTCAGGAGTATGTTATTGAAGAAGATGACCCTCTTTAAGCTAAAGAAATAGTTTTCTACTGTTGCTATCAACCAGGGGCTAAGGCATTGCAGACATGGAGGGGCAGCTCATCCCCCTGCCCCTACTACACCTTCAAAGATAGAAGAGAAAATCACGTGAACAATTCACAAAGGGCTCCCACGTGGCCCTTACCATCCTTTGCAAGCTTTACAAAGCTTTGCAATGCTGAGAGTTTCTAAAGGCTGAATGCTAACACAGTCCCTCTGTGTGTGTGAGTGACAAGTGTGGAAGTGACGTGCTGGCCCCTCTCAAATGGTCTTTGTTATAGTTATTCTGTCCCTCTCACTGACCACTGTACCTCACAGATCCTAGCCTGGGGGACAGAAGGAGGGGTATGTGGCATGAGAGGGTAGACTGTGAGCTAGTAAAATACCCAAAGTTGTCATGTCAAGGAGGGGACCTGATTCTAAATGCCTCACTCTGGCCAGAATCAAGGGACCAACAAAATGTTTCAGGGATGTAGAGAGGAACAGCAGTGCCCCAGAGTGACTTGTTTTCCTATAACCATGGTGTAGGCCATCTTTGATCCAAAACCAATCTCAGGAAACTCCTAGACAAATTGGATCATAGTAAGTTCATTTCAGGTGCCAAGTAATTTTAGGAAAATTTTAGGAGAGGAAGGCAGAAGGGAAGAGAAATTATTATCCATGTATGTATAGCATTTATTAAGACACTACCATATTCCAAGGGCGGAATTCTATTGGGTTTATTTTATTATTTATCTCATATAATCCTCATAACCCTCCTGTCAAGAAGCTATTGTTAGTTCTATTTTGAAGCCAGAAAAAATATTGGAGCATTTGAATAACGTATGCCTAGCAATGTAATTATTAAGTAGCAAGACCAGAACTCACATCCATGCCTATTGTTTTGTCCAACACTGAATTTCTCTGCCATATATCTTTTCCAGTAGAAACTCTTTGAGGATTAAATGCTGCCTGAATATAAATGAGTCTCCTGGGAGAACTGATTTAGAAGTATGTGTCAATAGGAAAATACACGTAGGGGAAAGCTATGAACCTGAGGGAGAGTGTAAGAGACACCGTGCTGACTGGAACAGCCAGGGTGATGCATTTCTGATGTCATGGTCATGCTTGATTTATGAGAGGGTGGTACAGTGGAGGGCGACCACAGAAACCAGTGACAGCTTGCACTTTCTCAACTGTCAGTGATTCTTGCAGCTGGCATTTGGATAGAACAATTCTTCATTGTGCAAAAGTAGAATGTTTAACAACTGCCTTTCCAGGTCAGATGTGATAGCTCATGCCTGTAATCCTAGCAGTCTGGGAGGCCGGGGTGGGTGGATCGCCTGAGTGCACAGGTTCGAGACCAGCCTGAGCTAGAGCGAGACCTTTTCTCTAAAAATAGCTGAGCATTTTGGCAGGCACCTGTAGTTCCAAGCTGCTTGGGAGGCTGAGGCCAGAGAATCGCTTAAGCCCAAGAGTTTGAGGTTGCTGTGAGCTGTGACACCACAGCAATCTACAGGGAGAAAGGGGAGGCCAACAAAGTGAGACTCTGTCTCAAAAAAAAAAAAGAAGGAAGGAAGGACACACACTGTCTTTCCCAATTGGATCCCAGCAGTACCCACCAGTCATAGTGGCAGTCAACCCATATGTTGACTTCCTAATACCCACCGGTACTAGGAATGTTAAGGGAATGGAATTGCCACCTTCCATTGAGGGTCTAAGAATATTGTAGCAATCCCAATTTAAATTATGAATAATCCCAGCTCCTAGAAGTCAAAGTATGCCTTCAGGGAAGATTGTAATGAATTTCTGAGCCTGATCCTAGCCAAGCAAACACAACTGCCTCATGATGTCCAAGTGATAGGATTAGAAAAAAAATCAACCTGTTTGTTGTTTTAGATAAGGGCTGACTAGAGAGCTCATACACCATCACCTTAAGGAACCAGGTGCTGAAACAGCTGAGAAAACGGAGTCACAATCACAGCTCTGAGGTCTCAAAAGGGCGTGTGACTTAAGAAGGATGGAAATATCACTAGATGTGAGCCTGACCATGGGATTGCAGAGGTCAGGAGAGGACACAGGGATCAAGGCACTGCAGGGAGAGCCTCCACGGAGCCCTGCCTTTAAAAGGATGTCAGCCAGCAGGGCAAATACTCCATGGACTGTGCTGAGTAGGGGAGGTGTGGCTGCACTGGTGTTGCCTTTTTTTTTTTTTAAATACAACAATATTGTTTAAACATGAGCCTAATTTTACAGCAGAAATTGCAACTCAATGATAACACAAGGTCGTACAACCTGCAAGAGACAAAGAAGGACTCGAATCTGGACCCTTCCACCACACTCTGCCTGCCCAGGGAGAGAACAGCATACGAAGGGTGTCAAAAAACACAGACACGTTTTAAGAAAGACAAAAACAAAAAAACTGTATTAAAATTGTAATACTCAAGTCATGCTTGACTTCTGCAATTACAAGAGTTACAAGATACGATATACGAGTTAACAAACATTATTGGTGTATGAGCACATTGTGTATTACAATTTCAATACAATTTTTCCTTTCTTAAAATGTGTATGCATTTTTTGGCACCCTCTGTGTTTATGTGTGTATCTATATAATTATAAAATGCAGTAGATTTCATTACACAATAAAATATATGGACATATGTGTAAAAGATATTTATATGCCCCGTACATAACACACAAGCTGCTATGCCTATGCCATGTATGTTTATATATGTACATATTTATATGTGTGTATATGCATGTGTATGTATACCCCTACACACACATATATATTCAACAGTATATATATGGCCCTAGCTTGGATCTGTAAGGTAAGTACTAAGGCAGTTGAAAGCCAAACCATCTAAGGAAATGCTTGGGATACTTTAGTTATTTGAGAAGAAAACAAGGCCCTTGGTTTGGGACTGGTTGTTCAAAGCAGATGGCTGTCTTTGAGAAAGTAAAGCTCTTCTACCTCCTTTTAGCTTCATTTTTATCTCGGTAAATGGTATTTCTCTTGCCCTGAAAAGACCCAGACAAGAAGAGATTTTCACCACATTCAGGTTATTTCGTGGCCTGACTTGGACAGATTCTGGTAAAATTAAGAAACGAGAGCTCTGCCTTTCCTAGGAATGTCTAATCATCGTGAACAAACACAGACCTTTCTGGAAGAATGGGAGTTAGGGAAGTGTAGTTATTTCAAAACTGTAGAATACAATTTATTTTGTAAACTAGAAGCTGGATTCTGAGCAAGAATTCTAAAGGGATAATAAATATCCTTCTGCTAGGCAATAATTTAAATTTACCTGATTTTTAACCTGAGAAATGTCTAGAATATTCAGTAAATGCAAGAAGGTTTGATGATGTAGGAAAAAGTATTTGGTGATTGACAATACTTTACATTCTTTCTTTAAGAAGGTTTGAGGATGTAGGAAAAAGCATTTGGTGATTGACAATATGGCACATTCTTTAAGAACTAGTGGGTATATTTTAGTATAAAAATATCCTTGATATATTTTAACTTGATAGCCATATTCTGGGTTTCTTTCTAAGAACCAGTGATTAGTAAGTTCACATGAAGTTCAGGGTCCTTCTATTACTTCCTGTTTTATTTTTTAAAATTAACTATCTGACGTGCATATACAAACCAGCATCTTCACAGTGAACTGAGTAGTCTACCAGCAAAATTTTGTGCAGGGGAAGCCTGTTATAAGACCTGTGGCTGGCAGGCAATTATACCAGATACTGTACTCCAACTTTTGATTTTCAAATTAGCAATCGCTGCCATGCATGGTTTGGAGTAAAAGGCTGACTGAATTATATTCAAGTATTTGTCTTTATAAAGGTAGCTTATAGCATGTGAAAATGTACTGCACTTATAAGATTTGTGAGAAACTGAAGTTGAATGATGGATGGACTTCATTTGATTATGTCAGGCAAGTTGTCCAACCACCCTGACCCACGGACAAAATAGTAACCATAGACAGTCCCCAGTTCAATAACTCAATTCTTCATGAACAGAGGTAGAACCTATGTATGAGGTTAATGAGAGATGAGGATGAGGAAGCTGTTCTCCAAATCTTTATGGATAAAATGTCATAAATTTCAGGGCGGCACCTGTGGCTTAAAGAAGTAGGACTCTGGCCCCATATGCTAGAGGTGGCGGGTTCAAACCCAGCCCCGGCCAAAAACTGCAAAAAAAAAAAAATCATAAATTTCAGATTTGAGTAATGCATAAAGATTACAGCACACACGTCAGATATTCACACTACAAATACTCGATGCCCTGCGGGCAAACCCATCACCTCCAGCCTTCCCTCTGAGGTCCAGACTAAAGGATGATGAAGTGGAATATTTGATGTGGTGCCTTACACATTAAAGTTTTACAGAGTGTTTCACAAGCAATTATAACCTCTCCATGCTTCCTTTATTACTATGACACTTCCAATTAAACACAACAAGCGTTTGCAACCCATAGGTGGCGAATACTTTTACAAAGCACTTATCCTATCAGAATTCAAGGGAAAATATATCAAACCAAGAACATTCAGACCTTCATTATCTATTGCCTTTTAGTTAGGATCAATGGTGGACCTTAACCCACACAGGAATAATGCAGATGGAAACGTGTGTCAGTCTGAAGCACAATTTTAAAGTCATAGAACCATCCTAATTAAGGTGACCAGATTTTAACATTGATAAAGCGGGACACCATTGATTGGGGGTGGGGCGGGGGTGCGGTGGGGGATGGGGCAGAGGAGGCATGTGTTCTTGATTAAAAATTTGGTCTATATGGAGCAACAAAAATTTTCATAGAACGCAAAAATAGTTTTGTAATTTTTTTTAAATTTCAACATAAGTACAATTTACAAATATAATACATTAAAAAATTTATGTATAGGGGGGCCCCTGTGACTCAAAGGAGTAGGGCACCCACCTGGGTGACCTTGCCCAGGAGGGGAGTAGGGAGTTTACATTAGCCTTTTCATTTCCAAATGAAGTTACATTAACCTCTTCATTCCCAAATGGAGTTACATTATTAACCTTTTCAGCAGCCGTATATTGTATATTCCCTTCCCATTCTGCCACTGTTCCCTAGCTTGTCATGCATTCTTTCCAAAAATCGAGACTTTTTTAAAACACTGCGGGACACAAGACAAATTGTTAAAAATCAGGACTGTCCCAACAAAAGTGGGACATCTGGTCACCTTAATCCTAATATAAGTCCACAATACTAGTATACATTTGACAGAACTTTACTTTCTCATTTGACAGAAAAGACCCCAAAGAGTAAAAATTAGGGAGGATTTAAGCAACTGGATTTCTGCAAATCTTTAAACACTTTTCTTTAATGTCAGCTCTTTTAACCATCACCATAAGCCAGTGGTATTAATTCCATTACATCCCATTTATCAGACTAAGAAACTGAGGCAAGGAGGGGTGAATTGCTTAAGTAACTTAGTCGCACCACTAGGTAAGAGTTTGAATCCACCAAGGAACAGAGTCTCTCTAGTTTTGTGCCATTGCCCTACCAATTTGTGTCATTTGGTGGATTGCCATAGAAGAATATAATGTAAAGCTATTCATAAAATCTTCCAATTAAAGAAGAGAGGCTTTGGCAATACAAAAAGATAGCAAGATGTAAGGTGATCACAACTCAGCTCTGAGGCATGAGTACTAGAATTTTTACACAGAGCACATCTTTCCTTCAAAGTCCTTATTTAAGTATAAAATAAGTGAGGGAAAGTATCTACTGGGTTATTTCATTCAATATCAGTTCATTATAATGTTGATGAGGAAAAAATCATGATTCCCTGCTCGCTGGGGCCACCATCTGGGTAGAGTTTGCACATTGTCCCCATGTCTCGTAAGTTTTCTCCCCAGGACCCCAGTTCCTTCCCACACCCCAGAGATGTACGTATTAGGTTCACTGATGGGTCTAAATGGCCCCCTGTGAGTAACTGCGTGTGTGCATGTGTGCATGGGCCCCGAGATGGGATACTTGTTCATCTGTACTTGTTTTTATTAACCTTTCTTAGACATAGAGCTCACATTTATTTCCCTGTTTATTGTTGTAAGAGTTTTGGTCTTCACTGAGAAATTTGGTGATGTTTTTCTTACCAGACATATTCTCCATGAACTTAACTCTTGTTCCTATCAAGGAGCCTACGGCAAAATTGATTTCATCATGTGTCTTAACTCAGCGTTTCCAAGAACCTGTCGATGACATTGAGGACTGGCATCTCCTTCTGGGAACCACTGCCCATTTGCATTTTGAACTTGCTTGTGGGGCTTGTCAGCTTTCCTGCAGAGTGGCTGCCTTAGAAATGACCTCAAGAGAGTTAAAAGGATCCTATCTAACTTCGTTTCTATCCTCCACGGTGCCTAACATAAGGCCGGACACATAATCAATTCTGAAATCTACTGGGAAGAGCCCATAAACTGTGCATTCGCAAGACCTTGGGCACGTTACCCAGCCTGGTCAAATACTTCATTTAATGAGAAGAAATAAAGACAATAACACCATTCTTTTTAGAATTATCGTGAGGATACTGTCAAGGGGATACATAAAAATAATGTAGTTAGTAAAGGCCTTTATAGATACTGGTTAATATCATTCTGATCACAATAATATTTCTGGTTAATGATAATTGTGGTTAATAGAATGACGAGGTGTGATTTCTTTGTGACAGGACCAACAATGATAGAATCCCCAAATGACTTTGAGGCTTATGTAAAACTGGATTATTCAAGGGACTAGAGACCACTTACAGAAAGTCGTCCAAGGACATTTTCCAAGGTTCAAGAGCAAAATCAGTTGATCACTTCTGAGTTCACAAGTCAACTCTAGATTTACCAGTGTCAGTGAAGGCAGAAGGGAAGGGCGGTGTGTTAGCTAGTATTTGAGACTCAAAGAAATTCGTTTGTTTCTCTTACTTGATTCTCTTATAAAGGTATCTGAGTCCCAAATTGTCTGGATAATAACCACTCTTCTTTTATTGTTGGGGATTCATTGAGGGTACAAAGAACCAGGTTATATTAATTACATTTGTTAGGTAAAGTCCCTCTTGTAATTGTGTCCCACCCCCAAAAGATGTGTCACACATGGTGACATTCCACTCCTCCTCCCTTCTTCCTTCTCTCTGCTCTCCCTTCCCCCATGTCCCCATAGTATATTAAGTCATTAATTGTCCTCATATCAAAATTGAGTACATGAGATTCTTGCTTCTCCATTCTTGTGATCCTTTACTAAGAAGAATTTGTTCCACCTGCATCCAGGTTAATATAAAAGATGTAACATCTCCATCTTTTTAAAGGCTGTATAGTATTCCATGGTGTACATATACAACAGCTTGTTAATCCATTCCTGGGTTAGTGGGCCAATAATGACCTTTTTGCTACAGAAACAGATGAACGGATAACTTCTATTTATACTAAAAGCACATAGTCAGCAAAGGATATACTTTATGATTAGCCTTTCAAATGCCTACTAAGTTGAAAGAAAATAGTTAAAATATATTGCTTAAATTATCCCCAAAATGTGAACAACTAGACAAAAAATGATATATTTTTTTCTCTATGAGCAGGCATGCCCAGAACAGTTAAAGAAAGGACAGAAATGTCTCAATGAGGTGTTGGTAGCTGTGAGTTCCTCTGAAGCTTTGAAGGATTTTTGTTACATTGATTTGCATAGCTGGTTCTTACATAATACCTAATTACATTTCCCTGATCTCAGAGAGCTTGTAAAGTTTCTTTCCACTTAATTATTTCCCCCTGCTAAAATGGTAATTTTCAAATGAAGAAATTTAAGAAGTAAATAGATCCCACTGCTTAGTCAAGCTTCTTACTTTTGATCATTAAGAACTAACCTGAGACATTGATATGAATTAATTTTCAATACGGTTGAGAAAAACAATTACTCCCTCAGTTACCAAAATTTAACTCATTTTGCAGCAAAGTTATTTTTTTCCTCCTTAGGTTATTTTTCATATTAATCCGTGGTTGTGGTGGTGCTAACAGTGGTAAGAGTGATAGTCGTGCCCGACATGTGAGTGTTATGATTGTTCTAGCTGTTTCTTGTTAATAGTAGATAAAGCAACTGTCATACTCAGAGTAACAGTAAATATTATTCACTCTAATGTTACAACCATAGAAAAATGAACTATAACTGTGGTTTTTACATGTTAGCAAATTCTTTCATATTTCTACTTATCTTATGGAAACAATTTGAAATCTCACCTTTGAAAATTAAGACCTTGTGGATCTAAAAAACCTTTTTCCTGCTCAAAGGAAGCAGTAGTTATCAGTTCTGAAAATTGGACTATCAAGAGTAAAGTTTAATTTCTCAATAAATCTATGTACAGATATCAAGGGGAAAGTACATACCATGAATATCTTATTTATTTAAATACTGACAGCAAGAATTAAGTGTATGAGATTGTTAATGGTTCTGCATTTTACAATAATGAATTTCTAGGCATCCCTGATGCTTTTCTTACAGAATTGTCAGGAATGGATTTTGTATTTATTTATTTATTAAATCATAAACACATACCATGTTTACATTAATGCATTTATGGGGTACAATGTGCTGACTTCATATAGAATTAGGAATGCTTATATCATACTGGTTAATATGTACGTCATCTCGTTTGCTTAGTTACTGTGTTAAGACATTTATCCTCTGTACTAATAGCTCTGGCATGTACCCTTGCATTATACACCATAGGTGTGATCCCACCATTCACCCTCCCTCCATCTGACCTCCCCACTCTCCTCCCACCCCTCCTTCTTCCCTCCTTCACCCTGGGCCATAGTTGTGATCTATTCTTCATGTGAAAGTGTGAGTGATTGTAAATTGGTTTCATAATAGTACTGAGTACATGAGATATTTTTTCTTTCATTCTTGAGATATTTTACTAATGATCTTCTTGCCTTAAATTACTGCTTTCAATACCCCAAGTTAAATAGTTTCTTCTATCAGTACACAGGGGAACGGAGAATAGAGAAATGACTACCGAGAGCTTTCAGAGCAGAATGCAGATGTTTTCCTTAACAAGATCACGTCTATGGAATTTTCGTATCCATTTGAACGATGACATTATAAAAGAATGCTGGTTAGGATAGGAAGAAAGAAATCAGAGGCTCTGAAAAATAGTCTCACTCTGCATATTTATAATTTTAAGGATGTGTAATTGTATTTTGCACATGAAGAGTATGACTCTAAAAATCTAGAGGGAAATATAATGAAAGCAAGGAGTGTATCACCGTATCTTTTAGTAAACTTGAGCTATGTGAAATTGCAAATATACAAAGTTCTACTTAAGACCTCCAGGATTTATTTTGAAGGATAGTGCTTGGCAAGTGAGAAACAGATAATGAAGGTAAAAATATGGACCTTCCATATTGGAAGTACTCCATACTTCCAATGAAAGTATCCATCCATGTATGTCTCTAGTTTTCATATTGCATATGGTATATTTCTGACAGTCTTAGTACATGTTGAAGGTGGAGCATGGTGGCTCATGCCTGTAATGCCAGCACCTTGGGAGACTGAGGCAAAAACATTGCCCGAGGCCAGGAGTTCAAGATCATCCTTGGCATCATTGTGAGCCCTCTTAGTGCTTAAGAATGAAAAAAAAAAAAGAAAGAAAGAAAGAAAGAAAAAGAATAATGCAGGCCTGGTAGCATGCACCTGCAGTCCCAGGTATTACTCTGTGGGCTGGAGCAGGAGAAAGCCTAGGAGTGTGAGGAGCTATGATGACACCACTGCACTCTAGCACCAATGCCAAAAAGAGGCCATGCCTCAAAACAATAACAAAACCCCCAAAACATCCATCTTGAACATTAAACTAGTTAAAAATATACTTCTTAAGATAAATAGCTAGCGTTCAATTACACCTTTGATGAAAAATTAAAAGGTAGTCCAAGGAAAGTAGATATTACCCAAAGGAAAGAAATTAATCTCAAAGTAAATAACTACAGATTAAATTCCTCAATTACTTACCTAGACATCATAATTTAGATTTTGAAGTAGTAAAAAGTACAACATACCAGTGGAATGTTTATTCAGACTATAAGGTAAGATAACAGAGCTTAACACTTTTTGAGGTTTAAATGCTATATAATACTAGCAGGATTTTATTTATTTATTTTAGTCTTAATTTTTCTTTTCCTTTTTCTTCTTTATTATTTATTTTTTGCTTCAACCCTAGGACATTTGCAGAAAGAATTTTATCTTTGTTCTCACCTGTTTAATTGTCGTGAAAATAGAAAAATGATCTACAGTAGCCTCAGATACATAGTTAGCTCCTGACTAGCCAATGATTGCAATGGCATTGTCATAAATAATTTATTTTGCATTTCATTTGGCGGTTTTACTGGGTAACATCATACATGTGCATTTGTGTATTTATTCTTAATTGTGTATTTTTTAGATTAATATTAAAATTAGCATTCGCTGAGCTAACTCTCTCCTTTCAAGCAACTAAGGACCTTGGTAGGCAAGAAGCCAGTAAGGGATTAACAATTTGTCAT
The DNA here is from genome assembly GCF_000181295.1 of Otolemur garnettii. Taxonomy (NCBI): domain Eukaryota; kingdom Metazoa; phylum Chordata; class Mammalia; order Primates; family Galagidae; genus Otolemur; species Otolemur garnettii. The sequence continues at coordinate 13,725,911 of NW_003852414.1, read as the reverse complement.
GGATAATCGACAAAGTCAATAAACCTAGTGTGAATAATTGAAAGTGGGTTAGAGTTGCAACTTAGGAGCTATTGAAAGTTAATTCAAAGCCAAAGACCTCTACAGTAAATTCCCTCTCATTATCCAACGGTTCGAATAGGCTGGCCCTGATAACTCTCTAAACAGGGAGGCATTTGTTCACAATCAATGTTTTACCATCTTATCTGCAAACATATAGACTTTGAATGCTTGATAGCCTGCTAGTGTTATAAAAGGTTGAGCCATCTGAGAACGGGAAAACTGTGCCACGGGTATTATTCTTCCCTTTCAACTTTCAGGAAAAAAAAAAAAAATGAAAGCATTTTTCTTTATTTTAGCATGTGTGGTTTCTAAAATATCGTTTGTGAGACTGCAGTTTCAGAAAATGAAAATAAAGACGATGAAAATGAATGAACTCATAAAAAAGACTTGCACCTTAAGCTAGTGTTAAAATAACAAGGGATTAATCATGGGAAATTGAATATCTGAATTACTTAGACTACTATATTAGCATTTTTCAACCTAATAATCTCTTCAAGATAATAGTTATTTCCAGATAATGGTTATTTCTCCCACAATTAGAATTGTACATCTTACAGATTTCTGACTTACCAGTCTTAAGTACTGTGAAATTATATGAGAATTTGTTACTTAATTTAGACCAAGGATTGTTAGACATTAAGACATTAATTACACTTTTTTTTTTTAATGTACCATGACATTTTATTTCCAAAATATGATGGTAGTTGAACTGGAGTTATTTTAATTCTAATTTTATCTAGGCCTCTCTTTTTTAACTTCTTATTTTTTGTATCACAGGTTTCATATACACAGGAGAAGTTGTACATCGAATGCTCACAGCAACACAGTACATAGCACCTTTAATGGCAAATTTCGATCCCAGTGTATCCAGAAATTCAACCGTCAGATACTTTGATAATGGTATGTATTGATTAGCCTGTTTTTGGCTGAATGTATATGTATGAATATCAACATAAGATATGTTAATGTTTTTGTGAACTTTTCTTGGTGTACTGGAGTTGTAAACTGCTTGATGCAAATCCTCTGAGATGACTAATGTTATCATGTTACCTGTTAAGATGTGAAGTTCATGGTCAAATGTCAATCATCCAGCAGGTGTTTATTAACATCCATTATATATTATGAGTTGTTGGAGATAACACCTCAGGAAAAGCAAATATATGTACTTGATGCTGCCTTCAGTGAGTCAATTTTCTAGCTTTTTAATTTAAAACATTTAAATAAGAATATTTCTGTTAATTCTGGTCTTTCAATGGTGTCAAGTGCCTTAATATGTTGACATTAAATTTCCAAATCTTATGAACCCATATGTATTCTTAACAGGATCACACTTTTTTTAGAAGTATAAATTAATGAGTAGCTAAAATAGATAGAAGAAAATAAAGTTTTCCTGACATTAAAATATACAGTACCAGCTGTTTAAGATTTATCAAGTGTGCTGACAGCAATCTGTCCCTACTAGTTTTGTTTTTTTTTTTTTTTGGAGAACATAATTAATAGAGAAAACCTAGACTACACCATTAAACACTGTTAAAATTCTAGCAAAAAATTCAAGGTCCTGGACACACAGATTAATTTTCAACCCTATAACGTATTGAAAGTTATAACTTTGGAGAAAAGAAACTATAGGTAACAAGATTTGCCCTGGAAAAATTAATTTAAAAATATAATACAAAAATAGTATTGATTGATTCCAATGATAACTTTATACCTGAAAATAATGGAACAATTTGGGGTGAACAAAGTGATTTCTAATCTTATTTCTGATGACCAAGAAGAGATTTATTGGCAGGTGCAGTAGGCGCCTAGGTGGCCGTAACCTTGGGGAAAGATGATTATTTTGCTAAAAGCAATCTTCTGACTAGTGCGATAAAGTCATTTAACAGTTGGAGAAAGCAAAAACAGACAGAAATAGAACATATATAATCACCTGGGGAAATAATAGTTTAAACAATAGAATCACATCAGAATATGAGCAAACATTAAGTAAATCTAAATGTTAGCCTTAATAATTATTTCTCTCTCCTGTTTTAAGGGCTGTTATAATCTATCCTCCCAACTTTTTAAAACTTAAACAAGGTCTAACACTAAAGTATGTACAAGTAGATTGTAAGTACAGTATACTTGATCCTGAAACTTATCTGGAAGCTTATTCCATGATCTCCCATAGAGAGTTGCCTTAAGTATCTGCCCTAAGTAAATACAAAATGACTGACTGAAAGTTGACTAAGAAATGACCAAGTTTTTATATTGTTAGCATCTAAATTATAAAGCAGATTAAATAGGCTCTCTTGCTAGACGCTTACACACCTGGTTCCTATGTCACTTTTCATATTTGAGTTTTACTTATATGTGCATGATTTTTAAATATTATTGTATACCATTCCAATAAAACTCTGAGTTATTTGAAAACAAAGATTGTAGCTATTTATCAGAAGGCATTTAATCTCCAAGACCCGTCACAGTAGTTAATAAGTACCTGTTACTAAAGAATCCATTGACTCCGTTGAATTCCCTAATAGTTATTCAATGAGTGTGTAAATGACACAAGTATGTCAGATTCATTTTTTAATTCTGAGAATTGTGAAAGTATTAACACTCTAGAATTAATGTGTTAGCTATGGAAATACCTTCTGTGCCATAACCCACTACAGGGGAATGTCATATTGAGGAGTACAGAGTTCTTACAGTGTAATGAAAGCTGAATAATTGCTTGTGTTTTATTAAATGAATTAAGCACTTTTAAGTCCTGTAACACTCTTCACAAACTCCTTTTTATACCTTAGCAACTTGCTGAAATATTTTTAAGTTTGATTGGTTAGGATCATTGAGAGAATGCTTAAGGATTGGAAACTCAACATTTTAGGAAAGCCAATTTCTCTCGGGAAGACAACAGCAGGGTAGAAAATTTAAAATAAGAAATGTGGGGAAAGCTATGCCACTACCAAATATAAAATATAAAACTTAACATGTCCACACTCACTATTATTTTAACATATATTAACAGTATATTATGAACATCCTCATCAGAATTTTCCTTAAAGACATGTAATTATGTAGACCTTTTTCATTAAGCATTTGAATCAACTGCATTTTCTTGTATTTAATGCAGAAATCTCTTACAAGCAAGAAATATACCTCCTAGGTTGTAAGATAGGAGGAAACAGGTGCATCCAGGTTAATCATGGCCCAGGTCACATAAAGAAGGTGCTTATAAAGTTTAGCTCATTGTTTGGAACCTTCTAGTTCATTGTTTTCCCTGCACTACCAGGGTGTGATAGAGAAAGGAGGAGAAAGAACTTGGCATTTCATGATCAGAAAACCCCTACGCTTGTAAAATTCTGGGAAGTTTTCTATTGACTTCTTAGCTTTTTCAATTAAAAAAAAATGATATTACAGACACAGAGATGGCCATGGCAGGAAGAGTCCTGGGTGGGCCTTCACCCATAGCAGAGATAGGTGTGGTGTATTCCTTCTGGCTAAATGGACCAAAGTCAAGTTCAAAAAGATTTTTTTATTTTTTACTTCTAAAGTTTTACCTTAAAAAAAAATACACTTCTATACGCTAACATTCTTTAAGGATTTACAATTGGGTATTCAAACTGTTTGAAATAACACCTTTATTTAAAGTTGACAACTAGCTCAAGTGATATGGTAGTATCAATAGCACCAAATAGTTGATGAAAATTAATTCTGCTCTACAATTGTGATTTCTTTTTTTAATGACTATTTAATGCCAGGAGATAAATTTGGCTCTTTTAGTTCTGTAGGTTTCATTTCCAACACAACTTTTTCTGGTAACAAGATTTTTGTTAAAGGAAAATCCAATATTTAGAGCTAAACAATTTTTTATCTGTTCCTATGTTTTCTTTTTTAAAAAACAAAAGCAAATATGCATGTCAGTTCGAACAAAAATATGGATTGTCAGGGGTAACTATTAAACTATGGTTCAGTTTTTATTGCATATTACTAGTTAATGATAAACATTGGCTGAGTAAGTCATCAGAATATAATATATAGCCCTGGAGTTTCATCCCAGTATACTTTAAGGGGACTTCAGAAATCTTAGCCCAGGGCTAAGATTTAAGCTGCTTTCCACCTCCTAGAAGGAATACAACACAGACAGAAATGCAAGCATTTTGAATCAAAGCAAAAAATTCCCATTAGTGTTAAAGGAACTTCCTGCGGAAACAGAATAATTCTGAGTGGAAAATTTTTCAAGTCATTTTTAAGTGGCTCTAGCTTTTTTGAATGTGTTCCTTTCTCTCTCAGCATTTGTTAAATGTGTTTGAAGTTCACTTAAATCCCCTTGGGCTGCTCTTCGGGGAAATTTAAGAAGACAGTGTCCATTAGCATTAATGGCATTCCTAAGGCAAAACTCCCTCCCACCGGGTTGCCTCAGTATTAACCTCAGCATGAAGTTAGAGTTTACCAAATATTTAGAGAGTACTCAATCCCATTTAATACATCTCTGATGCTATTTCAAAAGCAGAATTCTAATTAACCCCATAAACTTGAAATAGTACAATGAATGGATTGAAGGCCAGATTTCGGCTTTTGTGAGGGCTCCCACCAGAATTGACTGCCATGTTTTTATCATTGCATTTCTCCCTTTTCCGATGGTGTATATAGGCACAGCCCTTGTTGTCCAGTGGGACCATGTACATCTCCAGGATAATTACAACTTGGGAAGCTTCACGTTCCAGGCAACCCTCCTCATGGACGGACGCATCATCTTTGGATACAAAGAAGTAAGTGAGACGTTGGCGATTTTCCTTCTACTTTCACCCCGCCCGCTGCTACCAATCTTCAGAGTGTTCTTTTGCAGCCATGAATCTGGAATCGTTTTCTTGCTTCTTGGTTTCTTTTGCTTAAAAAACAATTTCAATTTGCTTTAATTTTCTGGATTCATTGATTATTAGTCCTTTGGATTTTGTTTCGTTTCGTATTCTATTATCATTGCCATTCGGATCTGTGAATTTCATTAGTTTTATGAATTAACTAAAATTATTGAGTAATTATAGTCTAATGGTATTATGAAGTGTTTCTCAGAAAAATGTATTTAAAATTTGGATGGGTTCCTCATCTCGAGCTCAATGTTTACATTTTTTTTGTTGTTTGGTTTTAGCCTTGTTGATTTCTATGACATTGTTTGGTTCTGATTTTAAAAGCATCAGTAGTTGTGAAACCTGTGTGGCTCAACAACCCAAACCTTTAAGAGATCCAGGACAGCTGAGCAATAAACGTTGCTTTGGCTAGTGTTTGTTGAAAGCCGAAAGGAAAGATGAATTATAGACCTGAGTGACAGAACAAGGGGATTTAAACTTATGTTTGTTTCGTTTTAACAGATTCACAAAGAGTGAAAATCTACTAAATTATGGCCTTGACATTTACAGAACATTTATACTAGAATAATACCATGTTTGATTTCAAACTCTTTTGACAATACAATTAAGGTCTATTAGACAATGACTATAGGATAAAAGTTCCAAGAAGTACAGATGTAACGTTTCAGGCAGTCACTAGTTAGGAAAGAAATGTAGGCAGGGTGAATTAATAATGGGCATTATTAACCCATGGGTTAATGGGTATTTATAATACTACAGTCTCAGTATCCTCTTTTCAACTGGGGGACTCATTTTTTTCTTGAGTAATGAATCCCTGACTACAAAAGAGATGTTAATAAGAAATGATTCACTTTGGTCAAGCAGTCTGAAACCCATATATTCCATAAAGACAGGGATAGTTGATAGTTCCATCGACCAGGCCAACTTAAATCCCATAACCGTGTCAGATATTACTATTCCTTTAACAAGTTTTCCCCTGTGGAATTTTTCACTTACGTGGAGACAATCATGCTCTGTGTTTCTTCATCCAGAGCTCTGTTTTGATACCATAGCACACGATACTCTCATAGCACACTCCCCAGAAGCTAAGGGAATATTTCTCAAAAGGATTCGTTCACTTCTAGTTTTCATTGTAATCTCGTGTATTGCTGGAACTGCACGGCCAGGCTTTGGAACAGTTTCAGCCAACAGTGGCGAAGTTTCTGGAATGATGCAGGGTCAGTAAGTCTAGCGCCTTCCATCTCACCAACTGTAGACTTTGTCCAAATGTAAGTTCATGTTCATATTGTGGTCTCTCTCTCTCTCTCTTCCCCAAGACTTTGTTATCAAAATTATCATCTTTACACTGTTCTCAAAGGATATCTCACATTACAAAGTAACAGTTGATTCTTTCCTTTTATTCTGGGTTGGCAGTTTTTTTAATGTTTTTTTTTTCTTTTTTTTTTTTTTCATTCTTCTGAAAGAAATATGTTCCATTACAGTTTTCCCACTTTGTCTTGGGAGATAACAAGCAGATAGACGATTTTAAAGATTGCTTGATACCCTCGACTGTTGTCCTATGGAACGTTTTCTCTCTGCACTCAGAATTCAGAGTAGTCATTTTGACTTTATTATTTGCCTTTTCTGTTATTTCGTTATCCTGGTTAGAAAGCAATTCCTTCTTTCCTCGACTACATCTTTTTTCTTTCTTATTTCTGCTTTATTTTGCGGAGGCAAATGGCTATTTGGAAAATTAGTCAAAATCAAGAGTCTCTGTTCATTGGGAATAAGAACTAGAAACAACTTCTGCTTATAGAAAAACATTTACAGTCACGTGATGGTATAAAATAGTAGTTTGCATAACGTGTTATCCTTTACAAAGTGCTTTCATGTGCCTTATAGTGCTCAATCCTTCAACCGTCTCTTAGATCCTTAATATCCGAAGCATTGCATAAAGGCATTGGCACATACAAAGTGTTCTATAAATGCTTGTGGCTTAATTATGGAATTAGATCATACATGATAAATGTAATTCTTTCAGCAATAAGTTCCTTCTAATGCCAGCTTTGTGTTTTTCTATTATGTTCCGTGTGAGCGAGAAGAAAATTTCTGACTTACACGAACCCAGTAATCTAAGACCACTCGTGTTAAAAATGTAAATTATAATTACAATTGAGTTATAGATTAAAATTAATAATGGATTAAGTACATGTATTAAAGCAAATTTTATTTTCATTGTCCTGATAGGATTTTTGCCAGGATTTAAGTATGTTTCTCTTAGGAACTCAGTGTACCAACTGACTATGATCACTGATCCTTTCATGCTCCTATTATAGACATTTTTCAAACAGCATAATTTGTCACAGTGCAAATTAGTTGAAGAATGATTGATAAATTAGAAAATTACAAGTTGGAAGAGCTCGCATCACAAAGTCCCCAAGCTGCAGATGCTGGTACGGATATAGAGAGGAAGGAGCACTTTTATACTGTGGCTGGGATTGCAAACTAATACAGCCTCTTTGGAAGGAAGTATGGAGAATCCCCAAAGAGCTCAAAGTAGACCTTCCATTCGATCCTGCAATCCCATGACTAGGTATCTACCCAGAAGAGAAAGAAATCATTTTATCATAAGGACATTTATTCTAGATTGTTTATTGCAGCTCAGTTGACAAGTCACCAAGATGTGGCATCAACCCAAGTGCCCATCAACCCATGAATGGGTCAACAAACTGTGGTATATATGCACCATGGAATACTATTCAGCTATAAAAAAGACATCTTTTGTATTCACCTAGGTGGAGTTGGAGAACATCCTCTTTAGTAGTAAAGTTATCACAAGAATGGAAAAGCAAGTATACAGTGTATTCAATACTAATAGGAAGCCAGTAGAAAAACTTATACATGCCCACAGAAGAGAAAAATTCAGTTAATTTAAGCTGGGGGGAAGAAAAAGAGGAGGAGGGAGAGGGATTGGTGTGTTCTCACCTAATGGGTGTAATCCAAGGGTCTATGGCACACCTCCTAGGTGAAGGGCACAACTACAACAGGGGCCTTACCTAACAAATGCAAACATTGTACCCTAGTGGTTTATACCCTGGTATTAATCTGAAATTTAAATACTCCTCATAACAATCTTACATGTAGTGGGATTGAAATAAGGAAGTACTGTTGCCGCTTAAAATCAAAGTGAACATGATTTATGCAGAGTACTCGATGTCTCTTCAAGATCTTGTTGTTGTCTGTAGCCATATTAGTAAGAGAAACAGCAGAGACACATATTCCTTTTAATATATAGACATTATTTTTCCTGAGGTTATATAGTTCTCTATTATTCAACCAAAGATTTGATGTTCTGATCATGTGATAGGCCCCAATAAGAGGTAGTAATAATTATGCAGCTGTTTATTTTAGCTAATTTCAAAAATATAGTTAAGATGCAGCCATAGTACAAAAGGAAAGATACCTTTTTGAAAAAAAAATTATCTCAGTTGCCAAATGTTCATGTTAATGCACTTTCCAGGTTGAGCACAGGCATTGTTTCTTTTACCCAGTTATAATTATCTGACAAAAATTAACCATCTTATCATCTGCTTCCTTGAATATATTAATAATAATTTATTTAAATTTTGTGGTTAATAATCCCAGAATCTAGATTTCCTCTGGGTCTATCTCCGTCATCTGTTTACTTTTTTTTCTCTAGATTTTTAATTCATTTGATTAATATCCTTGGACGCTGGGAAATTTTTTCACCAAATGCTGGACATTGTTTATAAGCGCTTTGGGACTGTGTGTAATGTTTTCTCTCCCTGAAAGGGTTCACTTTATTTTTTATTTATTTTTTCCTTTGGCAGTTAGGTTGGGACAAATGACTTTAATACTATGCAGAGCTAAGCTCATGCAAAGCTGAGCATCAGTCTTTGCAAAGACCAGCATATTTCCTATTTTGTTAATAACTACCTAGAACCCAGATTTTTTTATATTAAGTTGCCAGTAGACCCTGACAATTTTTTTTTAATGAAAATTTATATTAACCTGAAATTTCTGGTCTATTGATAAGAAAACTATCTCTTCTCAAAAAATACTTTATTTCAAAAACATTAGAAATTTGAAACCAGATTTTTTCACTGTCCTGGAAGCTTCTCTCCTTGCGTCCCAATCACATTTCACAAGTTGTACTTCCTCTACTTTTTTTCATTTCTATTCTCATTTACTTGGCATATCTTGTTACTCTAGATACACACCATGCAATATCGTGATCCTTTTTGTGTGTATGGCAATTTTTCCTGTATTCTAGCTCACGTCAGGAATACAGATGGTCATTAGGTGAGAACAAACATTGAACAAAAAGTCATGGAGTGAAGGGCTCAGCTCCAACTTGAATGTATTTACCTTAGAAAATGAAAACAATGTAACTTAAACATGTGTACCCACATTTCAATCTGAAATTTAAAAAAAAAAATTAAAGAAAAGTCACACAATCCAACTATGGGACAGCAGGAGACATTGCAGAGAATGTGTGCCCACGCTGGGAGTCTGCCCACCCTTCACCCCCCCAATTTTAAAGGAGGCCAAGAGAGAGGAACTTTACTGTTTATTAAGTACAATTACTTTGTAATTTGTCTACTATTCATGTCTTGAAATCTACTGTTCCTTGGGGGTAACCATTCACTGCTTCTTTGGAAGAATGTGTAGCGATACATCCCCACTGCCAATGAGTTACCGGTCTCGGTGGGGTCCTGGATGCATTTCTAAATTTTCTTTGAAGATTATTTCTGTTAAACTGTAATGACCCTTCACTCATGTCTAGCAGCCTGAAAGTGTTAAGCATTGAACATTTGTTGAATTCAAGAGTGTAAGAGAAGGGCACATTGAATTCCACTATGGGAACATCGCCATTTAGATATAAAGTCATTTGCTTTCTCTGGGGATTCTTGGATGTGTAAGAATGTTTGACTTACATGAATATAATATTTATACGTCCAAGAAAATGTATAAATGTGAGAAGAAAAAAATTTATGTTTATAAAATTTATTTGCATAACCTATATTACAAGGTTGAAAAAACCTAGGTGCGGTAAAATACTGATTAAAAACTCTGATGAAATAATTCTAAGGAAATAATAGGGACAGACACTCTTATTATCATAGCACTTTATATATTAAATACATAAAGAATGAAAATTTTATCTGCATAGCTTTAAAGATGTCATTTATTTGCATTTCTAGAGGTATTTTATTTTCTAATTATCTCAAAAATAGAATCTCCCAACACATGAATTTTTGTTACTTTCTCTATTTTTTTTTCTTTTTGTGATAGAGCCTTATTTTGTTGCAAAGGTCAGAGTACAGTGGCATCAGCCTAACTACTCATAGCAGCCTCGAACTCCTGGGCTCAAGCAATCTACCTGCCTCATAAGGTAGACTAAAGGCATCCACCACAGTGCCTGGATAGTTTTTTTATTTTTAGTAGAGACAGTGTCTCACTCTGGCTCTTGAACTCCTGAACTCAAGCAATCCACCTGCCTCGGCCCCCCAGAGTGCTGGGATTACAGGTGTGAGCCACTGCCTCTGGCCTACTTTCCCTATTGTTAAAAAATGATAAATTGAATTATTCTCTCCATTTATTATGTGACAATAGCAAATGCTGTGAGTAATAATAATAATAAATAAATAAATACAATAGCCATATAGAAGGCTAGGTGCCCTAGAGGAAGTGATTTTAGAACTAGGAAACCTTTTAGCATTGTCTCTGTCACTAGGTGGTTTTATTGTCCTGGGACAATTTATATGACCTCTCTGGTGCTTTGTTTTCCCGCCTTCCAAGCCTCCTGACCCTTTGTCCCTGATGTGACACTGACAGTTTTATTTCACATGGTGGGTGCCCCCCAGAGGGGCCATATCCAATTTCCCTGCCTTGATGGCTCATGACCAAAGAGTACCTTTGTCCCTGAGGTTAAAGGCTGATATGTTCTACGTGTCTCCCTTTAACCCAGGATGTAGAGTTTCCTTAATCTCCTTTGTTTTCTACTGGTGTTTTATTCCCAAGTCATGTTCCCGGGAGCTCCTTATCTAGCTGCGGTTCCAGTTACAATCCTGAGTATTTTGAGCCCCATTGCAAAGTCTTCCTCAGGCAGGGACTTGCTTGACAGTCTCCCTATGTATAAAGCTCAAACTCCAGTTTTTTATTTCAACAGTGAGCAATCTTTATTTGTTTGTTTTTTATTTTTTTGAGACAGAGTCACACTCTTGCCCAGGGTAGAGTGCTATGGTGTCATAGCTGACAGCAACCTCAAACTCCTGCGCTCAAGAGATCCTCTTGCCTCAGCCTCCAGAATAGCTGGGACTACAGGCACCCCGCCCCCAACAATGCCCGGCTAAGTTTTCAATTTTTTTTAGTAAAGACGAGGTCTCACTCTTATTCAGGCTGGTCTCGAACTCTTGAACTCAAGCAATCCTCCTGCCTCTGCCTCCCAGAGGGCTAGGATTACAAGCGTCAGCCACCACCCCTGGCCGACAGCGAGCAATCTTTAATTCAGAAGTCACACTGATTGTGTATACTCTGTGTGTGTGTGTATGCTTGTGAAATGTATATGTGATTGCCAGCATTTCAATATTAGAAGATTTCATACAATAGAGATTTGTATTTTTTTCTTGAGGTATCAGAAAGCCCTGGAATCATTTGCCCTTTATTTCTACATGGTAAAAAAAAAACTGACTGGAAAATTTACTGAAGAGTGTTCTCTAATTTCTCCTTCACCGATTTCTTTTTTCATACCCCAGGAGCCAGGTAGAGGGGAAGTTTGAAACCCTAATTGGAAAGCAGAGGCAGACTTTACTTACCAATTTTCTGCTATTACTTTATTACTTGTCTCCTTGCTGATTTTTAACAGGGTGTGATTGTGGAGATGGGGGCAGGAGGCATCTTCCAATTAGGAGTGATCTTTCAATTACAGCGCACCTTTGCTTTGACGTGTATTGCTCAAAACCTGGCACATGGTGGAAAGGATTCAGGATCTGTACCCTAGAGAGGGATTAAAATAACCACGTGAGTCACTAGCAATATTCAGCAAAGCAAATGGATTGTTACCTGTCCTATTTAACCAAAAGCCCCGCTCATCAAAGGAAGCTTCCAAGCAGTTCAGCATTACTGTTTTGGACTTTAAGTGTTATTTTGGTAATCATAAAAGAGAGCATCACTTTTTAAAATTAGTTCCATACTGAGTAACACAGAAGCCAGGTCAGAAGGCTTACGAAGCCAAGGTGGGGAGTTAAGCATTGAACCCCAGTGAGAGTGGGTAAAATCGAAAGCTTTGGGTTTTTTATGGGGTGATGTCATTGTTGTCCTTAGTTTCAGCTACCAGACGACATATTGCTGATTAGCAAGTGACTCAAGAAGAGTCTGAGTGATTCTGGTCCAGTTAAGCCCCGCCAGACATGCGATTCACGCTCTGGAACTCATAACTATACAATCAAGCTCTCGCTGAGATACGGCACTGCCTATTAGATAGATAGCTGGGCCCATAATGGAAACAAATGAATGTTTTGGCAAAGTTTGCAGGACAGAACAGAGAGGAAAATACAATTCCATTACCTCTGACAGAAGCAGCTTTCTGCTATCTCCCTGCTTGGAGACAAATGTAAAAAGCTCACGTGTTAGAGGTTCAGATGACAGCACAGCTCTTGTCTCAGAATCTTTTTTTGGAAGGCCAGCATACTCTGCTATACTTACTTATGTCCACTGCTTATGTCTTTTTCTTTGGCCTTAATTCTAATGAGCTATTACAACTCTTTTGCTGCTTCTTTATACCAGTAATAAACCTATGGGTATTTTATAAAATGGAACAAAAATTAAAATACTGTTAAAAAAAGAATTCGCAAATGCTTTCTGAAGCCACAGTGGAAGCGTATTTTAACTGGTATGTCGTCTTTACCTCTTCATCCTGTGGACTGAAGGTAATTGTAAAACCTATTGCCAGAAATGTATGATTCAATTGCAATCATACCCCGGCCCAGTTACAATTTAGCTTTGCTTTAATCTTAACAAGGCAACTATTATAGGCACTTGAAAATAAAGAAGCTGTATTTCTTTACAGAAATAACTTCAGTAGTTGAGAATTGCTTCAGATTGTCTTCTTGACAACCCCACCTTAGGAGACATTTTAAAGATGAATATAGAAATTTGTAGAAGGGATAAGAAAGAGTTTTCTGTAATCAAAGATTTTAGAGTTTTGGTGCTTTGAAGTATTTTGGGGCAGGGATTCGCCAAGTTGGGTATTTCATACCTTTGTTAATACAGATTCCTCTAGATGATCATGCCAATATGAGAATCCCGTTTTTGTGCTAATTTTCCCCAATACTGGCTATACTTGAAAGTAGTTTGTTTATGCATGCGTGTACACACACACAGACATACACTCATACACTTGTTTTGTTGATATTAGTCTAAAAGCAGTTCATTTATATTGTGGCTTTTAATAATAAAGTATTCCTAATTCATCTCAGTGGTATCTAATTTTGTACTGACATGGAACCCTGCAGACTGGTCTGGCTTCCTCACAGAGAGCAAACCTAACCTGATGGCTCAGCTGCCTTTGATATTTTGACTTAGAAATATTACGATCCAAGAAAGGCACCGTGAGAAAGATAAGGCTGTGTCGGGGGGGGGGAGAGGTCGACGTGTTTTTGTAGGGAGCCCCGAGTTGTTCACCATTTCCAAATGCATCTTTGGCAATATCCAGTATTTCCTTCAGTTCCCAAAAGTAGCCTTCTCAAAACCTGGGGTGTCAATGTTTTCCTAAAAGGCTTGAGTGGCTTCTAGGAGAATGTAGAGAATTGAAAGCTTCTTGAACATTTTCATTTTAATGTTTAATAAATACAAAAGGTTGCAGTTTCGGAAATCCTATGCTTTTACTCATAAGCACTGTAACATTTTAAGGAAAAGCAATCTGAAGCCAGTGAGTCTGCCATGAAGTGATCACCCTTCCAACACTTTCTCTCTCAGGGGCCTCCAGCTGGGTGCCCTCCAGGGCTACCTAAAAAGCTGCGCACATTGATCCGGAGGATGGGAGTCTAGCATTTTTGTAGACTGCCATGTGAATGAGACCTCAAATTCTTGGCATTCCTGATGTAAACACTACTCTATTTTCCTTACTGCTGGGGGCAGAAGCCTGTGTGACACCTTTTCCTCTCCCGTCCCTATGAGATCTGTGGGATATCTCAATAGCAATGGCTACATAATTCATCCAGAATCTATCCCTCTGTCACTGCTGCCACCATCACCTCTCCTATGTCACGCCCATGGCACCCTTCTCTCACCTGGTCAACTGTGATACACTCCTAGCCAAGTCAAGCTTGGTGCTGTCCTATCCGAGACAAGTTACTCTTGTCTTTCTTGGCTCTGCCACAGTCTTGATCAGACAATACCCAGTTGATCTTTTTCAAATATTTGACTTAACAGAATATCCTTCTTCTGCTCAAAACCCTCCAAAATCTTTCCATAACTTGTAGCATAAAATTCAATGTGACTACCATGGGTTGCGAGGGATACAGACTCCCTATAACCTGCCCTTTCTACCTCCCATCTCCTTTGACCCTCTCGTTCACTACCTCTGCTCTGCCACAGAGGTAACCTTATAACTCTTAACACACACCAAAAACAATTCAGTCAAGCCCTTGTGAGTGGTTGTCCTCCTAAAGCTATTTTCCAAATACCCCATGGCAGGCTCTCTTACGTCCTTTGAATTTCTGCCAAAAAGCCACTCTATGTGTCACTTATGTCACTTGAGTGACTCCACTTGTGTGACCCTCCTTTCTGTCACTTCACCCTGTTTTCATTTTCTCTTTAGCACCTTTTAGTGTGCTATATTTTTGATGTAATGTCTGCCTCCACCCTCTAGAATGTGGGCTCTATGAAAGCAGAGTCTTTGTTTTGCTCTGGTGTAATTTTGTTTCCTACAATAATACAGGTAATATACTTGACTAATATCTGGTGAATGAATTCATGATCTTTTTTCTATCTTATCAAATAGCCTGGACAATGTCTATGCCTTTTGGGGAAAAATAATTTATATGTAGTAGACATTATTCTTAGAAATCTATTCTTGAATTATATTAAGACTCATGATAGAGATATTCATGGTAGCAGTAGCAATGTCTATGCCTTTTGGGGGAAAATAATTTATATGTAGTATAATGTAAGGGTATGCAGCACGCCCCCTGGGTGAAGGGCTCAACTACAATTTGAAGGTAACCTTAGAAACACAAAAAATAGAATGGAGAAGCAAGAATCCAAGTACTCTATTCTAATATGAAGGTACTAGATGAGCTAATACAAGGTGGGGGAGAGAAGGGATATGAACAAATGAGGGGGAAGTGAGGAGGCAGGAGGGGGGTGGGGTCACACCTCTTGGGGGGGGTGGGACACAATAATAAGAGGGACTTTATCTAACACATGCAAGCAGTGTAACCTAATTCTTTATACACTCAATGAATTCCAAACAGTAAAAAAAAAAGAAACCCAAAGACTGTAGCCCAAGCATTTGTACCCTTATATTAACTTGAAATAAGAATAAGTATTTTAAAAATGACAAAGGCACTGGAGGAGTAGAGACAGAACATAAGGAAGGGAATGAAAGGAAGGAGAGAAAATAAAATCAAAGTGAAAGATGACTAAGGAAGGGAAGAGACGGGAAGCGAGATAGACAGGGTGGAATGTGTGATCTGAAGAGAGAGGAGAACATTTCTGCAGGGGCTGTAGGAATCATGTAACCTGGAAAACAAGCTCTAGAATAAACACGTAACATTCGCAACCATACAGCACGATTTTCCAATCGATGGCAATGTAAACTGTGAATCTAGGAAAAGAAGAAATACAATACATTTCCATTTCTTATCTTGCAGAGGAAAACTGTAGTCATAGATGTTGGGGAATGACAGGAAGGGACAAAGGCCAGCAGCATAGCCATCATAATTCCATGCCGGAATTTATTAATAACACTGCTTAAAAATGATATGACCATGTCTTCTTAGGATAGACAAAAATATAACTTGAACTTGGAATTTTCCTATGCTTTTTCACCTGTTTGTCCTTTCTTTAACGGTAAATCTGTCCCAAATACAAATCACATTTATATCAGCACTCTTGAACATGGAGAGTAAGCCTGGGTCATAGTGTAATGCCCCTTTAAAATGGAGATTTCACATACCGATACTGAATCCAGCTTATCAGGTCACTAAATAATGTATATCACACTCTCATTTAGTAAATGGGCTTTTAGGGACAGAAATCTTGACTTTGTTTGGCTTGTTCTGTGTTTCTGTGTCATCCAAATAGCAGAATACTACTTTATGTTGGTGAACAACTGGTCATACAGATATAACATTTGCAAACACTTAAACATTATTTAAGAGAGGACTCAAATAGTACATAAAGGTAAAATGTCATTGCCCATCGACTGGTTTCAAAATAGTCTCACAGATTCCAAAACCAGTTAAATTTCTTCTTAATTTGTCAGTTCCAACAAAATAGCCCTTTGACAATTTCATGACAAGCCAAAAATAAGCCAGAGAAGCGTTCATTACATCTTTCCTCCAACTGATTCCCATTCTTTTTTTTTAATTCTGTTTATTATGGTTTATACATCTCTAATGTAATCTTGACTACATTACCCAGAGATGACCCAAAATCTGTTTATTTTTACCAGAAGACCTTTTGTCTCCTCTTTCTCTCCTGTCCCTTTATTTATTGAAGAGGGTTTCATTTCCATTTTTATTTCTACAGAACTGATAATAAAGAGAGTAACCACACCTTACAACACTTTCCCAAATCTAGAAAAATAAACTTTAAGAGTTTGTTTCATGTGTAACTATTTTATCCCTTTTCATACATTCTCAGTCCGTTTTATTTATTTATTTATTTATTTATTTGGCCGGGGCTGGGTTTGAACCCACCACCTCTGGCATATGGGGCCGGCGCCCTACCCTTTTGAGCCACAGGCACCACCCAGTCCATTTTAGTTTTTAAGCTGTAAATATTACAAATGCCTGTCAGAGTCAGATTTTAGTTCCATTGAGATTCAAATTTAGGAACTGTGACCTCAAGACGACCCAGAAGAACTTACAAGTTTTTCATAGGAATTCCCACTAGAATGGGAAAGTTCAGCAATCTGTGAATGATTGCCAAATTTTAATCTATACGAATCAACAATAACATTGTTTCATAAAATGTTCAGAGGTGACTTTGTTTGTCATTCTCTGCGTGTCACATCTGTGATGCCACGTGTAAACAAGGATTTTTTAAATCTCTATGAAAATAAATACATAATAAAGTCTTTTTGGAGAACAAACTTTAAGAGAAGAATCTTTATTCCTGAAGGGATAGGCAGCACTGAGTGCGTTCATGGTGTCCCTATGTGTGTGGTAAGTTGCAAGCAACCAGTATCCACCAGACTCTCTGAGAGTCTCCTGCCTTCAAGGTCAAGTAATCATCTCTAGGAACATTCTTATCTCTTTAACTCATCAAGTGGCGCTGAACTGAGTTGTTTTTTTTTTCAGTATTATATGCCTCTAGTATTTCCTGTTCCTTCTCTAGTTTTCCATCTTCATCATCTGGTGTTATCCATTAAACCTGAAGATGCCACTTCTTCCCACGCCTGCATGAAATTCAAGTCTAACACACATTGATCTTTTTCTTTTCCAGATTCAAGTCTAACACACGTCGATCTCTTTCTTTTCCAGATTCCTGTCTTGGTCACGCAGATAAGTTCGACCAACCACCCCGTGAAAGTGGGGCTGTCTGATGCATTTGTCGTGGTCCACAGGATCCAGCAAATTCCCAGTAGGTAGAAAAAGGGAAACCGCACAGTGTGCACCTCTGCGGGGCGGGGGGGGGGGGTGAATTTAAAGGAGATTGATCTCAGGCAGATGTAACCAAAAAAATAACTTAGCCAATTGCTTAGCTGATGACTGTTAATCCTTTCGCTTGGTTTTATAACTCCTACTGGGGCAGGGTATCTCCGTTATTCTTGAACTAATAATTTCGGCAAACAGTGTGTGATTTTGCTTTCTTTGGGAAAGTTGGCTAGGCGAAGCAGATATAGTTCTTGTATTAATCAGAAGAAAGCAGCGGCAAATTATTTGATTGATAGGCATATGACTTTCTATGTGTGTTTATTTTAAATAAGCTTAGAAGAAAAACAGTGGTTCTGTGCTATTTTATGTTTAATATATTTTTTGTAAAGCTGAGGATCTAAGGGAAGATGAATTTATTTGGGTAAATAAAAATTTGTATGGTGCTATATCTACCTGAGAAGATATGCATCTATTTTCTTTATCTAAATTACATTCCCCTATTTAATCTAGTTCACATTTTGTAGAATGAACATATATAGGTTCCTTTGGGCAACTTCTCATCACATTGGAAAATCAAAATGTTAACTGTATCTTGGAGCAGTGCTTTCCATAGACACAGCCATCCTTTAAAAGCTTCTGTTTTTTAAACCTCCCCTGCTTGAGGAATGGTCCTGAGAGGTGCTTGGGGGGTTAATGCTGAGTGTGTTTGTTTGTGTCTTAGCTATGCCTAGCTAGGGGTTTTCCTAAAATGTATCTCCAGATGAGATCACTCTTTCCCTTCTTTTATTTCCATTCTCTTCTTCTTTTATTTCATTACAGTGGTAGAAAATTTATCACACGCAGTTGCCGTTTGGTCTTGGCTTTGGGTGATGTTACTTAATTACAACATCATAGTCAATGGAGTGGAAACGATGTAGACTTTTCAGAGCAATGGATGGGCTAGAATCATTTTAGGGATTGTCTAACCACTATCCTTCTGGGTGACAGTCATACATGACAGTTCTGCTTGGTGAAGAAAGTACAGCCTCCGCGGGGTGTCTCCTTGTTAGCTGAGAATTGGTGGGAGGTCATATTGAAAAGAATTGTTAAATCAAGGCAGATTTTCCAGAACCTAAATTGTACTGCAGACAAAGCAAAGATACATTAGCATGTGTAGGCAACACAAAGGCTCGCAGACAGTGCTTTAATACAAGCAGTGGAGCCCTGGGAGAATCGAAGTTGACTTCTGTTTGAGGAAGAATGTTCTCACATTCTTTTTTTTTTAAGAAGTGTTAAATCAAGCAAGACTTGAGTCAGTTATTGCACAATCAAAAGGAAACACTAGTTTTCGTTTGTTGGTTCTTTTCATCCCTAAAAGAATTTTATTCATAGCTGACACAGAAATCCTTTAAGTCCATGGTGTTCTTATAATCTGTTATTGTTCACGGAAAAAAAGAAAAAAACCTACCAAAATAGAGAAGATATTTTATGAATGTATTGAAATAAGTAAATAGTTTGTCAGTATCTTCCCCATGATAAAATTGTACTTAGGCATCAGGGCCCCCAAATTTGCATCCCTTGTTAGGCTGGAGAAGGATAACTGTTGTGTTTTAGGGAGAAAATATCGTTTCAAAGATAAATTTCATTGAATAAACTGGCAAAATTTGTGGGAAGTTTGAGATCAGATTATGTCTAAGCATCATTTAAAACACGTGTCTTAGAGTTTACAGAAAATCTGCCCCTGGCCAGGCTGCAGGGGAGAAAGGCTTTCACAACCGCCTGTTTACCTCCTGTTCCTTCATGAGAAAATGGCCCAAGAAGGAATGAGAGGTCTGGGTTTCTAATTTCTCCACCCCTGTAGTTAAATGGGACCATATATCGGCAAGATAACTGGAATGGATGTGTTGTACTTAAAAATATTCTTGGGAACAGAAAACTTTGATCTCCTTCAATATCTATTCCCACATTTATAAACTGTAACAGTGTAACACGAGCTACTCTATTAAGAGTATTCTCAGCTAAAATCCAAAAAAGCACAGCTTAGGATAACCCAAGATTAGCATAATAGGTTATGTAAGAATTTTTTCTTCATGAGAAATAACATGATTCCTCGAGATCTGTATATTAATCATGTAATCAGAACTTAGTCCTTTTCAAAAAATTCTTTGCCCACATTTAACAACCTTCACTATTAAGGGTTATCTCTGTAGGGAATTTAAATCCTTTATCTCTTACCCCCATCTTCCCCTCTAAGTGGATTTAGGGAATGATTAATGATAATCCTAAGTAATGACTGGTTTCGTTTCTTCTGTATTCCAAGGTGTGTTACATAGGACCCTGTTCTCATAAGATTAATTTTGTGTTCTTTTAATCATTTTGGTTACATGAGGTATAGAACCCAGCCTTGCCTTAATCTAGCCCCGGGAAGGTGGGTATGCCAGCAACAGCCTTGAAAATAATTTTTCCCAGTGGGACCACCATTGCCATACCATTCTTATCAGATTTGGTGAAGGTTGGATAAAGCCTTCAAAAACTATAATTTAATTTAATTTACTTATTATTAAGATTTCTCCCCATTCATTCCTTATAATACCACCAACAAGAACCAAAAGTATGCTTTTGTTTTTTAAAAGACTTACCAATGATTTCATTGTCACCTTCAAGCATAATTAATGAAGGTAGCTTTCATCTTTCAAAAAAGATCTGGTCATCTGACCGTTTAAATATCAAAGGGAATTCAAGCATTGTTAGTAAACTGATGAATAGGTCTGAAGTTACAAGGAAAATTCCTTTGCTCCATCCAAAATAAATAAATAAAAGGAGAGAGACAAGAGAGAGAGAGAGAAAGGAAAAAGTCTGTAGTAAAATTAGCCCTCATATTAACAAAATAAAAGATGGGAATTTGCTAAAAGTACAAAAATAAGAGATATTATAATATGAATATGGGTCATGAGAGCTGAAGCATTTTCTTTAATGCCTATAATTTTCTTTATATATAAAATGAGCATCTTAGTACCTAAAAGATGATGGGTGCATAGCGCTAAGGATCTAGCACAACGTAATCCCTATACTTGGACTTGTAGTATTGTTTTTTCCATTGTCAGTTCTTTAAAAGACTGTGATAGGGAGTCAGAGATCACTGCGCAGCCCACCTTGCCCCTAGAATGAAATTAGAGGGATCTCCCAGAAACACTCTCACAGAGGCTCTTTGGACCTCTGGAAGTCTCTCTGCCTGGAACTGGGTTGCATTGTGTCTCATCCCAAGACCTGTGTCTGTCTGTCTGGGCGTCCTTGTGTCTACATCACTTTCTGCCTTCACAAAATGTACTTGTCAAACTTTAGAGGTTTAAAGAACCGCGGAGAGAATCAGCCTCCACAGGTACAGAAATGAACAATAGGTCTGCACACGCAGTGACTGACTTGGGTTCTTCATTTCAAAATACACTTCTTATGCCTACAGGCACGGCCCATGTTAGTCTGAGTAATTTATAAAATAATAGGACACCCAAAGGCAAAACTTTAAATGACCTGTAAATATACTATGGAAAAAAAGAAATAATTTTTCCACCTGTTGGCCCCTTCTTTTTTACATTTTTTCCTACGTGTTACACGCCTGCGTAAAATGTGGTCGTTAATCACTACAGCAAATTCATTAAATTTAGGGGACTTGTCTCTTCATAGGTTGGTCATAGAGGTTGCCTCACATACTACGTATCAATGAAATGGTGTGACCATCCTTGCTTTCAAATTTTTACATGTACCCAATTCTCAAGAAACTGAATTTCTAAATGTTGAGTGTTAATACTGTGTAGTTTTTAAAATGTATTTTGTTAAATGGCTTCCCACAAACGTACCAATTTACTCCCCCATTAGGAGGGGTTCATCTAGTTCTGTTATATTAGATCAGATATGCTATTTCCCCAGATTCTTTCCACCGCTATTATTATTATTTCAGACACTATTATTCGTTTTTAAACTTTGCCAATTTGATAAGTAGTGCAAGGTGATCCATTGTTCCTCTAATTGTCTTTTGATTGCCAGAGAGTTTTAACGTTGCCATATATTCATGGGTCACTTGTCATTTCCATAATTTCTTGTGAAACAGCTCTTTGAAATAATGCGTTCTCAGCCTTGGCTTATGTCTGTCCCTCCAAAGCCTTTTACTTAGCGCACTAGGTGTTTCCAGATACAGGCACAGTTCTTAGTCACACTTGTTTTTTCTCCAGTTTAACATTTGGAATTTCAGTCCAAATCTCGGAGGCACCAGCCTTCCTCAACACACCTCACGTGTCACAGGCCTGCAGCCCACCCTCTGAGCTAAAAGGCTGTAACGTTTCTGGCAGGAAACACAGAAAATCCACCCATGCCATGTGCTGGTTTCATTTGGAAAACTTAGGACTGTGTCCTATGAGGAATGGGAAAGTTACTTTAACACACACGTGCAGGATTCTAGCATAACCACCCGATTTGGAAAGCGGCTGACTTAACCTGAAATGGCTCTACCGTCAGTCATGATAATGACTACTTATGAAACCCGTAGAGTATTCCACTTCATCCTTCTAACCAGCAGTACATTAACTGGCACCCTCATAACATCAGGCTTCTTCTCATCAGCATCTGCTGTTTTAAACTTACTGATATTGTTCATACTTCAACGTGCCTTTGCTCTGTTGGTTATTATTACTTACAGCTCAACAAGAAATATTAAGCCTTTTCCAAAAATAAAACTGACAATTAACTTGGGAAGCAAATATATTTTTAAAATAGGCCTGGAGCTGTGACTCATTCCTGTAATACCAGCAACTTGGGGGGCTGAAGCAGGATTGTATGGGGCCAGGAGTTTAAGACCAGCCTGGGCAACATAGCAAAGCCCCTCTTTAAAAAATGAAAAAAATTAGCCAGGCGTGGTGGTGCAGGACTGTAGTCCCAGCTACTCAAGAGGGTGAGGCAGAAGGATAATTTAAGCCCTGGAGTTCAAGGTTGCAGTGAGATAGGGTGGTGCCACTGCACTCCAGCCTGGGCAACAGTATCTCTGTCTCAAGTGAAAATAATAGCAGTAATTTAAAACAAATATACTTACCGGGTCATTAACTTGGTTTTACTCTTTTTTTCCCTCTTCCCTTCTCCCTGAGCTCTCATCCCCCTCTCCCCACCCCATATTAGACTCAACTAGCTTCATATTAGAATTGAGTATGTTAGATTCTTGCTCCTCCATTCTTGTGATGCTTTACTAAGAAGAATGTGTTCCAACTTCATCCAGGTTAATGCAAAAGATGTCATTAAACTCTGTGAGGAACATTTCTAGTATATATTTTGCCATCTGTGGTCTCATTATAAGCTTACACACCAGGCTGCAATTTTTCAAAGAACTTGACTAAAATTACACTTAGAGAATGAACAAAGTAAGCTTAAGAAATAAAAACAGAGTTTTTCCTATAAAATAGGCAAAATTTCTTAATCTTTAATTTTCAAGGAAATGATAGCATGGAACTTCCTGGATTAGTGGAAATGTTCTGAATCAGAACCAGCGAGTGGCTACTATGGATTTACAATGTGGCTAGTGAGTTCAAGGCATCACATTCTTAATTGGACTTAATTTATTTTAAGTGAAGAGCCACTTGTGGTTAGTGGCTATTATGTAGGACAGGGCAACAGTATACCACTTCTATATATTTAAATAAAATGTTGACTACCAAGTTTACTTCTTTGCTCTTTTTTTAATTCTTTTTTTTAAATTTATTTTTATTTAATTAATTAATTTTTTTTTCAGAGACAGAGTCTCACTTTGTCACTCTCTGTAGAGTGCAGTGGCATCACAGCTCACAGCAACCTCCAACTCCTGGGCTTAGGTGATTCTCTTGCCTCAGCCTCCCGAGTAACTGGGACTACAGGCACCCACCACAATGCCCAGCTATTTTTTATTGCAGTTTAGCCAGGGCCAGATTCGAACCTGCCACCTTCAGTATATGGGGCCAGCACCTTACCCACTGAGCCACCTACTTCTTCGCTTTTTAAAAGGCCTTGGAATATTAGATATGATTAATACATTTTTAAGTATATTTCTTAGTAAACTTTCAAATATAGCCATTATAACTGACTTTTTCCCATGAAAACAATGTGTAATTTTGATACGGTGATGGGAAACATTCATTATAACTTAGCAACTATAATTTTAAATGTGGCCTAAACTATGGAAAATGTAAATAGTCTTAGAAAAAAGTGAAGGTTTGTTTTTCCTCCAGAATATTTTGTACAATCGCGTTCAAGCCCTTTTAGAGAAACTGAGCTTCATTTGTTATTGCAAACTTCTCTGGGCCTTTGCATTCCTTTAACAGATCAGTATATAAATCTTGGCTAAACTGTGTCGTCTCACCTTCACTATCCTAGACACGGAAGACCCTTCAAAATTATTTATTTTACACCAGATAAAATTGCTTCTCTTTGCAGCAAAATTTCATTAGGGGCTTGGGTTCTGAACTATGCACGAGCTCTCAAAGGAACAAGACATAGAAATCACATTTTTCACACAATAACTTCTCCTGAAACACGGCCAAGCTAGAAAGCATGGTGCAGTAAGAATTTTATGATTTTAATACATACATGTTATTACCCTATTTGGTTGAGTCTAACTTGATTTTTAAAGGAAGCAAAAATCAAAAAATTTTTCTGGGTATTAGAAATCCCTGATGAATGGATTTTAACACATTTGAGGATTTTCCTAGAGTTTCTAGAAACAAGAAAGTACTCCTCCCGAGCCTTGCGATTGTTCTTTGGTTGTACGGTTTTATTTGTTGACTCATTCGTTAACGTTTCATCCCACACAACACTCTCAGAGAAAGTAAACTTCTTCCAATATAGAATTGTGTCTCCGTTTATTTACTGAAGCTTGATTTTTCTGACTGCTAATATAAAATCCTAACGTCACAGAAAGAACTTCACAAGGAATTTAACCATTTAGTTACTCGTGTATATTTACCGAGTACCTGGTAGGGCAGGAATTATTGGGCTGAAAATGGGAAACCCAGTTTAATGTACAATTATTTTATTCAAAACAGTGAATCCAAAGTTCATATTTGCATTTTTCATTTCCTAGTTGCCTCCCTAGGAAAGACTCAGGGAAGGAGATAGAACAGTCCTCAAAAATGACCTAAGCTGAATTTTTCTATCCAGCTCTATCTGCCTTTTTGTTTTGACCTCTGACCTCAGATATTAATTTTTTTCACTCTTTTCTTTTTACACCCTCCAATTCATTTTCTCTTACCTTTATTATTTCTCACTTTTCCCCTATTACATAATGAGTATTTCTAGCCTGACCTACTCTCTCCTACCAGTTCTCACTAATAGAACTGGTTGTCTGCATTTATAAACATCCTTGCACGTCAGCTTGCAATTGAATTTTGCTATAGGCAGCTTTTGTTTCTTGATATTAGAGTGTAGTAAAAAATAAATTAACTAAATAATAAAAGAAAAGAAAAGATATGAATTATAAGGTCCCCCCCCCCCGTGAGTACCATCTGATCTAGTACTAAATACTTTCTGGATACTTGCTTCTAAAATAGAGAAATCTTTCTATACTTTGCCCCAATTCATTTAATGAAGTCACAATCTCCTTTCTGTCAGGAAAAGAAAAAGAGATTTAATGAGACAGCAAATGTATATTCATCAGTCTTTCCCTAAGGCTCAGGGGCAGGGAGGTAAGTGTCCCTGTGGAAGCCGGTGGAACCACCCTGCTGGTTATACACCCGCAACCCACCTGGCACACCTGCCCACGGTGACCTTGAGTGGTTCTGGGTCTGGTTCCAGTTCTCTCTCTCTCTCTTTTTCCATTGAGATACAAGTGAGTATTTTGTACTTACACAGAACGTGTAATGATCAAGGGACACCCATCACCATGAGAATTGATCATCTCTGTGTGTTGAGATTTCAAGTTCAGGGCAAAGTGATTACTAAAGGAAGTCAGAAAATGCCCCTTGATGAAGCTATTAGTAACATATAAGTGGGAGGAAGAGAAATGCGAGCCTTGTTTTCTGTCCTGTATTTTTTTATTTCCTTCACGCATGCTCAAGTAATGTAGGAAATCTGGTTTTAGGCTTTAGCTGTATCCTAGAGTTTTGCAAGCATCGAGGAAATGAAGACAGGGAAAGCTAAGAGGTTTTAGACTTAATGATCCCCCAAAGCTTATGCTGTTTTTTATCTAATGACTAATGGCATTATTATCTAATAGAAATAGAACTACAGCGGGAATTTTAAAAAATGATTGCAGCTAACACATTTTGTATTTGTGGACACGTTATTTCACCACTCCAACTGGCTCCTTCTACCAATGCATTGCAAATTTTGTGTGAGTGCTTGTAACCATTGTAATCCTGTCATTGTTATCCGAAGCATCTTTTTCCTAAGTTTTCAGACTAGAAATGAACATTTTAGTTGTACAGCTATTTACGTGAATGGGTTCAATACCTACTGTTATACAATGCTCCGAGTATGAACCAGGAAAGAAATAAGATAGAACCAGTTGGGGTCAGTCATTAAGCATCACCAACACTAAATAAGGCAAATCATTTATGTGACAATTCAGATAAAAATATTAGGAGATATATACAAACATAAGAACCAACGGAATTCCAAGTGTGTGCTCTGGGTCTTTTACAGAGCTGTTAGCTTTCAATACAGGCAGACAAAGTAGATCATGGCTAATCACTCCACACAGTGCTCATCAGCCTGGGTTCACATCTGCTAGAGAGGGTATTGATTGACTAGGATTCCTGGTCCTGCCACAGGATCACTTTGAACCCCTGCTGGTGGTAATTGATCAGACTTTCTAAAACAGGCAACACAATATTTGCATTTTGGATCACATAACTTTCAGACTTTGATCACCAAACTATAGTTTCTCTGTCAGTCTTCTCAGATTTAATTTGAAAAACAAAACATTTTTTTAAACACTAAACTTGTGCCCTCTGATTTTATTTATTTACTTTTACTTCAGACTGATATAAGGGTACAGATGTTTAGATTACATTGTTTTCATTTCTAAGGTCAAGTTGAAGTTTAGCCTTCCACTTGGGGTGTGCTAAACACTCTCACCCTGTGCACATTAGGTGAGATCCTGCCAATCACCCTCTATTCCCCCTTCCTCCTCTCCCCTCCCACTACCTAGGCTAATTTTTAAGAGCCTCCAGTGGGTATTGGAGTTGATCTTGATTTTGTAAAGTTGTAAGAATAGTTGAAGACATACCACCATCACTAAGACTGGAGGCTTTGTTCAGTATTATTTTGGCTGATTATTTATTAATTAATAGAAGATATTTGTCCTTTTTGAAGAAGAAGACACATGAGGTCTTCTGGAATCAAACATTTCTGGAATCAAATGAAAGCTCCTAGCATTGGTGGGGTGAGCAGTAAATACCCTTCTAATGACTTGCTTCT
Source organism: Otolemur garnettii (assembly GCF_000181295.1). Taxonomy (NCBI): domain Eukaryota; kingdom Metazoa; phylum Chordata; class Mammalia; order Primates; family Galagidae; genus Otolemur; species Otolemur garnettii. The sequence goes on along the minus strand of NW_003852414.1, from coordinate 13,698,769 downwards.
GATGGGTATTTCTGAAATACTACAGATATAACCGTTTGGCAACTGTCATTCAGTTCCTTTCTCTCCACATTCAGTGGCAGGTCATCAAACGAAAACTATTCTCATTAATTTTGGTGGTGTTAAATTTATGTCCTCCCCGTCGTTGGAAGTCTCTGAGCAGGTAATAGAGGAGCACAGCAAAAATAATCACTTTTTCTTTCTCTTTACTCCAAATACCTGGTCAGTAATTAACTCTCAGAGACTTCACAGTCATTATCAGTAGTGAAGATTTTCAAAGTGCTATGTGTCATAAGGAGAATATTAATATTTTAACCACCAATGACTATGATTGATACTGTATAAACGTTAGAATGAAGCCCCAAGGACTCCCATCCTAGGAATCTGATGGCAAGATCATATTATTTATTCATTTCTAAGAACTACATTGTTTAGCAAAATACATGGAAAGGCAATGTGTGGGAATTCATCCTATTTAGACAAAAGCAAAAAAGATGAGCAATCTTTTTATTTGCCTTAAATGTTTTAATAAAAGATAGTATGATTTACATGCCATATGCAGCCTTACTAGGTACCATGAAATAAGAATTTTCTCTAATTTTTGATGAAGTTCAACTCTGTCAACAGTTTATATGTATTTTTCAATTATACCCCAAAAATAAATTAATTGGACTAGGGTATCTAAATAGTGTTTTCTAATCTGATAATCCTGAAGCTGTTTTCAGAGTAGCCCTAGAATTAATCCTGTTGTTAAAAAGGGGTTGTTTTGGCCCTCTCCTCTCGGCTCCAGGAGTAGAATTTCATGGTTGGTAATGCATGAAAGTATGTAAGTAGAGGCCAGGCGTGGAGGCTCATGCCGGGAATCCTAGCACTCTAGGAGGCCAAGGTGGGTGGATTGCTTGAGTTTGGGAGTTGCAGACCAGCCTGATCAAGAGTCTCCAACTAAAAATAGAAAAACTAGCCATGCATCGTGGCGGGGCACCTCTATTCTTAGCTATTCGGGAGGCTGAGGCAAGGGGATTGCTCTAACCCCAGAGTTTGAAGGTGCTGTCAGCTATGGACCCATGCACTCTATCAGGACAACAGGGAGACGTCTCAAAGAAAAAAAAAAGTGGGGGTTAGTATTCCATGGTGTACATATACCACAGCTTGTTAATCCATTCCTGGGTTGGTGGGCCTTTAGGCTATTTCCACATTTTGGTGATTTGTAAATTGAGCTGCAATAGTCTAGTGCAAGTGTCCTTATGATAAAAAGATTTTTTTTCCTTCTGGGTAGATGCCCAGTAATTGGATTGCAGGATCAAATGGGAGGTCTAGCTTGAGTTCTTTGAGAGTTCTCATACTTCCTTCCAAAAAGGTTGTCTTAGTTGTACAGTCCCACCAGCAATGTAAAAGTTCCTTTCTCTCCACATCCACGCTAGCATCTGTAGTTTAGAGATTTCGTGACGTGGGCCATTCCCACTGGTGTTAGGTGGTATCTTAGGGTGGTTTTGATTTGCATTTCTCTAATAATTAGGAATGATGAGCATTTTTTCATATGTTTGTTCGCCATTCATCTGTCTTCTTTAGAGGAGGTTCTATTCATGTCTCTTGACCACTGATATATGGGATTGTTGGCTTTTTTTCATGTGGATTAATTTGAGTTCTCTGTAGATCCTAGTTACCAAGCTTCTGTCGGATTGAAAATATGCAAATATCCTTTCCCATTGTGTAGGTTGTCTATTTGCTTTGGTTGTTGTCTCCTTAGCTGTACAGAAGCTTTTCAGTTTAAGTCCCATTTGTTTATTTTTATTGCAATTGCCACAGCAGAGGTCTTTCTCCAGGCTGATATTTTCTAGTGTTTTTCCTATGCATTCTTTGAGGATGTTTATTGTTTAATGCCTTAAATTTAAGTCCTTTATCCATCTTGAATCAATTTTTGTGAGTAGAGAAAGGTGTGGGTCCAGTTTCAGTCTTTTACATGTGGATGTCCAGTTTTTCCAGCCCCATTTATTGAATAGGGAGTCTTTTCCCCAGGGTATGTTCTTGTTTGGTTTATTGAAGATTAGGTGGTTGTAAGATATTAGTTTCATTTCCTGGGTTTCTATTCCAAATGCTTATGTCTCAATTTTTGTGCCCGTACCATGCTGTCTTGACCACTATGGCCTTGTAGTACGGCCTAAAATCTGGTATGGTGATGCCCCCAGCTTTGTTTTGCTCCCCATTCCTAAACAGTTTAGCTTTAGTTCGGGAGCAATGCTGTCATCTCACTTTCATGATATCTTGGATCAAATTCTTTGAAAATATGTAAATGTATCCAAAAAAATCTTTAGTATACTTTGGGTGAGGATGGTTGGAGGCCTGCTAAGTAAGTGAGATAGCTAAGACCCTAAACCAGCTGTTCTCAACCTGTGGGCTGCAACCCACAGGAACTATAGTAAAGAGCCGAGGCATTAGGAAGGTTGAGAACCACTGCCCTACACAATACTTTCACCTTCATCAGTAATGATTTTTGTCTACATGGGGACCACATTTTTAGTTATTTTTAATAATCAATGTTTTTACAGGGCTAAGCTTAATTTTAAAACCACATTAAGAGAAAAGTGTATGAACCTACATCTCTTAGTAAATTGCCATCCTTTTATAGGGGAAAGAATAAAGTTGATTTTTTTTTAAATTTTTGTTTTTACAGATGTTCGAAGAAGAACAATTTATGAATACCACCGAGTAGAGCTGCAAATGTCCAAAATTACCAACATTTCGGCTGTGGAGATGACCCCCTTGCCTAGTAAGTTACTGTGTGAATGTAGATGGGAAAAATGATCTGCAAATTTGATGATCTAATCTGTTCAATTACAATAATTGTGTTAATTATATAATTATCATTATAATTGTGTTTGCCACACAAGGGCATTTCGAGCCTACATGGGGACAGATGGTGATTTTTATTTTGGGTAAGCAATCTTTTGTTTTTCTTTTCTCCCAAGCTGTCTGTTACTCTTGATCAATCTCTTCTGCTTTGCAGCATGTCTGCAGTTCAATGGCTGTGGCCCCTGCGTATCCTCCCAGATTGGCTTCAACTGCAGCTGGTGTAGTAAACTTCAAAGGTAAACACATAATGGGAAAAAGAAATTTTAAGGAGACTTGTTGCTTCTACGTTCCCATTGAATTTTAAATGTATAGTCACTGATTATTATGCATTAACAAGTGTTATGGGTGTAAAATGTGCATATACCCTGACCAAAATGCAAAACGAAAATACACAGAAGGGAGGATTTTAGTATTTTCCTTTGTCTGAGTGCTCAAAATTACTAAGAAGCTTTGCACTCAATTGAGATCATTATCTGACTTATATTTATAGTTATCTATGGGATTTAAGATACACAGTTATTGTAGTAGATGATTCTGTGAATTGATGATGTGGGTCTGTATTCCACAGAAAAGCATGGTATGAGACGTTGTTTTCATAGCAAGGATGGCTTAATAATCACATGCACATTCTTTGTAAATTCCCATACAATATCTTCAAGGTCATTAGTCAAGATTAGAAAGTTAATCTGAGGCTGACAGGCATCAGTCACGTGGTTTGGGTTCCATGTTGTAACTGACTCCAAAACTTAAGCTGCACAATTTGTGGTGTCTTATGAGTAGCAAAGAGGATTGTTCGGTTTCTTTTCATTTTTTTTAAGTTTCTGTAGATTTAGGGGGTTCAAGTGATTTTATGATACCTACCTAAATTGTCCAGTAGTAGATAAGGGATTTGAGTTTACCAGCCATCCAAATAGCATACATTATACCAGACAGGTAATTTTTGATCCCTCAGCTACCTCCCTGCTTCTGAATTGCCCAGTTCCTAGAATCTTTCAGAGACTGAATAATCATTTCTTGGAAATGCAAACAAATTTATTTTGTTATTTATTCAGCCATTTTTTTACATCCGTTGTGTCCCAAGGGCTGGGTACACGCAGTGAACAACACACATGGCCCCTTCCCACCATGGTGCTTACAATCTGTCTGGGAATAAGTCACCTTCTTTCTCCAGGTGGGAAACCAAATATCCATGTTAAGTGAGTGAGGGATGCACAGAGCTTGTGGTGGTATAAACAGTCCACGTCTTAACATCATCTCACTGCAGCCTTTGCCATAATGATGATAAAGGCCTGTTCCAGGACTACTTTAAAATTTATTGAGGGCAAGGCCTGTGGCTCAAAGGAGTGGGGTGCTGGCCCCATATACTGGAGGTGGTGGCTTCAAACTCGGCCAAAAACTGCAAAAAAAAAAAAAAAGAAAAGAAAAGTTATTGAATAAAAAACAGAATGCCAACTTTTGGTAAGAAGCTTTAGGAAGCATTTTTAACATTGCTAGCTTTGGGGTAACCACCACCCTATTGTGGCTAGGATGACATTATTTACAGTGACTTTCCTTTTGTTTTCAATTTAACATACCTTTCCAGCCATTTCTTTTGTAAAATGGATCCTGAAGAATAGAAAACGCCAGCAGGCAGTTTGCATTTTTAAAAGTAGATTTTAGTTCTGCATCCCAGAGTGGGAGGAACTGCTATCAAATCAAGGGTTTATGGTTATTTATATTTATATTTTGCTGCAATTCCATAAAGATTATATGCATATCAGGAGTTATGCAAAATCTGTTTAAATAACAGCATATCAGGGAATTGAAAGAGATGGCATTTTAATATGGATATTTAAGCAGTATGGAGCTCAGAAATGGAAATGTTCAGAATAATTAGGTAGAAGGCACTGGTTTGAGCTGTGGACCTGTTCTAAGCTGCAGTTCAGTGGCCACCTTGTCTGAGCCCTGTGAGGCGTCCACCTCGTGTGTTCCCCAGCAGCCTGGCCAAACCTCCACTATTATCATTTAGCACAGGGCTTGTGGAAGCTTGTTCTGCCTCCTTTGTGAGGCTCTAAGTTTATTAAAGGCAGGGGCCATATCCAATTTGTTCTTACATCTCCAGAGCCCAAGAATGTACCTGGTATTGCAGAAAAATGAATGAACACATGAATAATGATTAGCTTCCTAATTAAGGAAAAGTAATTAGTTTTGGCTGGGACTGAAGGGTTCCCCAATAGGAGGGACTTTCAGTGCCTAACCAGGAAAGTCAGGGCCAGTTGCAAACTTTAACCAGCATACAATTAGGATAATTTATGAACGAAATATTATGGTCAATGAAGGTTTTGGCACCTCATCTAGAAACCTACCTACCACTAACCATTTCATTTTCTTAATATATATAGTTTTAAGGGAAATGTATGTTTAAAGTTCCAAACAATTTTGGCCATCAAAATGCATGCACAAGTTGGAATCCACTTTCAGTGTTCACATTTCCATTTTATGAAAGGGTTGGGGGACTGAAGTTTATAGGAGCTCAGTTATTTGTGCAGGGTCTCTTAAGTGATAAATTTGGAACGAGGCCTCTAATCTTTGGGACTTCTGGCTTTTACATTGGATAATCTCACCTGTTCTGCCTCACATCTGCCAGGCTGCCAGTGCAGGAAGCAAGTTCATGTTCATTACTTCACAGAAAATTGTGGACAGGCCCCTGAAAAACAAACCTGGTTACCCTTGATGTTGCAAGAAAGTTCTGTGGTTTTGAAATTGGCGTAAGAAGAATCAAACAAAGCCTAAGACTTCTTGCATATTAGGGAAAGTCTAGTTTCTTTAAGATTAACAAAGAAGGAATTCACCAAAGAATACTGCTTTAAAACATGTGACTTTTCTGCAAATCACTGTTTGGTGTTTTGTTAAATACCAAATACTCATTTAAATCTTGGATTTGCTTTTAATTCTTGAGCAACCTGGTTATAGACATACGAAAACCTGTTTAATTAATTGGTTTAACCACGCCTCATTGCACTCTGGCTCAACTTAATTTCCCCACTGCATTTTATTAATGTCTCCTTAGACCTCTAAGCTTCAAAACTTTACTCTCCTACCCAGCAGCATGTCCCCAGACTTCAGAGCTTTTATGAACAAATTCTACAAAACAAGGGCAGTCTTATCCTGAGCAGCACAATGACGGCCCCTCTGGTTTTTTTTTTTTTTCCCCCTTCTGTCATTCTTATTGGTGTTCGTTTATCCCTAAGTGATAATCAGTGGGTGGTAATTACTGAACTCTCAAGTTGGGTGTGCTCTAAAAAGATAAGATAATTTTAATTGGTCTATTTCCTTTAATTCCCATTTTTCAGGAATTAAACATTAAGGCACAGTGCTGGCAATGGCTTCCCTCTGGCCTAAGGGAATTCCAGTTACAGGAACACACATGATTCAAAAGACTTACTGGGAAGGGGCAGCACCTTGTGGCTCAAAGAGTAGGGTGCCAGCCCCCTATGCCAGAGGTGGCAGGTTCAAACCCAGCCCTGGCCAACACATGCAAAAAAAAAAAAAAAAAAAAAAAAAATACTTTGAAATAATTGGCCCCTTTTTGCCACTGAAGAGTGCTTTTGCTTTCTTACTGCAAATTGAGAGGACCTGAATCAATCATTTTCAACTACACCTTAGATTTTCACTCATTCAACAAAAGTTTACAAGTGTCTTTGTTCAAATTGCTATTCAAGCTTGTATCTGCAGTGGTGAAGAAAGAGATAAAATCGCTTCCCTAACAGAGCTCCCATTTTGAGTGAGGGGAGATAATAGTAAGGAGTACTAAGGTAAGAGAAATAAACAGGGCAACATAAGGGAAAAGATAGCAAAATTGATAAAATTAACAGGCATTTACTTGTTGGTATCACTTTTACACAGCCTTGCCCCTTGGAAGAGACCTTGGTTTGGTCAGCCATCAGCATCCAACTTGACTGTTTCATATTCATTCATCACTCCCTGTACTTAACTATGTATTGGAGACCTTCCATCTATCTGACACTGATCTAAACAGCAAAGCAGTTAGAACAATAACCAAATATTGAAGCTTCAGCCCTCGTGGTTAGAGACTCACAGCTTAGAGTTTTGCTTCGTAAGCTAGAAAACAAATGAATTGTTTGTTAAACAAAATATGTCAGATGGTGAGTGGTCTGCTAAATGTGGAAGAGTCCCATTTTGAGAGAGGGGAGCAAATTACAATTTGGGGTGGCCAGTCCAGGCTTCTGTAGGAGGGAACAATTCAACTGCGATCTGAGTGACAGGGAGCAGCTTCTCCAGAGTGAAAGCAAACAGCATTTCAAAGGCAATGGCACTTGAAACAGCCCCACAGTGGCTTTGAGCTTGAACTGATGAAGAATTGTCAGAAGGAAGGCAAGTTTTCCTCTCAAGATAATGGTCCCTAGATTTTAGAACTTATGCAGAGGAGTGATGTGATTTTGTTGTATTTTTAAATGGAACTCTGGCTGCTTCAAGAAGGATAGGGTATTTGTTTGTGGCATGGGCCAGAGAGCAGTGGAAGGAAATAATAGAAAGTGTTTGCAGTCGTCTATAGGAGGGACAGCAGCAGCTTGGGTAAGGGTGATCATTACAGATGGGCAGAGATGAATGAATGGAAGGTGCATTGTGGAAGGAGAGAAATGATTTGCTGGTGAACTAGACGTGAAGGTGAGAAAAAGGGGAGAATCAAGGATGCTTCTTAGATTTTTGTTGCAGCAACTTGGTGGGTGGGGGGACTCATTTTTTGATAGGGGAACTAAAAATAGAGACTAGGCTGGAGGAACTAAAGTTTGGTTTGGGACTAGTTAATTCTGAGATGCCTATCAGAGTTCAACGGCAAGTGTAGGAGGATACAGCAGTTAGGGCCAGAGGTTCAGCTGTGAGCGTTATCAGCAGACAGATAGTGTTTCAATTCATAGGACTGAGGAAAGTAGGCAGGGAGAAAGCGGAGATTGGAAATAGGCTAAGGGGTTCCAGGCACTAGCCTGGTGGCCTGGCACTGTCAGGCACCACGATAATTTCCCACTGAGTAAAAATTATTTTAGAAGTATTTTCATATAATAAATATATGTTTGCATAAACAGAGAACACCTCTGAAAAGATTCCTATTGTAGCCCCGGAAACTCCAGTGGACAGGGACATGCATGAGAGTGAGTACTACTGTTCGTTAAGACTGTCTTATGGGGGGTTGAATTTTTGCTGCCTGCAATTCAGAACAGAAGGAAGACTAGCCCAGGAAAAATAGGGGAATAATATTTCTTTTTTAGCAGAAAAGAAATAGAAATATAGATTAGTCCACACTCTGTGTTGGGTATTGTGGAAGACACTGGAATGAATAAGATTCTAACACATGGCTGGACTGCATTAGGTAGATAGTTGAGGTCAGAAATTTCTACTTTCTTGAGAATTCTAATTGCTCACATAATACTCAAATGAGGAGAGATTTAATGGTTTCCCTTTGAGAAATATCATCCTTTTCTACCACTTCTACTCAAATTCCTGGTGGAAGTTCTGCACAGTTTAATACAGCAAGCAAAATAAATAAAAGGAATACAAGTTGGAAAAACATTTAAAATTGTCTCTACTCACAGATACAATATTTGTTTTACACTATATGGAAAATACCAAGGCATCTACAAAAGAAAAAAAAACCTTGTAGAACTACTGTTTAATTATCAGGGCTATCATTTGGGCTTTTTATTGTCAACAAAATTGCTATAGATAAAGCTTAGCCGATTCTTGGCATAAAATGTCAATGTTCACAATTAAGCGTGTTGAACGCTTACTTACTTAATTTCTTGGTGCTTTTCCACCTTGTATTTTCTTAGATTCAATTAAAGCTATAAGCTTGACACTGGTAAAAACTTACAAATAAATATATTCATTGACCTCATCAATTAAAAGAACAGAATAGGTGCACCCTTCTTAAGGTTCCTCCATGTCTTACAGAACAGTAGTACAACCTATTTGAGAAGAAATATGAGATGAAAGGAAAAAGCTATTTCCTAAGTACTGTATATAATTTTCAACCTCTTTATTTATGTTGCATTTCCCTGAACTTGGCACTGCCATTATTTTTCAGTAAATGAACTGAAACTCTTTGCAGGAATGAGAAGAGAAAGAACCCCCTATACCATTGGTATTTCAAAGATTTTGAAAGCGCATTAAGTCAGAAATAGTCTCATACATTAACAATGTAAAAGTGCATTATCAACCAAAATTAATTAAGGGTGAAAGAAATCCTTTTTACAGAGGTAGAGCCAATTTTGCCAAATAAAATATCCTCATAGCCTAAGCTCATGGAGCTCACAGAACTTAACCTACCTAAGTTTGGGAAGAGAGAGACGCAGAAAACAAATTTAAGTGGTGTGACCCTGTCCAACCTTTCCCCAGACAGTAATCTTCTGCTTCTGAATAATAGCACCAAGGAGACCTGAATGTGCCCTTCTCCTTTGACCTTGCCGTTATATGCCCCTTACAGTGGGGGCATTTGCAGCTCTGAGTGGGACTCTAGTGCTTAAAGAAACAGTGGATATTGTCTGTATTGCGTGGGCCTCAAAGAAGGCCCACAACTCCATCTTGGCTCAACCAAAGTCCTTAGAGTCCATCTGGACATTTCAGGAAAAACTGGAGTTATTAAGAGACAATGGATGAAGAATGTCCTACTAAGGGAATTCCAAGCATATTTTGCCTCTGTGTGATTTTTGCCTATTTACCCACCTCAGAATCTAGCCTTCAGGCAAGGAGCAGCTGTGTTTGGGAGCCTATGAAGCCTTTTGTTCTAATTCAGCTTACTCAGATACAAGGCATATAATTTAGTTTAGGACTTTAAGATTGTAAGGAGAGAATGAGAAACAATTGTTGAATGACAAGCCAGATATTCTTGGTGCACCGCCAAGAGTCAAGTTTGTCAATTAAGATAAATCACTAATTAGAGTCAGTATAAATATTCCTGTTCAAAGCTTCCTTTTATATCCCAAAGTTACCCCCCATAACTGTTTTGACATAGAAGTCTAAATTCAAATTTGAAGCTACTCATAGATTATATATTTGCATCGTTTTTTCACATAATGAAACTCACTGGCTTTGGTGGTGAGGTATGAAATCTAGACTTAAAAATCAAATAGAATCCACTTGGGAAATCCAGGAGCCCTGAGGCAAAATTAATAACAACTTTAGGCTTATGTTAATGGATAATGCTGTTTTCAAAAGAAACTAATTTCAGGTGGACATTTAGAACTCACCAAACTTTAAGAGTTTCACAGACTTGATCCAGGTTACAACATGGTGACTTTCTCTAAAGTTGATATCTCACCTCTATTTGCTTATTAGAATTACTGACTATAGTATTTGTATGGTACAAAAATATATATAAATTGAATACTAGGTTTAAAATATGAATTTATTTATAACTCTAACAAAATTCATTTTTGCCTTCAATAGAAAGTATGTCCTTGCTGAAATATCAGAGCCAACAAAATAACTCAATTGAAGAAAAATTAACTAGACTGCCCAGTCCATGTAGTCAGGAAGGGGGCGAAATGCTGTCATTTCTAATTGAAGGCATCAGAGAAACATGAAGCTTTAATTGTTTACAGTCAACAATAATGGATTAATTGCCCATCTGACACTGGTAACTATACCAGCCTCAGTCTAGACTAAATGAGATTATTTCCCTATAACGTTTTTTTTTTTTTTTTTAGTCTAGGTGTTTGGGCTCCCTGAGTTAGGAAGTTCTTAAAAATCTAGCTGTCCAAGGTTCAGGAGTATTGCCCAGAATGATAGGAGCATGTTTGTGTCATTCAAAGGAATTAAAAATCTCAAGATTAGTCCTAGAAAGGAGGTCATGCCATTGCTTTGGGCTCTGAGAGCTTAGTCTGAATGTCTGTATAGACACCTGCCTAGAACTGTGAGCATACTAATCTCAGACAAGGCAATAAAGCTTGTTGACGTCATATCCTGAAACGTGAAATATATGATCTAAATATATTTGAATGGGCCCAATTTCAGTAGTTCTTGAGTTTTTCTCTAGATTTTTTAAAATTTGATTATTATTTTTAGTTGACACGTAACAATTGGACCTATTTACAATGCCCTGTGTGATATTTTGATACATATGTACAATGTGTTATGATCTAATCAAGGTAATTAACAGATCTGTCATCTCAAACATTCATCACTTCCTTGTGTCGGGATGTTCAAAATCTGCTCTTCTGGTTAATCAAAAACATAAAATAAATTGTTGCTAATTATAGTCACCCTGCAATGTCATAGAACACTAGAACAAATTCTTCTTATCTGGCTATACCTTCAACTCCACCCTCACCCCTCCCCTTTCCTGCTGCTAGTATCCACCATCCTGCTCTCTGCTTGGATGAGACTGACCATTTTAGCTTCCACATCTGAGCAAGAGCATGCAATGTACATCTTTCTGTACTCGGCTTATTTCACTTAACATAATATTGATACTAATACAGTTAAGACATTAAGATGCAGATTATGCTACAGCTCACTAAGGATTCATGTTCAGTAGGTCTAAGGGGGATCCTAAGGGTTCAGATTTTTAATGAACCTTTCTGGCATCCTGAGATGCCAGAAATTCTGTTTGGGTCTGGGAAGAGTGCAGTGGAAACACTGCTCTTGCATGTCTGAGCTGGTTTTGCCAAAATTTCATAGAAATACTTATTCTGAATTTGGAATTGAGAAAATTTACACACAAAAAAAAATCTATAGATATTTGTTGTTAAAATGTTAGTGTTAATGAAATAGAGCATGATAAAAAGAGAACAAGAAGCTTCTGGACAAACCTAGTCTATATAGTAAATGAATCAGATCTTAGAACGTTGTTAGCTAACTAAAATCCTTGGATCAGCTTTTTATTTCAGATTTTTTTATTAAATTGCTGCCATCAAGGTTGTAGTTCAGTGTTCTAAAGGAACTAAGTGCTCCAAGAACTACCATAGAACCAAACCAGTTGTTTTTAACGTGCGGTGTGTAAGAGATTAATTGAATTTTGAATTTATTTTAGTACAAGATCTTTTATAACCTTTAACTTTTAATTTAAAAAACTTAGCATTTCCCTTAAATAGCTTCTTCTGAAATATGGCATAGACAAAAGTATCTTTTAAGACTACAGATTAGAGGGTTTTTTTCTTCTAAGCCCTCAAACCTATCTTTCACAAAAATGTACTATTGTAATTATCAATTTATCAATTAAGTATGATGCTACTTTATCCATTACATGAAAGCATTTTGAAGTACATTTTGATACAGAGAATACTGTTTGCTAAGATTCATAAGCTACTAGTAACAGGGTTTCCCTTTGGGGAAATTGTCATAAATTGGAAATAGTTGTAGAGAGAGGCTACGCATAACCCTTTTATCATAAGCCCTTTTGCAAGACTTGAATTTTTACAACAGGCACCTATCACCTAAAATCAAACAGTACGCAAAGAAACATTTTTTCTTAATAAGAAAAAGAGGAAAGACAGTACATATTAAAGCATATTAGGACAATTGAGGTACTCATGAGAAAACTTCCCAAGTTAACATGTCAGAAGCAGAAAATTATCAGTGCTGAATATGTGGGCTTTTAGCTCTTTGAGAAAGACAGCATTCTGATTTATGCGATTTTGAATAGAAAGTACAGATCATTCTTTTCTTTAAAAAAATTCTCTATGTTTCTCCATCTACCTATTGATCTGTCTGCCTATCTCCTAATCATCTATTTTGCATTTTGATCTCTGTGTCCTTCTGGCCACTGGGCTATCTGCCAGTCTCTAATGAGACGTGTGGTTAGAGAATAGAAACCCGTTTTCTTATTCCCAAACTCTAAAGAAATAGCTGCTTGAGCCAAGTCTCCACATTACCAAATCCCACCTGAAATATTAAGGCTTCTTTCAAGTTATCTTTGATTTTGCTTTGATTTTTGTTTGAGTTTTGCATCTGAGCGCCGTTTGGATACAATCTGTAGAATTATTTAGCACACATATGTTCATAGCTGCTTTTTCAAGATTATCCACGTGTTTCTAAAATTCTGTTTATGTGTTCACCAACTGGGGTGGCTGCATCTTACAGGGTTATAGTTCAGAAAGTTAGACTTTAACGAATTCAGTCCAACAGGCAGAGAGTAGCTAAAAATGGAACATTCTAAGATGTTGATGCTTCATAATACCTTCCATTCCCTTCGCTTGCTTGCACTAATAAAATGAGTTCCCCTAGAAATAATTAAAAGTTAATTGCCCAAGAATAAAATTACATTTGGTCGCTTTAAAAACAAAAGCCAAGTTCATGGCTAACATCTGTCAAAAAATCTGAGTATTGAAAGGGAGAGAACCTTGAATTAACAGTTTTCTATTAAAAAGGCTAACATTATGGTAAATGAGAACATTTAATAAAAGTAGTTTATTGTTTAATTATTTGGTTTTTTGGGAACCTATTGTTAAAATAGTGAAAGACAATTTTTTTCTTTTGAGTCTCACTATGTCACCCTGGGTAGCTCACAGCAACCTCAACCTCTTGGGCTTGAGCAATTCTCTTGCCTCAACCTCCCAAGTAGCTCCCAGGCTCCTGGGACTACAGGTACCTGCCACAAGACCCAGATTTTTTTTGTTACAGTTGTCATTGCTGCCCTGGTTGGCCCGGGCCTGGTTCAAACCCACTTGCCTCGGTGGATGTGGCCAGTGCCCTACCCACTGAGCTACAGGTGCCACCAGAATACGGAAAGACATTTAAAAGACAGTGCATTCATGCTCAGGCCAGCTTTTATAGTATTTATATAAGAAAATTATAAAATTATAAAATTTACTTACATATTCTATATAATTGGCATCATTTCTGATTTTTAACCTTCGTTAAAAGCTATCCCTCAGAAAAGTTAAAGTATGATTATTTTATATTTCTTGATAGCAATATGTTTCTTGACAGATTTTTATGTTGTCTTCTAAATGTGAAAGAGTTTATTTCTGTCAAGTCCTGAGTCAGCGATACCAAGAGTTTTGAAGGAAATTTTATGACAGGAATTCTGTCATTCATGGAAAGACATAAACAATCCAGATGGATCTTTTTATATGATTTTAGGGCAATCTGACCAACTTGTAGAAGAAGGTTAGTTAGTATAAAAAGGAGATTTGTTGGTTGAACCTAGATTAACATTCAACTTTTTCTTTTCTGAGATGTTTTAGACAGTGACTGAAAGATTCCAGAGTAATGAGACTTCCTTTTTCCCCCTCCTTCCTAGAAAGCCATTTTTTCTTGCATTTTTCCTTCAATGACAATTTATAGTTAAAGGAGAACTATTTTCTTTCTCAGTCATGACCTTGGCTGCAACCACTTCTAAAGATAGGTTATTCTAAAAATACACAGATTTTATATTCCTTAAATAGTATCTTCAGACCACCAAGAAGACCTCTGAAATGACCCAGGCCCTCCACAGAGATAATCCATCCCTCCTCTGCACTGTGCTATTATAGAGGGTTTTTTTTTTTTTTAATCATTACACCAATTTTTTTCTGCTATTGTTGCTGATGCAAAACAAGAGCTTTGAAAGAAAGAAAAAGGAATTGTTTTAAGGGTAGGAATGCCTTATCCATGAGATGCTTAAAATAATTATACTAGCTCCCTTTTATTTTGTATTTACCATGTGCCAAATAGTCCATGAAAAGCCTTATTGCCGTGAAAGTCTATTAATTTTTATAATTTCATTCAAATTGCAATCTCATGAAGAGTTAAATATGAACATCCTTATTTGATAAGTAAATGATAAATAAGAAGATTGAGACGCTCATCCAAGGTCATGAAACGAGGATTTGGTAAAACCAAAATTGAAAGTCATTTTTTTGGAGGGGGTGGGGGTGGAGGCAGGCTGGATGATTGGATACAAAAAAAGCTAGAGCTGAAATTTTAGCACGCGTAGCCTTACCAAAATGTACAGACTGGATACACAATTCTATCACGAAGGAGGGAAAAAGCCCTCCCAGTCTATTATAAAGGTTTTATTAGCTTATTTATACTAATCTCTACTTAAACATTTCAATGGCCTGTTAAGCAAGATCCATATAAAATTGCCATTGGCCATCATGGAGGTTATGTTCTTGCAGAGTACAAAATTGACAAGATAAGAGTCCTGATAAAAAATAAATAAAAACTATGGATTGGGAAAAGTAATAAAAATAACACCTAAAGAGTTGTCATGGATTAAAAAAATGATCTGTGAATAATTAATTAAAATGTCATACAGCAAAAATGGTGTATGAAGTTGTTATTTTGTGTGGGAGAATTTCTCCGAAATCACTGCATCTTTTTCTACTAGATCAGAAAGTGGAACATAAATTCACCTCTACATCACCCTCATAGACCTATGCGCATGGTGTGTGAAAAGAGAGAATAATCTTTGATGCTACAGTTTTAGAAGAGCGGGCTGAAAATACGTCAGACGCTAACATTTTAATAAGCATTTTACCAAACATACGTGGTAGGAGTTAAATATACAAGAACATCTGCTTAAAAAGACTTACTGAAATTGTGCACAGAATCTGTAGAGACCAAGGTTGTCTGTGAAGCGTGAGAATCAGATCTAGGCCCCCAACTCCCCGTATGTCTAGTTTTCTGGGACAGGCCTGCCCTGTTACACATGTGATGATTTGCCTTGTAAATTATATGGTTCTTTTACCTAATCACACTCTGATATTCTGGTTGCACTCCAATCCCTGCTTCTGTCTCAGTTCTAATTACATTTGATACGTCCAGAACCTCTCATGTTCTGAGCTAGAATTTCTAGGTGAGTAAAGTTATTCTCCAAAGTGGAATTTCTGGGACAGAAACCATACGGCCCACAAGCCTAAAGATTCACCACCTGGATTTCTGCCAAATCAATAGAAACTCTATAACAAATCTGTGCATTCATATAAGGAATGGTAAACTAGGTATTCACAACAAACTATTTGGGAAAAAATACTGATGACCTGATTTTGAGGGCTTTTTTAATGAAGCAAATAGTGATTGATACTTAGGCAGATTAAGAATGAGTATTCCTTAGAGGAAGCAGCAGCCAGGTAATGCAGCAGGAGGTCAAACTGATATAACAGGATTTGCAAGTGAATGATAGACACATTTTCGAAGGTGTTGATTGCGTGCGTGCTGTGGGTAGATCTATAGATGTATTCTACATAGGGTTACCTAGCTTTTGCTAGAAATGTTTTTCTTTCCAGGTTAAAGAGCATACTTTGAAATATCTAGTCAGTTATTAAAACCAAATCTTAAGAAAGAGCCACATATCCAGGAATGCTTCTGTTAACATAAGGTGACATTAACTGTATTTTATGAAGCAGAAAATTGCTTCACACCCAAATTCTTGAAATCATTTTTTTTTCCTGTCTTTAATAAGACATAGAACATTGGTACACATGAGCTGCATAAAACTCTAACAGAATTAGCATTTAGTAATTTGATATTTTATATGCCTGATAAATCTGATGTAGGAGAAGGAAATAAGGAAAAACAGTATTTTATGGCCAGAACCATTTCTTAAAATGGAACAAATATGCTAATGCTTTGCTGGCAATCTACGTAAGGACCTGAGCCTGGTGCAGTTTTAGAAACTAACCCTTCCAGGTGAGCTTGGAAATTTATAATGAAGAAGGAATCATGTTTTGGTTTTTTTTTCTTGTAAACAAATGGGGCCTTATTCCATCTTGGTTTGTCCTACAGGCTAGAGTGCGGTAGCATAATTGTAGCTCACTGCAACCTCCAACTTCTGAGCTGAACTGATCCTCCTACCTCAGCCTCTGAAGTAGCTGAGACCACAGGCATGTGCTACCACATCTGGCTATTTTTAAAATTATTTTTGTAAGGCCAGGCATAGTGCCTCATGCCTGTAATCCTAGCACTCTGGGAGGCCAAGGTGGGTAAATTGCCTGAGCTCATGGGTTCAACATCAGCCTGAGCAAGAACGAGACCCTGACTGACTCTAAAAAATAGCTAGGCATTGTAGGTGGCATCTGTAGTCCCAGCTACTTGGGAAGCTGAGGCAAGAGAATCACTTGAGCCCAAAGCTTTGAGTTTGTGGTGAGCTATAATGCCACAGCACTCTACTGAGGGCAACAAAGTGAAAGTCTGTCTCAAAAAAAAAAAAAAAAAAAATATATATATATATATATATATATATTTGTAGAAAAGGGATCTCTCATTATTGCCCAGCCGGGTCCAAACTCCTGGGCTCAAGAGATCTTCCAGTCTTGACTTCCCAGAGTGCTGGAATTACAAGTGTGAGCCTCCACACCTGACCTCATAGTGGAAGTTTAAAGAGAAAACAAAGCTCTCTCTATTCTACAAGGCATTGCTAAAATTAAACAACTTATTTTTTAAACATAGATATTAACTTAGACTTCTAGAGACAAACTGCCTCCGTAATATACATTCTGAATGTATATATTCAAAATTCTCAAGCATGAAGTTTTTAAAATAATAAAGGAATAATCTTGGTAACATTGTTGCATATTCTCTAAGTCTTGGAAAAGTATTTTTACCAAAATCTATTTACTTCTACTTGGAATAATAACTCAAGGGTTTAAAGATGAAGCTGCATTTACCATGAACTCTAGATATTAATGGAAAAAAAAAATCTTTGATCAAAATACATTGGTGAACTGGAACAATGACTCCTTTCAAGTGTGAATGACTAATGTAAACTGCTATGGGCTACATGTTAGTTTACGTATGTGTAAAAAGATGTTCTGGTTTAATCTGGATCTTAGAGAAGTTATCTGCCACAAGCTTTTTTAACCTTGCTCTGCCTTTCTGAGTCAAAATAGAGTCCTGATTCACTCTTTTACCTAACCTGGCATTGACTGTCTAATTAAGTGTGAAAAATATTATCAGAAGAATAAGCAATGTTTCCTGAAACCCCCCTGTCCAACCAGCTAATCCAAAACCTCATGGTTCAATAGCAAATCTTACTTGACAATTATAACCCTACTATCATTTTAAAGAGGCCTAGAAACACATAAATATGACTTTATATTTTCCATCCAGGAGCACAGTATGCGATTAGCATCTAGTGCAGCAGTTCTCAACCTGTGGGTCGCGACCCCTTTTTAACAATGAAAATACATTGTGGCATTAGGAAGTTTGAGAACCACTGATCTAGTGCCTGGAGCTTTAGCAGGAAGTATTGAGTAGCTTTCAAATAATGCTGCCAGTAGTAAAATGTTACATTTTGCTGCAGGTAAAATGTGTCCCATCAAATAAGAACCTGCAGCCAGTTCACTTGTGTATTTGAGGAGAGAATTCACATTTGGCAAGTCATAAACCAACAGAGACATTGGCATTGATTGGAACATTCTGCCTCCTCCTGAATGCTTGTCACACATATTCTTGGAAATATCATAGTTTAGATATTTATTCATTACTATATATATTAAGAGAATATATGTATTAATGAGAGAATATATATATATATATTATTAAGGGACTATCTATATATGCTCTTAATTAAAAACTACCCAAAAGAGAATCATTATTTTAATACGGTCCTATTTGTTACTATGAAGGAAAATGACCATGTTTTCAGATCATAGTAGATATACTATCAAGTTCTAGTAGCAGCTAGAAAAATGCTCAGCCATTATCTCAGAGGCCACACGTTTCAGTGGGAGGTCCCTAAGCAAACCACCCTCGCTAGAGGCTGGATTCCAGTGGGATGCGGAACTTGGAACTGAAAGCTTGTCTCCGCATCTCTGGATTTCAGTTGTTACAAAGTGAAGAGTCTGTCCTAGATTATATCCCAAGTCATTTCCACTTCTGGGGGAAAAATGACATTCAAAACCAGCAAATTCTAATTTTCATGCCATTAGATTCCACTTTACTTTTATATTACTTGGTATGTTTTAAGGAATTGCAGTGTAAACCCATTAAAGTGATTATTGTTCTTCAAAAAAATTTACTAAAGAAGTGTCTTTTGTAAGACAATGTTCTGATTATTATGAGGTTCATTCAGTTATTACTACCTGGCACAAGGGTCCTCAAACTTTTTAAACAGGGGGCCAGTTCACTGTCCCTCAGACCATTGGAGGGCCGGACTGTGGGCCCTGGGACGAGTCGGCTGCTAAGCAGGACAGGCAGTGGCAGCAAAAACACCCGGTGGGCTGGATAAATGTCCTAGGCAGGCTGCGTGTGGCCCACAGGCCATAGTTTGAGGATGCCTGAGTCCTGGCATAATAATGTCTTCTATTAAATCTTCCAGGGCCATACACAGAGATAAAGTTTCCTCTCTTCTTATAATGCCCTGTTAATGTTATATTATCATATTTTAAATGAGCTCATAGTACTCTTCTGAAAAATTTAATTACCTTGTAAAATATAATGACAATAAGCCTAGATTAATCAAGGGGGTGAAGTATATAAATGATTTAATAAAATGGTTCTCAAACTTATTTTTTTTCCTCTAGCAGGAGGAATATTGAAAAGTGAAATTCCAGATGTAAAGCCTTTGAGATTAGATCCCTCTGGATGCTGTTTATGATCAGGGCTTCCAGCTGAGTCCTCCCACTCCCTCCTTACCTATGTCAGCAGCTACTAGGGGCCTCTGCAAAACCGAGCCCTGATCTCTGGCGAGAGGTGGAACATCAGTCATTCATATGTGTTCTCCTGGCTAAAAAATAGTGCTAATCTTTCTCACTGTTGATGGGACTGTAAATTAGTGCACCCTCATGGAAAACAGTATGACGCTTCCTCAAAAAAGAGAAAAGCGAAATACCATAGGACCCATCAATTCCACTGCGAGCTGTAGTTTCAAAAGAGGGGATTTCAGTATTTCGAAGATACCTGCAGCCCCATGTTATTACAGCACTATTCACGATAGCCAAGATTTGGAAATCAACCTACGTGTTCATCAACAGATGAATAGATTGGAAATTGGGGCTCATATACACAGTGGAGTATTAGCCATAAAAAGAACGAAATCCTGCCTTTTGCATCAACTTGGCTGGAACTGGAGCACAGTAAGACAAATCTCACATGTCCTCACTCGTGTGTGGGAGCTGAATATTAAAAACAATAGGTCTCATGGAGACGGAGAATAGATGACAGTCACCAGAGGGTGGAGGTATGAAAGAGGTTGGTTGATGTGTACAAAAGTATAATTAGATCGAATGAACAACACTTGATAAAATTCAACCTTTTTTCTAAGTAAAAATGATAGCAGACTAACATAGAAATGTATTTGTTAAGTGCCAAAATAAATATTATTACATAGCAACATAAAAATATATTGACCATTGAAGCTGCAGAAATGCCATAATTAGAATAAGCCAGAAGGCAAGGACGTGATCACCATTATTATGTAACAATAATTCTAGTTAATGCACAGAGAAAAGAAACATAAATTAAGACATAACTATTGGAAAGGAAGAACAAAAGTTATAATTTATAGATAAAAGAATCAATTACAACCTTCACAGAAATCAATAGCTTTCTATGTCAGAAATAGACTTAAAACTATAGTGATAAAGACTCTTTAACAATAGCAAAAATAGAGAAAATAGCTACTCTCAAATTTAATAATATATAGAATCTCTGTAAGGAAAGGATGAAAGTTTGATGAGCCACTTAGACTAACAGCTGAATAAACATTTTAATGGAGGGAAAGTTAAAATGCAGTAAAATGCCAACTATTTCCTTATCAATTCTGTCAATTTCACAAT
Organism: Otolemur garnettii; assembly: GCF_000181295.1. Taxonomy (NCBI): domain Eukaryota; kingdom Metazoa; phylum Chordata; class Mammalia; order Primates; family Galagidae; genus Otolemur; species Otolemur garnettii. The sequence goes on along the minus strand of NW_003852414.1, from coordinate 13,678,223 downwards.
AGGATTATTATTTAGAACCTCAGAATGTGATTAGAAAAATCACTGAGAAGAATAAATGTAACCAACTCAGAGAAAAAAATTAAATAAGATCAATTATATGGAACTTAAACAATTAAATGTTATTCAACAGATGATCCTGGGAATCTTAGTCTGCTATTTGAAAAAAATCTATGTATTTTTAAATTTTCTTCTTAGTTCCCACTATATGCCAAAATAAATTTGTAAGTGTTTATTTATGGTTTATCTTACAAGGGTACAAGTGAATCTTTCTAAGAGTAGAATATAAACGTCTCTTAACACAATAACTAAGAAAATAACACAAAGGCTATGTTAACTAGTTTGATGAAAATATTTCAAATTGTATATGAAAACACAACACTGTACCCCACACTGTACCCCATTATTGCATTAATGTACACAGCTATCATTTAATTAAAAAAAAGAAAGTGTTTAGAGAAATAAAGAATGAAATAATGGTCAAGCTAGGAGAAAATATGGCAAAATGTAAAAGTGGCCTTTTTGAGCAAAAAAAGCAATGAAAGAAATTCCAGAAGGTTGGAAAATTTCACTATGTAAAAATATAAACTACTATATGTCAAAAAATTATGTCTTAAAGGGCAAATTACAAACAGATATTACACTTAACACAGATTTCAATCTCTTAGTTCACAGAAATCTTACAAGAAAAAAGAACAACCCAATCAAAACGAGGAAAGTAAAAGAAAATGCAATTCAAAACTGTAGAAATGAAAATAGTCAATAAACATTTTTTAAAAGTTTAACTTCCCAGTAATTAAAAAATGCTAATTTAAAAATGATACATCTCCTGACCAGGCTAAGCAAGAGGGAGATCCCCTCTCTACTGAAAATGAAAAACCAAGGCGAAGATCCCTTGAACCCAAGAGTTTGATGTTGCTGTGAGCTATGACACTATGGCACTCTACCAAGAGTGACAAAATGAGATTCTGTCTCAAATAAACAAATATATAAATAAATAAAAATAAAAATGATACATTATATTAAAATAAATGCAAACAAGATGGTGTATATTTTGTACAAGTTAAAATCCTGTGATTATTCTCATATTTAAGTTGAAAATTGTTTCATTAAGTCATATAATGGAATAATATGCTGTCACTAAAATGTACCTCTTAGCAAAAAAAAAAACCAAATAAACAAGTAGGATTATATCAAACTAAAAATCTTCAGAGCAAAGAAAACAGCCAATAGAGTGAACAGACAACCTACAAACCGGTAGAAAATCATTGCAAACCTTTTATCTGACAGAAGATTAATGTCTAGAATATACTAGGGACTCCAACGTCTCAACAGCAATACAAGAGAAAACAAAAACAAGAAACCAAGTAAAAAATGGGCAGACGATCAGAGCAAACATTCCTTAAGACTACAAATGGCAGGCAAATATGAGGAAAAAAATTCAACATCACTAATCATCAGAAATGCAAATCAAGATCACCATACTGTATCATCTCACCCCAGTTAGGATAGTTATTATCAAAAAGACAAAAAATAACAAATGCTGGCAAGGATGAGGAGAAAAGGGAACTATTATACACCACTGGCAGAAACACAAACTAGCACTCATATAACTGCTATGGAAAAGGGTATGGAGGTTCCTCAAAACACTATAAGTAGAATTCCCACATTATCCAGCATCAATGGTCAAGCTAGGAGACTGACCTACTACTAGTGGGCGTTTATATAAAGGAAAGGAAGTCAGTATCTCAAAGGGATATCTGTACCCCAAGTGTATGGCAGTACTATTTGCGGTAGCTAAGATATGCAATTTACCTAGGTGTCTTACAACCCAGGTCAATGAATGGCCAGAGAAAACATAGCATAGATACACAGTGGAATATATTCAGTCATGAAAGTGAAATCCTGTTACTCTCAGTGAAGTGGACAGCACATTATGTCCAGTGAACTAAGCCGGAAAGACAACGTTAACTCTACATGTTCTCACTCACATGTGAAAGCTAAAACAAAATTGACCTCAAGGAGGTAAAAAGTAGAACAGGACAGGCTGGGAAGGTTGGGGGAAGATGAGGACAGGGAGAGATTTATTAAAGGATATAAAATAACAGCTAGTTAGGAGGAATAAATTCTATGGTTATACCACTATAGGATGACTGCAGTTAATGAGAATATATTATATAGTTTCAAGGAGAAGGTTAGTGAATGTTCCCAACACACAGACATGAGATATGTTTGCCATGATGGATGTGCTAATTGCTCTGATTACTATACTTTTCATATATGGAAATATCACAAGGTACCCCATAAACACGTACAATTATTTTATGTCAGTTTAAAACCCATCAGTGCTATTTAAAGTATAACTGTGATTTCAAGTTTAAACTATGGAACTGTATTTTTCAAATTGAGGATTCCCATTTAGGAAAAAGATGACATTAATTACCCTGTGATATTGCAGTAGGGTTTGGGCTATCCAGGATAATTTATGGTGACAATTTATGCTGGTCATATGCAGCACTTTTTTAATAGAAGGAAATAGAAAATATATCTGTGCTTTATGTGGATTTTTAGGGAAAAGCACAGAAAAGTGAACACTGAAATAAGCACTTAACATCAAAATGTAACACAGCTATACATATATAAACTTCGAAACACTTTATGTTAAAAATATTTCTTGCTCTGGGTGGTGCCTGTGGCTCAGAGGAGTAGGGTGCCGGCCCCATCTGCCAGAGGTGGCAGGTTCAAACCCAGCCCCAGCCAAAAACTGCAAAATATATATATATTTCTTGCTCTGGTTTATTTATGAAGAGGTTGAAAGATTCTATTTTAGAGTAATCCAGTTTTTGATAGAATCGAGGACTTTATATTGCAAATATATTCGAATCCGTTGGCTGCAGGTACAGCAGCACAGCACTTAAAGCCACTGAAGAGGAAACGTTTGTAACTGTATCTACCTTCTCTGGGTAGAAGTAAAAAGTCTAACAAGCTTATCACCCAAGTGAGGGCCTTAAACTTGTGAAGTCATAGAAGATACGCTGTTTTGCCAAGAGCTGCCTAAGTCAATCTGCAGCCGAACTTGCATCACTGAAATTCCCTTAGCCAGCATATTTCAATATATACTAGTAGAACTTACAAGTTATAAGGGGGACCACAATAAAAATTAGATTTTACTGTGAGAATAGCATTGCAAACGAATCAGTCCATTGAGTCAAACGCTGTAGCTTTTAGCTATTTCCAAATGAGCCAATACTTCCTTTTCTTGCCCCTTCTAAGTATTTTTTGAAGGAATTTTTTTGTAGGTATAAAATAAATACTGAACTATGTAATATTCGAGGGAGAGTTGCCCTTTCCTTGATTAAACCATGCTGAAAGTTAGCAGCTCTGGGCTATTCCTAATGACTTTGCCCTAATCTAGGTTTAGCAGATTGTTCGGTGTATAATTGACTTGTTTTTATGCATCATGATTTTAGTGTATTTCAGGCAAATTTTTATATCTTCTTCATTCCCTGAAAGCCCTGAAAAATACACAAATAAGGACATTTTGCCAACATCGGCAGTGGCTTTGAAGCACAATGATTTCTGAAAGGATTAGCCTGTTCCCAGACAAGCCTACAGGTCGTGGCACCATCCCCAGCCTCAATTCTTTCCTCCTCTCCATTCTCCCAAACTGAGCACAGATTAGACGCAGGAGAGAAAAATTCTGGCATGCAAAGCTAATTGCAAAAATTGTTTTCCTGGTTGAAAATTTGATCAATGAAAGATAGAGGAAATAAAAACTGGGACAGTACCAGAGATATCTTTTTTACCGGTCATTTGGAGGAGAAAAGGCTAAGATAATGAATTGTTTTGATAACAGAATTGTAAAGATCAAAGGCTCTGATGTAGTCATTCTTGGTACACACATGTGAAGGCTACTCTGGATTCTAGATATCTATTTGTAAAGCCAGCACCTCTAGATGCCACACGAATGGGTTAGAAGGTTCTGGCAATCAGATGATTTGATCTCAATTTTCCATTTGAAACTCCTCTAAATTAGATTTTCTCCATTCAACAGAAAACTATTTATACAAACATTGGATTATGATTCTGCTCTGTAGCATGAAGCACTTTTATTAAAACACTCGACTTTCTTGCATATTAAAATGTCAAATTTTATAATTTATCCTACACTACGCTCCCTGTAATAGATTACTCATAATCTATCATTCTCAGAGCAGTATATCACGAGTAATTCAGGCACGAAAATGCTGAAAAACTTTAAGCTCAAGTTACGTGATTTTTGGAGGAATAGTTTTAGAAGTGAAGTGGTCCATCTCATGCCTGAGGCCAGTTAAGAACAAGTATGTCTCATAAGGGAAGTCAGATATTTTTTACTGTTTTTTTATTAAAAATAAAGATTTCTAACAAAATGTATAATTTTATGACCTGCCTTTAAAATTAATTTTTTCTGTAGTTCAAAAGAAAACAATTTTCCCATCTAGCTTCATACCACCTGTTACGTACTAACCTTAGAATAAAATATTATTACTATAATCATTACTGTTTATCATCTCATCTAAAATACTTAGGAATCTTTGTAAAGCATCTTTCCATTGTTTTCATGCTAAAGGAACATTTTCCACATTTTCACATATAGGTAGAAGAGAATTTACTAAACGTACCATTGCTATTTTTCCATTAAAATAGCATACCATGGGAAATAATTTTAAGGCTTCAAGAACCACATAAATCGTCAGAGACCCTGATGAGGCATTTGTCCTCAACTCTTCAGAATTTTATAGATCTTTATTTTACCTAAGAGTGTGGAACATATTTTAGCAAACCACAGTCGGTGATTGAAAAATATGACCCACTCCTTGTTTTTGTAAATAAAGTTTTATGGCACACAGCCACCTCCATCTGTCTACACATTTATCTGTGTCTGTTTGCAAGCCACAACGGAGGTTAGTTGGCACAGAAATGATATAGTCTGCAAAGCCTAAAATATTCACTACCTGGTCCTTAACAGGAAAAATCTGCCGATCCCTTACTCTAGAAACTCATTCCGAATGGGATTCTGGGTCGTGTCCTCCCTAAATTCCCTTTGTAGAAGATGTTTCCTCTCCCTGATAAAATCACATGTCCAATTGCTCAGTGACACATGCAGTTTATTTTTAACCATTATTTTTGCTTATGTATGTATCTTTTTTTTTTTTCCAGTTTTTTGCTGGGGCTGGGTTTGAACCCGCCACCTCTAGTGTATGGGGCCAGTACCCTACTCCTTTGAGCCACAGGTGCCACCCTATATATCATAATATTTATCCTATTTCCCTCATACAAATATATGACTGTTTCAAGCTCAGCCCTGTTTATGAAACACTTTAATGTGAAGATAGAGATTTTATCTCTTGATTTGATAAAAGCTGCAAGCTAAGACAATATTGTTTGGTTTCTAGGCTGCCTTATTTAATGGGGTGCATGAACCTGGGCCCTGAGGGTTTTGAAATCAACACACCATTGAAATTGAGTGGCGATTAGTACAATTAATTTGAGATACAATATAGTTCTCTATCAGTTTGGATAATAGTAAGAAGAGAATAATGTGGAAATAAAAACATCCTCCTATTGTGTCTGTCTACTTATAAACATTGAAGAGAGATCGAGCCGGCATGTGACAGCAGCTTAGATGTCCCCTGATCTTGTTCTGATTCTCAAATATGATGATAAAGGACTTTATATTATAAAACACATTTCACGTTAATATGGTACCTGGAAGCAATTCCTAAACATTGTCTAAATCCTTTCTGTAGAGTGACAGTCTCATTTATTCATTTTTCTACAGTGTCAACTTTGGTTCATGCATACTACAAAGACATTGCTTATTAAAAACATCTAACATTTACTGGATCTCTACTGAGTGCCACACTGACACTCTACCTTTAATCCTTTCATAACCCTCCCTGCCTCATTTTACCAATGAGGAAAACCACTCCAGGAAACAAGGTTTTTGAGAACTATTACACAACAAAGTGACTGCAGTTAACAATAGCATATTATATGCTTCAAAATTGCTGAAAGAGATTTCAAATATTCTCACCAGAAAAAATAGTATCTGAGATGATAGATGTTTTAATTAGCTTGATTTAATAATTCCATGCTGCGTGCATATATCATATCACCTTGTACCCCATACACATATATACCAAATTATAATTTGTTGACATGCAATAAAATAATGTTTTTTTTAAAGGAAGAGAAAAATAGCCTATTAATCACACATTTATTTTGTATTTGTGCCAAAATTCTAACTCAAGCAGATTGCTTCTAAACCTTTTTGTTGTTGTTAAGACAGAGTCTCTCACACTGTCGCCCTGGGGAGAGTTCTGTGGCATCATAGCTCATGGTATCTCAAACTCAGGCTCAAGAGCTCTCCTGCCTCAGCCTCCCAAGTAGCTGGGACTACAGGGGCCCTCTACCATGCCAGCTAGTTTTCTCTATTTGTAAAGACTGGGTCTCACTCTTGCTCAGGATGGTTTTGAACTCCTGAGCTCAAAGGATCTTGCTGCCTCGGCAGAGTGCTAGGATTACAGGTGTGAGCCACCACACCCCACCTAAAACCTGACGGTTAACTGTGTTCTCCCCAAAGTCTTGTAAAATAAGCTGGAAAGCACCCAGTTACAGAACAACAACAGATGGGTGCACTTGGTACTGGGGACCTCTGAGGGAGGGTTGCTGGCTCTGTTAGGTGGAGGGAGGAGCCGCCCTGTCTTGGAATAGATTATACTTGAGTTGAATCAAGTTTACTAACTGAGTATCCCAGCAATATGGGAATAGCAAGTTCAGAGGTCGAGTCATAAGAAAGCACAGCACTTTCAGAGAAGGGCAAGCCATTTGCTATTCTTAACAAGAGCATGAGAATGGGTTATGGAAGACAGGCTGGAGGAGTGAACAAGGGACCTGGTCATAGCCTGCAGGAAGTTGATGGTTTTCAGATTTGAATGTGGCTTGAATGCCTTGGGTATGTTCATTCACAATGAAAATTGCTGTGTCTCAGTTGCCAGGGAATCTTACTCAGACCCATGAATTTGCATTTCAGCAGGGGTTCTAGGTGATGCCAAGGTAGGAAAGCCATCTTGTGAATCCCTGTTTAAAATGTTAGGAAATCAATGTGCTTGAACAGGATGTGGTTAATGTCCTTGTGTCTTTAAAAAAAGACACAAGAGCTCAGTGGAGACAGGAAGGTGTTCTCGAAGGTGATTTTTGGTTTGTTTAGAATTCAGAAATAATATAGAGGGTGGCATTTCTTAATGATTTTCACAACATACACTCTTTTGCTTATAATTGCTTTGGGATGCTATTTAGGTTACTGAGCTATTAAAAAATGCTCAAATGGCAGGATTCAGTTTTTATTCTTTTTTTTTTTAAGGCACAGTAATCTACCAAAAAGTATGAGCTTTTCTTTTTTTTTTTTTTTTGAGACTGAGTCTCACTCTGTTGCCTGGGCTAGAGTGTTATAGCTTCAACACTCAATCCTCCTGCCTCAGCCACCCGGAGCACTATGATTACAAGTTTGAGCCACCAGGCCCAACCAGTATGAGCTTTGCAAACCAAATCTTGTTTTGGCATTCTTGGTTCTTTCCACCTTAGCGCTTAGTAAACTTCACTCAATAGGGAATTAATTATGAATAAATAAATGAATGAATAACCTAACTGATTCCTTTTTTCAGTAGAATCTAATGTCATACAACATCATTGGAAGATTTAAATAATAAATCAAACTGCAATATTTCTGTACTTCTCCATGGCATCCATTATACAATTTAGAGGACGAACAGAATTTTTAAAAATCTCAGTGGATGTGCAAATTTAAGATTTGGGGCTGTCTTATTATGAGGTCAAATTTATTATAGCTCACTGGCTAAGGATAGGGATGGAACGGAGTAAGTGAAAACAACTGCATTTTAAATGATCTTTTCCATTGGATGATAGTCAGGTGGTTCCCCAGACATACTTTTTAATGGAAATTTGATACATCCCTGCCTTCCAAGAGAGAATGTCAGTACATTCTTCAATGTTTAAATAAACTTGAAACAAACCACAAAAAAAGAACGAGCCGTCATCTGACTCATCTGGAATTAAACGTGAATAGATGGCACACGTCATTTTCTCACTGGGTAACCAGAGATGGCCTTGACCAACTGGGGATTCTCAAACTTAGGGTGCCAAATCCTACACTGATGTTTATGCCACACTTACGCTTGTTACACAGATGGTAGGCATCAAATAGCTGAGCTTCATTGGGTCGTGTCTGGAGAGAATGATAGATACGGTCTTTTCCATTGACAGGACAGTTGTTTTCACATTCCACTTGAATTAAATTATGCTTGTTTATGCCGTGGTGCACAGGCTCTGGCAGGGATTCACAGGGAGAGCCACCACGTGCACTCATTGCAAAACAAGTGAGAGGAAAGGTTGGGAAGCAGCGTAGTGAGCCCAACAAGAAAATTTCAGACCCAAGTGGAGCAGTTTCCACTTACTGGGAAAAAAAGGTCTAGATATCCTTTTAGGCTAACGCATGTTCATAGGGCTTTTATATATTGTATGTAGATATGCATTTGCATATATTAAAATTCAGGATCAGTGTATAGCCTTAATTTTAATAGACGAGTGAAAATATTTTGAATTTCTCCTATTAAAAAAAGATATCATGTGTTAGGTGTGCTAGATGAAATGACCAGTCTAAGACCCTAGCTTTAAAATGTTCACGGTTGAGTTTGGTAAATGAGACAGAAGCAGGTGAGATTCTCTGTAAAGGAGAAAAGTTAAATAGTAAAATAAGATGCAATCCCAGGACTAGTGTCCCTCTCTTACCCTGGAGGATGCATTCCAAGACCTCTCATGGATGCCTATAATATGCTATGTTTTTTCCCACACATGTGTACAATAAAGTTTAATTTATAAATTAGGCAGAATGAAAGGTTAACCACAACTAATAACAAAATAGAAGAATTATAACAATATACTTTAGTTAAAGTTACATGAGTCTCTTCCCTCCCCCTTAATAAGATATTATACTGTACTCAACTATTTTTGTACCAGAGTTGACTGTGGGTAACTGAAACCTCCAAAACAGGGGTAGGGTGGACTGCCATCATGGACCTTTATCAGCACGTACTCTGGATAGTAATTTCTGGGTCTTGGGAAATGAATGGTGTTTATGAAGATAGATAAGGGAGACAGAAAATGACTCAAGGAAGAAAATACAGGTGAACAAAATCTTAGGAACCTAATGCTTGTTAATTAGACGTTTTAGACATGACTGTTTTCATTCCTATCCTGTTATTGGACATCCCTAAGAATACACCATGGTCCAGTGATTGACGAGAAGAACTCACAGACCCCAGAAAAGCTGTTATACTCGAGGTTGCTATTTATTACAGGAAAAGAAGATGGATTAAAATCACCAAAGACAAAAGGCCCATAGGTTAGAGTCTAGGAAAGACAAGGCTGGAGCTTCCATTGCCTCTCCCAGCAGAGTCATACAGACAGCACTTAATTCTCCTGTGTGGCAACTCACGACCATTGCCAACCAAGGAAGCTCATGTAAGCCATGGTGTTCAGAGCCTTTATTGAGGGTTTGTCACTTAGGGATGGAACTAAGTTTTTCTTACAGACTTCAGCTCCCCTTGGAGGTCAAACTGACATAGCCTGGCCCAGAGTTCCAGGTGAATAAAACCAGACATTCATAATAAGTCGAATTGTCACCCTATATAGCCCCGTACCTAAGATACACACTCATAGCAGACAGATATTCCAGGGGCTTGGGGGTTTTCCCTTAAGAGCTGTTCAAGGGCCAGTTTTGTTCTTTGGAATGTGCAGGGTTTGAAAAACACAGAACACTGAGTTAACACTTCATTGCAAAAGAGAGAAGCATTGTGTGACGGTGGGTCTTTCAACTAAAAATAAACAAGTCTGAACTCTGGAAAAATGATACCTGTAAAAATTTGTATGATTTATTTGTTTTGATGAGGAAGAAAAAAAATACGGGGAAAAAGAAAATCAACTTCACAGAAAAGCTATTGGTGTCTCCTTGGTGCAGAGGCGCAGGTGCTCTGGACAGTGTCGTCTGCCGGACAGAGTCATCTGTCCCTATGTGTCATCCTAATCCTAATCGTGTGACACCCTAAGAAGTGAGTGATCTCTTGATAATACCTCAGATGTTCCCCCCTTCTGACCAGTTCTGCAGAAGAAAGCTGATGTGCTAAACTGAGCATGTGAGAATTAAGTATTGACCAATCTTTTTTCCTTTCATTTCTTCCCCCGTCTGTACCTCATACGTTTCTGCACTGCAACGTGGTGTCTCTGAAGATGTTCCAGTGGATTTGATCGCCACCGGCAGGACTGGGTGGACAGTGGATGTCCTGAAGAGGTACACGCGGGCTTTATTATGACAAAACTCCCGGGACCAGGCTGTCAGATACACAGTGGCTATGACTTAATGAAAATCGTTTCTAATTTAATTTTTAAAAGCCAGTATTTATTAAACCCCTAATTGGGCTTAACTGTTTATACATATTGCCTCAATTTATTCTCACATCCAATCTATGAGGCAGGCACTGTTATTATCCTCTTATTACCAAGAAGAAGAGAGGGAAGGGGGATGGGAGGTGGTGGAGAGGGATGGTGTGTGTTTCAAGAGTTAGGTAAAAGGCAAGGGAGGAGTTGAGCCGGGGTTTGAATCTTTGTAAGCAAAGGGCAAGTCTGACATGCTTGCTACTTTTCTAAGATTTAAGGAGCCATTGCCCCTCTTTGAAACTCAAGTAACAAGACTAAGGGTTCTGGTTGCAGCAAACTGGTGTGCTGTGATAAGTGAGGCGTGGTGTAACACAGCCGACATAGAGAAATGGTATAACGTTCACTCCCAGGTGAACAGGGTGCAATGAAGTGGCTATATACGATTGCAGAAACAATCTTCTGTTTAGAAGTTTTCAATGAATTGCACTTACCCTGTCATTTCAGGTCACATAAAGATATAAAGCTCATAAAAGAAAATATTTCTTCTCTCTTCATTACATTTTAGGGTATGAGTTTTGAATAAAAAATTATTAACAATTAGACAAGTTTTTTTTTTTTTTCATTCAGTAAAGCAAATTATGCCAAAATGCTATTTTAAAAACTATTAGGAAATCAGTGATCCCTGGAAGCTTGATAAAAATTCATGTTCTGGGAGAGATGTCTCCTAAGAATGTCAAAAATACATCTCTCAGAACATTCTTGAGCTTTAACTATTGCCAGTGTGGCTTTGATCCACTTTTTGACATGCGTTTGAGGAATTACAGTGATGTACATCACTCCATCTATCTCACTTCCCCTATCCAACAACAAAGTTAAAGAAGAGTGATGTGTTTGCATTGCCATAGTATTTTCAGGTCAGTTTTTTCTTTCACATAATCATGGTTACCAGAATAAAAAATGTTGAAAATAAAGATGGAGAAAGTAACTCAGACATTTTAATTTTCCTGCTTCACTGGGGGTCACTATGAATTATAGGAGATAGAGAAAAATCCATCCAACTGTAAGCCTTCTTAAGGATATTTGTGGAGACTCACCGTGTTCTGTAGACTATGCTAACCACTAAAAGTACAAAGATAAAAACTTCCCCCTCCTCTCAGGGAGGTCAGAATCTGTGTACCTGTTCTGTGGTTAAATTAGCAGCCTTGGTAGCTTTATGGAGAGCGATTCTTTTTCCCTGTGATTATAGGTTAAGTAAATGAGTTCACCAACCTCAGTCTGTGGTCCTTGCCTGAAACTAGAATTAAATTTTCTTTTTGAGATCGTGAGATGAAATAATTGAATAAGTATAAATCCTAATATAAGCACTTTCCCTGTAAGTTTGTGAAGTGAGGTCACTGTGTACTGGTTACCAACTTGTCTGAGTGTGATGAAGTAGTGCCCAGACACCACAGGCTACAGAAAGAGGATTTGTTGCTTACAAGTAAGCAGGAAGGGGTAACGGAAGCCTGGGGTTCACTGTGAGCTGGTCCCCAAAGGCTCAGGAAATCTGTCCAAGGCAGACAGAGTCCCATCTGGGTGAATGCCATTTGCACTACAGTTGGGACCTCCAGAAAGCAGCCGCCCTGAGTTTTCGACTCTGGGGGTTACGTCAGTCTCTGGGTTAAAGCTCTGAAGAACATCAACTGTTTCTAGAGGGGAACTGGGGCAGAGCCATAGCTGGTCCAGCCGGCTCCCCTTATTCCAAGGTGATGCGTTCCCAACACACTGTACAATTACTCTGGAGAACCACAAACAAGAAATGGAGGGGAACCAGGTCAGTCCAAGGCTCCCCAGAGAACTGTCTGGCTATGTTCTAACCCAGTGTTTTAAAACCTTTTTTATCTCACGGCATACTTGAACATAAAATACCATGGCACACCTAAATTATGCTGATCGTAAAAAAAAGAAAATACTTACTGTCCCTTCACCTTTTTTGAAAATAATTTAACTCATGATCTTTAAAAATTTTCCTAGCACACCTAAGATCCTCTCACGACACACCAGCATGCTGCTGGTAATGTAAGAAAAATGTTCAGCAGGGCCATTAAACCCTGTGTCCAGCAAGGTAGATAAACCGCACTTAGAGAATGACATGGGCACGGTCAGAGTAAACACAAGTGGTGGTGCCAAGTGGGATAAAGGAAGGTGTGCTCGAAGAGGTGATATTTAAAGTGAAGTCTGAAGGGTGACTGACATCTGAGCTCAGCTAAGCTTATCATAGCCCTAAATGTGACAAGGTGAAGGAGTTTGAACTTTACCCAAAAGGCAGAGAAAATCGACCTGAAGGGTTTTCATCAAGGAAATAATATCCAAATGGCTTTTTGGGAAAATCATCCTGGCCTTGGCTGAGTAATCAATTGTAAGGCAGGCAGCCAGGAAGTTGGCTGTTGCAGTAAGCTGAGCCGAGATGGTGGTGAGCTGGACTGAACCAGTGGCAGGTGGGCGGCTGGGGAAGGCCAGGATGGCTGTGATAGGGGAGTTGGTAGTTGGTTGAATGGAAACAAAACCTATGAAAGTATTTTAAAGGTTCCTCCTTTTTATCTTCCTTTAAAAAGATCTTTTTAACATTTATGTGACATTAGTGTGGTTCTGAAACCCAATAAGGAAAAGAAAACCTATGATTGCTCTATGCCGCGTTAGAACTACAATCATCAATGGTCCGTCATCAATGATGACTGTTCCTGCTCCATCACATCCCTGCCTCTTCCCATTCAAAATAAGTAAAACTATTCTGAATCTTGGCTTTATTGCTCAGGATTTGGTTGGGTTTTTTTTTCCCCCTTATTGAGTTAATGTCTGTGGTGGAAGTTTAATCATCATTTCCACAGCTATATATTCTGTGGAAATATATATTTATTTACTCAAGAAATATTTATTCTGTGTTCCTGCTGTCTCAGGCACTTTTTAGGTACTAAAATGCAATAATGAAAAAGAAATTGAAAACAAATAAGCAAAAACCCACGGAACTCTCCCTTACTGAAGCCTGTATTTTTATAATCATATTGTTTTCTCACTTGGTCTTTCTTTACAGATATTGTTTCCAGACTTTTCCTCTTACGGAAATACATTATGCATGTCTCCTGAATCAAATGTGCAAAAGTTTCTCCATTTTAATGTGTCAAATGTATCAATATTGCTTTTTGGATGTTTTAAGTCTTTGTCTTTCACGTTAAAGTCTTTATTCCATTTGAAATTGGGTTTTATATATTATGGAAGCAAGGAATCTAATATTATGGATTTTTTTGCCCCTTATAACTAGCCAAATTTTAAGGACCATTTCTTGAATAAGCCTTCCTTTTAGTAATATCTTGCAAAAGCTCCCGTTTCCATGTAACATTTTTTTTTTTAGAGACAGAGTCTTACTTTGTTGCCCTCGGTAGAGTGCTGTAGCATCACAGCTCACGGCAACTTCCAGCTCTTGGGCTTAGGCGATTCTCTTGCCTCAGCCTCCCGAGTAGCCGGGACTACAGGCATCTGCCACAATGCCCGGCTATTTTTGTTGTTGTTGTTGCAGTTTGGCCGGGGCTGGGTTTGAACCCGCCACCCTCAGTATATAGGGCCAACGCCCTACTCACTGAGCCACAGGCACTGCCCCATGTAACATTTTTGATTCTCCTCTTCTAAAGCTGAGTTTGCCATCACTCATATAAACAACACTCTGTATTGATTACTATCATTTTATAAGGAAAAGCGCTATCTATAGGACAAGTCTCCTTTAATTTTCTTCTTCACAAATGTTTGGCCTATTGGGTCTTTCATCCTGCATATAAATTTTAAACTCATCTTGTCACGATCTGTGATCAATCATTCAGTAAACCTTATTAGCATTTTATTGGAATTACATCAAATTATGAATTATATCACATTTCCTAATTATGGAGACTTTTAAAATTTTATCTTATTATTGACTTGTAACCTAATTGAAATGCTGTCAGAGGAGATAGTCTGTGATAGCGATTTTTAAACATTGGTTGGAAATTTTTCATGAAATAGTACATGGGCAGTTTATAAACATGTTCCCTGTGTGCTCAAAAAAAAATGAGTATTTTCTAGTTGATTGGCTGTCAAGTTTGATCAAGGTGCTGCTCAATCACACTTCCCCATCCTCTTTATTTTTTACCTCTCTTTTATATCATCTACGTTCTTATTTCTCTGTGCTGTTTTCCAGGAAATTTCTTCAGATATATCTGCCCGCTTACATATTCTTTCTTCATCTTGCTTAATCTTTGTAATCTAACCCTTGGGGTAGTAATTTTAACAGATATGTTTTTCATTTCTAAAATTTAAATTTGACACCTTACTAAATCTGCCGACTCATTTTTCTCATCTCACATGAACAGTTCATTTTTAAATTTTACCTTTCATTTTTAAAAAATACTTTACATAAGATTTTCATATATTCCACATTGGGTGATTGCCCAGACTATCAAAGTTTTGGTGGCCTATGCTGTGCATTGTTTTTTTCTGACTCTTTGCCTGACTGCCCTTTTTTTCTTTTGTGTTCTTTGATGAAAAGTACATATTCATCTGATTGTATTTCTTGTGAATCCCTGGAACCTACATACGTGCTATTTTCCAACAAAGAGGGTTTGCTAATGGAACCCTCGGGGTTTGGGGGAATAGCAAAGGTCTCAGCCTTAATATGAGGAAGAGAGGTTTAGATTTACCTCTGCTGTCCATTCTTAGTTCAAGGCATGGTCTCCCTCAAGTGACATTGATTTTGATCCTTTTTCTCTTAGAAACCCTTGCTTTTTTGCTTCCTTAATGAATACTGCTCCTGTTGTCTTATCCAACATGAATTTTGCTTTGTTATATTTCGTGGGGTGGGTATAGAAATGAGAAGGTAAGATTGGAGATTTTCTGTAAGAATGTTTTAACATTCACATTTTATCCAGAATAAATTTATTATCACCTCAATTTATTCCCGTTAATCTTACAATCTAACTAAACAATACTGTCTGGAAGCAATATCTGTTTCATGGCAGAGGGGCCATTTAACATCTTCCTTGGCTCTTCCTGCCATAAGCAAACCAAGTCCAGGATTTTACATGAAACATTAGGATGATGTTTACTGACAACAGAAACAGGAAAGGATAAAACATGTCCTGTACAAAAGTAATTTCTTTCCTATTCTTCATTTGAGAGCCTTGCGCTGAACGGCTTAACTTCTTGAATGTAATTTCTAAAAATACGTATGTGTGATCACCCAAAGCGTTTGCCTTTTTGTTTCTCATCAGTCCAAAGAGAAGATGTGTGAGAATACAGAGCCAGTGGAAACTTCTTCTCAAACCACCACAACCATTCAAGCAACAACCACGCACTTCAGGGTCTTAACCACCACCAGAAGATCAGCCACATCCCAGCCGCCTACCAGCCTCCCCACAGAAGGTACCCAAGGGCTCTTCTGCTTTTTTCCCCAGAAGGAGGGGGAAACCTCTGTGTTGACGCCTCGTGGATGGAGAAGAGGGAAAGTTATACTTTGGCAAACTGGGTTTCTAAGAGATTTCTAAAGGGGAAAAAGATAAAAACAAAATTATCATAGACTAAAAATATGGCTGAGTTTCTTTTTAGATACTGTGCCTTTTACTAAAATCTAGGCTTTACCACTGATTCTGCTTTTTTGCCCCCTTTCCGTAGGGGAAAAAAAAATACTGCTTTTCAAGTGGATAAATGTCACAGTAAATGAAAATTCAACATGGCCGGCACAGGACAGAAAGGCAAAATGTATATGAAATGTTTCTTGATTTTTGATTCTGACACACCAACAGTAGATAATTCCACCCTTCTACAATTCTAATATTTTTCTGAATGCAGTCAATAAATTATGTTGGTCTCTAACCTATACAGGGGTACTGTGTATGTCATAGAGAGTGTCCTTCAAAAATACTTCCTTTTTTAGGGAAGGTAAAAATACTAGTTGATGCATAGGTACAAATAATAAGAAGAAAGTATATTAGCCAACATCTGATCATTTTCTCTTCCGAATGAAGAAGCAAAGTGGGGAGAAATATGAGAACTAGCTGGCCAAGATTCAGCTTTGAGTGAGCTTACTCTTTATTGCCACAAGCTTTACTTTCATTTAAATAGAAAGTGAAATTAAACATGGAACTTTTGCTTGTGATGGAAATTTAGTTGGATATGGTAAGATTAACTGGAATAAATTGAGGTAGAAGGCACCTGCTAAATCCATTTTATTGCTTTTTATTAAAAATCTAAAGCAACATTCGATTTTAATCCATATTATTTTTGATTGTGATATTGAAGCCGGTGAAAATATTTCTATAATTGAACATCTACCTTTTAGAATGAAATATAACTGCTGAAATCAAAAAAAGATACCCTACCTTTTTAAAATTCAGGATGAGATCTCTTCATATGTGATATTGTCATCCTTGTTAGCAATAAATAAACATTTAACCTTTGGACCTAAATTTGAAAATATCTTGACTATTCCAATTCATTTGGAATTTTCTTAATTTTAAAAATGGATAAATAAGCTCATAACTAAGGGGTCTGGTCACAATACATTCTTTTAGAATATTAAAAGTAGATGCATTTTAATTTATAACTGCTTACTTTTCTCACAGAACTTAAAGATCAGGTAAGACTTTAATAAAATCTTGATCTTACAATCTCCAGGGGAAATTTTAGCACTATATCATGTAAAGCTAGGACTTGCTCTCATTGAACTAGAAATGACCTCAATAAATTATCAAAATGTAGTCGCATAACAGGGAAGGCAGTGAGTAGACAATTACTGGTCATAAGATTCATGCTCCTTTGAAATTTTTTTTCTGTTGTACTAACTTTAACTTTCTCTTTCAGATGATACCAAGATAGCACTACACCTGAAAGATAATGGAGGTAGGAATTTATACTTTTCTTTTTTTTTTTTTTTTTTGCAGTTTTTGGCCGGGGCCAGGTTTGAATCCACCACCTCCATATATGGGGCCAGCACCCTACTCCTTTGAGCCACAGGCACTGCCCAATATACTTTTCTTTCATAAACAATCTTAGATACTAGTTTCTTTCATCCATTTTAATAATATGAAAAGGGATTCATGGACTTCTATGATAAATGTGTAGAGTAAGTTATATTTTAATCCCTCTTGGCATATAATATGGGAAGAATGCCGTGGATTGGCTTAAAAATAAGATGAAACCCTAATCTTTGCATTTGTCTTTAAAACTATGTGGTACCAATGACCAGTTCCTAATGATAAAGGGAAAAATTAATCTACACATCTTGATATTCTCCACTGGTCTTCATTGGACCTCATTATAGTAGTGAGAACAGTTATCTACACAGCTACAGGGATTGAGTTCAGTTTTTTTTTTTTTTCCACTAAACTAACTGTTGCATCAACACACCCACACATGGACTTCAGACACAAAGCAGGAAGTGTAAGAATAGATTGTGCTAGGTCTTTTTACTTGTTATATGAAGCAAAGAACAAAAATATTGGAATGAATATGCCCTGTTAGTAACAGTAAAGATTTTTTGTAAGATAATTTAGAAAGATCTACAAGAGTACTTAAAAACGTGAGGGGAAAAGTTTTATCAAAACAATACTATAAAATATATTGACTATAGTTTTAATAATATAGTACAACCTCCACAGTTGACCATCTCTCTACATTGACCACCTCCTCCTTAAGTTGACCTAAGACCACACAGGCACCACATGTACATAATCAGTACAGTAGGCCTGGTTCCCTATGTTGACCCCCTCTGGATGTTGACCAACTTGTTAGGGGGTCAAGTTAGAGAGGTTCTACTATAGTTGAACATCTGTTCCACTGTAGTTTCCTATTAATTAAACTATGTTAGCTTCTCCTTGGAGTTCACTGGATCTTAATAGATACCTGAGATTTTCATTAGTAATTATTCATTCGACTCAGGAAGTGGGTGTTCTCTCCTTGTCAGGATCTATTAAGTGAATGTGGGCATATCATGACATTGATGTAGGCATGATTTTGCTTTTGCAGCCACAGATGACTTCTTGAGTAAGTCAAAATTCAGTATGTACATTGTTAGGGATGATTTTGTCTGCAATTGTAGAGACTAGATCCTAAATCGCTCAGTGTAGCTGAAGTAAACAATACTTCTCTGCTTTCTTTAGGTCACAGTTTACATATATATATATACTATCTTTAGATTTTATATCCTTTCATCTGAAAAGGAAGGTTTCTTAACTCTTCACAAATATCACCATTATGTCAATTATCCACTGTCTTTTGCGTCTGTATTATAGTGTTTGATTTCATTCGTTTCTTATTCATTATCGTATGAATACAGTGTGTAGATAGATTTATAAATGACCATGTGCAAAATGTGTACTAGCTAGAAATAAATTAAAATCTTAGTGCTTAATAAGGCACACAATCCCCCCAATAAAGATTTCCCAGAGCAAGTAACATAAGTCTTAATGCTGGGGTTACCTCACTTTGAAGAAGAAAGTAGGGTAAGAAGTGAAAGGAAGGTTGAGAGTCCCTCAGAGGTGTCTGTTTTCTTCATTCCATTTAATTTTTAATATGGGCAGAGGTAGCTCCATGTGTGGATGTCATATTATTTCTCTCTTTTATCTTGCTTTTTTTTTTTTCTTATTCTGTTTGCCTAATATTGCAAACAGGAAAAAACAAAGAATTCCTGTAGTCAAATAGGTGTGAGATACTTTGAGTGAAAGAAAAAAAAATGTCCTTGCTGGAGAACTGTTCAAAGCCTTCAATGTTTATTCATTCATTCATTCATTGATTCGTGCTGAGTGCTTGCTAATTGCAAAGCCTAGTGCAGGCTTGGGGCTATTGGAGAGCTTAGACCACTCCCCTGCTTTCGGAGAACATGCATTATAATGAATTTTCAAGACGGTTCTTTAGATTTCTTACTGGCATTCCTCCACTGTTTGCTTATAAATGCTTTTTACAAGCAGCATTTCACGGGCCTAATGTTTTATGACATAAACTTCGGTAAGGAGTTTCCTAGAATATTACCAATTATCCCAAAGAAAACCCTAGTTTTATTAAAGTATCAAAGAATCGTAAAACATTAGGGGTTTTCTTAAAGCACTACCTTAGAACTACCTTATACTGCTAAGAAATCAAGTAAGTACCATGATTTAAGTGGAGGATTTGGGATCAAAAAAGTCAGCTCTTGGATTTCCAGATGTTATTTAGATAACTGATAACGCCCAGATATTCATCAGAATTTCGAAATACCGCAGTCATACCTCCAACTCTTCTCATGTCTGGGGTTGTTTACAAAGCACTTTTCCTGAAAACACTGACGTTTAATTAGAGCAGACCGACCCGACCAGTATTAAAATAAATGTGTCTTCAAAAGAATACTTTGGAAACATCACACATTATTTTTTATAGCATGCTTATTAAGTTAGTGCGCTGTGGTGACTTTTCATTTTACGGAATGTAGAGATGCAGGAAGGATTGCCAATTTAAATCTACCTTCGTTAGTTCATTAAGCCTGTTGAAAACAGAATTCAGAATTCAGAATTGTCTTTCCCATCCAATTTTTGCAAGAGCAAACTAATAATGAGTAGGCATTATGTAAATGTTTTCTAACATTTATCAAAGGTGATTTTTGTAAACATCCCAAAGCTAATGCATTTTCGTAAATGTCCCTATATTGCTGCAAAGAAACTTAGCACATTTGATATCTTGATTCAATTGGCTGTTCTTTTTTTTTTTATTAAATAAGTTTTACTGTGTATACTTGAAGTTTACAACATGAGTTATGGGAATACACATTGCGAGTAGAATGATTACCATAATGAAGCAAATTAACATGTCTATTATCCCACCTAGTTAACTTTTATTGGTGATGAACTTGGTTAATTTAGAGTTCTGTATTTTTCTGGGAAAAGGATGACATCTGTCAAAATAGTCAGTATGTAGCTGGAAACCAGTGACTCTGCCTTTCCACACATTATTTATTAGGTATTGGTTGACTTAGGCTCTGAGTCTTTCTGGGAGATTTCCATGGGTTAAAGTAGTTGATTTTCTTAGTGTAATGCGCAGCTGACATGATTATACATTCACTTTCCAGGAGACTTTGCCTTTGGTATGAAAGCTTGAAACACATTTCTAAGCAGCTGGACACCTAAGTCACACAACAGGGTTTCTCATTCAGAGGACCCAGACTGAGTTACAATCTGCTAAGTCACTCTTGATGAATCTTCAATGGTGCAGTGAGTTACCTGATACATTTAGATTAGGTCTGCGTAAAGCCTCCTGAGGTTTCAGGCTAGTTGTTTGATTGAAGAAGTTTTATTAACCTTTAGGATTGAGTAGAAATTCTAAGGTCTCTCAATACAGTAATTTGGAGAAAAGAACATGAAAAAAAACTAAAATAAATGAAAGGATATCTAGTGAGTGCCAGCCTCCTTAATAAGATAGAAGCTTGTGTGACCACTATAAATAATCGAACACAAAAGATGTGCCATGATGTAGAGCCAGGCATGGGTGGCACACACCTGTAGCCCTAGCTACTCAGGAGGCTGAGTGGGAGGATTGCTTGAGCCCAGGGGTTTGAAGGAAGCCTGGACATCATAGCAAGACCCTGCTCCTAAAACAAAATTAAATAAAATTGGTAAATAAGAAGATCTGCATATTTCTATTAAGTTTAGAATAACTCCCAATACTGATCAAATAGCTGACCTGTCCCTTGTTTACCTGTGAAAAAACAGAAGGAGGAGGAAAGAGTGGTGAAAGAAAAGATGGAAGAAAGGATGTCCCAGGCACTATTCTGTAGGCTGTGCAGTCATTAACTCATTTAATTCACCCAGCTTTCCAGAGTTGGACCTGTTACTATATCAATCTTACAGATGAGGAAACAGGTACGAAAAGATCAGATTACCACCAGAATAGAGTATATCGCCTCTGCCTCACAACAACCTCAAACTCCTGGGCTCAAGCAATCGTCCTGCCTTAGCCTCCCTAATAGCTGGGACTGCAGGCACCCACCATAATCCCTGGCTAATTTTTCTGTTTTTAGTAGAGATGGCGTCTCACTCTTGCTCAGACTTGTCTCAAACCCCTGAACTCCAGCAATCCTCCCTGAGTGCTGAGATTACAGGCATGAGCCACCACACCCGGCCTCTTTTGAACTCTGATGCAGATTTTAAGTCCTTGCTTCTCCCTGAAGGGCTTAGGGAGCTTAGGTCTCTTACAATCAAACTTCCTATGGGAAATGCCAGCTATTTTAATTACAAGTACTATATTCTTTTACCTTTTCTATAACAACTGATTACGCTTCCAAGTATTTGAAAGGGGAATTTCCCTTTCACGTGTAATTATGCATTAGCTTGCATTGTATCCTTTCTAGGAAGATCACAGGGTATTAATTCTCTTGTGTAATTCAGTGTCCTCAGAATCATCAGTATGTGGTCTCCAAATTACAGGGCTACCATGGAGTTTCTGTTCAAAATCTAATTTAAGGACTTTCAGCCTCCTTGGTCTCTGCACACATTCAGGTTTAATTCACCTGTAAAAGGTAGCTAGACTGAATTCTTTAAATATACACATTTCTGTAAGAAAGGATTATATGCATTTAAAACCGTATCTTCTTTGGGCTTTGAAGTTTTCGCAGTAGCTTATTAGAAGAACATTTTTAAGGAATGGCCTAGTTATGTATTTTGGCAGGTACAACTATTAAATGCCTTCTGTGACATTTGATTAGGTTGCTTCCAAATGGCACTCACTTCCTAATTAGAAATGTAAATGTCCTCAAGATGCAAACTGGATAAAGTTATACCCAGGGCTGAGAAGAGGTCTACAAGCTGAATTAGTGGCAAGGATTTCTAATTGGGAAGCAAAGTCTTCAACCAGATTCAACTCGATCTAGCAAGTTGAATTGTGCCACTCTGCCCCACTGCAGATGTCAAAAGGACTCCAACCTCCAAAATCCTGAATTGATTGCATTACTTAATGTTTGTTGACTGAGACTTACCAAAGTACTCCCATATCCTATTCTCTCTTGGTTCCTTCAGTTTTTCTGAAAACATATTTGAACGTACGTTTTTAATTGTTCGTAATATTTAAAGTATCAGCACTCCAGACAAGCATGATATATAATGCAAGTGGTACCGTGTCCTTTCTCCTCCTGGCTAGGAACTTTACAAAACCAGAACTTTCTTCTTGAGTCCGAGGGTGGTGGCTCCTTCAAGGAGACGTCAAAATTGACGCATTAAGCACTTAGCAGAACATGGTTTAGTCAATCCAGAGGTACAAATATGCAAAGTGATTGATTTTAAAGAGCTAATACAGATGGATTTTGAACGAACTCCTATGGAATGCTTGGTCTAAGTTCTATTTCTGTTGGGTTCAGTTTCCTGTTTCTGAATATATCATAAGTCTTTTCATCCAAAGATAAAATGTTAGAACATTATTCCGACTTTTTTCAGCGGAATACTTCTAAGGCTGTATTTTTATTACCGAGTCTACAGTGATATATCCCGTGTTCAGTGTTTCATTTCTCATTCAGTCAAATTATTTTTTGACTTTCAGACATACATCATTAAAGTAACTTATCGTTCACAATTTTTCCCTGCCTTTTCTATTTTTCCCCCTCCACTTCTTTCGGGCAGTTCACAGTCGTATAAGCAAAGGAAACTGTTATTTGCTTTTGACAGGCTATTGAAGATCTATCACTTTCTGTTTCTAAAACTATAAAATATCTTGACATTTAGTTTCATCTTTGGCTTTGTTTGGCTACTTTTCACCATAGTACTAACTCTATTTTAAGTATATATGAACCATAAAAGTGAGAATTTCTTATGCTTTAAAATGTTATTTTGATTTCCCTGGGATTAAGGATTTCTTTTCTAAACATTGTCTAAGGTTGTAGTTCTCCAGTTTTCTGTACCTTGGAATTATCTGGGCACTATAATCTAATTTAATTATTCTGCCTTATCAAACTTCCTGTACTCAGACTGTTCTCCATACCAACTGAATCTTAACACCTAGGGCTAAGACCAGGGAATCAATAATTTTTAAAGTCCCAGGTGATTCCAGTGTAAAGTGAAGCTGAGAATAAATGGTCTGATTCAACACTTCATAAATAATAAGGAGCATGGGAATCACTGGGGATGGGGTATCTTGTAGAAATGCACATTTAGGGCCAGGGGTGATGCATCATGCTTATAATCCTAGCACTTTGAGAGGCTGATTGGGGGGGGGGGTTTGCTTGAGGCCTGCAGTTTAAGATTAACCCAGGGCAACATGGCAAGACCCTGTCTCTCCAAAAAATTTAACAGTTAGCCAGACTGGCCACCCAGGAGATGAAGGCAAAAGGATCACATAAGCCCAAAAGTTTTAGGTTGCAGTGGGCTATGATGATGCTACTGCACTCTAGAGTCCAGGAAACAGAGCAAAATCCACTCTCTCTTTCTCTCTCTCTCTCTCACACACACACACACCCACACCCACAAAAGGATGCATATTCTGATACAGGAGTTCTAGGGTGATGTCCAAACCTTTGCACAGCATTTCCAACAAGCTCTGCAAAGACAGCGTTGCCACCAGTCCACAGACTGGACTATAAGCATCAAGGGTTGAATGGATTCTTGATTCCTTTCTGCTACAGTCCCCCAAATAAGAACAGCATATCTTACTCTGAATTTCCCCATTGGTCCTCAACTATACCTTGTGGTTCCCTGAAGCAACATTTTCATTGTGGCAACAGAAATTTCCTTTCTACATGTAGAGAATGCACCTTGCTGCACAGAGCCAAGGGACCCAAAAGCATTACGTCTGTTACCTCCTAACTCATTTCAGTGTATGTGCAAATTACTCCATTTAAACTCCTGGCATAGTCATATGATTCAGTCAAGATGGTTGATTACATTTTCTATATTTTATTGAACCATATGAAATTGCTGCCATTCAAAACCATTCCTACAAAAGTAAGAATTTCATTGTTCAGTCTAATAGCTTAAAAAATCGTTATCCATCATAGGAAAAGAAAACAAGAAAAATCACAATGGAATATACTCTCCCCCCTTTAAGTTGGTCTGTAGATAGGCTTTCTAGTTGGAACTGATGCTGCTGATAGAACACGAGCAGGATGAAACGGCGCGGCCTCTCTTAGGACATGCACACACCTGGCTTCCAAGACAAGCTGTAAATACGCTTTCCATTGGCCGCTGGCAACATGTTTGATCACTTCTCTCTGACGATATCTACTCTCCTTTCCGTGCTCCTCTTCTTCTGTCTGATTTTCTAACTACCTGTTCTTGTCAGAAACCTGGGCTTGGGAATCTTTTATTGGAGGAAGAGATTATGTACCATCAGATTGTGTTACCTGGTATTTCTTACGCCCCTTCTCAGTGTGTTAAACCTGTCTAACATGAGTCTTACTTTCTTTAATGTGAAATGTTAGTGATTATGATTAGTGATCTGTATGTCACTGATATGTTTGTCAGTAATGTAATAGATTAACTTTGATGGTGATTTGATTTGACTGGGTTTGATGTATTCAAGACACATTCCTTGAATTACTGGGTACCAGGCCCATTGGAAGGTGATGGAGATACAGTGATAAACAAGGTCCAGTGCCTTCTCTAAAGAAGCAAGTGGTCTCGTGGGCTGGTATAGAGAAGTCAGTCAATATTGAATTATGGTGTGCAAAGATCGACTCAGGGTAATCTATGGGAGAGCAGAGAAAAGGCATCTAAACAAAACTGGAATTACAAGAAAGTTACCCTCAACAGGTGATGCTTGATCTAAGTTTTGGAGTACAGGTGTGATTTATGTAAAAAAGGGACAGAAGAAAGTAATGTCAGCAAAAGGATTAACAGAGGCAGAGGTGCAGGGCCATCAGAATATATTGGATTTGGGTGACTCTGAAGAGTTGCCACATTTTATTAGCTTGAGACTAAAATTTACATATGGTAGCTATTGGAGGAGTGGCTGAGAGATAAGTAGAGGCCCAGCATTTCTGGCCTTTTATGCCAAAGAAGGGAGCTCGACCTTTATCACTGAGAGCCCCTGACATCACTTAGCTAGGGAGTACTGTGACACAGTTCACATGCTTTTAAAATATGGTGGGGAAGGAATGGGATAGGGATAAGACTGAGGCCAAGAAAACTAGTTAGAAGATTATACTGGTATTCCATAAAAGAAATAGTAGGGGCTAAAGTGGTAGTTGACAATGGAAATAAAAAAAAAAGAATGGACACAAGAAATTTTTTTTAATGGGGTGGAAGCTATGTAACTATTAATAATACCTGACTGGATGTATGATTTATGTGATAGAAAAGTGACTGAAGTGGTTCCCAAGACTTGGTGTTAAGTTATTTGGGTAGGTGATGGTGCCATTATTAATTACTTCCTTTTTAATAGGGAATAAGGAAGAGGAACAGGCTTTCGGGGGAGACAGTGAATAAAATTTGCACATGTTGACTTTGAAGATGTCCCAGTCAACATTTTTCTTTTATTAGCCTGTAACTCACTTAAGAAATAATGAACATAAGATATAAACTTAGGCATCAGCTGCCTATAAACAATAGTTGAATTATGGGGGTGAGTTGCATAGTGTAAAAGAAGGATAGTGTAAAAATGAAAAGAGCAAAGGACCAAAGAGAGCGTATAGCATGTGAGGTTTGTAAAGAATATTGAAAAGAGTGTTGAAGGGATGGTAAGAAAACTGTAAGAGTTAGGAATCAAAGAAAACAAAGGAGAAGAAAATTTCAAGGAGGAAATAGCAAATAGCATCAATGCTGCAGATAAATCAAGTTAAAAAAAAAAAGGAGGAGGGAAAAGGGAGGAGGGAGCAGGGTTAGGGTGCTCTCATCTAAGGTGCACAGTGTGAGGATATACAACACACTCCCTAGTGAAGGCCTAAATTACAACTTGAACATTACCTAAGAAATGCAAACAATGTAACCAAATCATTGATACCCTCATATTAATCTGGAAAAAATAAAACACTGAACTGAGATCTCATCACCTCCACTGCAGTATTGAAAAAGAATTGGTTGGAGGCAGAGTGACCTTGATCAACATCTTGGGCTCTCAGTTAAGACCCAGAAGACTAGCCAGGTACAGGGGCACATGCATATAGCCCCAGCTACTCGGGAGGCTGAGGAGGGAGGATCACTTCATCCAGGGAGTTCGAGACCTGCCTGGGTAGTATGGGAAGATCCTATCTCTACAAAAATGCTATGATATCCTGCAGGCAGAAGATTAGGCTATAGGAAAAGGGCCATGCTCTGGGAATAAAATTTACTTTTAGTAATAAGAGCAAGACCAAAATCGTTCCACCCTAATAAAATATAAATCAAAGCACCCCCCCCCCCAAAAAAAAGAAAGAAAGAAAACCCACAGAAAAATAACCATTAGATTAGGTGACATGAAGACATTATTGACCTTGACTGGACAGTTCTACATTCCACAGTTGTATGATCCCCAGACAGAATTTGAGAAGTCTGTGAGCAGTAAGGAAATTGAAATCAACCAGGACAGACAACTTTTTCTAGAAGACTGATGAAAAGGAAAGTAAAGATTTTTTATGCAATTGATCCTACTTTATTTTAGGGGCATATTTGGGGTCAGTGAGCATGGAGATAAGAGGGAGAAGGAGGGGGGGTCTCACCTGAGATTGATGAGGCAAGATTGATTATCTCAGTTTTGTAAGAGACAAAGTAATTGATGTGAGTGGTAATAAATCAGAATGTGGTGTCTAGGAGTCACAAGAACCCACAAAACATTTTCAAAGGGAATGGTAAAGAAAGCTTCCTACTGATGGCCTTGCAGGGTGTGTTTGTGGCCTGCGGAGCATAGTGATCTTCCTTGAGGTTTTATGATTTCAACCCTAAATTCTGTTCAGGTGTGTTTGAATGACCAGTGCTTATTAAGCTCATGTAATATGCTGGTCCACTGTAAGGAAAAGGAAGGGGAAGGGAAAGTGAAAGAAGATGGAGAGAGGAAGGAAGGGAGGGAAAGAAGAAGAGAAGGAAGGGAGGGATGGAAAGAAGAGAGGGAGGGAGGGAACGATGTATGTTGAAGGGAAGAAAAGATATGCTATTTTTTTGTGTATTTCAGGTTAAAGTAAAGGCATAAACAACTAGGTTACAATGTTTGCATTTGTTAGGTAGGGTCCTCTTATAGTTGTGTTCCATACCCAATGGTGTGTCATATACCCTCACATTGTGCCCGGTAACTGGAAGCACACGAATCCCCTCCCTCCTCCCTTCTCCCCCGCCATCTTTCCCCTTCCCTCTAACTTGAATTCAATTGAATTTTGCTCTCATGTAGGTGTGTATGTCATCTACTGGCTTCATATTAAAGATGTGCTATTTTTAAAATGACATAATTCTTTAAAGAGAGTAGTTTAATCCATAAGATGGTAAATGTAGTTTGATCTCTTTCAATAGCTGGGTTTTCAATGGCTTTTCATTAAGAGCACTTTGGGCTTTGGTTTTATTCTTCAGCATTCAAATAATACTGTGCAGGATTTTAAATGTGTCCTGTGTAGTAAGGACAGGAATTAATTATTTAACACTAATTCATAACAGTGTTATAAGCTACTGTGATCAAATGTTGTTATTTCAGTTACAATAATAAATTAAAAACTTGCTGGATAAAGTTTCAGCCGTAAATGATTTTAACACATGTTAACATCATACTCAGCAACCACTAAAGAAAAAAAAAATACATAAAATGAGGAGCCAAAAATTCACTGGAGGAATTTAAGTGGAATGCTAAGAAATACTTGTTTAACCTAAAGAAAGCAAGAGAGGGGAACGATGGACCACAGAACAGATGGACACGAAGAAAACAAATATCAGAATGCCAGATCAAATCTAACGCTACCAATAGTGACAGTAAGTGTAAACAAGATCAACACTCCAAATAAAAGCATAGAGATTATCAGACTTTTAAGAAATCAGGATCCAACTATATGCTGTGTTTAAGAAATGTACATGAAAACTAAAGATACAAATCGTTTCAAGGGAAAATTATAGAAAAATATATATACTGCAAATATCCCCATAGCCAAGCTGGTGTGGCTATATAAATATCAAAGTACATGGCCTTAAAGATGAGGAGTATCAACATAGGAAAAGAAGACCATATAAAGAGGAAAAGGGCCAATTCACCAGGAAATCTTTACAGTTTGTAAAGATTAGACCAAAAAAATACAAAATAAAACCAGGATATAGATTTTAACAACACTGACAACCATCTTGAGCTGATTAATGTTTATGGAGAACTCTTCCCAATAACTATAGAACATAAATTTTTTCAAGTGCACATAAAATGGTAACCAAGGTAGATTATGCATGGAGCCATAAAACATCCTAAATTTAAAAGATTGAGCTTTTATAGAATATATTCTCTAACTATGAAAGAATGACATGAGGAACAAAGTAATATCTATTTGGAGGAAAGTCGATTTTAAATGCTCTTATCACACACAAAAAGGTAAACATGTGAGATGGGTGGTTGTTAACTTGATTTAGGCATTTCACAACACATATATATAACGTAACAAAAAAATACGTTATCCACTGCAAATATATATGGTTTTTGTCAATTATACTTGACAAAGCTCTGAAGAAAGAATACAGTTATCTACATAATCCCCCAATATGTGAAAAGTATACAGAACTTCTAAATAATGTATGAATTATAGAAGAAATAATAAGGAAAATTACCAACTATTTCAATAGAATGATAATGGATACAGTATACCAAAACATGTGAGATGCTGCTTATATTAGTTGGAAGGAAATTTATAGTTCTAAGTCAGCACTTAGAAAGGAAAAAGGTTTAAAATTAATAGCTGAGCCTCCATTTTAAGTTTAAGAAGATGAGCAGAGTGTGTGACCTTTGGGACACACTGTAATATACAAAAGCCCAAAAGTAATTAAATGTATACAATTATGATTTGTCAATTAAAAATAACTCTTATGAAAGATAGAACACAACTATAGCCCAGGGTGAAGGAGAGAAATGGAGTGGGAAGGGAGAGTAGGGGAGGTTTGATCGAGGGAGGGTAAACGGCGGGACCACACCTATGGAGCATACTGCAGGGGTACGAATCAAATCTACCAAGTGTAGAACATAAATGTCTTAGCACAATAATCAAGTAAATGAGGTGAAAGCTATATTAATTAGTTTGATGTAAACACATCAAATTGTATAAAAAAAATCAACACATTGTACCCCACATATGCATAAATGTTTCCATGATCTATATGTTTATGACTTAATTAAATTTTTTTTAAAAGTCATTTTAAAAGGAGAAAAAAAAAGAGCAGAAAAAAGTGAAATAAAAAATAGACACTCAAGAATATTAGCACAGTCAAAAGTTCGCTCTTTGAAAATTTTAATAAATTTAAGCTCCCCTAAGAAGACAGATTTTAAAAAGTAATAGACATTAAAATTAAAACCTTTGTTCATCAAAAACTCTGCTAGGAAGATGAGAAGGCAGGAGAAAGATTTCCAGTAGGCATATGAAACAAAGCACTTGCACCGAGAAAATACAGCAAACTCCTTAAAATTGATAATAAATGACAAATAACCAAAATGTAAGTGGGATACAATTTATACAATTATTAATAAATTATTAATTTACTATTAACATTGATGAGGACAGAGTGTAATACTGTACGACCAACTCACAATTCTCTCTGGTAGTTTGTTTATAAAGTTCTGGCCTTTTGGTCAGAAATTCCACTTCCATGTATGTATCAAAAAATTATATTCATAAAAAAACAACTGGTGCAAGAGAATTTATAGCAAATGTATTCATAGCTGTCAATAGCAGGAAATAGATTCCTGTTATTGGTGGGTTCGACTTTTATTGCGTGATGATCTGAGAAAATGCAAGGAATAATTTCTATTCTTTTAAATTTACTAAGGTTAGCCTCGTGACCTAAGATGTGATCAATTTTGGAGGATGTTCATGGGCTGATGAGAGGAATGTGTATTCAATTTTGTTAGGATGAAATGTTCTATAGATGTCTATTAAATTCAGTGTTGTAAGGTGAAATTTAAGTCCAAATTTCCTTGCTTAGTTTCTTCTTGGAGGATCTGTCCAACACTGCCAAAGGAGTGTTAAAATCTCCAAATATTACGGTGCTGGAAAATACCAAATTGTTCATGTCTGTTAGAGTCTCACCTATAAATGGAGGAGTATTTTGGTTGGGGGCATGAATGTTAATAAGGTCTATGTATACCATGGAATATTATGCAGCCTTAAAAAAAGATGGAGACTTTACCTCTTTTATGTTTACATGGATGGAGCTGAAACATATTCTTCTTAGCAAAAGTATCTCAAGAATGGAAGAAAAATGGAATCCAATGTACTCAGCCCTACTATGAAACCAATATATAAGCACCCACGCTTCCATATGAAAGCTATAACCCAACTACAGGGAGAATGGGCAGAGGGAGGGTAATAGGTGGGACCACACCTATGGTGCATTTTACAAGGGTACATGTTAAATCTACTAAGTGTAGAATATAAATGTCTTAACACAATAACTAAGAAAATACCGTGAAGGCTATGTTAACCACTTTGATGAAAGTATTTCAAATTGTATATAAAACCAGCACATTGTACCCCATAATTGCACTAATGTACACAGCTATGATTTAATAAAAAATGTTTGATAATAAAAAAAGTAGTTAGAAATAGTCACCAGTAGAAGAATAAACAGATGAAATATAGTCATACAGTGGACTTTCTTCAGCAGAAAAAAGAATGAATTACTAATTACTAATACATGCAATGATACAGATCTATCTTAAAAGCATTGCTAACCAAAAGAAGGCAAACATGTCAGAGTACATGCAGTATTTATTTGAAATTCAAGTAAAACCAAACTATAGGAGGCCTAAAGTCTCCATACATACATACATAGGGAAAATGGAAAATTGTAGCTGACTGTACCTTTATTTACAAAATGTCCACTACCAAATTTTACAAAATATTTTTCTATGCATTGATATATACATGTAAAAATATTAAAAAAATAAAATATAGGGGTGGTGCCTGTGGCTCAAAGGAGTAGGGCACCGGCCCCATATACCAGAGGTGGGGGGTTCAAACCCAACTCCGGCCCAAAACTGAAAAAATAAGTAAATAATAAAATATAATATGCGTTTGTTAATTTTTTCTATTGAAGGTGACCTTCGGGACACACTGTAATATACAATAATAAAAATCAGTACAGTGGTTGTCAGGGGTGGGAGAATTGTTAGGGATGGGACAAGGGAGTGTTAGACTGCAGACGAGGTTGATTTTATTTAATCTACGCAGTGGTTCTCAACCTTCCTAATGCCATAGCCCTTGAATACAGTTCCTGTGGATCACAGCCCACAGGTTGAGAACCGCTGGTCCACAGGATTCCACAGCTAGGCTTATGGGGGGAATGGAATTGTCTACATCTTGTCTCCAGTGCTGGTTACTTGGCATGTAACGTCAGCAATATTTGTTAAATTGTACACTTAAGATCTGTGCATTTCTAAGATGCAAATTGCACCTCACTATAAAAAACAATCAAAAAAACAGAAAGAAGGAAAAGACAAGTATTTTGATGTGTTTTATAAGCTAAATAAAGTTTTTTAAAAATCCTTATGAATCAATTCTTCCAAGCTTCTAGAAATTCTGAGCTAAAGCAAACAGACTTATCGTTAGTGAACCAGCTTCTCTAATTAGCAGGCATAAAATTTACCATTTCTGATTATTTGATTCATGTTTTGCTTTACATTATTCATAGAACCTACCCATGTAGTTGGTAATAATGATAAAATTATCTAGCAATTATTGGGCCATTGACTCTATACTAGGCAGTCTTCTAAGAAGGACTTTGCATGTTTAACTCATTTTATCCTCACAGTACCATGTGAAGAAATCGCTATTGTAATCCCATTTTACACATGAAGTATCAGAAGCCCAAGGATCTAAGTAATTGGTCCAGGGTCACATGGTTTATAAGGCATGCAGCTGGGTGATAACACCAAGGGCTCTAGTTCAGGCGTGCCCTGTGCATTCTGTCCCCTTACTGTCCTGTCAGGAGGGTCGCTTCTGATCTACCGTTGACTCTGTGGTCACCTGTCTGCTATTCTCCTATCAAAGCCATCTAGCATCTCAAAAATTACCACAGCACCAGCCTTGCCAAATCTCAGAGCTTTAAAGTCCAAAGGACTCTTAATGCTTCTCAGATCTGGTCCTCCATCACGTTGCAACCCTTGCAACCGGACATGGAAGTGTTGTGTGTCTGTGCAGTGCAGCCTTTTTGCAAAGTTTATTTGGTGAGACAGGTTAGGGCAGGACTACTGTTCACTCCACCCCAACCTACCTTGCCCTGCATTCAACTCATGGAGCTTTATGTTTTGAGAGATTCCAGGACCTAAGGGACGAGTTTGATACAATTTTATAATATCCTTCCTCCCAAACAGGCTAATTGGTTCTGTCAAATTTGAGTCGTATCTTGCCTGTATTGGGGCTACACGAATTCCCTAACAAGTCATTCTTACTGGCTTCATTATTTTATTTCTACCCTTGACACGTATGGCACTATTTGTTACCTCTGGTAACACAAACTCAAGTGAAATTAAACAATTCAAGGCTCTACCCAATTTTGTTTTATTTTTGAATTTTTTGTTTTCTGAGTTTTGTTGTTATTGTTTGGTTTTTTGTAACTTCTAATTCGGTTTCCCTGAGATACACAGCACACAGAATCTTACTTATTTACCTCCCTGGGGCGTTGCCGGAGAGAGACATCAAACCACAGCATCTAACAAAAGCAGTGTATGGTCAGGAAGAACATCAGTGTCTAAGGTTCCAATTCTGAGACACATACAGGCTAACTTAGGATCTCTAGCCACGAAGTTAATCCATGGTTTTTCAGGAGGTCCAAAGGTTTTCATTAATTTCATACATAAACACTAAGGAATTTGAAATTAGTTCAGTATTCTGCAGTTTTCAAAAGATCTCCTCATGGATAACCACTGATTAACCATTTTATTTAGTCTACAGGATCTCCATGACTAGGCTTTTATTTTCCAAATAGTGGCTATGGATTCTTTGAGGCCGCATGCTTCCCTGGGGCTGGGTAGGGAGGACTAGGGCAGGCGAGACTGATCTTGACCTTTCCAGTGGAAAAACCATTCACTAAGATGTCCCTGCTTTCTCCAATGTGTCCTTAAGCTCCCATGAGGAAACAAGTTCCCTCTTTCCATGAATAATTTTAAGAAGGCTTCACAATGTCCTGGTAGTCAGTACAGCTATGATGGAGAACAGACTTATCCTTAGTGAACCAGTTTTCTATAGGAATCAATAGAATAATAATTAGCATTAATAATAACAGAATGGAGAATACTAATAGAACCAATATAGTATAGTAATCAATAGAGTAACAATTAGTATGAGTAATGCTGATCACATTACTGAGGACCGTTTCACTGAGGACTTGCTGTCTTGACGGCACAGTGACAAGCCTTGATAAGCATCACCTCAGATCTTCACAACCATCATGAGATGGATATTGTTATTTGGCCCACTTCACAGAAGAGAAGACAGGTTCGGAGAGATGCTGCCCCTTAGGTCTGGTGATGTAAGACCCTGATGCTATTTTGGGAAGCCCCATGCAAACTAAGTGGTTTGGACACACATTCGTCTTTCCACCCTGATAGGAAGAGAGGGAAGAGGATGTCTATTCCATGTTGAGAGAACTTGATGGATTTGATAAGGCAGTAAACATTCATTGTGATAATCCTAGGTTCTGCATATCAATTAAATATTTTAATGCAAGTGGCATGATTCTGGAATGTTCAGATGAAGTGGCATGAAGAGGCGCTCTTGTTTCTACTCCCAAACCTTGATAAGAGTTCGTCAACCTTATTTTTAGCATAGTCATTCCTAGTCACTGTGAATATACTTGCCAGGAAAACACCCCTAAATTGTGTCTGTAGTTAAAAACCCTAATGTCTTCACCATGCAAGGGATCGGCACGGAATTAATGGTACGAAAAGAGAAACCATTCTAGCTTTAGTTTCATAGTCAGCTAAAAACTTCAGATACCAAGATCTCTTTTTATGTGGATGATTCTACAGAAGTAGAGAGGCTTAATTTTTCAAAAATAATTTTTAAATGTTTTTAGTAGAGGAAAAGAATTATGGTAGACAAAGCTATTGTTAGGAAAAGTTTACAAGTCTCATAAAGATTTTGTTTGCTGAAGATATTAAAGGAGAGGTAGATTGTTACAGCGGGGAGCACAGATGCCTAAGAAATGGAAGGTATTAGTGGATCATTCCAAGGATTTATTTTTATCTGATGATAGGTAGAGATAACATAAGCCTGCTCTTTTATTTGTACGTACACATGCGTAAACGCACCAATCACTGAATGAGGCTAGAATCACTGCTATCCAAAAATCTCTCCTTTTGAGGCAATCGAGCACTTCCTTTAATATAATTTTATGGACACTTTATGTAGCTTCATTTTCTTAGATAAACGGTAATAGATTATCATGAAACAAAAAGGATTGTTAGACTCCACCAAGCCCTTTCTGCCCAGAGCATTTTCTATGTTTCCCTGAACGGAATTTCACAGCTGCCCTGCAGTAGCACAGGCTGCAGAATTTCCTGATTTGGTCTCATGGATAATGCCCTTCGCTGTGTTCTGTGCACCTGTTTTAATATCTGTTCATAGTACTTACCCAAACCTCTTCACGGGTGATGCCTTACTGTGAATTATTAAAGTATTGACATAGTAATACCTACTTGAAGGAGGGATACCTGAATACTCGAATAGTGTTGACAGACCGGTAAGTATCCAACAAACAAAAATAGTAATACCATGATTAAGAAAATGAAAGAACTAAGAGAATAAGTCTGAACAATAAGAACAGACACAAAGCACCAGAAGGCACTCTAAATGAAGTCAAGGTCACGATCGTGCGTATAGGAAGTAGAACAGCTCAGAGAGGAAAACCATGAGCTCCAAAATGAGATCACTTGCAAGGGAGACTTCCAAAGGAAAGTCGATTTCGTTAACATTTTTATCACTCGATTTTCTTCCATTACATGCTTCAGCTTATAAATGCGTTAGATAATATTCCACAGGGAGAGTCGTGCCTGTGTGTGTTTTTCATCCAAAAGTGAAACGCTAACATTTGAAGCATTTATAGCTTAACTTCATTGTGAAGCTTAAAAGAAAGAAAGAACATTTTGGCAGCGTCTGGGTAAGATTTATGAATTTTGAGCAAATTTGTGCATGACTTTGTCCGAGCCATCAGCTCCTCGGTCCCCCCAAAGGACATTAATACATTATGGAATTTATGGGCTGTAGTGTTTTCATTTTAAGGCCAAGAGAAGAGTTAGTTCTAAAGTGAATAGAATTTCAGACAAGGAATATTTCTAGTTTAGTTTTACGCTGTCCCAAGACTCAGTAGTAGGTACAGATCATTTTAGCTACGCCTTCACATTGCTTTATAATATTAGAGAATTATACTTCTAAATACAGACAATCAGTGCCACACACACGTCAGTCCTCAAAAGGGAAAAACCGTTATGGAAAAAACTCAGAGCTACAGAGTTTTTAAATTAAGGAGTACACTTTGAAGAAAGAAGTTAATTTCCTTCCTTTTTTTCCTTTTTCTTTCTCCTCTATTTATTTCACCTTCCCTTCTATCAAATGGAGTCATAAACTTCTTGCGGTGTGTGGCAAATTAAACCCATTTTCACGCGGCCTTTGATTTCTTCTAATATGTACGTAATTACCTTTTGAAAGTGTGTTGTGTTTGCTCTTACACCTACAGCTTACCCCCAAATAGCAGATTTCTTTAATATATTTGACAGTTCTTACAGTCCTCTCCAAATCTAAATAGTGATTTGGATACTACCCAGGTCACTCACTGGATCCGATGAGAGTGTATTATCTTTGATGCTATTAATTGTATGTGTTCCGTGTATGTTTTAAAATATTTCTTAGAGTGCAAAAAAGGCCTTCATTTTGGAGGAGGCTCTTAAAATATATTTCTATACTTCCTTTTCTTGGCTTGAGATTCCATTTTATGGCATTGAATACAATGCCCTTTTTCATGAATTCCTCTTATTTTAATACACGGGGTAAGGCTAAAAGCAAGAAAAAAAAAAAACCAAAAGATTTGAATTCTCCTGTGTGTGATACTATGTGTGAGAGAGAGACTTGTTTGGTTTTTGTTGACTTTGGGACCTAAATGAAAGGACCTAAGTTATTTCTTCAAATATAATGATTTGAAGCCTGAAGACTGGATTCCTTGTGACATTTTCTTGACTGTTCCCCTAACTCCTAATGGACTCTGATGAGCTTAGTAAGAAGTATGTGCCAAAGCAGGTTCAGAGGGCTTTTTGGTCCCACTTCTATCTGCAGTCAAACTACCAGGTGACATTTCGGGTGATTGTCTTTTCCGAAGGAGTGAATCGGCTTCTTTGAGCAGTCTTCCCTTGAGGTCAAAGAAGTAAATCTCAGTTATGGGAAGTACTAAGCACTTGTTTGCAAATTTTTAAATTTCAGTTTTGCATTTGAGGTGTTCATTTTTAACACAAAGGATCTTTCGATCTAAAGATCCCCATAAATATGCAGCACCTATACCACTGGATAGGGCAGTGATATCAAACTGGAAAGCAAACAGTAATTGAGTTTAAAATCAAGGCACATCCATGGAGTACTTACTTCACCTTCAGAGTTAGTGACCTATTAAAATCAAGGCACATCCATGGAGTACTTACTTCACCTTCAGAGTTAGTGACCTCTGATAAGCCATCATAATACCTGCTCGTGTGTGGTCACCTGAAGGTTTAGCAACCTGTGATGAGCTGTCATAATCCCTGAAGGTGACCTGTGTGGTCACCTGAAGCCCAGAGAATAGAGATTGTGTGTTGTGTGGGAAATGATAGAATCATCACAGAAGCAAAAAAAAAGTTACATAATACACGAAACATAGAAAAATGCGTTCTCCAAAACTATTTGTACTGTTTGGTTCTCTCCCTTCAGATGATCACTCTTAAGCATTTTGAGTCACTGGCATGTGATACAAGGCTACCCTTGTAATACTTTTCCTTAAATCATTTTCTCTGGTTCCAACACGTCAAGTCACAGGCAACTCATAAATCTTTAAATATATTTTTTTCTATTCTACTAGTTAGTATTGAGGATTCATGGAGATTATTTATTTTATTAAAATAATTGTCATCCAAATAAGTAATAAAATAATCCTTGGTCTAGTACCAAACTAGACATTATACAAATTGCATTAGCCATGACCATGGTGTCCTCACATCAAATACAGAAATGTAAAGAAACATTTTTAAAGGAGAAATAATATAACTTGATCATTATTAGAAGTATGACTGAGTAATAATTGTGAGCCTAAATGTTTACTCCTACATAAAAGGAGGGAGGCTTACCACACTCAAAGTGCAAATCTGGTTATGATTTTATATTCCAAAGATTGTCCGCCTACTCCAGCAAACTAATTTTAGTTCTGACAAGGGCTCTAATGGAACAGAGCATGTCCCTGTCTCTCACCTTCCTTTCTGAGGAGGTCCACCTCCTACCTGGTGCCTCCTTAACAGGTTTGGGTTCTATGGCACACTTGGGAAATGGCAGCTTGGGGTCAACTCAGAAGTGCCTTGCCCTTCCCTTCCCCTCACACATGCACAAAAGAAGTGAGGCTGAAATTTGCTGTGTTGCATATAAATGGCTATAAACCCCAGAAATGAATCAGATGCTGGCTAGATGGCTGGGTGGATGGGTAGGTGGGTGAATGGATGGGTGGGTGGGTGGATGGAGGAGTGGGTGGATGGATATCCAGGATGGGTGTATGGATGGATGGATGGATGGATAGAGAAAGGGAGGATAAAAGAAAAAGTGAGAGAGTCAGATGGAGGAAAGGAGAGGAAGGAAGGAGGGCTAGAGGAAAGTGAGAGAAGAGAGAGAGAGCAAGTGAAGGAATGATACAAGAGACTTGAAAAAACATTCAAGGCTTCCTTTTGAGTCAAGTCAGTATTTTTGCCACATTTTCCCCAATACCACATTTTAAATCCATCTGATTTTCCCATGAAAGCAATGTTTCCTACTCTTGTAAAAATAAAAGCCAAGTTCACAAGATGAAATAACACAAGCATTCTTAAGAAGGAAGCCTACTTTTACAAGCAGCAAATGTTAAGGATGAAAACATAGTTTATATGGTGTCATGAATCTGACAGTATAATTTGCCTCAATCTGCCTCATATAAAAATATGATAATAACACAATAGCTTAGCAAGCATGAATTAAGCACTTATTGCAAGACAAGTACTCTGTATTAAACGCTGAATTCTCGCAGCCATCCTATGGGGTAATTATTATCATTGGCCACTAAAGACCAGATGGATGAAGGCATTTATTGTAGCCTCCTTTGATTTTTATTGGAGATGCGGTTATTCCAATAGCTGCAACCTGTTTTTAATAGCCTTTCATTTTTCTTCTTTTTTCTTTCTCTCCTTTCCTCCTTCTCTTCCACCAAACACGAATAGATCTATGATGGCAGACACTGACTTGGGACCCAGTTGTGGAGGCACAATGATAAATCTTTGACCATCTTTTAAATTAATTTTCTTTTCTTGCAATTACCAGGGTTCATTTTAGAATCCTTTGCCAGAAGAACTCATGCCATGAAATGTAAACAAATAGCAGGGCGTATATCTCAGTGTTAATTAAGTAGGCATTGATCAGAGGTTCGCAGTTCAGACTTTGAGGTCAGACTGATTGTATTTGAGTCTAGTTCTATCTTAACAGCTTTGCAAACTTAGCACATTTCTTAGCACATCCCTGTTTCCTCCTCTGTAAAATCCAGATAATAATGTCGACCTCTTAGAGTTGTCGATTTCATACTTACAAAGCAATCCTAATACATCTGATGCACTCTAAGTAAATTTTTAGATAATGAATTACTCTTAAAATGTTCTATTCTTTCACTATTGAATTTCTATGTAAGGAAGCCATTAGAATTTTGAGCTTTATTAGATGTGGAGAAGGATTACTGAACACCAACAGTGGGTCTCAAGCAACGAATAAACAACAGCCACCAAAATGCAAAGGATGGATAGGAAGTGTGTTAGAAGGTCACGTTGCTCCACTGTGTCGGGAATTCCTTAGTTCATGTGGACCCCACGTTCTCATAGGCCGCCATGATTTTTTATTATTAAGAAAATTTTTTTTTTTTTTTTTTTTTTT